>NC_054373.1:18741560-19431560 GCF_017654675.1 Xenopus laevis
TTAACAGTAGTACTTCCCCTACATATTATGAAGACATACGTCCTGACGACCAAATAAATCAAGGTCAGTTGTTTCACACTGAAGTACTTAATGGTGCATTAGACTTACAGCACCCTTTAAGAGGAAATCTAGTTCATAGTCCAATTAATAACAAGAAGGATTCTACTTGCTGGTACTGTCATAAAAACTACATTTCCCAGAATCCTCCGTTGCACAATATTTCAGATGCTTAACTTCTCTCACTGTTTTGTAACTTCCTCTTTTGTCAGGCAGCTGGCTCAGGAACTTTTAACCACAGCACATATTTTTAACTTTACCATTTCATACTCATCTGTAATTTTTTTCTGTATCTCCTGCATCTGGATCTTTTTCACCAACATGAAGGTAAACTTGATGCAGTTTGGATCCATACCCGATTCACTCATTGGTACAGGTTAAATTATTTTCATTATTCTCTAGACAGATGTGAATCTATTATTTCATATTATTGTACTGCATTTGCAGTACAACAAGAGGGGAGTATTATATTGTGGGTTATGTTATTGTTAATATTTTTTCTAATTAAATAAGTTTCAGTTAATAAAAATGCAGCTTATGTGCTTGTGCCGCTGCTACAGAAAAAATTCTCCCGTAATCATTGCACTTGTGTATCTTGTATCACAAGTCTGCAAGTGTAAGAAAATGCAGAAGTGACTTAAATTTATTGTTGATTTTGTCTCATAACCAGTAATTTCACTACCAAATTTGTAGAAATAAATGATGCTACTAAAATGGGTCTATGTCATTTTCATTTAGGCTAAAAATATAAAAATATAAAAATATAAAGGTACAAGAGAGAACTTGTTAAATGTTTTTCCTGGTTATGATTAATCAATATTATTTTGTTATAAGAGGAAACAGTACAGGTTGTATTTGATAGTTTAAACAATTAAATTTTCGATTCTGTTACAAATTTGCAAATATCACTGATCTTAAGTGGAGTTGTGTCTTTGTACCATCCCACTTCGAACAACACAATTACTGGCAGCATTTGGTTGGATTTATTCCCAGCTGTCCTGTCAATTCTCTGCAACAATCCTATCAGGTGTTGTGGACTCTCTCCATTTGATTAACCACAAGAAAACGAACGTCCTTCACTCATATCATAAATGTACAACCACTTCTTATTACTGACAGTTCATACAGTTTCATTAGAGTTCTTTAGCTAGTACATTAGATAAGTCAGTATTACCAGAACACCAGATATTGTCACATTGTCTCTTTGTTTCCAGGTTGGTGATCTGAGCAAAATTCCATCAGTAGCTGTTGAGATTATTCCAATCCATTTCAAATAGAACAGCTATCATTGATCACACCACTCATTGAAAGAAACTTTGCATGCATACAAAGAGCCATTTCCAAGTTTGCCATTCATATCTGTGATGCCTTTACATTTTTGCCTATCCTAATATCGAATCCATGGACTGATTATGAACTCTTAAAAGAACTGTACAGAGACTGCTGCATTGACTGAATACAAGTGACTGTTGAATATTTCTTCATATGCCTATCCAAAGCCATGATGTCTCTCTGATTGGACTTTCCCCTATAATGAATTGATGGACTGATATTGAAACGGGTTTATTTTAAGATTTAGATTCATACAGTATTGAATGTGATATAGTTAAATTGTGTGCAATTGATAAGAACAATGGGAATGTGATAATGTAACATTTTCTCTATATGTTTAGTTTTAAATTAGTTATGAAAACAACAAAGGTAAAATTGTATCTGATTAAAAACGGTTTTAGAAGGAAAGTTTCCTGTAATTACTTATTATTGTATTATTGCCCCAGGTCCTCAGCTCTATATGTAGCCGGTTGTGTGTAAACAGCACTGACGAAGAAAAAATGATAGACCCCATAATAATAGAACTCTGTCATGTGCTAATATTAGTATTGAGTAGAGTCTAGATTCCAAGACTAGTCCCGCCCATAATGTTAAATCTATAAAAAATATAAATCTATCACCGTCATAAACTAAGCTCTATAGTTAGTATAGATATGGGTATATAGAATTTGTGTGAAAGTAGGGAGGGGTGTATGTATGGATGCTGGGTTTTCATTTGGAGGGGTTGAACTTGATGGACTTTGTCTTTTTTCAACCCAATTTAACTATGTAACTATAAACATAGAGGTTGTTCAAATAAATAGAGTAGCTGACCAAAATAGTATGATTTTAGATTAGTATGTGTTTGATAGGAAAAAGAAGGTTGTACTCATATTGTTTCTGAAATGTTTGTTGAATGTCATATAGTCAAAGTTTTAGAGCTGCAACAATAAGTGTAATCTTTTTATAGAACAGTTCGGTTATTCCAAATGATTAGGTAAAATTTTATAGCTGGTTAAACAACTCCATTGAAAGTTTCATTAAGTCTATCCATGTCATCCTAGCATTAATACTTGGTCTATATTTCTCCGTTTCCTGTTTTTTCTTTTCACTGATTTCAGCTTTCAGCTGCACTTCTGTACTGGTGCTGCCACGACAGTTGAACTGTAACTCACAACAGCGTACACCACTGTCCCATTTATAATAGACCTCCCTTGTTCCTGGGGGTCCTCTCAGCACTCTCCCTGTGCCTGTAATTACTAATATGAAACATATTTAATGTTTCAAGAGAGGTAATGTAATGGAAAAATTATATCTGGAACGGTCTAAATCCTAAGACGGACGAATGGCTAGTGTCAGAGGGTTGATAGTTGTCACCCCCGCCCTCTATGACGCCATAACGCTATAGGGCCCAAGGCAGGATGGACTATAAGGGCTAATGGTCAACTGTGGACAATGGTCACTCATATAACTTATACTAGGCCATACAAATAAATGATCCCCACTCTGTTACTTAGATTCCAGAGTGTCAGCATAGTGTCAGCATGTCTCTTATGCCCTTTTGCAGAAGTGTTGCTCAATAGTTGTCTGTACCACAATGGCTATGTTTAGCCAACAGATGTTTACGAGGCTGTGGACAGTTGGAACCAGAAATCTCTTATGTTGCAAAACTGCACATCTTACAGGAATGTACAAATATATGCCAGTAAGTCTCCTCGCCAGACCATGTATGGTATTTCCGTGAACCCCTTGTCACAATTACTGTAAATGCCTTCTGAAAGCTATATAACGCCTGGACCAAGAGGTGTGTCTTTGGTAAGTCCTTGGCTGACATTCTGTGTGTTACTCCAACAGCTTACCCAGACAAAACTGTTATGTTGTATTATGTATGAATAAATTGCCTGACTATTACTAAAGGTTTTCCTTTACTGAGTTTTGTCTTACACGAGGTCAAAATGGTATTACTAAAAATACCAACAATATATATATATATATATATATATATATATATATATATATATATATATATATATATACATACATATAAATATAAATACTCACACCTACATACAATTATGTTTCTATATGAATATATTGTATTATTATTTTATATTTCCCAATAAAAGGCAAGTTACACACAAGCACATGGAATATGATTCTTGTAACTTAATGGAGGAATCTGTCATTCATAGGGTCTAAGGTTAGCGACTATATTCATGTGGCTAGCAATTTGTTAACCCATTGAATAGCATTGAAACCCATTGAATAGGCAGAAGCACCCTGACAAGCCACACTTTTTTTTTTTAAATAAATGCATGTCTGGCTTTTCTGCATAATGGTGTGATTGTTGACATTTTTGTGTAAAGCAGGAACTTTCAATTCAATTTTCATTATTGGCATCATGAGCCATCTACTCTGCAGGTCCAAACTGAAAATTAGAAAACTTTACTTAAAGTCAAATGGACTATTCCAAATTGTCATAGACAAAGGCTGATGTGCCTTGAACTTCTTACACAGAATGGTGTTTCTATGGACCCATTATGGATGATATAAAATGCTGTTAACGTACCAATTTTTATTGCATACTTTCTTAACTGCCAATAATATAAGCATGTTGCATTATTCTTTTGTGTGGCAATTAAACTGAATTTTGATCTTTATATAGATATATATATATATATATATATATATATATATATATATATATATATTCTTGATTATATTTAATCCCTCCACACTGCCCCCAAATATATTTATTGAAATAAAATACCCCCAATATCATTATTTAAATAAAAGACAACAAATATTCATTATTCTCTGAAAATTTCCAACAATGTCTTGTTTACCCTCTGTACCTCTACACTAAAAATTGATACACAGCCATGGGAGCCCTTATATGGAAACCTATTATCCAGAGTGTTTCAAATTACAGGAAGGCCATATCCTATAGAGTCCATTTAAAGCAAATAAATGTAATTTTTTAAAATTATGTCCTTAAGCTCTGTAATAATAAAACAGTAGCTTGTTATCGAAGGTAACTAAGCTTCATGAATCCATATTGGTGGCAAAACAATCCTATTGGGTTTAATTCGTATTTAAATGATTTTTGGAAGACTTATAGAATGGTGATTCAAGTTATGCAAAGAACCCCAAGCCCCAAACATTCTGGATAATAGAACCCATACCTGTATATAAGAGATTATTTTCCATGATTGTTGCAAGACCTATAACAGTAATAATGAAGTCTGCTTTTCTAGGGGTGAAATGATTTAGAGAGATAATTCAGTGTTATATTTATTTTAGAGAAAATCCAAATGAGCATAAACAAACTCATTTGGATTCAAAGATGGAAGCAGATTTACTCCTGTGCAGTGCTCTAACCCAGAACAGCCAATCAGTAATTAGGTTTAATAGGTGTTGCGGAGTTAATAATTAAAGCAATTGCATGATTGTAAGTATGGTTTACTGCAGCCATGAAAAATGGCACCTGTGTTAGTAAATCAGACACAGTATTTCTTGGTTTCCACTTTATATTCAATGTACAAAATTGCAAATTTTCTTCTTCCCAGTCTTTTCTTCGTGCTTTAGCATTAATCAAACACCTTTTCTTCTCATCCGTAAAGCCCAGCAGGAGATGACCCTCTTGAAAGAACCACCTCTAAATTAATAATGCCTCTACAATTAACTTCAAATAAGCTTGGCATACTTGACATGTAATTTAAATGATCACATCTTTATTCTTCTTGTGTATCTTCGATTAGCCAGACTGTTATCCTGTTCATAACTATGTACTATTTTCACAGTGTTTATTTTTCCATCTGTGCTGTATTATATATAGTAATTAACATACTCCCAGTTTTCTTTTGCAATTAATGTTTGTAATTTTGGTTTTTATTGCATGCTAAGTTGTTTGTGTACAGTGATGTAGATCGAAAACATACACTCAAAGTATACAACAAATGTGGTATATCGAAAATCACTACTTAGCATCAATTAATATAATTAAATACAAATGAAGATAAATTTTTCATATAAATGCTTGTTTATTGTACCAGAAAACAGACAACACAAATCAGTGTTCTAGCACCTAAAATGAAAACATATGTAATAGGCAGAGATATCTCTGCAATATTTGGCCTATATTCAACCAAATACCAATCAGTCAAGTTGTAAAAGCCATCAGCATGTTGAGCATTCTAATAGATGGGGCTAAACAATATGCTAAGACACACAAAACCTTTAGGCCAAATAAGTGTATTTCAACACAGGTCATGTGATGACTTCACATTGCATTCAGATATCTGTCAGGCAACTTTGCAGTTATATGCTTCATAGATGCAGAAGAGTATTATGAGGACATTTCCTAGAATGTGATTATTGGCTTATACAAATAGGATAATAAACAATTACAGCATATTAAATGAGTCTGAGAATCCTCATCCCCATGTCCTGGGGCTTCCTGGTATATTGCGGGGCTATTTGTGCCATATCTTCTCTCCCTTGCAATATTATCAGGTTAAATGACAAGCAGGGGCAAATTGAATGGCTTAAAGTGGGTCACCTTGAGCATGCTGGGAGTCCCAGACGACATCTGATTAGGAGGAAGGACCTAGAAGGAGCCTGGTCTTGGCACCAAACTGAAGGAAGGGTCACAGGAGGTTAACAAGGATTCCATGCAGCCACTTCCAACCATTCCTCTGCTGAGTTTGATCAAGTGGATAGGACTGGAACTCACAGGGAGAGACCAACCTGTTACCCGTTAAGCTGCAATATACCAAGAAGGTCAATAATGTTATTGTAAATTATAGCTGTGTTAGTGCTGCAGAGTGTGTCTGTGAACCCGATGTGAGCATCCCTATCAGTTGACCACTCATTGGGATAACACTACAGAGTAGTATTTTGCTAGTTAATCAGACTGGCCCACATGTATACAATTGTAGTCATGTTTTACTGTATTAGATGACCCTTGCCTTTTGTTTTCTAAAGTAAATATTGTTGCAATATCTGGGTTAAAGGGCCAGTATACTCCCCATGGTCAATATGAAGTCAATTAATACGGCTTGTGCTTAACATGTCCTGTGCCAAGGGTGTATTGGTAATTCAGACCAGGCAAGGCTCTTCAATGATGAGCATTATATCTCCTTTAGATTGTGTTTGAATTTTAACAGTTACTTTCCTCTGCCTCTGTGGCAAAGATTGCAAAGAAATGTATAGCAATGGATGTACTTGTAGTTATCGCTCACCTTTTTTTACTTGGCTATTTCACTTATCTGTCTTTGCTTTTCTATCTGTCTTTGCTTTTCTATCTGTCTTTGCTTTTCTATCTGTCTTTGCTTTTCTATCTGTCTTTGCTTTTCTATCTGTCTTTGCTTCTCTCTCTCTCTCGTTACCAATCAGCTATATTGGGACTGGCAGTGTGCATTGGCCAACCGCCACTCCCTGTCTCACCATAGGGCCCCCCCCCCACATCAAGCAGAACAAAAGGAACCAAGAGGAGAGATGGAGAACACCCAGTGCCAAAGGCAATTCTTTCCCCTTTACAAACAAACCTTTTGCCTTTTATTTTGATCACAAAATATAAAAAAAATATATATTTTTTTTTTCTCTATCTCTTGAGCTAAGGGCAAGCTCAAAAAATCGAAGCAACTCCGTATTTGGTTGTTGTGAGGTAGATAATTCGATTGCCAGTGTGATTGCCAGTGTACAGTTATTCCATCTGCATGATAGACCTCTACTTTGGAGCTGGAGAGAGTCAGAAGAAGGAAATTAACTCAAAAACTATAAATAATTAATAATGAAGACCAATTAAAAAGTTGCTTAGAATTGGTCATTCTATACCATACTAAAAGTTACTAAAACTTGAAGGTGAACCACCCCTTTAAATCTACTAGAAAATCATTTAAACATTAAATAAACCCAATAGGCTATTTTTCTTTCAATGAGGATTAATTATATCTTATTTTGGATCAAGTACAAGCTCCTGTTTTATTATTACAGAGAAAAAAATATACATTTTTAAAAATTTGGATTATTTGGATAAAATGGAGATGGCCTTTCTGTAATTCAGAATAATTCTGCATAACCTGTACTTTTAAATAAAACACCAAAAATGCTGCTGGGATTTAATAGTTAAAGAATTGTATTTATGCATCTGGTGCATGCTGTACATACAGGGCCTGGCTAGCATGCAAAACTAATTTCTTTAATAAGACTTGTAGAGAAATATTATTAATTTAAAAGAAATGAGACCTTTTAAAAAGATCTTATTATGCCAAAAACACAAAAGGAAGGCAGTTATACAATGTTATTATTGATCATTTTCCACAACTGTAGTTCAGTTGTGATATACAGAGTGCTTCATACTTGCAAAAAAAAAAACCTCAGAATGGTTATTCTCCTTCCTAGATAATTTGAAGTCTCTTAGACATTATTCTCTTGGGCTTTAGCCACCTGTATCCATTAAGCAGCTCATGGCCACTCACAATCCCATTAAATTACAGTTGATTGTCTCCTTTGTTGTCCCCATTTATTTTATTAAATTATAATGTCCTTCAGCCCAGTTTGCCTCATTTGCAGTGGACACTTTCATTCAGCAGTTAATCATAGGCTTACAAAGAAATTAGTTTCTTTATATAGAAATTTATTAAATGTTTTCTAAATTAAAGATGTCATAACAATATACAACATTCTGGGGACAATATCCTGCTGTACTAAGGAAAAGTGTTAATAGTATACTTTTCAGTCAGTGTGTTTAAGGACACAGAACCATTATAATTTCAAGGTTACAATGAAATTAAATACAGACTTGATTGCCTTACACAAGGTTCCATATTATTAATAATTCTGTATTAATATTGCCTTGTAAATCATGTTAATTTATTTGTGCCTTTGTGGATAGATAGATAGATAGATAGATAGATAGATAGATAGATAGATAGATAGATAGATAATGGATGGGCAGATGGACAGACAGATAGAAAGATAGAGGGAGATTGAGATAGATAGATGATAGATAGATGATAGATAGATAGAGTGATAGATAGATAGATAGATAGATAGATATTGAGATAGATAAATAGATAGATAGATAGAGATATATATATAGACAGATAGACAGATAGATAGATAGATAGATAGATAGATAGATAGATAGATAGGGATGTAGCGAACTGTTCGCCGGCGAACTAGTTCGCGCGAACTTCGACTGTTCGCGTCCGCCGCAAGTAGGCGTTCGCGTCAAAATCGTTCGACCATTCGACCATTCGATCGCTAAAATCGAACGATTTTCGTTCGAATCGAACGATCGAAGCCATTGGATTGAATGAAATCATTCGATCGAATGGCTTCGATCGTTCGATTCGAACGAAAATCGTTCGATCGAACGATTAAAATCCTTCAATCGTTCGAATCGAACGATTTTCGGATGTTCGAAGTTCGCGAACTGTTCGCGAACTGTTCGCATTTTTTGCCGGCGTTCGCGAACACATACTCGGCAGTTCGCTACATCCCTATAGATAGATAGATAGATAGATAGATAGATAGATAGATAGATAGATAGATAGATGATATGAATTGTCATTTTTTTCAGACAACAGTTGTCAAAATAGAATCTTTTTCAGAAAAAGGGATTGTATTTGAATAAAATTGTTCTATTATTTCAGGAAAAGTTTTGTAGCTTTTATGCTTCAATAAGAGAATGTTATCCATTAATATCTAGAATACACCGCTCATTAAATACTAAATATAAAAGTAAAAAAATAGACTAATTGCAATAATCTGACTAATGTGTTTTTTTTACTCATCCATCACTTAATCACAGATCCAACTCTACTGGCTACTAATCACAATGGTAAACATTGAAGATTGTGTGTGCTTAAACTAGTATCCGCGTGTTTGTTAATTTACTTCAGGAAGGGGAAACATTCTACTATTACTTTCAGCCTGGCCTTCTAGATCATGTCTGCTACTACTACTTTGCAAAGTGATTGCAACTGTAACTGCCAGAGAGTAAAATATGTTTATTTTAAAGCAACCTGTAAATAATGGAGGTTTGGGCAAGAAGGAAACTGCATCATGAAACAGTAGCCTTAATAGAAGTTAGGGGGTACAGAATACGAGTAAAATAATAATACATTCACCTTTTAATACTCAAATCATCTAAATACTATTAAGGGGCAGATTTATCAATGGTCGAGGTGAATTTTTTAATTAAAAAAATTAGAATTTCAAGCTATTTTTTGTGTACTTCGACTCGAATCTGAAAAAAAAATCAAAAATTCAAATACCGAAATTTATCGGTATTTAAAAAAATATTCAACTTCAACCATTCACCATCTAAAACCTGCCAAATTGCTGTTTTAGCCTATGGGGGGCCTCCTAGAACCTATTTGGAGTCAATTGGTGGACTTTGAAAAATCTAATGTTTTTTTGGGAAAAACTTCTAATCAAATTCGATCAAATGCACTATTCCTTCGATTCGTACGATTCAAATTCAGCTAAATACGGACATATTCGGTCAAAAACTGACCTATTCGACCAAAAAAACCTTTGACTTAATTTTGGTCTTTTTGAATTCGAATTTCGATGTTTTTTCAATTCGAAATTCGACCCTTGATAAATATGACCCTAAAAGTGCTTTAAAAGGGGGTTGCCTGTATAGCAGGGTGGCAGTCTAAGGAACTCCTGATAGACTGGAATTAAGACTACAAATGTTAAGGACTGATAACTAAGGTTAAGGCTGATGGCATGCTGGGATAATTCACACTAGGAAACTTCAGGTGACATCAGAAAACAGTGTCATGTATGTCTTCTCACCTGTGGAAAAGCATATTAAGGACATTTAGCACTCGCGGTCAGGAAATTGTGTTTTTTCATTGATCAAATTAACGAATTAACACTTTAATATGTTGGATATACTTCATATAGTTATTTTTTAAGTACACAAAATATCTGTAAAATATATGTGTCATGCATGTCAAATACTGTTAAGTGTAATTCATTAACTTTGCATGTTGTAAGTTACTCTTAAAAACAGTGCCCCCCAAAATGTATGTTTAAGCCCCAAAAGAGTGGAGCTAGCACCCCCATACCCACCCCTTTATACTAATGGTGGTCCTATGCTTTTAAATATGGGCGTTGGTTTGAGCAATCTCTCTCCCTCTTAAAAGCCTTTACTGGCGGGGGAGGATTTAGCTTTCAGATTGAAACCAATACTCAACACACAGTGTGTACAGGTAATGCTATTATGCAGAGAAGTATCTTTTTATATTATGACCTGAGTTAAGTAAGTTACGGACCGCCGTATGAGGTTTACCTTGACGTGGTATGGTGGCTTTTCAACTTTATGATCATAACTTTGTAACTAAAAACCCCTGTTTTGTAAACATATGTATTGCATTTATATTGAATTACTTATGAGACAGGGGACCTAGGAAGTGCATTGTAAGTAGCACTTCCTTTATACTTAAATATATTTGGATTTAGCCTTAAGAGTGCTTCCACTAACCCCCCCCCCCCCGAATTATGGCCTCTGTGGCTGAAATTCATTTAGGTGTAATTCATGGAGAATGTCTACTTTGTCTTCTAGATATTTCTGGAATGTTCTCCTTACTGTTCCCTCTTCAGTCAGCTAGGCAAGGTAATAGCATGGATTTCTGAGGTAGAAGTACAGTAAATCAGGGTTCATAAACTAGAGAGCACTAAATATATTTTTATTGCACTGCTTTAAATTCATGAAATAGAAATCAAGGACAGATTATTGTCAATAGTATTATGTTCTTTTTACAGAAAAAAATCAGCCATTCAGAATTTCATAAAAGCAATTGTCATTTTCTATTGATAGACTTTATCTGTGATTTCTGCATTGAACCAATTACCTGAAAATTATATTTGAATTTGTTACAATTTAATCTTCTGCATTTTTACTGATATGAACATCATACAATTGCAAAATACATTGGTATTTGCAATAGATCTGCAATCAGTAAAATCACAACTTGTTGTGTCAGGGGATAATGAAAATAGGTTGCACAGGGAATAACTTAAGAGCATTCATCAGTGGAAATCACTTGGCGGCTTTTAGTGGCAGCAATGTGTAACTCAAGTGCATTGTAAAGCCATAAGAGAAACAATCACCCTAGAATTATTAAACAACCGCAATTTTAAATGATAAAAAATCAAATCCATGCTGCATTTGTCCTGAATGAAAATTCTGTGCTTTGCAGAAAAATGTTATAGCAAAGTCTTTTTAAGCATGTTATGTTGTGAATTCAGATGCAAAACATTAATAACAGTTACCAAGAGGAAAAGAGATTATTACTCTATGATGGTGCTGAATATTTTAGTTTTTTTCACCAATATATTTTTTTATGTATTTGTGGCATTCCCATGTTTTTTGTTGCCCAGTTTAATTTATAGCTGAATACATACATATATATATATATATATATATATATATATATATATATATATATATATATATATATATATATATATATATATATATATATATATAATGAATTCATATGTTCAATGTTTAGCCAAATACTAATCCTCTGCAAAAAAAAAAAAAAATGCTGAAAAAAATCAAAATCTGAGCTCTCATTTGCATATTTAATTTTGAAAAATATAAAAAAAATTAAATCAGTGCAAATATTGAATAAAAAGTAGCAAAAAATTGCCCGCAATAGCCTTTTATTTACACACCTTTTAAATACGATTAAAAAATAAGAAGAGAAATGTCACTTCCTCCCCTTCAGGAATCATTTTTAATGGACTTTACTTTTTTTCCCATAGAAAATAATAATATAAACATCAAGTACTAATAAACTGTATTTTTCTATTCTAGTAAAAGCCTGGCATGTCTCAGAAATGCAAAATCTTTGGAGCATGTTGAATTAGATACTTCGAAATTACCTATTCTATCCTTGGGACTGTAACAAAATTTAATTATTTATGTAAGAAAACTTACCATAGATCATGGTCCAGGATGCTCCCTCGTAGACGTTGGCTGGTCTGTCTGTGCATGCTCCAGCACTGCGTGCGTGTATTCATGGGTGATATCACACCATTCTGGTGCACCTGTCTTGATACTGGGGGTAATTTATCAACACTGGGCGAATTTGCCCATGGGCAGTAATCCATGGCAACGAATCAAATTTCTGCATTCATTGTTTTACTTGCAGCTGGCTTTAAAAGCTAATCACTGATATGGCAAATAAATTAGCCAGGCACGAATCGCCGTGAATTTCCATGTTTTGCCTCAATAAATTTGTGAAACTCCTGTGCCAACAAAAAAATTATTTTGATACCCCTTCAATGCATTTTGTGAATTTTTCGGCCATCTATCGTTTTTTTCTGCCGTTTACTGAATTTCACAGTAAATTCCCCCATCGCAGGACAAATTCCCCCATCACTAACCATTATCTATATAAAGTATCTATATATCAATACTACAGTATGTGGTTTTTAAAGTCACACACCAATTATATCAGGTCTGTGAGCTACAACTACAGCCATGTCAATAGGTTTAGAAACGTAAATCTATTTTATATAGAGAGAGAGAGAGAGAGAGAGATCCATACACATACAGGTATGGGATTTGGATTCAATGGAGTTTATGGGAGACAGCTTTTCTGTGATTTGGAGCTTTCTGGATAACAGGTTTCTAGATAGAAGATCACATACCATACAGGAAAAGCCGTCTCTCATAGACTCCAATTTATCCAAATTTTTAAAACCGATTTCCTTTTTTTTTTTTTTAAATAATAAAACAGTACCGTTTACTTGATCCATAGTAAGATATAATTCATCTTTATTGGAAACAAAACCAGCCTATTGGATTTATTTAATGTTTACTTAAGATATGAATATCCAAATTATGGAAAGCATTCTGGATAAAAGGCCCCATACCTAGATAGATAAATAGATAGATAGATAGTTAGTTGATAGATAGATGATAGATAGATAGATAGATAGATAGATTTTTTCCATTTATCCTTAGCTTCTTATAAATAATTAGACATTCAAAAGCAACTGCCAAATACATTCTGGACTGAACGTACACATACAAATATTTTTATTAATAAAAGTTTTTCAAACATTTTACATTATGAATAGAGTTATCAATGAGCTCTTAAACTGTTCTTTTATCCTGTATATCATTAAAATGCCTTTTGACAAGGAATATGTACCTGTACAAAATTAACTTTTGCTGTGGGCACTTTTAGAACACTCACTTCAGATCTTTGCTTTCACAATTTTTTTTTCTCAGCTAATAACAGAGAGAATGACTAGATGATGACTTTAATGCATATTTTAGCAGCAAGCCTGTGAACTACAAATTATAAAACTCCATATATTTTTTATGAATGCCAAGCAACCATTAAAATATCAATGTCTTTGTTTCCTTACTTGAGAAGTCCTGTCCTGCATAATGGCTGCTTTTGTATGTTTTTTTCTTAACAGTAGATTTAGTTGTTTTGGTCCATTATGCTATTCAAAACCCATTGTATACATCAACAACAACAGACAACTGCAACTTGCTTTTTCTTTTACCATAAGGGATTTTTTCTTCTATGAGAATGTCTTCCCCAGTGAGCATTTATTTTTTGAAAAAAAAGGCCAAAAAAGCAACTGATGCGGGAAATACCAATCAATTAGGACAGTCTTTACACCGAACATCGGAAGTCATAAAGCAAAACTTTACCTTGGGGTCGTAGTGGATGCCATCAACTTAGATTTTTCTGAAGCATTTGATACTGAATCACACAGCTGGATGCTAATCAAATTAAGGAATATGGCCTTAAGAACTGACTGAAAGATAGATCACAAAGAGTTATGATAATGGTGCTACTAGAGTACCTGTGGTCTTTTGATGTTGTTTTAGTTTCACTTGATATTTATTGAACATGGTTAGGGGCTAAGCTTGAGTTCGCTGAATCTTCTAAATGTCATGGATCAGTAGGTGTGATACATAGCATCAAAGAATTACAAACATAAAATATGCATTACACTTTTATTTGATATTATAACGGTTGGTGATCCTAATATGAAGAAAAAAACTTTACTAACATTTCAGAAATGTTTTCCCTTATAATTTGGTGATAATTGTATGGATTTAAGATAGGGTTGGGCGAATTTGAGGTGTTTCGCTTTGGCAAAATAATTAGGGAAATTCGTGAAACAGCGGAAAAATTCGCGAAACTGCACCGGCGTCGCGGCAAATTCGCACCTGGCGAATAAATTTGCCCATCACTAATTTTAGACTATTTATTACTATTCATTCTGCAGGCCCATGTGATGTCATCAGTTTTGTAGTGAGAGATAAGCTGTGTAGGGTTTATTGTTATTTGGTCTTTTAAACTGAACATATATTTACCTTTCACCCACTGTATAGCAAATATGTGAAAACAACTATAGACATGGATCTCTGTTTCCATTTTTATGGATTTTCTAATGTAAAATGTATATAGTACTCGTATATAGTACTCATGGGAGGCACAAAGAGAAAGTTTGCACCATGCACATTTTAAAAATTTTGAATGAATGGTAAAGTAGTAAAAACATATTATGAATTACATTTTGAAATTATATACTGTAAGCATTAATTTGCATTTTGACAGCTATAGATATGTTTTAAGAAAAGTTTTGTAATTTAAAGATGAAAGGGAATCAAAAATTAATTTAAAGGGAAGGTCATTCGCTACTGAATTTTGTTTTAGCTGAAAGGTTGTGCTAGATGGTTGCTGTAAAAAGTTGATTTCTATGAGGGTGGTTGTGGTATTGGTTCTGGTATAAAATGTTTGCTAATATATATATTTAAATTTAAGACCATGATATTATTCTTTCTAAGCATTAGGGCTTCACATTTGCAAGCACACCCACAGTTTATAAAGCAGATTTTATAGACTTATCTATGCATAGGTTTAAAAGGTGCATGGTTTGCTACAGGTCTAAGCCAATAAGAAGGTCTCAAGTTCTCACATAATGAACCCATGAATACAGTGGATTACTTCTAATATAACAATTTTGTTGTAGAACACAAAATAACTGACTTATTGCTTCTTTTAAGTTTCCCATATTGACTTCAGCTAAATTTGCAAAGTCTGTTATTTTTAGTTTATTCTATTATACAACAAATAAGAAAAACATGTTTTACTATTGAAAAAAATTGAATATATTTAGCAAGTTTAATACTGTAGGATTATGGAGCATGTTGGTGTAAGGTCCACCCGCCATCTTTACACATGTTAGTATTTGTGTTATGATAAGAAAAGACCTTTGGAAAAACCAGAATGAAACTAAACTATACACAACAGCTAATTACAACATTACCTTTAGCCACACCTGGATTTCATTACACCAAACTATGAGAAATATTAGAAAAATGTGTTTCTAGATACTTCATTGAACTTAAGGTTCTATGCAGGATGTTTGTGCTTTGTACAGTGATTTCAATAAATCCGAGCAAAGTAGAAAATAATAAATACAAGGTTTCACCCTTGGGCAATAATAACATGAATGCCAAATATATGGTTTTGAGGTCTCCATAATTGAGAAGGATTTAAGCATTACTGTTAATACAACACTTTGTAACTTAAGGCAGTGTCTACTTAAACTAGAAAAAAGTAGTTTCTTTACAGAAAAAATATGTTAACATAATTTTGCTTCTGCCTTTCTTTAGGAATGAGCTCTAGAGAGTGTAGAGATATACTTATAAAATGGTAAAATAAAATATGAACCATAAGGAAAGACTATGAAAGTTGGGTTTGTTTCTCTAAAAAAGAGTTGTTCACAAGAACACAATTGCTATTTACAAATATATTACACAACATTATAGACAGATAGCAGCAGATTTTCCAAAAACAAAACAAAAAGTAAATGATTCCTTACTGTGAGGGTAGTTAGAAAGTGCAATGCTCTGCTGGGTACATTCTCTTAATGCCTTTAAGAGGGGCTTGGATGTCTTCTTGGACTGAAAAAATCTACAGGGCTACTTTTCATTCAGAAAGGTTGTACTTGATGGACATTTTTTTTCAATCTGCTAAAGTCAAGAAATTAACAGGGGGCAGAAGCTGATTCTATTTATGAAATCAATCTCAGTATTAAGATATCTTCTCCATTCCAAATATATTATGTGATTTATTCTTTGTTTTTTTAAATGATATGCCCATCTAATTCTAATTTTTAATAAAAGTTTTCCATGTTTTATTGCACTTTATCATAACTCTTGAATATATATATGACAGTAAACAAGCATTCATCCTAAATTTAACATGTCTTTATTGTCAAGAGTATATAATAAGAGCATGCAGTCACAGAAATAAATAGGGAAAGTTCTTAGAAATATAATGCTTTGAAGATGTTTTCAAGCAATCTTAAAACCCCCTTAGTGTTGTATTCAAATATTAAATCAATATTTTAATGGAAAATACACATACATTCTGGATTAAAAGAATTTAAAAAATATAGGGTTCTGATGCATTCAGTTCACGTTTGATTGTGTTAAAAAATTAATAACTAAAATGAAATTAATAAACAAAATGAAAAAGAAAAAAGTACCACATTCCTCAGGAATGGTCCAAGCATTTTATCTAAAAAATAAATTTTTATGTTTTGATCACCAACAGTGATCTTCATCAAGGAAAATGAAGAAGACATGACTTTCCTGTTGCTATTTTAGCCTATGGGGGACCGCCTAGAACCTGATTGGAGTCAATTGGTGGACTTTTTTTGGGGAAAAACTGCACTATTCCTTAGATTTAAAAATCTAGGGGGGGGGTGGAAGCACTCTTAAGGCTAATACAAAATATATTTAAGTATAATGGAAGTGCTACTTACAATGCACTTCCCTGGGCCCCTGTCTCATAAGTAATTCAATATAAATGCAAATGCATATGTTTACAAAACAGGGGTTTTTAGTTACAAAGTTATGATCATAAAGTTGAAAAGCCACCATACCACGTCAAGGTAAACCCCATATGGCGGTCCCTAACTTACTTAACTCAGGTTAACTTAACTCTATTCCTTAGATTTGAACAATTCGAATCCAGCCGAATATGGACCTATTCGATCGAAAACTGACCTATTCGACCAAAAAAAAACAACTTAATTTCGGTTGGTCTTTTTGAATTCAAATTTCGAGGTGTTTTCAATTCAAAATTTGACCCTTTATAAATATACCCCTAGTTGATACAGTACAATCCTTATCTTTGCCCCTGCTGAGCAAAATCCCTGATTAAAGGACAAGTAAAGACAAAAAAATAAAATCCCATTTTTACTTTCTTTAATGTAAAAGATACCTATCTCCAAAATACTTTAATTAAAAAATGTGTACCGTTTTTATAAGAAACCTGACTGTATGCAGTGAAATTCTCCCTTCATTTACTGCTGTGGGTAGGAATTGTCAGATGGTCCCTAACTGCTGAGCAGGGAAACAATCATACTTATGAACAGCAGGGGGAGCCCCCACCTTACTTACCAGGCATGCAGAATTCAAGCAGCTTTGTTTATGATGATCCCTAAGCAGTCCAGACCACACTGAGCATGTGCAGGGTCAGGGTCAGGCAAAGATGTTTAACAAAGTTAAAAAATGACAGCCCCCTGTGGCCAACTTTGAAATCATAAATCATTTGTTTGATTAGGCTTTGTGGTGCAGTAAGTTCATGCTTATGTTTAGTATATAAAATACAGCATTTCTAGCCTTATTCTATTTTACACTTTCCTTGTCCTTTAAAGGCAGCTGTTGGAATTGATATAATAGTTTCTAATATTACCACAGGTGCTGCTGACAAATGTATCAACTAATTTAGCACATTATACCAGGAACAATAGACAGGAACATTAAATATTTTTAGATTTTTAGATTTTTTTTAGTTGATGCCTTCTTTGTTTTTGGAAGTTTTTCTAAAATTGAAGTTTAAACTTTATTTCTTTTGTTCTATATGAGAACAACAGAAGTGAAAAAAAAGTTTTGGAAGGTGAACAATCCCTTAAAGACATAAACATTAAAGAATTTTGTTTTAGTTGATGCCTAGTTTGTTTTTGAATGTTTTTCTAAAACTAAAGTTTAAACTTTATAGCTTGCGTTCTGTATGAGAACAACATTAGTGGAAAAGGTGTTTGGAAGGTGAAGAACCTCTTTAAGAAAGAACCTGCTTTTTTTAATGTCATCCTCTTCTTGTTTTCCTCTTTATTAATATTATGAGTGTTCAATGTGGAAGGCAAACTGTATCAACAAAATAGCAACACACTTTGCTCTCTATAACATTACAAGGTCCTTTATTCATAAGATGGAGAAAATGGAGAGGGTGAGAGTTTACTGGAGGGGAAATGAATAATATGCGAGAACAGAACCATTTATTATACTTTAATTTTTATTCTTATGATGTTGCTCTAACTAAATTGTTTTGGATTTAATGGGTCATATTTCAGGCAAGGGCCTTTTCCAAAGTGTAATTTTAAGAAAAATATGACTGTAGCTTAGTATATGTGCAAAGCAAATCACTCTTGGGTTATTTGTTGGTTGAAGCATAATTCAGCACACCAAATAATAGCAGACTTAAATCAATTCACATTATCTAGTAAAATAAATCTCAGGTTTATACCAAACAATATTGTAACTTTTTTTTACTGCTAAAATAAATAGCTTAAATTTGCAAACATGTTTTTATAGACACATTGGAGAAATATATGCCTTTATTTTAGATTGTTTTATTTAATAAATATTAGCATGCAATCTACAGTATATTGAATAGTCATTTATATTGTCAGACCACAAATATTAAAGAAATGCTGTCATGGGAAAAAAATCATTAGTTAATGATGCTAAGATACATACAGGGAGAAGAAGTGGAAACTTTAGCCCTAAATACAGAAAATACAATGAGAAAAATTATTGCTGACACCCCAGACCACCAGTACAAAAAAAGCAGGTTTCCTGAAGGCTGGAGAATATTTCAACATTCTGGAGAACAAAATGTATTCAGAAATCATTTGCTAAAGTGCTCCCATGGTGGTTGACATGAGAATAACACTCAAGAAGGGGAAACATGTTTTGTTATTAAAGTGGATTGAGTAGAAGAAACAATAGCTTATCTGAAAGCAGTTCTATTGTGTAGTGCTGGCTCCTTTTGAGAGCTCAGAATCATGCACAATGCAATGAGATGGCTGCTTACCCACCAATATTACAGCTAAATAAATACACTTGTTGGCTCAAGAATAAAAATTTAAATGGTAACTACAGTATATACAAAATGCACCAGGGCTAGACTGGTGACATACTTGATCCTATGTCCATATACTGAAGCTAGGTAATGGGTGGTGTATTGGTTCATCAGCAGAGTGAACAATTGATATGTACACATTGCCTAGCAATGGCATATGGTGCAGGCAAATAACAGATGCTGGGAGCGTGTGCACACCTATGAATACAGGATTAAACTTATGGTGTTGGGGCCTGTTGGTGCTCAGGGAGATTCATTTTTTCTACCTGAGAGGGCAATATCGATACAAAAAAGGACAGTAAAAAGTTTGTATTCCTTAGTCAGTCTACTGTTTTTCCCTGTATATATGTTTTGCGCTGCTCTTTTCCAACATTACCTGACTCTAACTTGGATTCTTACAGGTAACTTCAGATCTATAGTGATGGGTGAATTTATTCGTCCGGCGTGAATTTCGCAAATTTTCCAGCGAAGCGAAATTTGGCCATCACTACAGATCTATAGTCTCTTTATGTGTAGGTATATTTTTATGTATGGAAGTAAGCCTCTGGCTGCCTAGTGGCCCTCCACTTGAGGGTTTAAATAGATTTGGGAGCAAATTTACAAACTGGTGAAAATTTGCCAGCGACGACTTCGCACCCCTCGCACCACTTTGCCAGGCGAAAATTCTCTGGGACAACGCTAATATACTAAAGTGCAAAGTTTCGTCCTGGCCGACGGACGCTGGTGAATTTTCACTAGTGTTACTTCGGCAATGCGAGCAAATCAAAGCAAAAATGCGCTAGTGTTCAATTCTGCCTATCGCAAATTCGTTAGAGGTCTTGCGCTCAGGCTAATTTGCATATGGCGGGAAATGAATGCATGTCTTTATATTACAAGTTGAATCAAATACATTACATTTACACTGATAAGTAGACATGTCCAGGGAACCTTAATAATGTCAATAAAGTTGTTATAATGCCCTACACATGAGCCCCCTGTAATATAATGTTCCATATGTTAGAAAATGTATGGGGGAAAACGGTTACACAAAAATATTTTTTTAGGACTTTTGCAGCCTCTCACCCTGAAAAAGGAAAAGTCGCCAGCGTTTTTTGAACTTAGAAGTTTTTCCACTCAGAAAATATGATGTAAGTAACTAAAGATTGAGGAAGATTTTTGCACTCCATTGCACTTTGCAAGTCTGGTGAAAGAGGAAACTTTAAGTAAAATCCGCATGTTAGTGAATTTGCGGAGTAACGTCCATTCACCAGAGCAAAAAGTTGCCTGGCAATAGAGTGCAAATCGCTAATAGCGTCAATCTCTTTCGCTAGCGAAGTGACGCCTGCATCATTAGTAAATCGGAAAAGTTCCTATGGGCGGTAGCCACTTCACCGTTAATCTGCCACTTGGGGAGAGGGAGTGCTCTGTTTGCTTTTCACTACCGATGAATGTCTACTCAGCTGTTAGGAACTTTAGAAATACATCAGTACCATCTTGGACTTTCCCAGGTATCCTCAACGTGACCACAGTTGCATAATGCCCATCATTGTTTTAACCCAGCTATTTGAACAACTTTGTCAATGTGTCTCCCCAAGGGTTAATACAAATAAGGCCTCTAATGCCAAATTGATGGCCAAACACTTCCCAATTACAGCACTTCCCAATTCTC
Source organism: Xenopus laevis (assembly GCF_017654675.1). Taxonomy (NCBI): domain Eukaryota; kingdom Metazoa; phylum Chordata; class Amphibia; order Anura; family Pipidae; genus Xenopus; species Xenopus laevis. Next base: position 18,762,801 of record NC_054373.1, read on the forward strand.
ACAATCACTAAGCTTTCACTATGCTCTTCCCTGTTCTGACCCTGGGACAATACTGAGACACGATAATGGTGTGTTAAGTTACTGTATATGTTATGTTGAGTAGATATTTTGTAACATCTTAAACTTGTTTCCTAATGTAGACTGTCATTCTCCTCCTCAGACTACTAATAAATCATTAAATGACTTCATTTGTTAAATATAATTACTGCCTTGAGAAAGAGGATGACTTTAATCCTTTAGATAATCCATAATGAGGCTTTATACAAGAGAGAAGGTTATTTATTGTTCTTTATATGAACACAAATGTATTTGTAAAACCACTGTAATTGCTATTAAAATAAGTATCTGTTTCTTTCTATTCTCTGCCCTGGTGGTTCTGACTTTTGAAACAATGGAGTGGAAGCCTGTGAACCTTTAATGTGAAGGAGCATTTAAGTTTACTTTTGCTGCATTATTTCAAGACACAGAAAATCATCTATCTACATTCAGGTTGCCACTTCTCCAGCAGTTTTAATCTGGACAGCCTGATTTTTGAAGGAGATGTCCGATTCAAAACTTTTTGTCTGGTTTATACAGGTTGTAATACCTGACAAATACCAATAAATTGTGCTGCGTGCAATGTCATAACCCAGTTCCCAAATGGCACCCCCTGCACCCCACCCCCTGACTCCAGCCCCCTTTCTCCAGATTTGGCTGCCAACAAAGGTGGCAACCCTAGTATGAATGCAATATTTTTATTATTTCAAGTTGTTCTTTTATTACCATTATCTTTTAGAGAAGAATTTTGTATTTTAAATAATCATTTGTCTCGACTGCTTTTCTAGGAAATCCACTTACACATGTTTACTGTTAGACATTTGTAAACCCGCAGGGAGAAATTTGATTACCTAAATTACTATAGATTAAAAGATTTGTCAAAATTCTCAAAAATATTTTTTTTATTAAACTGTTTACATTTCTTGTGCATTATACTGTATTGCCACTTAAAATTATAGTGAATGAAAAATTAAACATGCAATTGAAAATGTCTTGTAGTCCATTATCGTGAAAAGACTTGTATTTTGTTGGATTTTAAAATTGTCGGATTATACTTGGATTTGTACCATTAAAGCTTATTCAATCATTATTGGGATATCAGGCAGTTAAAATACATACATAAGCATTTATGTAGACATTGCCACCTTAAGGGCTAGTCCACATGGGGAGATAGCGACGCGTTTGCGGTCGCGGCGACAAAGCGCCGCGACAGTCGCCGCGACCGGCGCAGGCGACAGTTTTGTATGGGCGCCTATGTAAAAACGCCTGTGCTAACCACACGAGGCGATGCGCTTTTCAACAGTCGCCTGAAAAAGCCTGGCGAGATACTTGCTATCTTCCATAACCTTGTATTCCCTAACTTTCTAAAAAAAAAAACATCCAACCCCTTCTTAATGCTATCCAATGTATCAGTCAGTACTACGACTGATTCAGGGATAGAAATCCACATCTTCACAGCTCTCACTGTAAAAAACCCTTTTTGAATATTTAGACAAAACCTCCTTTCTTTTAATGTGAATGAGTGCCCTCTTGTCAGCTGGAAGGACCTACTGATAAATAAAAAAATAGAGAGGTTATTGAGAGGTTATTGTACAATCCCCTTATATATTTATACATAGTTATCATATTGTCCACTATTGTTGTTGCTTTTTATTGCTCATCTTTCTATTCAGGCCCTCTTCTATTCATGTTCTTATTCAAATCAATGCATGATTGCTAGGGTAATTTGGACACTAGCAACTAGATTTCTGAAATTGCAAACTGGAGAGCTGCTGAATAAAATGCTAAATAAATCAAAAACCACAAATATTAAAAAATTAAAACCAATATCACTCACTACATCATACTAAAAGTTAACTCAAAGGTGCACACCTGCTTTAATGTTTTCAGCTGTATATAGAGTAAGTGCTCACATTTTTTTACTTTAATATTTGTTTTCTGTATTATTAATGTATTGTAAAAATGTCCAACACTGCTTATACAAGTAACACAATGTACAGACATACTTTACATACATACATACATACATAAATACATACATACATACCTTAATGTAGATTATTATTCAGGTTGACTTTTCCATTCTGTATTCTGTATACTCAAAAGATTGTATTTAAACTGAGCTACAAAACAGGAGAAAATTGCCATTTCTGCAATATCTCCCTTCTAATTCATACATGTAAGAATTTTTTAAAGCAGTTTCATCGCATAAAATGTTAACTGTGTGGTATGTGTAGATGAAAGAAGGAAAAATCCTGAAAGCATTCCGATACGTTTTTATCCAGGCAGCATTGACTGAACTCATGATCTTTGTACCAGATTGAGGCCTTCATGTGTATCTATGATTTGTCCTCTGCATAGATGTGCTATACTTTAAAAAGTTTTCAATTCAACACAGTCCATTTCTGTCAACAGAGAATATATTTATCAGAGTTGTTGTGTGCAAAAAAAGGCAAAGAAGGCAAACTTCTAAACACAAAATATAAAAAATATGCAAGTTGTTAAATAGTCTTAAAACTGTATTCAGTAATTAAAACCAAAATAAAAGGTACATTATGTTTTATTGAGACAACATAATGAACACAAAATCTATGCCATTAAATGTGACTATAGTTAGAAAAAATATAATGTAGCAATTGGTAATATGTCTCATAGCTTTAGCTGTATTTTCCACCCCGCCCCCCATTCTTACTTGTAAAGGAACAATAACACCAAAAATTGCACCAAATAACACCAAAAAAGTGTTTTATAGTAATAAAATATAATGTATTTTTGTTCTACACTGATAAAATCTGTTTGCTTCAGAAACATGACTTTATTTTATATAAACAAACCACTGTGCAATAGAGGCAATGAAATGGTGCCCAGGGCCCACTGGTGCTGCTGCCTTAAGGCCACATGCCCCCCAGTCCCCCCATCCCAGCAGCAGTGGCCCCCCTGCCTGAGCTGCAACCCCCCCTCTGACACCCCATGTACTTTTCCTTCTTGTGGCTGCACCAGGGGCGAGGTAGGGAGGTCGGAAGTAAAGGCTTCACCCAGCGAGTGGGTCTGGGTCAGCAAGGCCCACCATGTTTTTGCCTAGTGTCCAGCCAGCCCAGTCCGATCTTGATAGTACTTGGAAATATTGATGCAAGTATGTTCTAAGCAGAATAAGGAGACCATTTTTTCTTGTTGGTCCCTTCCACAGTGATATCCATGAACCATCCCCTGCCATACTGCTTTAAAGACTACAATTTATCATTTTGCACTTTGTCTACTGCATGGGCACGGTGTGGGTCCTTTTACAGAGTTTGCTGAAGCTTGCTTGGCAAAAAAAAAAATTGTCTTTATTTTTTCAAAGCAGATGGTAAAACTGTTACACAGCTCAATAAAGCATTCCCCTTAACACAGCAGAGTAGTCTTTCCTTTTTGGAAACCAGAGTTGTGTTTTCCACGAAAATTCAAGTTTTCGAGTTGTATTTCTTGGTTAAAAAATATTAGAATTTTTCAAGCGATTCATGTTTTTTTCCCGCAGTAAACTCAATTAATTTAAGGTTTCGGGACTAGAACTCACAGAATCAGGTTTTTCCCATTCAAATTTTTTCTTAAATAGGATACCATTAGAACTCATTTGAGATATAACAAAACTCTAACACTTGACCTTTGATAAATAACCCCCATAATATTTCACTTATGAGCTGTGGGGTCTGTAAGAGGAATGAGTGGTACTTCCCAGCTGTAAGAATCCCTATGGGGGGGGCAATTACCTATTGGTCTGAAGATATCCAGAGGGTAGAAGATATCCAGAGGGTACATACTGCATAACTATAAATACTGAATATCTCTCATTAGAAAAGTGACATATACATAGTACCTAGCCCTTGCTCCAGATCCTACTTTCTTAATGCAGAATCTCCAATTTAGGTACAGTATAAAAGGTTAGTAGACATAAGAATTCTCTGCCACTCAATGGAGAACAGTGGATGAGACCAGGAACCTAAATTGGAGATTCCGCATTAAGAAAGAATTTAAGACTTTGAGGTAAGAAGTACAGCTCAGTGAAACTCTGAGAAGAGGCACCCCATAAGTAGGATCTAGAGCAAGGGCTAGGTACTATGTGTATGTCACTTTTCTAATGAGAGATATTCAGTATTTATAGTTATGCAGTATGTACTCCAGGTATGAACTACCAGCACTGACTTGGAAGAATTTAATTTTATGGTAAATGGAATTCCCCTGGAGCACCTTATACTCCAAGACTGAGACAACTGTGTGACTGCTTTGGCAAATTATGTCCACTACCCTGCCTGATTCCAATTGTAATATTAATAAGGCAATAATAATTCTCTTGGAACATGTGTTATTAGGCCATTCAGTATAAAAAGGCAAATAGAAAGACACAACTTCTTTTGTTAGACATGGAAGGGTCACTTATTCTTAGACCATAACCTACTCATGTTTACCTAAAGATTTTATTTCATTAAATTACTTGTAAATATCACTGTATTTTTGAAATGTTGTCAGTTTAATTTGAGTAAATTAATTATATAAGAGTTATCTATACATGAATTTAAATGCTTTAGACTAAAAAACTACAATACTGACCTTTGAGAAGATAAAACTAAACTGTGTAGTGTAAAGGCTTTGGAGACAATTGGATTGGAAAAGTTGCTTGCAAGCATCAATTATTCCTGGTAAGCTAAATTTTCTCCTTTTAAATATAAAACTCAAAGATTTTTCATCTAAAAATGTTGAAAGCATTTCTCTGTATGAAGCAAAAGTAGGCTGGAGATGACTAAGTAATTGATGTCTCAGTTGGGATAAAAAGATCAGCCTGGTGTTTCTTGATCAGAACTGTTTAGAACCAAGGGGTTTGCCAAAAACTGCCTAGCTTCTTTTATAAGTACAGTAGTAAAAATTAGAAATATTACAGAGACTACTAAACTTTTTATTTAAAAGGAAATGTGCAGCATCATTTTGTAATTCATTTATCTGTGTGACGAGTGAATTTTTATAAATACTATATTTTTTTTTTAGTGATACAAAACAACAGCAGCTTAATTCCTAACAGCTCCCTAATGATTCAGCAGCAATCATCCAAAGGATATTGGATCCTGGAGATAGCATTTCAGAAATACCACACTTATTTTTGAATTTGCAAGCTCTGATAGTATTGCCTTTACAAAAGTATGCCAGAACAAATGAATATCAAAATAATTATAATGAAACTTTAAAAAATATATAAAAAATAAGGATGATTGTATGTTACCTTTTCAGTTGGACAGTAATAGTGATAAGCAAAATTACCCTGTCCCGCTTTGCCAAAAATGTTTTCAAAACTGCTGAAAAATTCACTAAATGGCAACATTTCACTGAAATTGGCTAGAGCCAATGAGCAATTTAATTTCACATTTTTCATGTGTCAAATGAATTGGAATAAATGATGTATTTTTTTTTTTCATTTGCATGGAGAAATTTTAATAATGTATAGCAAAACTCCAATACTGCCATTGGCATTTTTCCCTCACTTTTTTTTTTGTCAAAACAAGAAACATAATTCAAAAAAACACAATTTTTTTTTGACACTGTCAAAAAATGCAAATTTCTGTACCAGGCACAAAAATTAGCTCAAATTAATAATATAAATATTTAGTTGGTTTTAATAACCCAGAATTTGAAGTACTAAAAATTAGACTCTAAGGGGTTGATTTATGACTGCTCAAGCCTTTTTGGGGTTTTTCAGGCAGGGTTTCCTATCATGATTGCTCAAGCCAAAATGTTTGAGCAGTCATAAACTGATGCCTACGATTGAACAAAACAATTTGCCACAAAATTGAACTCCCAGGCTCTATTTAGTTTACTTTCTCAGATATTTGGCTGTCCTAAACAGTATCTTCAAGTATACCAGACAGTTAAATTGTTATGATGCATTGGTAAGGGTTAATAGGATCATATAACTTGAAATATGTAGAATTATTTTGGCATAAAAGTGCCCTAAAAGAGTCCACAGTCTCATCGGCATTTTGAATCAAATTAATACTGACAAAATATAACAGGTATAGCCTGAGAAATAATTTTGAAAAGCCAACTCTGTATAGCTCTGAATTATATATAAACCCATGCCTGTGATATTCTGTGCACTTCATGCAAGTTCTTACGATAAATAAATAGATATTAATGTATACATGTTATTAGTTTGTATTATTATTTTTAGAATACCAGAAAATGCTTTATTTACCATACTGTATACAGGTATGGAACCATTTATACAGAACCCTCGGGATCTGGGGTTTTCTGGATAAGGGATCTTTCTGTAATTTGGATCTTCATACCTTAAGTCTACTACAAAATCATGTAAACATTAAATAAACCCAATAGCCTGATCTTGCTTCAAATGAGGATTAATTATATCTTAGTTGAGATCAAGTACAAGCTACTGTTTTATTATTACAGAGAAAAGTGAAATCATTTTTAAATATTTGGATAAAATGGAGTCTATGGGAGATGGCCTTTCCGTAATTCGGAACTTTCTCTGATCCCATACCTATATTACTTAAACTACTGTATATAAAGATGAAGTGTTCTTGAAAAAAATAGCTTTTGTTATACTTACCTGATTTTTAAAAGTACTGTAAATACAGTTGTGTACTTTTGTTATCAAGTTTGCTCCTTTGTGTATATAAAGAAATCTTTGTACATTCTGGAACACATTTTTTCAGCTTATCACTTTCCAAGGTCATAATGATGTAGAATATGTTATTTACCTGTCTTTTGCTTGTCACTGGAAGTGAACTGCCATTTTTCTCAGGCTTTACAGCAAATGAAAAATTCAAGTTTAGAAAACGGTGACCAAAAGAACATCTGTAGTTTTTTTTTTTAAAGTACCTTTATCCTATCCCCTCCGAGTAGGGTTTTTAGTTTAATCATAAAGCATATGTGAAATAGTAAATCTTCAATAAAGAATATAGCATAACTACATTTTCAGTTTTACAATCCGTACATCATCTCAAATGCCTCTCAGTCTACAAATGCATGTTAAATAACTAGTCCCATAATAATATTATCAAACAATAGCAAAACATACAGTATTTGTTTATAGGGATAAAATAATCACACATTATAATACTCCTTAGATATACTGTATATGTTTGATTTTTAAAAAGGTTATACAAGACCATTTCTTAAAGGTCAAATTTTAGTGGTATTGGAGCTTTTTAAAACCACAATTAAACTCTATTGGTTGAATGTAATATGTTTTGTTAGCGCAAAAAAACATTTGGAAAGACCATTGCAAATGTTACAAACTATGTTTGCCTGCTTTTTGACTTCCTCACAAAGTTGTGACCAAATGACTTTTGTGAACATTCACAACATGAGCACATTAGTGTATGTAATAAAATGTCACAATCTCAAAGTGTATATTGCTAAGAAATATTTAAAACAAACTCCAGAGCAGGTGGTAATGCTAATGATTTTACATTGCGAGCAGCGCTAAAAACATTGTTTGCAATTTTTTTATTACATTCCCCCTCATTTCTCTAAAACCACGAATGCCATGGAAAGTAATAAAAGATCTGAATATAAAAATTACAAATGGAAACGATGTGCTAAAAAATAGACTCTCTCTAAAACCTATAACATTTTTTTGTTTTTCAGACAAACAAGAGGTTGCCAAACAAGGGGATCTCTCCCCAATATGCCCACCTTGAGGTAAAAGATATTGGGGCAATCTGATAGTGGGCCCTAGGGCACCTAGTGCATCAACACTTCTTGAGTGCACTTTTACAGAAGCTACACCTACACCTACCACTAACTTGTACCTCATTCACGGGGCCCTGTTCAAAGACCTCTCTATTGTTTACCTCCCTTGGGGCCTTTCCTTACTGGGGCCTAAGTTCCAGATTCCTCAGCAGACATCCACCATCCTTAGCATGTAGCAGCCAAAGAGGGAGAGCACATGATGCCTCTCCTTTATAAGACTTATGAAAAACCTCCTGGCCAAATCTGGAACTGCCAGGGAACACTTTAACCTAAAAAGGCAACCTCCCCATCTCTAAATTAGGCACAACTCTTAGCAGGCCATAGTCAGGGGATTTCCAGAATATAGGGAAAGTTAAAGGTTATGGACCCCTACACAATGTTTCTTGCTATCCTAACAGAGGATCCTAAAATTTTGTATTGATGCTCCCTTCAAGCTCATCTACCTGTTATACGGTATATTTCAGTTATGCTTGTTATTCACATAGGTCCTACAGAGTGCCAAGCCAAAAAAAGTGTTGTATAAAAAAGCTAAAATTTATGCAATAGTCATAAGTTAGGACTTCCAAATTCAATAAAATGAAACAGTGTTTAAAGGTATGTTACTCTAAGCTTATCACTGGTAAACATTATTGTAATGCATGTGCTTAAGTCCATGAATGAAGTACAACTGGCAAGAAAACATTAGAGCTCACAGAAAATGAATTATATGTTCTTCTGTTCCTCTTTAGGCAAAAAGCATACATTAATGAATCCTTGAGTTTTATGCATGATGCTAATGAGCTAGCATTTTTATCAGAATCCGTAGATGATTTTCAGAAGAAAGTGACTTTCTGAAATACATACAGTATAGACTAAAAATAAAAAAAGTTGCCTATTCTCCAAAGGCAAGTATAAAAGAACCACAGTGTAAAATAGCTTTTGGAATGCATTTGGAAAGAGACATTGTACAAACTATTATTTTAATTTATTACCAAGTATTGACATTTAGAGTAAGACATTTCTCAAAAAAGGACTGTAATGGCTGATTTATTGGCAGATACATTCTTAACACATTTCCCAAATTATTTCGGAGGCAAAGTTAGCTTTAGTATGCTCAAAGGTCATTTGAAATGAATTCATAACATAAAATAATCATGGTAACATGATCAAAAATAATTTTACTTGGTAAAATACATACCTGCCTAGAACTAAATACTGTACTGTACATTGTCCTCTGTAGTGATCTGTAAAAAATGACAATACAATACATCATCTCTACTGTCCTGTGTAGACATGACATCTACATTCTGTTTCCTGAATGTATAATTTAGAATTTTTTAGAATACTTTTTTCTTCGAAATCCTGTGAGTGCTAATATTGTACAGCTTAAAAGAAAATTAAAACATGCATATGTATGTTCTTGTAAAAAGCTGCAACGTATAGGCACCATACCTGTGACCCCTTTCCTTTTTCAACTGTGAGAAAAAACTGTCCCCTGCTATTTTCCATAATGCTCCTATAATATTTCTAAAGGGTTATCATGTCTCTATATATGCCTTTTACTACAGATAAACAAACCCAATTTTGTTAGACTTCCCTTGTAATGCAATTGTTCTATTTCTTTTACCAGTCTGGTTTCATGCCTGACACACTCTAGTTCTGTTCTGTCTTCTTACTTTAGACTTGTGCCTACTACAAGGTAAGCTATTTTCAAGAATCTATGAGGAGGTAAAATGATGTTATAAATTAATATTTTAATAGTTGATGATACCTCCAAAATCCTTCTCATTTAAGGTTGTCCCAAGTATACAACACTGAGTATACAACTTTCATTCATGTAATTTCTGCCCCGATGTATAACTTTGCATTTATCAACACTCAGCATTTTTTGCTAACTTTCTAACCAATCCCAGTCCAATATATTTAAATCATCCTGCAAAATGGAAACATCCAGCATGGAGTCTATTGTTTATCACAAGGTATTGTTATCAGCAAACACAGAGACAGTGTTTACTATTCCGCTGAGTTAAAAAGCAATCTACCAAGGACAGACCCCTTAGGTCCTCTTCTAACAACCTTAATCCAACTACAAAACATTTCAGTCACCATCAATCTTTGTAATCTCTATCCAAGTACAGGTAGTATGTTAAATGCCAATAGTGCTTAATTAAATCACTAACCTTAGGTGTTGTACTAAAATACCCCAAGGTCTCTGCATTTGTTAATTTCCTCGCTTGGATTTGTCTGGCAGAATCTATTGCGCATATACCATGCTGGTATATATTTATTTTATTGTGATTTAAAATGTAATCCAATAACATAGCCCTTTATATCTCTCCTAAGAGTAGATAAACAAATAAACAGTAGTTAATCTTTTAAATATTTGGTTCACATAGAAAAGAACAAAGGAGAATTGGCCATCCCTTTACACTGAAGCAAGTTTGAATAGTTTGCATAGTTACATAATTAATTTGGGTTGAAAAAAACAGTCCCTCCAAGTTATTCTGCAGACTGAGATCTGCAAAGTCTGGAATTAACTTTAATAACTAGGTTCAAACTACATCACATTACCTAGATCACATCCCCTACAACTCCAAGATATAATAGAAAGATATTTGGGTGTCTTATACTCCCCAACTTATTATTTTGTATTGATGCTTCCTTCAAGCTCACCTGCCTCATATATTTCACTGTGACTTTTTATCTTAACTTTTAAATCATAGTGTAAACTGAAAATAATGACACAATAATGTTGTTTCTGTATCTAACACTGAAATGTTCTACAAATATATTATTATCATTAATCTTTTTTAATGCAATAAAATATTTATGTACATTCACGTATGTCCTATCGAGTGCCAAGCTTTTTTTATGACATAAAAAGTGTGTTGTAGAAAAAGTTAGAATTGATGCAATATGGAAAAGTTAGCACTTAGAAATTCAATAAAATTAAGTATTTAAAGGTATGTAACTCTAAGCTTATCACTGGCAAACTTGATTGTAGTGCATGTGATTAAGTCCATGAATGAAGTACAACTGGCAAGAAAACATTAGAGCTCACAGGCACTCACTAGCACTAGCCTTAATGAAAAGAACAATAGAAAAGAACAAATGAGAATAGGCTATGCCTTGAGACTAAGGCAAGATAATATAGTTCTTCGCTGTGAGAGATCAATGCCTGCTGGGAGATGCTGTGATGACAGGTTTTCCCTAATGAGCATAGTACTCACTGAGGACATGGAGAAAAATGATAGGAATAATTTGGTATTAGGCTGAATACCAAATCCTTCACACGGCTTTATACTCGCTTGACTTTAAGGGTTCAAGCAGGCACTAAGAGTTAGATGAATGCTTTAGAAGAAGCAGGTTAAAACTTTAAAAACCTGTTTCTCTCAACCAAATTACCTGCCTCAGATACCAAGGGTTCTTACATTTTCCTGCCTCATTTTACTTTATAAGTACAGTATTAAAAAAGTTGAGATTTGCTTTACTTTTCTCGGCAAAAACCTTTTTTGACTTTCAATTCTCAGATTATTTTGCAGAAATAGTTTGCTCTCTTGTACATTATTTTTTAAAAGATCCAGCTAATTTGAAAGTCTTAAATGCATATTTGTAATTTTTTCATATAACGTTTGTAACACAAGTATGGGATGCAACTGTTATCCAGAATGCTCTGAATTACAGAATGGTCACCTTCTCCATGTTATCAAATGAATCCAAATTTGTAAAAATGATTTCCTTTTTCTCAGTAATAATAAACAGTATCATGTACTTGATCCAAACTAGGATAAAAGTAATCCTCATTGGAAACAAAACCAGCCTTTTGGGTTTATTTAAAGTTTAATTGATTTTCTAGGATATTTTTAAGGAATTAAATTATGGATACACATTCTGTATAACAGGTCATATGCTTATAGCTCAATACTTACTTTCTGGTAATCTGTATCACACTTCTCCATACTAACAATGGATGTTATTTTGGTGATGGTTTGTCTTCAATGCATATTTGAGCAATATAATAAGGCAGATTTCTTTGAATTTAAAAAACTTCGAAATTCGACCAGCGAATAGGCCAAATTAGATTTTTGTCAGTTTTCGGTCAAAGTAAAATCGCTTGACCATTCGTTGAAATCGTTGAAATCGAACGATTCCAACAATTTAATAGATCGATCGAACGATATTCAAAAAAAATTGACTTTTTAAAACTTTTGGCTCTAGGTTCTAGGAGGTCCCCATAGGCGAACATAGCAATTCGCCAGGATTAAAGTGGTGACGTGTCGAAGTCAAGGTTTTTTAACGAGACAGTACTTCAATTTTCGAATGGTCGAATATTCAAAGTATTTTCTATTTGAATTGGAAGTCGAATTTGGCCTATTCGATGGTCGAAGTCCTCAAAAAATACTCGAAGTTTTTCAATTCGAAGATTCACTTCGACCCTTAGTAAATGTTCCCCCAAGTCTTGCAAAGATGTTTAACAAAGTTACAAGATGGTGACCCCCTGTAGCCAACTTTGAAAGCATAATTTATTTGTTTGATTAGGCTTGTGGTGCAGTAAGTTCATGTTTATATTTAGTATACAAATACAGCATTTCTAGTAGCCTTATCCTATTTTAGACTTTACATGCCCTTTAAACATATATATATATAAAGTACAAGTCCCATGACTCAAAGTTCAATTTAAAATCAAAAATATTTATTCAATGTCACATTAAAAAGGTACATACTGACCCCATATAGCCCACTGTTTAATTGTTGATGCCTTGGGAACTGGGGCGAGTCCCTATGACTCACTATCACATTACTTAAAGACTCCCCTATCATTGATATCTACTCATTTTTGATTTAATCAGCATAGCAACTCTATGTTAGTAGCAATAATTAATATTTAACATACTGCTATAAAATGTATTAAACATATATTTATAAATCATGCTACAGCTATGATATATATATATATATATATATATATATATATTATATATATATATATATATATATATATATATATATCTCATGTGGTATATTAATTGTAGATGTGTTAGTAATATACTGTAACTGTTTTGAAGCACAAGTAAAAGATAAGATTGTGTAAAATCTAAGGTGAATTTGTCATTTATAAATGTTTACCTGGATAAGTGCTTTAACTGCAGCTACTGATGATACATTTGACATAAGCACATATTTTTAAAACTGACTAATTGCCCCTTGCTTTCCATGAGCATGTATTATTTATTTATCAAATATTATTTTCTATAAATGTAATTAACATTAAGTAGAGTTATATTTAATTTTTTTGGTATGGCTATTGTATATACGCATCTTATTCAAATTTCAATAACATGATTAAATGCTCATTATGTGCTCTCAGCCATCGCACAAAGTCAATTACAAACATAACAGAAGGGAGGATGGCCAAAGCATGAAAGCAGAAAAGCATATGCTGTATCCTTTGATGTTAGAATGCTGAAAACTGGATTTTTATCTTAAGACAGAAAGGTATGCAAACAAAGTTACTGATTGCAACATAAAGATGCACACACCTGGCAGGCTGTCCAATTTCACTGGATCTACTACATATCTAATAAAAAAGATGATAAAACAAACAAAACCTTCTACTGCTAACACAACAAAAGAAACTGCATAGATTCCAATTTAAATGGACGGGCTATATTAATTCAGCACAAGTTTACCCATTAAAAAAATAATGGACAGACTAAACAAAAGCCTTTCTCAATCTATAAAAAAAAAGGTTTTGGGGTTTATTAAAAATAAATATAGCACCGATTTCCAAAACAGTTAGTACGCTAGGAGAACATAGATATGAGATCAGGTCAGAGACAATGCTGTCACAAATAAATACAAACCTAAAGGTGGCCTTACATAGGATATGTTTATAGGTATTTGACAGCTCAACCTGCAGGACAAATAGACAGATAATTTGAGGGGGGCCATGGCAGTGCTTCTATTGTTCCAGTTAGTCAATCAGACAGCTGAAGTACAGGCTGGTCTTCAAAACTACAACATTTCACTGGTCTTCAAAACCACAACATTTCACTCAAATGCACTGGCAAAATTACATTGATGCTAAACTATTTTTTAAGCTCTGTAATAGCAAATAAAGGTGTGGCATCTGTTATTCAGAAACCCATTATCCAGAAAGCTTCAAATTACAGGAAGGACATCTCTCATACACTCCATTGTAATCAGATAACTCAAATTTCCTTTTTTTCTGTAATAATAAAACAGTAGCTTGTACTTGGTCCAAACTAAGATATAATTAATCCTTATTAGAGGCAAAACAATCCTATTTGGTTTATTTAATATTTACAAGAATTTTAAGTAGAATTAAAGTTTGGAGATCCAAATTACAGAAAGATCCCTTATCCCGAAAACCTCAGGTCCCAAGCATTCTGGAAAACAGGTCCCATACATTGTCCTATATTGTGGAAGGAGCTCCTTTAAAATATGCTAGAACTATTCTTCATAGAAAAAAATCACTTTAGAAAACAATATATAGCTATATAACAATACAAGTCCAAATGAGATTTGCTGAGCTTTACCAGTTATTATGAAAGCAGAAGAAAAGGGAGAATTGTTTCATACTTACTGTAATTCTCCTTTCCTGGTCACTCTCCATATCAGCGTTACACCCGGGAGGTAGAGTCCTACAGCGGGTCGGGTATCAGCGGGTACCCATGTGTTACCCGCAAAAACCTGCGGTACCCTGCAGGTTGCGTTTAGAAGTTCCAGGTGTGGGTATAACCGCGGGTCAGCGGTTCTGCTGGTTCGCGGGTCGGGCCGCGGGTCTTCTCAATATCCATATTCACTAGTTTTTTCTGGTCACGTCTACTTTTGATGACGTCACTTCCGGTTTACAATGACAGCACTTCCTGTTTTACTCCTTTTTTTCTGATCACGTCTACTTCCGATGATGTCACCTCTGGTTTCCAATGACAGCACTTCCTGATTCTTGATGGTCAGCGGGTTGTGGGTTGTGGATAAGGTACTTGCGGGTAGGGTCGGGTAGCGGGTCCAAGCGGGTAAGAATGCGGGTTGCGGGTCCGGGTTGCGGGTTGCAGGTTGCGGGTACGGGTCGGGTTCGGGTCCCAAAAAATGGACCCGCGCAGGACTCTACCGGGAGGCCCCTCCCATCCCTGCCCATAGATCAGACAGTCCCTCCCCCTTCAAACCTTTAAAGGCACCCCCAAGACTCAAGACCAGCTTGTCTAATACCAAGTCTACTAAGGGTGGGAAATGCTTATATGGATAGTGGCTAGGAAAGGAGAATTACAGTACGTATGAAACAATTCTCCCTTTTCCTGGCCACTCCATAGCAGCATTACACCTGGATCTACCAAGCCATACTAACTCTCAGGGTGGCCCAAAAAACACTCAATTGAATTCAACAGACTTTAACTGCCGCAAAAGCATGACTACTGGATACAGCCATGTCCAGAGAATAATATTTGATAAAGGTCTGAGCCAAAGACCAAGAAGCCACCTCACAAATTTGTGACAACAATACCTCCACCAATGCTGCCCAGGATGCAGCAACAGCCCTCGATGAATGAGCCTTCAAGCCTTCTGGAACTAGCTTGCTTTGGGACTGGTAAGCCCTTGGGTTGCATAAGCAAATCCATCGACTGATAGCTGAAGGGGAAGCTGCCTGCCCCTTATTACAACCTGCTGGGACCACAAATAGCCAGCAACTTCCAGGTAACGAGACAGACAATGTACTGGATCAATCTTGTGCAGCTCTTCCCCATCCTGATGATCTCACTTAAATATAGGAATAACCACCTATTTCTTCAACTGAAAGGATGATACTACTTTTGGTAGAAAGGACTTGCACGGCGTCAGAATCACTCTATCATGCAGAAAGAAGATGTGGTCCGAGCCACAGGAGAGAGCCTGTAACTCCCCTACTCTAAAAGCAGAGGCCATCAACACCAAGAAGATAGTCTTGAGAGTCAGAAGCCATCCAAAGGATCCAAGGAAAGGGCCTTCAGCACCAGAGGAAGACTCCACACTACAGGGGTAGTCTTTACCGGAGGTCTTAGCTTGAGAGCAGCCACAAAAACCTTTAGCATCCTATACGGAAGACCCTTCTCCAGACCTTCCTGTAGGAAACCTCTCTTCCTTCATGTTGACGCTTCCACAACAGAAATCACTTCCAGATTCTGTAATAAGTTGAAGATGTAGAAGGCTTCCTGGCTCTTAGGAGAGTAGAGTTCAAGCAAATAGGAGCAGTAGCACACCTGGTCTCTCAGTATCCTCACCGGTGCTTGGGGTTAAAGGAGGACGGCACCTCCAACCAATGATCAATAAGATGAAACTCCAGCACACGAATGCTTAAGGGTTCATAACCCGTGTTTATTGTCAATGCCAAACAGGAAACAACGTTTCGGGGGCGTACCCCTTCACCTGACGAAGGGGTACGCCCGCGAAACGTTGTTTCCTGTTTGGCATTGACAATAAACACGGGTTATGAACCCTTAAGCATTCGTGTGCTGGAGTTTCATCTTATTGATCTTAGGAGAGTAGACACTGCTTCTGATAAACCTAAGGCCAAAAGTCTCTTGCACTCAACCTCCAGGCCTGAAGAGACATCTCCCCGGGATCTGGTTGTCGCAATGGGCCCTGTAGCAATAGGTCTCTCCTTCTGGGAAGAGGCCAAGGATGTGCTATCGCCAGTCTGAGTAAAAGAGGATACCATGGCCTGCATGTCCATTTTGGAGCAATCAAGATTAGATCGACTTTGTCCTGTATGACTTTCTGAAGAATGATCAGAAGAATGATCAGAACTCTGGAGGAAAGTCATTAGCCAGTCTGACGGACCAGGTCTGAAGAAGAGCATCCACTGCCTTTGCTTTGGGATAAAATCTCCTGGAGAAGAAGACCGGTCGCTGGGATCAGATCAATCTTTGTGGCGACCCCCATCTCTGTACCAGCGTCTGAAAGACCTCCTGATTCAAGGACCATTCATGCACTGACAGCACATTCAGACGTAGGAAATCTGCCCTCTAATTCTCTACCCCCAGAAGATATGCTGCCATCACGAGAACCAGATTCCTCTCTGCCCAAGAAACAATTGGCTGGACCTCCTTCAGAAGGGTCCTGCTCCTGGTCCTCCCCCTGTCTCCTGATGTAGGCTACAGCTGAAGTTTTGTCTATCAGCATCTTGACCAAGGAGCCCTGCAGGACGCTGGCAACTGAGAATAAAGCTTTGAAATGAGAATAAATGACATTGGAAGAAACATTCTTCTGTTGTGAAGGCCATCTCCTCTGGACCCATTCCAAGCCCAGGTGCTCCTGTAAGGGGTAGGCAAGTTCTTAAGAGTCTAAGAACTCTCCGCTTCTTCCTCCACCCCAAGAGAGAGCTTCAAGGCTTTAATGAGAGGTGAAACCAATGACAAATCAAAAGAGTACTTAAAAGCCTCAGAGTCATCATCTAAAGGTCTCTGCAGTTCCCCCTAGAAACATTTCATCCTCAGACAGGTCTTCATTCACTTCCCCTGCCTCATGGGTAGATACCCGATCCTCTTCCCAGGTCTCCCTGCCCCTGGAGGAAGAATCAGAGGATGAGGATCTGAGGCAGACCTGCAAAAATCCTTCCAGCAGGAGTCACAAAACATTTTGCCCACCAAATGGGTCTTAAAATATCCCGGAAACTCTGGCATGACCTACTGAATCACTTTGGTCTTTCTCTTAGTATTAGGAATATCTTCAGGCAAGCTAAGAAGCAGAAGAGAGATAGATAAAAACATAATGACAATGAGAGAGAGAGAGACACACACAAGAGGAAAGGAAACGAGAAGAAAAGAAGAGGTACTTACCTAGCTTGAAAGACAGAGGCACCTGAGGCTGGAAGATCCATAATAAAATAAATGGAAATGAGCTCCCAGCCCCCCCTCCGAACCTAACAGCCCAGGAGGTAAAGTGAAACCTTCCTCACCTGCAAGAGGCCCTAAAGGAGTCTAACCCATTGGAGTAGCTGGGAGAAAGAGTGGGGGAGAAAACTGAGGCAACAGACATGACAAGTATTAAAACCCCCACCCAGAAGCAGCCTCCCCCTCCAGCCTAGCAAGACCTAACCAAGATGGCTGGCACCCACCTCTGCAAGACCTTCCCTACCAAGCTGCCGCCACCATCTTGGGAGAGGCAGAGCGCCAACCAAGCCAGGCAGACACCACAAGCAGGCTGGGGAGAAGAACCGAGTGATCGAATAGAGAAGCCGCACCTGAGCCACATCATGAATCCCCATTGATACGAGCAACCTCTCAGGTCACCCACATATCACGCCTCCTTAGGGATAAAGGGAAACTGGCCACTAAGTTTGACTATGAGCCACATAACCCCTAGTCAGCCCACTCCCATCCATAGCAAGGAAGGGAGGAAGGGTCCCCACTCTGCCTAGTGTTCATCTGTAAAAAAGCTCTTCACCAATTCAGGGAACTTATTTGAGTATAAGCAAGCTCCCTCAAGGTCTATAGCAAGAACAGAAAGAAAAGAGACAAGCTGAGTGAGTCTTGGTGGTGCCTTTTAAGGTTTGAAGGGGGAGGGACTGTATGAACTATGGGCAGGGATTGGAGGGGCCTCCCGGGTGTAATGCTAAAATGGAGTGGCCAGGAAAAGCTTTTGACAGAGTAACGTGCCACCTATTTCTCAAACAATGTAGGTAACTGTATGAAGAGATCTATTTTGACCAAGAAACATGCACAATCTTATTTACAGGTACTCATGAAAATTGTCTCCCCAGATTTCACAATCATTGTGTAGATCATAAATCACTGCTTCTTCAATTTCTGACAAAAGTGTCAGTGGTTTGTTTTATAGAGATTATCCTGGACCTGCAAAACTATGTTTCTAAATAATAAACAAAATGCATTAGTTTGCTTAGAAAAGAAAGTAATCAGAAAATATTTTGGATTATGTTTTGCAATGAAAGCCTTTTTTATTATATATTGAAACATTAACTTAATGCCTCATGTTGCATTAGTTAACATTTGTAGAATTTTAAGCACAATATTGAAATGGTGTCATTTTTAAATAATGTGAAAAATAAATGTAAAACATAATTAAAAAGCATTCTGTTCCAAACAAATAAAGTTAACTTAAATATTCATTTAATTTTTCTTTGCTGTAATATTGCAAACATCTTGCAAATTACATTTAAATGAAAATTCAGCACAAGTTTATGCACTGTGACAAGAATAAAAGTATAGTTTATAATGCATACACTAATATATTTGGCAGTTTAGGCATAAGCTAAAAATTTAATTAACTCTTTACTAAAAAGTAACTGCAATACAAAGAATGTATTATCTTTCTTACACCTTGGGGCATATTTATCAAGGGTCGAATTTCGAATTTGCAAAACTTGGAAATTCGAATTCAAAAAGACCAACCGAAATTAAGTTGAAGTTTTTTTTGGCCAAATAGTTCCATTTTCAATCGAATAGGTCCGTATTCGGCCAAATTCGAATAATATGAATCTAAGTAATAGTGAATCGAATTAGATTCATACTGTAGTTTTTGTAAAAAAAACTTTGATATTTCAAAGTCCACCAATTGACTCCAAATTGGTTCTAGGAGGTCCCCCATAGGCTAAAACAGCAATTCGGCAGGTTTTATATGGCAAATGGTCGAAGTTGAATTTTTAAAGAGACAGTACATGATAAATTTTGATATTCGAATTTTCTAATTTTTTTCAATTTTTTTTCAAATTTGAATTGAATTTGGACTATTTCCTAGTCAAGATAAACAAAAAATAGCTAGAAATTCGATTTTTTTTAATTTGAAAATTCACCTCGACCTTTGATAAATCGATTGGGCTACTTCGACCTTCGACTACTACTTCGACTTCGAATCGAACGATTCAAACTAAAAATCGTTCGACTATTCGACCATTCGATAGTCGAAGTACTGTCTCTTTAAGAAAAACTTCGACCCCCTACTTCGGCAGCTAAAAGCTACCGAAGTCAATGTTAGCCTATGGGGAAGGTCCCCATAGGCTTGCCTGAGATTTTTTGATCGAAGGATATTCCTTCGATTGTTGTATTAAAATCCTTCGAATCGTTCGATTCGAAGGATTTAATCGTTCGATCGAAGGAATAATCCTTCGATCGTTCGATCGCAGGATTTGCGCTAAATCGTTCGACTTCGATATTCGAAGTCGAACGATTTTAGTTCCTAGTCGAATATCGAGGGTTAATTAACCCTCGATATTCGACCCTTCATACATCTGCCCCATAATGCCTGCTCAATATACAGCACCCTTAAAACAGAGCATTCTGGACTTTGTTCCTAACGTCCCAAGGTCCCAGCAATAATTTGCTCCTCTGCTTAGTAATAAGTGCAGTTTTATACCTATTAGTGCATATAGAGTTATGCTCACCCTACTGATACATAGGTACATGATACATGGGTTTATGGCTAATTTTTGATAAATGGAATACAATCAACAATTAAAAATAAAGGTGATAAAACATAATTTTTTCTATTGTTTCTTATTTGCCCTCAATGTTATTATTCAAAATTAAGCAAAACCACAATCAATTAAATTATAAAAAATGTCCATGGGAATTCACAGCTTAAAAGTAAATTCACAAACCTAAATAAGCAGCTGCATAATTTAACATCTACTTCAAAAGACATTGAGTAATTATAGCATTCATTATAACACAACAACATGTCTGGAAACAATATCTGAATGGTCTTGTTATTTCTTTTTAATTGCCACATTTGTCAAAGAAAATCCATTTATATTGTAATTATATTGTGCAAGTCCCACTGATTTTACATTTCTGGATTCTATTTTCCCTTGAGGGTTTAACCATCACATTTTCACACTTCCTATAAAAACGTTTTCATCTTTTCATGCTTTCTTAAATAAAATCTCAAACTATATAAAACTGACATATATAAAAAATGCTTGTAACTGAAACCCAACTACACCCAAAAATTGTTTTTGCACTGCAAAAAAAAAGTAACTTAGCAACTTTCCAGTTGTTGGTGACTAAAGGTGTTTTTACCCTTTATTTACCCTTTATTCAGGTAGTCCCCTAAGTTTTAACAGAACTCCAGCAGAGGGAGCAAAGGTCTCTAATAAGTTGAGATGGAGCAATACAATGCTGCTGGGTCCTCAACCCATAAATTGTCTTCTCCCCCAGGAGAAAGTGAAGTGGGCAATTCTCTGTAGGTGCCAGTACCTGTGGCCACCACCTCCAAGTCAGTGTTCCGTGTACAGCTGGTAATTAATTTTACTGTCCACTGTGCCTGGGGAAATTTCATGCCATAGGCTCTACTGTGGGTGTATGAGAGAATAGCCACTTTGTATGAGGATTGGTTTTTGAAGGAGATTCTCTGAGAATGCTTAACCAACCATGATGAGGGAAAGTGACAGCAGGACTTGGAGTATCTGCAGTCCATTTAGAAGAATTAGGGGCTGATTCACTAAGCTCGAGTGAAGGATTCGAATGAAAAATACTTCGAATTTCGAAGTATTTTTTGGGTACTTCGACCATCGAATTGGTTAAATTCGTTCGAATTCGAACGAAATCGAACGAATCGAACGAAAAATCGTTCGACTATTCGACCATTCGATAGTCGAAGTACTTCCCCTTTAAAAAAAACTTCGACCCCCTACTTCGGCAGCTAAAAGCTACCGAAGTCAATGTTAGCCTATGGGGAAGGTCCCCATAGGCTTGCCTGTGATTTTTTGATCGAAGGATTTTCCTTCGATCGTTGGATTAAAATCCTTCGAATCGTTCGATTCGAAGGATTTAATCGTTCGATCGAACGGAAAATCCTTCGATCGATCGATCGCAGGATTAGCGCTAAATCCTTCGACTTCGATATTCGAAGTCGAAGGATTTCAATCCGAGGGTCGAATTTCGAAGTATTTTTAACTTCGAAATTCGACCCTTAGTGAATCGGCCCCTAAGTGTTACAGCTGTACCTTTTTAAAGCATGGTGCTATAAAAAGTTGCGTTACATACAACCCTACCAAGTACTTTTCTCTGGAGATATAAATGCTGGAGGGTTATTGGGTGGACAAGCCCCACAAAAAATATTACACCTCCTATGAGGACACTATGGGGCATATTTATCAAGGGTCAAATTTGGAATTGAAAAAAAAACTAAATTAAGTTGAATTTTCTTTTTGGTTGAATAGGTCTGTTTTTGATCGAGTAGGTGCTTATTTGGCCGAATTTGAATCGTACAATTTTTTTTCCCCAAAAAAACTTTGATTTTTCAAAGTCCACCAATTGACTCCAAATAGGTTCTAGGAGGTCCCCCATAGACCTAAAACAGAAATTTCTAAAACAGAAATTTGGAAGGTTTTAGATGGTGAATGGTCGAATTTTTAAAGAGACAGTACATAATAAATTTAGATATTCGAATTTTTGAATCTTTTACAAATTCAAATCGAATTTGGACTATTCCCTAGCTCGAAATTCAAAATTTTTTCTTATTCAAAAATTCACCTTCACCTTTGAACTTTGAATTTTTTACAAATTCAAATTGACTTTGGACTATTCCCTAGCTCGAAAATCTAATTTTTTTCTTATTCAAAAATTCACCTATACCTTTGATAAATCTGCCCCTAAATTGAGATTTACTATGATGATTTGACTCTGGTGGGCTACAGTTATTTTCTTTATTCCTTAAAGTTTAAAACCTATTGATTTGCACAGTATAATTAGTTAAATTTTAAATGCTAATTCAAAAACCAACAGGAGATCTGACTATGTTGTTTTAGGAGCACATAGGAGGACACATAGACCAGAAAGGTGTGAGAACCACTTTTGCATATACGATTAAAAACATTGAAATTATATAATAATTGTGTTTTGGAAAGTTGATTTTTATTTGGTGGAGGACCCCTTTACATATCACATAAGTAAATGCAATTTCATACTTTTAAAACTTTTCATTTACAGCATCTAAAACGAATGTATCTGCAGAAATGTTGATTTAGCATTTTATGTTGATCATATTTCATATTATATTATTAGCAATATAAATGTTATGTAAAGTTCTAAGCTCTTGACAGCAGAGTTTTGCTTGTTTTTACTTCACAAATATAATCCAGACCAGTCAGTCAGTTTGTAAAAATAAATAAAAATCCCTCGATTGATTTTCAGACAAACACAAAAACTTCATTCTGATCTAAAAATGCTAATCAGATATATTAATTGACAAAAGTCCCATGTGTGCGCATTTAAAAATGGTGACAGTATAAGATGTAACATTTGATCAATGTTATTTATTGGCAGGGTATGTATTATCATTGATTCCTTTCAATCGATGACAGTGAGAAGAACTAGTAAAACCCTGACCCTCCTTTGTTGCTAACCCAAAATTAATTATTTTGTCAAAAGGAAATAACCAGCACTTAATTATGTTGTCAGTAGGAATTATCTAGCACTTATCTTGCAGATTTTGTTTAGTTCTAGGGATGATAAAAATACTACATTGTTATTGTGTTTAAGAGAGGAACATAAAACATTCTGTAGTATTATTAGTGATGTGCACGTATAGCCTATAACATTTTTCCAGTAAGCATTCTTTCAACCTTAAACTGTTACTGACAAATTTAAACTAATGGCAGCATTAGATCCCTTCATTTAAAAAAAAAAAAAAAAAAAAAAAAGATGTTCTAATGCCACTGGCTTGTTTCCTTTTTAGCTCAAAGATTCAGAATTGTTTCCATTCAAACAAAATACAAAGGATTTGCAATGATGATATTGGTGGGTTTTTTGGGTGTTTTTTTTCTGATAAAAAAAGTATTTCATCAGGCAAAACAAAACTCAGCGAAATTCTAGCTTGGATTCATATAAATGTAGGCTATGAAACTGTACCAGCCAGATGAGTTTTGCTCATCCCTAAAAATAAATTATTTTAAAGAAGTAATAAAGCTTAACTAAAGTAGGGCAGAAATGTTGTTCCTGTATATTGTATGTTTTGGGCTTCTACACTAGCTCAACCACAGCCCGTTAGCAGTAAAGATCTGTGCCTTCAAAGATGCCCCAGTAGCTCCCCATCTTCTTTTCTGCTGATTCACTGCACATGATCTGTGCTTCTACCACTGACTGAGCTTAGGGACCAACTCGCTACAGTCCAGCTGCATCAGCTTATTTGACAGGCAAACCTAATTTTCTGCTTGATGATTTGCGACAACCCCGAAGCTTAACTTCTCAACAGCTTCTTAAAACACATTAACAAAATCTATGATGGGAACTCCTGTGAGAAGTTTGAAAGCCTTTGTCATTATTACTATAGAGATGCTAAACCTTTAGGCTGGTTCAATAAATTCAATATATAAATGATGTCATTTCTAGTCATATTCATTTTAGGGTTTAGTTGCTTTCTTGTATCATAGGATATTTTTGTGGTTGAGTCTTTTAGTAAGGAAGAAACATTTCTATAAATGCGCAATATATTTCATTTTATAAAATATGTTCATTTAAATAGATAACCAAGCCATATAAACTAGGGGAGAATTGAAGAGATGATTGCAGATGGCTTAAGGAATGAAAAGCTTATAATACCGATATTTATTTATTAGTAAATCTATATAATGTAAACAAAAACAATACTGGAGTAACATTTAAGTCTAACAATTTTACAGAAAAGGGAAAAACAAAGAAATGGTGCTTAATGTATGGTGCAAATCCTTAAATGAGTTCAGATGACATGAAAGGCATGTATAATTCATCTACAGTAGTGATGGCCGAATGTATCACGAAATTCATGAAGCGGTGAAAAAATGTGTGAAAAGCATTGAAGCAAATGGGCGTCAAAATTTTGACATGCATTAATTTTGACGCAAGCGACAATTTTTTATATGCGCGACTATTTGGTGCAAATGCATTAAAGTCAATGGGCGTCTGAATAATTTTGACCTGCGGCAGATTTTTCACTGGCCAATTTTTGCAGCAGTTTCGCAAATTAATTTGCTTGTGGCAAAACACAGAAATTCACCGCAAATTTGTCTCTGGCAAAAATGTTTCACCCATCACTAATCTACAGACAATCTACAGATTCAAATTATATTGCGTCAATTAGGGGCCTATTCACTAAGGGTCGAATATCGAGGGTTAATTAACCCTCGATATTCGACTAGGAATTAAAATCCTTTGACTTCGAATATCGAAGTCGAAGGATTTAGCGCAGATAGTTCGATCGAACGATCGAAGGATAATTCCTTCGATCGAACGATTAAATCCTTCGAAGGATTTAAATCTGTCGATCGAAGGAAAAAAAGTTAGCCAAGCCTATGGGGACCTTCCCCATAGGCTAACATTGACTTCGGTAGCTTTTAGACGGCGAACTAGGGGGTCAAATTTTTTTTTAAAGAGACAGTACTTCGACTTTCGAATGGTCGAATAGTCGAACGATTTTTACTTGGAAGTTGTAGTCGAAGGTCGAAGTAGCCCATTCGATGGTCGAAGTAGCCCAAAAAAAACTTTGAAATTCAAAGTTTTTTAACTTCGAATCCTTCACTCGAAGTTAGTGAATCGGCCCCTACGTGTAGCCAAAATATTTAAATTTTTTAAGGAAGGCACACTCATAATCCACATTTAAAATACAAAGGAAAAAATAACCAGGGTTGGGTTATAAAAAAAAATCTTACATTTTAAACTCTGGAGCACCATTAAATACATTATTTAAAAAACAAAAGTGGAAAGACTATTGTACAACCAATACTATGGGGTATATTTATCAAAGAGTGAACGTAATAGTGAAGTTCCGCCACTAGAGTGGAATTCCGCCACTCTCCATTCATTTCTATGGGATTTTTATAGGCGTATTTATCAAAGGGTGAACTTTCACTTCACCCATTGATAAATACACCTTTCAAAATCCCATAGAAATGAATTGAGAGCTGCGGAATTTCACTCTAGTGGCGGAACTTCACTCTTTGATAAATTTACCCCTTAGTCCAGAGAAGAACAAAACACAGAAGCAACTAAAAGGCCAATGATAATTCTAAAGAAGCTGGAAATATCCACCGTTGAGATGGGAGAAGTTATCCATGCACAGGTTTAAGATCCGTTATCTGGAAACCCATCATCCAGAAAGCTGTGAATTATGGAAAGACTGTCTCCCATAGACTCCATTTTATCCAAATAATCCGGATTTGTAAAAATGATTTCCTTTTTCTCTCTAATAGTAAACCAGTACCTTGTACTTGATTCCTTATTGATATAGATATAATTGACTCTTATTGGAGGTAAAACAATCCTACTGGGTTTATTTACTGTTTAAATGATTTTTAGTAGAATTAAGGTATATTGATCCAAGTTACAGAAAGACCCATTATTTGGGAAATCTCAGGTCCCAAACATTCTGGGTAACAGGTGTCATACCTGAAGTTGCTTCATAGAAACTTTAAAAAAAAACTACATCATGGTGTTCAATGTTCAACAGCAACATGATCATGTTAATGGTCAAACATTGACCTTTGACTGCCATCAAAGTGAACAATATGTATGCAGTTTAGGAAGGATGAATAATAAAGCTCAAGACTGCTTGTCTCACTGAACACATCTTACGTGTCTGTTTCTAGATTTAATGAATCTGTTAATTGAGCTTATGACACGTGATGTTTCGTTGTCATTTCTTTTTACCAGGGAAATACTATGTTGATAAAACAGTGGAGATAGAAGTATCTTCTTTACAGTTACTGTATACCACTATGTTTCTGCCATTAATGATCAATTGCCCTGCCTCCCCACAGTCTTTAGCATGCACTTATCTCTGATGGAAAATATCAAACCATGTAAGCATTGTTTATTAAACATTTCTGTAGTGTTCCACAAAAAATTATACATCAGTCCCAACAGTAGTGCTTACATTTAGTGATGAGCTATTCTATCTCGTTTTGATTCACCGGAAAATTCGCGAAACTCAGAAAATTTGAAGCAGTGAAAAATTCCCGAAATGCATTGTCAATGGACATCAAAATCATTTTGACACGAGCATTAATTATTATACTCTTTTGTCCAAATGCATTACAGTCAATGGGGTTTTCCAGATTTGGATCTCCGTACTTTAAGGGAAAATTTATCAAGGGTCGAAGTGAAAATTTGAATTTTGAAATATGAATTATGAGGTAATTTAAGTGTACTTTGCCTAGGAAATAGTCCAAATTCGAATCAAATTTGAAAAAAATTCATAATTCAAAAATTGAGTGTGCTGTCACTTTAAAAATTCAACTTCGACTTTTCAACATCTAAAACCTGCCGAATTGCTGTCTTAGCCTATGGGGGACCTTCTAGAACCAATTTGGAGTCATTCGGTGGACTTTGAAAAAAATCTAAGTTTTTTTTGGGAAAAACTTTGAATCAAATTTGATCGAATACGATCCAAATAAGTTAAAATGTGATTTTTTTAATACATTTCAGTTGGTCTTTTTTTATCCGAATTTTGAGTTTAAAATAACTCCCATCAACCTGATATTCAACCCTTGATGAATCTGCCTATAAGTCTGGAAGAAAATAATTTTAACAAATAAAATCCATAGGCTGTTTTTGCCTCCAGTAAGGATTAAGTATATCTTGTTTGAGATCAAGTACAAGGTACTATTTTATTATTTCAGAGAAAAAGGAAATCGATTTTAAAAATTTGGATTATTTAGATAAAATGGAGTCTATGGGAGACGGCCATCCTGTAATTTGGAGCTTTCTGTATAAAGGGTTTCTGGATAACGAATTCCATTCCTGTACTGTTTTATTATTACAGAGAAAAAGAAAATCATTGTTAAAAATTTAAATTTTTTTGGAAAAAAATTAAGTTGGGAGATGGCCTTTCTGTAATTCTGAGCTTTCTGGATAACATGATTCTGGATAACGGAACCCTTAATTCCATTACATTTGCAATAGAATAATTTCAGAATTTACAAACTAAAACTTGAAGTTTACTCTTTTAAATGCGCAACTTTTCAAAATCATAAACTGAATTTACTGTACACTGCTATTTTATCAATTTAATGAAAGTGACCATTTTAAAATAAAAAACAGAGGTATGAGTTTGATGTTTGACCATACTGACCAATCATGTTTTTACATAATTTGAGTAATTTGTGATGTATGATGGATTCAGTAATATTTACTTTAAGAAACCATCTGTACTCTGTTTTAATACATTGCAATAAAATGCTATAAAAGTTTGGGTGGCAGCACCAATCCATAAAAATACAGCATTTATGACATTTGTGCAGTGGCAGAGTTAGTCATTCCCAAAAAGAAAAAGCAATTAAGTTTAAAAAGAAAACTAGTGGTCAGAGCATCCCAATGGTTGCCTAGAGCAGGGAATCAAAATAAACACAATAAAAGGCAATACAAAACCAATATAAAAAAATATATAAATGTTGCCTTCATGCCATTTATTCATACCAAAATTAAGGCACTATAAGGTTTATTTACAACCACAAGGGCAAAAATAACGAATTTTTTTTAATAAAATCGAACGTTTAAAAAATCTAGAATTTTTCAGAATTTATTAAACCCTGCGGATGTAAAAGTCAGAATCTGAAAATCCGGCATCTAAGACCTGTCAAGGTTGCATATAAGTCAATGGGAGAAGTCCCAAGAATTTTTTGATGTAGGCTGGGTTTCGGGCAATACACCGAAGTTTTCAGAGTTTTCGGGTGAAAATTACGAAAAAATCGGATGAAAAAAGTCCAAAAAAATTGTGAAAATCAGATTTTTTTCCCATAAAGCAAATTTTCATGTAAATAAGCGTAAAAAAACCCATTGGATTTGATCTGAGTTTGTAACAGAAAATATTGAGATAAATTCGGACTTTGATAAATAACCCCCCAAGTGTTGTATGCAAACTACCATTTTGGACACAAATATTTTATTTAAATGTTTACTGCATCTCCCCCCCCCCCCACACACAATCTATTCAATTCTGTTTTGGCTAAAATTAAACTCAGTTGTGTTCAACTGTGCAGTGTGCCTGGGTACTCAAAAGAATATATAATTAGGCAGATCGAACAGCTCAGAAATCTATATTTTCTGACATAATAAAATATATTGCTTCCTAATAACTAAAATAATATATACCTACATATGTTTATTTTCCCCAAATGTTGACTGTTAGGGCTATTCCACACGGGGAGATAGCGACGCGTTTGCGGTCGCGGCGACAAAGCGCCGCGACAGTCGCCGTGACCGGCGCAGGTGACAGTTTTGTATGGGCGCCTATGTAAAAACGCCTGTGCTAACCACACGAGGCGATGCGCTTTTCAACAGTCGCCTGAAAAAGCCTGGCGAGGCATTTTCAGGCGACTGTTGAAAAGCGCATCGCCTCGTGTGGTTAGCACAGGCGTTTTTACATAGGCGCCCATACAAAACTGTCGCCTGCGCCGGTCGCGGCGACTGTCGCGGCGCTTTGTCGCCGCGACCGCAAACGCGTCGCTATCTCCCCGTGTGGACTAGCCCTTAAAGGAACAGTAACATCAAAAAAATGCAGCGTTGTCCTGCACTGGTAAAACTTCTGTGTTTGCTTCAGAAACACTACTATTGTTTATAGAAATAAGCTGCTGTGTAGCAATGGGGGCAGCTATTCAAATGAGAAAAAGGCTCAGGTTACACACCAGATAGCAGAGAAGCTTTGTAGAACATATTGGTATTACATGTTATCCACTGTTTAACCTGTGCCATACAGGTATAGCCTTTTTCAATTTCCACCATTGCTACACAAGCAGCTTGTTTATATGAACTATTGTAGTGTTTCAGAAGCAAACTGATCAGTTTTTCCAGTGCAGGGCAACACTACATGATATTTTTATTATTTTAAAACACTTTAGTTTTTTGGTGTAACTGTTCCTTTAAATTGCCTTTGCTATGCACATCTGCAAAAGTGCTCAAACTACTTGCTGGGAATAGTAGGTGGTTTTAGCCCAATGGAGTATGATAATAATTATATAAATTGAGAATCTCACTTTGTTTCTTTTTGTGGAGAAATTTAAATCCAATTAGAGATTTCAATAATGAGTGTAAACTTGTTATAAATAAAGGTTTAAGCATTTTGATACAAAATACAAGATACAATATTTCTTCCAGATTTTGTACAAGCCTTTAATCATAGGTTGTGAAATTTGTTGGCGCTATATAAATACATTTTAATAATAATAATCGCCAGTATATTTACACTTATACAAAACTGTAAGGTTAAAGGGGTAGTTCAATTTTTGTATTTTATACAAAAATGCAGCAAGGTAAAAACTGTACAGTTTTTTTAATTTGAAAAACAAGAACATTTGCATTTTAATTTCAATACATCTGCTTCCCCAGTGTGTATGATTGCCTGTTCTTTCCTGCAGAAGGATTTGTCTTTTTAGTTATAGCAATGTATATGCAGCATGAACGACAACTATACTTTAGACACACAAACGAATAAGAACTGCATCATAATGAGACAGCAGGAATGAATACCCGATTCTGTTAGTAAATACTTATTTCTATTGGTAATACATAAAATTCAAATATCAGCGCTACAGTCTGTTTATAATGCATCATTAATGGGTGTGTAAATCCCATTTTTTAGCTGTTCTTGATATATATTACAAGAAAAGTAGTGTATAATTAAGATTATTACCATATTTTATTTAAATGAGGATCTAGATTTAGGGGCAGATTTATCAAGGGTCGAATTTTCAAGTAATGGGAGTTTTTTTGAATTAAAAAATTTATCATAAACCAAAGGTTTTTTTGTCCGAATAGGTCTGTTTTCATTCAAATAGGTCCGTTTTCAAATTTAAAAACAATTCGAATGTACAAATTGAAGTAACAGTGCATTCAACCGGACGTTTTTTCCAAAAAACCCTCCAATTTTTAAAGCCCACCAATTGACTTCAAATAGGTTCTGGAAGGCCTCCCATAGGCTAAAACAGCAATTCGGCAGGTTTTAGATGGCGAATGGTTGAAGTCTAATTTTTAAAGAGACAGTACATGATAAATTTTGATTTTTGATTTTTTTTCAAATTCAAATAGAATTTGGACTATTCCCTAATCAAAGTACACAAAAATTAGCTCGAAATTCAAGGGTTTTTTTATTCGAATTTTGACTTCGACCTTTGATAAATTTGCCCCTATGCTATTTTTACATTTATCAATGGTTCTTCCAGTTTTGTTTTTGTTTTTGATTTTGCACATGAGAGGTTTTGTCCTTAATTTAGCTGGTATGGTATCAATTAATTGCTATGGGGAGGGCTATAATAGGTAAGCTCATCAATAATTAAGCTTTAACAAAAGTGTTGGCTTCTGTATCCTGAAATCAGAGGAATTTCAGGAATCGTATAACTTAATTTTGTTTCCCCTCTTGAGTATGTAACTGAAATCCCATTGGCATGGATCAATTGCTGTAAACATGAAATCAGGCAACAAAGATCTTTTTTTTGGGAAAAAGAAATAATGAGTATTTTAAATACTGTTATATATTTTAATAATTTTAAAATATGTAAAATTAAATTATAATGGTAAATAAATGATTTGAAATATAAACCAAAACTTTTTTTCTTTTTACCGCACATGGAAGTATTACTTGTGATTTGGCTATTCAGTATTTGGGACAAACATAAAACTAAAAGTGAGCACTATAGGATTGAGTCACTAACATGATGTTTTGGCAAAACTTTTTTTGCAAAAACATTTGTTCATCAAAACTATTTTCACTAATGATGAGCGAATCAGAGCGCTTTGTTTTCTGAAGTCTCCCGAAGTTGCCTCATGAGGAAGCCATCCCACCGGCGATTGTGATTCTAGCCAACGGGAAGGCAGTTGGGGGTGATTAGTTGCCTGAAGAAGAGGTGATTTGTCGATGGGTGACTAAATCTCCCCGAATCTCCACGTGTGTCTCTGCCCATAAGCATATACGTTTTAATAGTGACATACTGATTAGACGAGTTTGTAGTGACCAAACTTTGATATTTGATACCTCCTTTGCTGATTTACTAGTGGATGTGGCCCTACTGGTTATTGAGAATATCTATTGAGAGAGAGCCATATTAATTTATTTTATTCAAGCCATGAGCATAAGTTTTTTTTTTTTAGTTTAGTTTTAATATATGCACTTGGTGTAACACTGGCTATAATTAATAATATAATATAATTATTTGATATAACATATTTTGTAACCTATACACCTTGTCAATGAATTGATTCAATGTTCACTGTGCATCTATATGATATATAGGTTCACAATGTTCATGAAGTTTTTAACACATTGATGGATTTTTAATTGTTATATGAGTGTTTATGAAGTATACTTATTTTTAAGTTATGCACGGTGCACTTTAGTGATCTTTTGTGGGTTTGATAGACATTATGGGGCAGATTTTTCAAGGGTCGAATTTCGAATTTGAAAGACGTCAAAATTCGAATTCAAAAAGACTAGGTCAATTTTTGATTGAATTCATGCGAACCGAAGTTATAGCACATTCGAATTGTACGATTCAAAGTTTTTCCCAATATAACCTTCAATTTTTCAAAGTCCACCAATTGACTTGGAATAAGTTCTATGAGGTCCCCCATAGGCTTAAACAGCAATTCGGCAGGTTTTAGATAGTGAATGGTCTAAGTCGAATTTTTAAAGAGACAGTACGGTGCAGATTTATCAAAGGTCCAAATTCAATTTGAATTTGTAAAGAATTAAAAAATTTGAATATTGAAATTTATCATGTACTGTCTCTTTAAAAATTCAACTTCACCCATTCACCATCTGAAACCTGCCGAATTGAATTGGTGGACTTTGAAAAATCAACATTGTTTGGGAAAAACTTTGAATCGAATTCGTTCGAATGCAATATTCCTTCAATTCGTATGATTCGAATTTGGCTGAATAAGGATCTATGTGATTGAAAACAGACCTATTCGACCAAAAAAACTTTGACTTAATTTCAGTTGGTCTTTTTGAATTAGAATTTCAAAGTTTTTTCAATTTGAAATTTGACAATTGATAAATATGCACCCACATGATACATTTGAAAATTCAAATTTTAAAAATTTTTTGCAAATTCAAATTTTTTAATTATTTTCAAATTCAAATTTCCGAATTTGGACTATTCCCTAGTTGAAGTACATTCGAATTTTCACTTTAAAATCTGCCCCTAAGGGGCATATTTATCAAGGGTCAAATTTTAAATTAAAAAAACTTCAAAATTCGAATTCAAAAAGACCAACCGAAATTAAGTTGAAGTTTTTTTGGGTCGAATAGTCCATTTTCGATCGAATAGGTCCGTATGTCGGTTGAATTCGGATTGTTCGAATCCAAGGAATAGCGCATTCGATCAAATTCAGTGTGGGGGTATTTAAGTGATCACTTCTGTTTTTACATCCTGATGATGGTCCCAGGTGGATAGAAATGCTTTGATGTCCTTGGCAATTTAATAAATTAATTATTCTTATATGCCGTGCATGCTTTCATAGTTAACCAATTTTTTATGGAATTACATATATTACTGTATCTGTAAAAATGCATTTTTTCATTTGAGGTGTATCGGCTTATGTAATAGAAGATGCTAGGTTTGACCAAGAGCAGTAACCTGTAGCAGCTAGTGAGCAAGAAAAACTCACCTGTTTAAAAGTAAATCTCTTGTTGGTTGCTATGGGTTACTGCTCCTGGGCAAAGGTTGTGCCTTTTATTACATATGGGGGCTTTGTATAGGTAAACAGTAAAACAGAAAATAGCATCAGAGTTGTGGGTTTTTATAGGTAATCATTATTTTAAATACATTCACGTACACTTTCACCTTAAACACACTGAGATCCAGCATGACTGGAGAAAAGTCAATGTAGTTATCTGGGCTGCATTTCTGGGCTGCATCCAAATGCATGTAGTTTTGTTTAGTGATGACCAAATTATGGAATGGTTTCACTTCAAATTTTTGCCACTGGCAAAAAGTTTCACAAGACAGTGCCAAAAATTGTGGTAGACAAAAAAGTTGTGCAGTAGACAAAAGAGTCACACATCATATTATCCTCCCCTCTCCTTCTCCTAAGAAATGGGATTTGAGCAATTGGGATCTGAGCACCCAAATATAATCTGCAGGTGGTCAAATTTAATAGTTAAAACTGTGTTAGTAAGCCAGTTATATACAAACTATAGATGGTACTTTTTTGTTAACCAGCAACACAATTACTAAGGGGGTTATTTATCAAAGTCTGAATTTATCTCAATATTTTTTGCTACTAACTCCGATCAAATCCTCTCAGGGTTTTTTTACGCTTATTTATTATATTTTCCCGAAAATTAACTTTGCACAAAAAAAATAATCAGATTTTCAAAATTTTTTGCCCAAAAACTCCAAATACTTCTGGGTATAGCACGAACCCCGGCGCACATTAAAAAATCATTGGGACTTGACTTATTTGTAAACTCGACAGGTCTGAGATGTCAGATTTTCTGATTTGGACTTTTCCATGCTCTGGGTTTAATAAATTCTGAAAAATTTGTGATTTTATAAAAAAAATATCAACATTTTTTAATGATTTTTGCATTCGGAGTTTAGCAAATAACCCCTTAAGTGTAGTAGTATATACCATCACCATTAAGAAATTTGCAACATGGTAGGCTTTTTTTCTATTAAGAAGCAGTTGTATCATAGTGTATATGAGGTCTTCTAACAATTTAGGGCATGTGTAACAGTATACTGAGTGAAAAATGCATGTGATAAATAAAATTTGGCAAATTCAAACACCTGTTTGCGAATTTTTATACAAAGCAAAACATAGCAGATTCACCCAATGCAGTCAACAGGATTTTAAAGTAAGGAAAATATGTTATTTAGTTTTATTGGTAGCCCAAAATTGGTAAAAAGGTGGCATGAAAAAATACTCAGCAACTCTGAGCTACAAAAAAAAGTCGCCCCTAGCTTTGGCAAAGCGAAACAGATTTGCTCATCACTAATGCATAGTATTATTAAATGTAGTATGCATTGCTTTTAATAATTAGTTGAGTTTACACCAAATTTGGTGTTAGTGTACTTTGTACTGAAAGATTGTTTGTTTGTTTTTTTTGCAATATTGCTCCAAGAAGGTTCTGGCATGTAGAAGATAACAGGCAGGAAAAGCAGGCAAAAGTCCAAGACACGACACACTGGGCACTAACAAGGTGCAAAGTCCAGTTACCAGGCAATATGTCGAGGCAGGCAGAGTAAGAAACAGGCCAAGCTTGTTACCAAAGATGAGGAAAAAATATGCAAAATAATAAAGTACCAACCCACACAGCCTCCCAAATACAATTTGTATGTTATTAGCAACTGTGTTAGTATTCTTCATAAACTAATTATATAAATAAAAAAGGACTGCAAACATTATATACAAAAGGAGATTGAAATGTTATTTTCTAAAGCAAATCACAATGTGTTTTCTTTCTTCTATTACAAATGGTGTTGACTTTATTTTACAGTTCCTTTTGCAAAGAAAAGGAGCATGTCAAGTTACCGTGTTAATTTATACTCTGTAGTAATTAACATTGTTACACAGTATGCGCTGTAATTGTTTGCTCTGAAAAAAAAGTACAAGCATTTTACCCCTTTTTATTTTAGCTTTCTTAATAAGTTCGCACCAAGAGAACTAATTAAAGAAAATAAAACAATATTAGACTAAGTAAAATGCAGAATTAACAATGTTGAACATTTCTTTTCATCATGAGGAATACACAAGTTTTGAATCTATAAACATGAATTTTCTGTATTGTTATAACTTCAGATTTCTTCATATAACCTCTGACCTATTTCAACTTTTTATTCAAGGGGAGTGCATTTACTGCCAATTCTACCCATTGTAGCACAGTTAGGGGCGATGCTCATATCCACCGCAGTACAAGATTCGTGAGAACTTTAAACAAAACTATTTCATGGAACTCTTTCTTATTTATGGAGCAGGTATCAGGCTCTTGCTTCAAATTGGCAGACTTCAAGGGTATTTTTATATATATATATATATATATCTATGTTCGTCATATATATATATATATATATCTATATATATGCCTTGAGAAAGGTCCCTGAGTGGACCGAAACGTCACGTCGGCTTTACATGTAACTTGAATACATTTTGATTTTTTTCACCAAAGAACTCGGTGTTGCTGGTCATTTCTACTTTATTATATATATATATATATATATATATATATATATATATATATATAAGCTTCATATGACCAGCAACTCCAGGGATTTCTGTGAAAAGTTTTTTATGTGGTTATTCATGTGCAGTACAGCCAACGTGACGTTTCGGTCCCCTCTGGGACCTTTCTCAAGGCCTTGAGAAAGGTCCCAGAGGGGACCGAAACGTCACGTTGGCTGTACTGCACATGAATAACCACATAAAAAACTTTTCACAGAAATCCCTGGAGTTGCTGGTCATTTGAAGCTTGTATGATTTTTTACCGTGCACCCAGGTAATCGATACGATACGGTGTGCCACCCAGACGAACATATATATATATATATATATATATATATATATGGATCAGTATAGAAGACCTCTTGTCTTAATCTGTATGAATTTTGTGGTCACGCCCAGCATAAATCATGATATCTTCAAATTGTAAAAGAGACATCTCCCTTTGACTTATACATAGATTTTAAGATTCTGGCTTTTTTGCTCCTCGGGGTATAATAAATCTTATCAATTTCTAAAATATTTTCCACAAAAAAATTTAGTTTTTGCCCAAAAAAACCCGACCAGTGATGAGAGAATTTGCGCCGTTTCGCTTCGCCGAAAAATTCGCGAATTTCCTGCGAAATTCGCAAAACATCCGTTTTTTGAACGCCGGTGTCCTTATTTTTGGATGCCGGTGCACATTCTTTTATTTTTTTTATTAAGTAACCCCCCAATGGAATTTCAAATATATTCAAATTTATTAGAGTTTAAAAAATCTCACATGAATGCATTTTCGCCGGCGTCCATTTTTTTTGATGCCAGCGAGTTTTCACTCTTTTCGTGAATTTATTCGCCGGTGGCAAATTGCGCAAATTCGCAGCGAATTCGCGCATGGTGGATAAATTCGCCCATCACTAACCATGACCAAAAATAAAATCGAGGTTTAGTAAATAACCCCCTAAAACTCAATTGTAAGAATAATTTATCCTTTAATAAAAATGTTCAAAAATAATTTTGCTATGTAACATGGAATTATAATGTGTGCAATATGATTGAACTTTACTTGTAGGAATAGGGTTTTTATTAGCATTAGTTGAAGGGCATGAAGACTGAACAATTGCAAAAATATTAATTAACAGAACATCCCTTCAGGTAAAAATTCACAGATTTAGAGAGTGCAAAAATGTCATGCAAATGTCACCTATTTTTGTAGTCCTATGAAGTCTACAGCAGTGAAATTCATTAAACAATATGACCAACATCATTTTTCCTCTTTACAAGATCAAAGTGATAATAATAATGTATTTACTACTGTGGCATATAGGTGTCTTGTTAAATATTTTAATTAAGGCATATTCCGGTACATTGTTCCCTAGGGCACTTTACTGTACTTCTGTTGTGCATATCTGGCAGGATTAATAAAACACATGCATCATAATATTCAAAATCACAGGTTATTGTACCATATGCTTAATATTTCCCCAAGTTCCATATAAAAGTAATTGAAGTAAGCAGATGCTGGTATTTTTCT
The DNA here is from genome assembly GCF_017654675.1 of Xenopus laevis. Classification (NCBI taxonomy): domain Eukaryota; kingdom Metazoa; phylum Chordata; class Amphibia; order Anura; family Pipidae; genus Xenopus; species Xenopus laevis. Next base: position 18,800,214 of record NC_054373.1, read on the forward strand.
GTAGCTTTTTTTCTATTTGTACTGAAAACCTGCAAGCAAAAAACCTATCCCTAGAGAACAAATCAGTATAAGCACGACGGATAAAATGTGAATTATAGTGATGTATAGAGAAAGAATAAATTAAGATTTTACATGTAAGTTACTGAAGCTCTGACATGAACTCAGGGCACATTTACAAAGCTCGAGTGAAGGATTCGAATTAAAAAAACTTCGAATTTCGAAGTGTTTTTTTGGCTACTTCGACCATCGAATGGGCTACTTCGACCTTCGACTACGACTTCGACTACGAATCGAACGATTCGAACTAAAAATCGTTCGACTATTCGACCATTCGATAATCGAAGTACTGTCTCTTTAAGAAAAACTTCGACCCCCTAGTTCGGCAGCTAAAAGCTACCGAACTCAATGTTAGCCTATGGGGAAGGTCCCCATAGGCTTGCCTGTGTTTTTTTGATCGAAGGATATTCCTTCGATCGTTGGATTAAAATCCTTCGAATCGTTCGATTTAATCTAAGGATTTAATCGAAAAATCCTTCGATCGTACGATCGTACGATTAGCGCTAAATCGTTCGACTTCGGTATTCGAAGTCGAACGATTTTAGTTCCTAGTCGAATATCGAGGGTTAATTAACCCTCGATATTTGACCCTTAGTAACTCTGCCCCGTAATATTTCTAATTCTAACAGTAAATTAAATGCAGGTTTCCTATAAATTCATGCTATGATGAGTTTAATTTTGACACACTACAAGCTTCATTGTTTGATTTTTTGACACGTTTTACAAGTTTTCTCAAGTGCTTGTATTGGGGTAGTATTATGTCAAAATAAATGATCAGTACCATGAATAAAAGAAAAATTATAACCAAAAGATAATTAGGTAAAAGTTTCAAAAACTCTCAGAAGTTTTTATGATAATAATTGTGCAGCCCTTGCAGGATATTGGGAGGAACATTTATCAAAGGTCGAATTTTGAATTCATGTGAGATTTTTTAAACTCTAATAAATTTGAATATACTTGAAATTCCATTGGGGGGGTTACTTAATTAAAAAATCAAATATCTAAAACTAGCATGAATTCTACCAACTCAGAAATTTGAATCAAATTAGACTAAACTCGAATTGAGTCTTTTCTCTGGAAAAAACTTGAATATCAGGAAGGCTAGTAACATGTTCAAATTGGTTCCTGGTCCTTTATCATTGACTTATACATGAACTCAGAAGGTTTTACGTGGTGAATAGTCTAATTCGAGTTTTTAAAGGGCCAAGTTATGATAAATCGCTAAATTTTAGTTTGAATTTATATTCAAATCAAGTTTGGAGTATTCAAAATTTTAATTTGACAGTTTTGACCATAAAAAATAAATAGAAAATTTGAATTTGAAAATTCGACTAATAATAAATCTGATATTAGTAGAAAGAAAAATACACGTTATTGCAGTACAAAACATTTACATGGTTATTTTGATGATATACAGTAAAAAGATTTGGTAGTGAATTTGATATATGTGTATCTTTGGTTTTGGTGAATAATCAAATATTGTTTATCATGAGCTAATTGTGGACAGCAGTTAAAAGGGCAGCTGATATCAAGCACTCAGTACTGAATGAAAGGCCCCTTTTTTGGTTGCTCCACAAAAACCTTTGATCAATTTGTTTGTTATGGGAATTATTTATTAAAGCTCAAATTTATCTGTTCGGGCTTTTTGGGGCAAAAACTAGAATTATTTGTCAAAAAACTCAACTTTTAAAAATGTATCATACCATGATACTGCAAAATGCAAGAAAATCCACCATCTCAGAATGTCAAGGTCATGTATAAGTCAATGGGAGATTCCCTTTCCCAATTTGAAGATATGATTTGTGCTGGATTTAGTCCATTAATCTGATAAATTTGGGGATTTTCATGAAAAAAACAAAAAAAAGTCAGTAAAATATGTGGTTTTGCTCAATTTTACCATTTTTTTCTAAATCTGATTTATTCAAGTTATTTTATTTATAAATAATGCAGAATTGGGCATGGGAGTTTAGCTGAGCTTTTGTATTTTAATTATGAGATAATTCAGATTTTATTAAATAACCCCCTAAGGGGCCGATTCACTAACTTCGAGTGAAGGATGCGAAGTTAAAAAACTTCGAATTTCGAAGTGTTTTTTTGGCTACTTCGACCATCGAATGGGCTACTTCGACCTTCGACTACGACTTCGACTACGAATCGAACGATTCGAACTAAAAATCGTTCGACTATTCGACCATTCGATAATCGAAGTACTGTCTCTTTAAGAAAAACTTCGACCCCCTAGTTCGGCAGCTAAAAGCTACCGAACTCAATGTTAGCCTATGGGGAAGGTCCCCATAGGCTTGCCTGTGTTTTTTTGATCGAAGGATATTCCTTCGATCGTTGGATTAAAATCCTTCGAATCGTTCGATTTAATCTAAGGATTTAATCGAAAAATCCTTCGATCGTACGATCGTACGATTAGCGCTAAATCGTTCGACTTCGGTATTCGAAGTCGAACGATTTTAGTTCCTAGTCGAATATCGAGGGTTAATTAACCCTCGATATTTGACCCTTAGTAACTCTGCCCCGTAATATTTCTAATTCTAACAGTAAATTAAATGCAGGTTTCCTATAAATTCATGCTATGATGAGTTTAATTTTGACACACTACAAGCTTCATTGTTTGATTTTTTGACACGTTTTACAAGTTTTCTCAAGTGCTTGTATTGGGGTAGTATTATGTCAAAATAAATGATCAGTACCATGAATAAAAGAAAAATTATAACCAAAAGATAATTAGGTAAAAGTTTCAAAAACTCTCAGAAGTTTTTATGATAATAATTGTGCAGCCCTTGCAGGATATTGGGAGGAACATTTATCAAAGGTCGAATTTTGAATTCATGTGAGATTTTTTAAACTCTAATAAATTTGAATATACTTGAAATTCCATTGGGGGGGTTACTTAATTAAAAAAATCAAATATCTAAAACTAGCATGAATTCTACCAACTCAGAAATTTGAATCAAATTAGACTAAACTCGAATTGAGTCTTTTCTCTGGAAAAAACTTGAATATCAGGAAGGCTAGTAACATGTTCAAATTGGTTCCTGGTCCTTTATCATTGACTTATACATGAACTCAGAAGGTTTTACGTGGTGAATAGTCTAATTCGAGTTTTTAAAGGGCCAAGTTATGATAAATCGCTAAATTTTAGTTTGAATTTATATTCAAATCAAGTTTGGAGTATTCAAAATTTTAATTTGACAGTTTTGACCATAAAAAATAAATAGAAAATTTGAATTTGAAAATTCGACTAATAATAAATCTGATATTAGTAGAAAGAAAAATACACGTTATTGCAGTACAAAACATTTACATGGTTATTTTGATGATATACAGTAAAAAGATTTGGTAGTGAATTTGATATATGTGTATCTTTGGTTTTGGTGAATAATCAAATATTGTTTATCATGAGCTAATTGTGGACAGCAGTTAAAAGGGCAGCTGATATCAAGCACTCAGTACTGAATGAAAGGCCCCTTTTTTGGTTGCTCCACAAAAACCTTTGATCAATTTGTTTGTTATGGGAATTATTTATTAAAGCTCAAATTTATCTGTTCGGGCTTTTTGGGGCAAAAACTAGAATTATTTGTCAAAAAACTCAACTTTTAAAAATGTATCATACCATGATACTGCAAAATGCAAGAAAATCCACCATCTCAGAATGTCAAGGTCATGTATAAGTCAATGGGAGATTCCCTTTCCCAATTTGAAGATATGATTTGTGCTGGATTTAGTCCATTAATCTGATAAATTTGGGGATTTTCATGAAAAAAACAAAAAAAAGTCAGTAAAATATGTGGTTTTGCTCAATTTTACCATTTTTTTCTAAATCTGATTTATTCAAGTTATTTTATTTATAAATAATGCAGAATTGGGCATGGGAGTTTAGCTGAGCTTTTGTATTTTAATTATGAGATAATTCAGATTTTATTAAATAACCCCCTAAGGGGCCGATTCACTAACTTCGAGTGAAGGATGCGAAGTTAAAAAACTTCGAATTTCGAAGTGTTTTTTTGGCTACTTCGACCATCGAATGGGCTACTTCGACCTTCGACTACGACTTCGACTACGAATCGAACGATTCGAACTAAAAATCGTTCGACTATTCGACCATTCGATAATCGAAGTACTGTCTCTTTAAGAAAAACTTCGACCCCCTAGTTCGGCAGCTAAAAGCTACCGAACTCAATGTTAGCCTATGGGGAAGGTCCCCATAGGCTTGCCTGTGTTTTTTGATCGAAGGATATTCCTTCGATCGTTGGATTAAAATCCTTCGAATCGTTCGATTTAATCTAAGGATTTAATCGAAAAATCCTTCGATCGTACGATCGTACGATTAGCGCTAAATCGTTCGACTTCGGTATTCGAAGTCGAACGATTTTAGTTCCTAGTCGAATATCGAGGGTTAATTAACCCTCGATATTTGACCCTTAGTAACTCTGCCCCGTAATATTTCTAATTCTAACAGTAAATTAAATGCAGGTTTCCTATAAATTCATGCTATGATGAGTTTAATTTTGACACACTACAAGCTTCATTGTTTGATTTTTTGACACGTTTTACAAGTTTTCTCAAGTGCTTGTATTGGGGTAGTATTATGTCAAAATAAATGATCAGTACCATGAATAAAAGAAAAATTATAACCAAAAGATAATTAGGTAAAAGTTTCAAAAACTCTCAGAAGTTTTTATGATAATAATTGTGCAGCCCTTGCAGGATATTGGGAGGAACATTTATCAAAGGTCGAATTTTGAATTCATGTGAGATTTTTTAAACTCTAATAAATTTGAATATACTTGAAATTCCATTGGGGGGGTTACTTAATTAAAAAAATCAAATATCTAAAACTAGCATGAATTCTACCAACTCAGAAATTTGAATCAAATTAGACTAAACTCGAATTGAGTCTTTTCTCTGGAAAAAACTTGAATATCAGGAAGGCTAGTAACATGTTCAAATTGGTTCCTGGTCCTTTATCATTGACTTATACATGAACTCAGAAGGTTTTACGTGGTGAATAGTCTAATTCGAGTTTTTAAAGGGCCAAGTTATGATAAATCGCTAAATTTTAGTTTGAATTTATATTCAAATCAAGTTTGGAGTATTCAAAATTTTAATTTGACAGTTTTGACCATAAAAAATAAATAGAAAATTTGAATTTGAAAATTCGACTAATAATAAATCTGATATTAGTAGAAAGAAAAATACACGTTATTGCAGTACAAAACATTTACATGGTTATTTTGATGATATACAGTAAAAAGATTTGGTAGTGAATTTGATATATGTGTATCTTTGGTTTTGGTGAATAATCAAATATTGTTTATCATGAGCTAATTGTGGACAGCAGTTAAAAGGGCAGCTGATATCAAGCACTCAGTACTGAATGAAAGGCCCCTTTTTTGGTTGCTCCACAAAAACCTTTGATCAATTTGTTTGTTATGGGAATTATTTATTAAAGCTCAAATTTATCTGTTCGGGCTTTTTGGGGCAAAAACTAGAATTATTTGTCAAAAAACTCAACTTTTAAAAATGTATCATACCATGATACTGCAAAATGCAAGAAAATCCACCATCTCAGAATGTCAAGGTCATGTATAAGTCAATGGGAGATTCCCTTTCCCAATTTGAAGATATGATTTGTGCTGGATTTAGTCCATTAATCTGATAAATTTGGGGATTTTCATGAAAAAAACAAAAAAAAGTCAGTAAAATATGTGGTTTTGCTCAATTTTACCATTTTTTTCTAAATCTGATTTATTCAAGTTATTTTATTTATAAATAATGCAGAATTGGGCATGGGAGTTTAGCTGAGCTTTTGTATTTTAATTATGAGATAATTCAGATTTTATTAAATAACCCCCTAAGGGGCCGATTCACTAACTTCGAGTGAAGGATGCGAAGTTAAAAAACTTCGAATTTCAAAGTATTTTTTGGGCTACTTCAACCATCGAATGGGCTACTTCGACCTTCGACTTCGAATCAAAGGATTCGAAGTAAAAATCGTTCGACTATTCGACCATTCGATAGTCAAAGTACTGTCTCTTTAAAAAATACTTCGACCCCCTAGTTCTCCATCTAAAAGCTACCGAAGTCAATGTTAGCCTATGCGGAAGGTAGATAGGCTTGGCTAACTTTTTTTGAACGAAGGATATTCCTTCGATCGTTGGATTTAAATCCTTCGAATCGTTCCATTCGAAGGATTTAATCGTTCGATCGAAGGAATTTCAATTCCTAGTCGAATATCGTGGGTTAATTAACCCTCGATATTCGACCCTTAGTGAATCGGCCCCTAAGTGTTGGAAGGCCTACACACCCAATAATAGGGGTATAGTGCATATACACAGGGGCGATCCTGGCCCCTCTGCCGCCTGAGGCAGCAGCAATTGCTGCTGCCCCCCCCCTCCCTCAGAAATTCGCTCTTACAGTACCAGAAACAGCATTTTTGCGCCCCTGGTACCTAGTGGGGTGCTGTTGCCTGAGGCGACAGCCTCAACTCGCCTCATTGGCGAAGCACCCCTGCATATACAGCATACAATATAGGTATAACTTGTGCTGTCCAAAAATTTATTTGTGTGTAATAGACATATGATCAGTTGCATTCTGAGATGATTACATTCATGCTTAATATTAAGTAGAGGGAAAAAACTATAGAACATATTTGTCAAAGAATGAAAGATAGTCCAAAAGCCCAATCTGCTGTCATTGTGAAATTTGTTAGTAAATTGTGTGGACATTTGACTATTGAACATTTGCTAAAATTTAAGGGTGGACTTGAGTCATCTTCTAAATCTTTAAAGGTTTTGGTTTTCATTGAATGCAAACATTAGATTCCCTAGGTACATAAAAACTGCACCAGTAATTATATGAAATCTCTCAATTTACTCATTATTTAAGTTTACTGGTGTAGTAATAGGCAACATTAATGATTTCAGAGGTTTTACATGTGGTTCCTGACAACTCAAACCAGATTCTGATTTTATTACATGCTTGTGATATGACAGTTCAATATCTATTAATAAAATAAAGCTGCCGTTCAACTGACAACCCAGGGCAATAGCTCCATTAAATATTAACAAGTATATCTCTTCATTACTTTAACCCTATTACTGTGCAGAACATTCATCTGCACAATTTTGAACAAACTGAGAATGCAGGTTTGCAAGTGCATGTACTGAATAAAACCTCATATATATTTCAAAGCAATTTTACAATTGTATTTATTTTTAATTGAATGGGACAATGGAAATAATTTTATATCTGTGCACAATAAAATCAGATGGGGCATCAGATAAAGGATTATTTGTGGGCAGTGTCAGTCTTCAGAGGGATGTGTAATTAGTGTCAGGCATGTGCCCACTAAGGGGGTGTAAAATGTGTACCTCCTAATTCGACTTTACTTTTATGATGAGCATCATTTTGGTTCTTTTTTATGAGTAATTCTGTAATATTTGCATTACAACTTATATTTCTGGATTATTTTATATGTTTTTCTGCAAATTATTACTTTTTGTATTTTTTGTATTCTTGCTCTTTTATTTCTTACATTTTTGACCAGTTCTTGCAAAATCAATAATTTTTGTAGTTCACCTAGTTTTAAAGCAGGTTTTTCCAGTGTGGATATTAAATCTAACATTGCAGATCATTTTCAATTACTAAAAGCAGTGGGACAAGGGGAAAATTATCAATATCAATCAATGAATGAATCAGTGAATCAATTCAGCATTACACTTTTATGATAAGAAACACGTTTAAAGATTCTGATTACAAGGATCAAAGCTGCCACATGGAAAGCATTAGGTAAGGAGAAACAAGTGTAAGTAAATATGTAATTAAAAATGTTGCCGAAACCATGGCATTGGACTAACTAACAGTGATAAAGTAAGCATAAACCCATTGTGTTTTATTATTCAGCATGTTATTTTTCTGTAATAATGCATCTTAGGTCAAATAATGCATCTTAGGTCAAATACTATAAATAAGGTTTATTGTGGATTCATAAAAACATATTTTTTAATTATATATGATTTAAGTAATACAGGGGGGTCTGAACTTAGAAATATTACTAGTTTAAAAAAAGAAGCCGTTAAATGTGTGTCTTTGTAGTCTATGTTTTGTATGTTTATAACAAGATAAATAAGGTAACAATTAATAGATATGTATATTTTACTTGTGGTTTTCTACTGGGCAAGTATTTAAGCTGTCTGGTTGCCACGGTGTGCAGACCAAAATACCATGCCCCCAAATGACATACCTTGTATGCCAGTGCATGCCAATGAGCAGCATCTACAGTGTGTAAATAACTTGCAGGGGATGAATACCTTAGAAGACAAAGTGCTTCAATAGATAACACAAGTAATGGAATTCTCACCATAAACCTGAAAAGCTTTCTTGCAATACAGCCATTGACAGCCAGCATATCCCCAAAATGTAATTTACACGGACACACTACCCACTTCTACTGCTTACCACCATAATCCCTTCTCTGTTGTTGCTCCTTATAATTGGAATGCCATCCCTGAATTTGCTCCAGAGAGAATATTCCCTCAGTCTATTCAAAGATAAACTCAAAGACTAACTTTTGGAGTATGAGCGCAATATCTAAACCAGTTCATACACTTGGGGCATATTTATCAAGGGTCGAATTTGGAATTAAAAAAACTTCAAGATTCTAGTTCAAAAAGACCAACTGAAATTAAGTTGAAGGGTTTTTTTTGGTCGAATAGGTCAGTTTTCGATCTAATAGGTCTGTAATTCGGCCGAATTGTATGAATTGAAGGAAAATTGCATTCGATCAAATTCACAAAAAAACTTAGATTTTTCAAAGTCCACCAATTCACTCCAAATAGGTTCTAGGAGGTCCCCCATAGGCTAAAACAGCAATTCAGCAGGCTTTAGATGGTGAATGGTCGAAGTCAAATTTTTAAAGAGACAGTACAGGTACTGCTACAAACTCGGATCTAAGCCGCTCGGGTTTTTAATGCTTATTTATTTTTACATTTTCCCGAAAATTACCTTGAGTGAAAAGCTCAGATTTTCACAATTTTTTCGTGAATTTTCCCCGAAAACTCCAAAAATCAATGGGACTGTTCCCATTGACTTTTATGCAACCTCGACAGGTTTGAGATGCGTGTTTTTATATTCGGGCTTTTTAGCCCTCTGGGTTTAATAAATTCCGAAAAAGTTTTGATTTTTTCAAAAGCCTATATAAGATCAAGATTCAAATTTTTTTCATTCGAAATTTCACCTCGACCTCTGATAAATCTGCCCCATAGGATGCAGTTACCCCTGTAAACTGCAACACCTATAATACTCCTATTTGTGTCTCTAAATTACTTGCCCACTTACTGTAGATTGTAAGATCTATATGGGACATGGATCTCCTTCCTATTGTCTTTGTAACTCTTAGGGATTATTTACTAAAACTGAAATGAATCAAATTTTTTTATTAAAATAAAGTAGACAACTCCAATCTATGAATTGAACTAATTCATCAATAATTCTTCTCAAAAAAGTCAGAGAGAAAAAATGACTAGTGACGGGCAACTTTGTCCCGCAAAAAATTAGCAAAATGCATTGAAGTCAAGGGAGGTCAAAATTATTTTAACGCTGCAACAATTTTATTATTATGCTGTTATTGTAATCCCTGTTGTTTTGGTGTACACAAGTAGTGCTATATAAAAATGACACAAACATATGCTGGAAAATGGTTATGCTTTACAAACTAAGCAGAATAATACAACTACTTTATTTTACTATTCTGTTCCATAAAGCACAAGAAAGCCTTCAAAAAAGTAATGTAAAATTGCTAGGAAGGAGGTGGGAAAGGGCATCTGAGGCTTCTGAGCTCTTTCGTGAGCAGAATAAGGTCAGAACATTTCTCAGTTGTATTTCTTAAGGATTATCTTTTTGACTGTACATGACGCACATACTAGACCAATTTATTGTTATGTAAATTCAAAAATTTTTTTAGTGTAAACAAACCCATTATTAAAAAAACCTACCCCGCATAGATCTCACTCCCTCCTCACCCCCTGCTTAGCTGCTACTTTTTACTTATACCTCGGTGCAGATTCACGGCAGCCATCTTCCGGTACTTTGTGTCTTCTTCCTGCAATTTGTCAGTTTCCATCCATTTCGGCACAAGCGCAGTTGTCATAATCCAGGAAATCGCTCCAACTGCGCATGCACCGCTCCGCTGGTCTCATTCTCAGATTACAGAAGAACCAGAAGATGGCTGCCATGAATTTTGATCCCTGAATCTGCCCCAAGGTGAAAGTAAAAAGTTAGGGGCAGTTGCCCGGTGTAGCAGCTAGGCTGGGGGTGAGATGGGTTTATGTGGGGTAGGGTTTTTTTTAATAAGGGGTTTATTTCTCCTTTAAAGGTTTAACTGTTAGTATAATGTAGAGAGTGATATTTTGTGACAATTTGCAATTGGTGTTTATTTGTTATCATTTGTTATATAGCTTTTTACTCAGCAGCTCTCCAGTTTTCAATGTCAGCAAACTGGTTGCTAGGGTTCAAATTACCCTAGCAACCATGCATTAATTTGAATGAGAATATGAAATATTAATAGGAGAGGGTCTGAATAGAAATTTGAGTAATAAAAAGTAGCAATAACAATACAGCTGTAGCCTTAAAGAGCATTTGTTTTTTAGGTGGGGTCAGTAACCCCCATTTGAAAGCTGGAAAGAGTCAGCAGAAGAAGTGAAACAATTCAAAAACTATAAAAAATAAAAACTGAAGACCAATTGCAAAGAATTGGCCATTCTATAACATACTAAAACTTACTAAAAAACTTAAAGGTGAACCACCCCTTTAATATAAGGAGTTAAAGCATTATTACCCTTTACCAATGTATACAAACAGTTACTTACTGTCAGATGGGCTTTAAAAATAAAGGTAGTAGACTGACGGTGATGGGCAAATCTGACCCGTTTTGCTTGCCAAAAATTCACAAAACAATATAAATTCACCGAAATGCAATGAAGTATATGGGCATCAAAAGTTTTTTTGATGTGCAACAAATTGTGTGACCAATTTTTGATGCGCGACAAATCTTTTCACCTATTAGAGTCTTTGGGTGTTATTTTTGTTGTGAAACTTGGCAAATAATTTCGCTCATCACTTTTTGTATAAGTAAGGGGCAGATTTATCAAAGGTCGAAGTGAAAATTTTAATTAAAAAAAATTGAATTTCAAACTAATTTTTTGGTACTTCGACTAGGGAACCATCCAAATTTGATTCGAATTTGAAAAAAAATCAAATTGTGTACTGCCACTTTAAAAATTTGACCTTGATCATTCTCCATCTAAAACCCGTCAAATTGCCATGTTAGCCTATGGGGAACCTCCTAGAACCTATTTGGAGTCAATTGGTGGACTTTGAAAAACTTTTTTTTGGAAAAACTTTGAATCAAATTCGATTGAATGCGCTGGTACTTCGATTCGTACAATTCAAATTTGATCGAAAACTGACCTATTCGCCCAAAAAACCCTATTTTTTTTATAAATTTCGATTGGTCTTTTTTAATTTGAATTTTGAATTTATGGGAGTTAAATGTCCATTAAGGGTAAAAGTAATAATTCTTTAACCCCTCAAATTAAGGAATCCATGTTCTTAATTATATACAGTAATAATGAATTGGACTGTGTACTATGTATGTAAAGCCTCACTATGGATTTCAAGTCTGATTTTATGTTTGAACTGGACTGTTTGGGCTGCTGGGGGAGAAAGGCAGGAGTTTGTATGCCTTAAATGTGGTGTTAAAATAAATGTGTATCCTGACTAAGGAAGGGTTGCGCCCCCAAATGCTGATACACAAGTGGTTACAATAAAGGGTGTAAGCTCCCATCTGCATGAAATATGGTGTCTGTGTAACTTAGTTAAGATGTTTGCTCAGAAATGTTGCATCCAATTTTCAGAAACTTGAATTTGAATTCACAATTTTTACTGCAGAAAAATGTAAATTGCTGTAATTCAAGAATTTGAATGTTAAAAAATGTGCCCCTTAATCCAGCAGGTCCTGCGTGAAGGACCACTGTATTGGCTCATCCAAACCTTTTTATAGCTGTAATGCTCCCCTGCACCAATCCTTTTAATAGTGGCCTTATGCCTTTAAAAATGGTTGTCATGCATGTAGACCCAACCTTTGAAGAAAATGACCATAAGGGGTTTACCTTGGTGTGGTGGATTGCATTTTTATTATCATAAACTTGTCACAAAAACTTTTAATCTAATCTGTAATCTATTTATACAAAACAAGTTAAGTAATATCCATTGACAAATCCTATTTTTTTAGTGTTAGTTTATGACTATTAAGAACTCTGAATGCTACAGCTGAGAAGCTATAGCTTTTGTCATAACTTGATATCTTACTACTCTAAAGAACTTATAAAGAGTGTCAGTTACACAGTGAATAAAGTACCCACTATTGTAAAATATAAGGATATTATAAGTTACTGAGGAGTTTCATGACTATATAAAAACACGAGGCCAAAGGCCAAGAGTGTTTTTATACAGGTCATGGAACTCCTAGATTACTTCTAATATCCTCATATTTTCCAACAAGGGGTACTTTATTTATTATAATGCACACATTTTAGTGAATCATGTGACCAAAATGACATCACTACTCACCATTTATAACTGATGATGTCACTAGTCACAGTTAATAAGGATTTAATTTACAAGATATTTTTAGCTTTTCTGTATTATATAGTGAATAAAGTTCCCCCTCTTGTAAAATATAAGGATATTATAAGTTACCGAGGAGTTTCATGACCATATAAAAACACGAGGTGACTTCAAATATCCTCATATGGGGGTACTTTATTTATTATAATACACACATTTCAGTGAGTCATGTGACAGAAATTACATCAGAACTTACCGTTTATAATCAATGACATCAGAACTCATCGTTTATAAGGATATCATTTACAAGATATTCTTAGCTTTTCCGTATTATATGCATTTAATCAACAATTTGGTTATTCCTTTATGGGACCAAACTGTAATTGACAGCCTTATAGACAGCACTCTCTTACATTGTAAACGTCCTGTTTATAACTTATGTTGATCTCTTCTAGAACTTTCTCTCCTTGCACATTGTCTAAATGCCTTATTAAATAAAGCAATTATTATTTTAACGCTTTTATATGGTCACATAATGCTTCGTAAACCTAAATTTTTTTTATAAAATACAGTATAGGGTACATTATCCACTATATCTGCTATGACAAAGGTATTCACCATTAGAGCAAGGCTACATTGTCAACAGTACAGCAATACAGAATGTAATATAACTTTGCAAGACTGCGACCATTAGGTGTGTTGCAAGGATTCATTGGTACATGTTTGTGATCAATCATACTGAATATTTTGGACCTTTTCTACAAATTGGAGCACCATGCTTAAAGGGGTTGTTCACCTTTGAGATACCTTTTAGTATGATGTAGAGAGCGATATTCTAAGACAATTTGCAATTTGTTTTTATTTTTTATTATTGAATGTTTTTGAGTTATTTAGCATTTTATTCAGCAGCTCTTCAATTTATAAATTAACCAATTGTGTAACTAGGGTCTAAATCACCCTAGCAACCATGCATTGATTTGAATAGAATAGGAGAGGCCTGAATAGAAGGATCAGTAATAAAAAGTAACAATAACAAAACATTTTTAGCCTTACAGAACATTAGTTTTTTAGAAGGGAGTCAGTGACGCCCATTTGAAAGCTGCAAAGAGTCAGAAGAGACAAATGACTATAAAACTATAAAAAAATAAACAATGAAAACCAATTGAAAAGTTGCTTAGAATTTGCCGTTCTCTAACATAATAAAAGTTACCTTAAAGGCGAACCACCCCTTTAAAATGTACCTAAATACTTTAAATTTTTAGTTTATTTGTCTTAAATTTGACAAAAAAAAAAAGCAATTACAATGCTAGATTCCTACAAAAGTTATATTCCTGGCTAATAAACATTTAATTGTAATACACATTGGGACAGATTAAATTTGATGAGAAAAAATGTTTCTCCTAATTCAATTCTAGATTTTCCCTTAGACTTTGATAGAAAACAAAATTGAAAAATCAACATAAATACACATTTTATGCAAAATCTATATCATAATATACCAAAATAACTGACCCTTGTCCACACATTGGGGCACATTTACTTAGCTCGAGTGAAGGATTCGAAGTAAAAAAATGTCGAATTTCTAAGTTTTTTTTTTTGGGTACTTTGACCATCGAATAGGCTACTTCGACCTTCGACTAAGACTTCGACTTCGAATCGAGCGATTCAAACTAAAAATCGTTCGACTATTCGACCATTCGATAGTCGAAGTACTGTCTCTTTAAAAAAAACTTTGACTACCTACTTCGCCACTTTAAACCTACCGAGCATCAATGTTAGCCTATGGGGACCTTCCCCATAAGCTTTCTAAGCTTTTTTTGATCGAAGGAAAATCCTTCGATCGATGGATTAAAATCCTTTGAATCGTTAGATCAAAGTATTTGCGGTAAATCCTTCGACTTCGATATTCGAAGTCAAAGGATTTTACTTTGAAGGACGAATATCGAGGGTTAATTAACCCTCGATATTCGAACCTTAGTAAATGTGCCCCATTGCGTGTCATCTCTGTATTTAAACCCATTGTAAGTTTTCAAAAAAATTAACCTGCATATATGGATGGGTTCCACATGGTCAATCATAAAAAAAAAATCTTAAAGCTACTCTGACACTGTTAAGGACTGCACAGTATCTAACCCATATAAACATATAATTGATTATGACTAATAATACTCTTTTGGTTATTTTCTTGAATATTTGATATGATTCTTTTTTTTAAGAAGTATATTTCATAGTCAAGATGTTCTTACTGCTAAGTGTAACGTCCATCTGACCTCAACATCAAACCTTTAAGTGTTGAGGTCAGATGGACGTTACACTTAGCAGTAAGTTAAGTTTTTTTTTGGGTACTTCGACCATTGAATAGGCTACTTTGACCTTCGACTATGACTTCGACTTCGAATTGAGCGATTCAAACTAAAAATCGTTCGACTATTCAACCATTCGATAGTCGAAGTACTGTCTCTTTAAAAAAAACTTTGACTACCTACTTCGCCACTTGATTCTTTTTTTTCAAGAAGTACATTTCATAGTCAAGATGTTCTTACTGCTAAGTATATCGTCCATTTGACCTCAACATCAAACCTTTAAGTGCAAGTACTACTTTTATTTATTTCTCCTTGTGATTGCAAGAAAAATTCATACTATTTTACTATGCCTCAGATTTTTTTGTATTCTACAGATCTGCTACTTGTGTATCTGCACATTTCTGTTTTTTTATTTTATTTATTATATACATAATTTAGAATGTATGAACTTCTGTTTATGTCCAAACATTCTGATGTTCAAAAAGAAAACCTGCTAAAAATGGAAAAATATTATGCAGATTTTATTTTCATTTAAGAATCTATCAAATGCCATTCTATATGTGAGTATAAAATTACCTTTTAAAATTCTGTATGCTGTCACCAATTACATTCAGTATTTTACAGATATTTGACCTACACAGACCCAAAACTTACAGGAGCACAGAGGAAGCTTTTCAAATTACTGATTCAAAAATAAATAATACTTATTTTTTTTTTGCTAAGGCTAAAGCATTGAAACTCCCCAAACACAATAAGTTCATAAATGCACATTTTCTGAATTCATTATAAGTGAAACGAGAATAACCATGCTTATTAAAAATAATAATTGTTGTAATTATAAAGTAACAATGCCTGGTGAAAATTAGAGATATAAGATTATGCTCAAATACCGAATCTAATCCATTTTCTTAAAAAATGTAAGTATTTTAAAACAAGTAAAGGTTCATTCAAGTATATGCCATAAATTCATCCAAACTTAGAATCAGGCATAATAACATTAATGATTGACTTAGGAGTAAATATATTCTAAGCATATCTTTCAATAGGTATATAGAAACATATAAATAATGCACAATTTATACATGCCTAGTGTTCTAGATATTGGGTATACTAACTATCACTCTATTATAATATCATGGGGCTTATCACCTGATATTTGAATACTCCTAGTACTTAAATTTGATTCCATAATGAAAAAAGAAAATAAATTTGAAAAAATGCTGAAAATTCTTTAAAGCTAGGATAGCACCACATAGCGTTAAAACCAAAGACAAAGTTTATTTTGTTAAAACCAAAGACAAAGTTACTTGAGGCCAGGCTCTTACAGATTGAGATACCAGAAACACCAGTTCTAAGTCATGGGTAACAACAAGTTTATAATATTCCTCTCAAATATATAATTTATTTTAACTTTTTTCCTGAATCCGTTGCTTTTTTTTCAACTCAACATGGATTTATTTTTATTTTTTTAAATATAAAGCTTGTCATCTAATACCAGAAACAATTCTGCTTATGGAAAAAATAATGCAAGAAAAAGTGACTGATATATTATGATGATTGTGTTTTCTTACATTGATATCCTTAAATCCAAAGGTCAACTAACAACAAATCTGCCCCTATGTGTCACCTGTGTTATCTTCATCAGGAATTTAATTTATTAGTAGTAGCTAGACTATAGATTATCTCTATGGCCAACAAATCATTATGAATATAATGTGGTGTTCGGGCTTTCTATAAAGGCCTGTTGTTACCCCATAGTGTTGTCTGATATTTTAATTACCCAGGAATTTCATAGTTTTAAACTCTAGTTGAAGAAATTAAGGATACTCTATATTATCCTTTAGGCTGGATGCTTTCCTAAATATCAGTTATGTGGCTTTAAAATTAGGAAGGTTATTTATTATGGATCAAATTGTGTATTCCATAAAAATGTGAGTTTTCTAAGTTATTTTTTGGTCAAACATCAAATTCGGAATTTCTTAAAAAAAAAACTGAAATTTTTAAAGATTTACTATACCCAGACCCTGGAAATAGCTTGAATCCAAAAATATACCATCTGACGGTTTTGTCTGAAAACGAAAACAATTTGAGCGATTCAAGTTGTTTTAATTTAATTAGAGTTTTTGATTTGTTAACTCAATGAATCAATTTTTTCTTTTCAAGTTTTTTCTTAAATTAGAAACCATTCGAGTTCATTCAAGGTATAAAAAACTCTAAAATTTGAGTTTGATACAGTAAATAACCCCCTATAGGTCAAAGAATCATTAACACCAAAAATAAATATTACCAAAAGTACCAGTATTAGGAAATGTTTAGATGAAAGCAATAGGCATAAATCATCAACTACTTGAATTACTTAATTGTTACAGTTTTTTGGAAGAAAGAACTGTGTATTCAGATCAATTATTTTAACATTTTGAAGTTTTAACTGTGCTTTGGCGTTTTCTTTGGTCTTTAGATTTAATAGAATAATGTTTATCATGAAATGGGGAATAGAAAAAGGAATAGAAAAGCCTAAATTTAAAGTACTCTGGAGCAACAACATTGAAAAATGTTACACTACCATAGGAAAAATGTAAGAGTTTCATGTTTGAGAAGAATGTGGCGCATTAGACGCATTATAGCATTATTCATTATTGGTCAAATAACACAGCTGCTCAGTTATTGGTTGTTAGGCAAAAAGTGTTGCCTGTTTCATGCAGAACATCAGAGCAAAAGTAGGACATGTTCCTTACCTTGAATCAAGCTTGATTAGTTGGCATCATGGCCAGGAGTGTCTCCTGGATTTATATACTGTACCATCCTGGCTGTAAGCTAGGAGGTGGGGGTAGTGAGCCATAAATGTGTGTTGCTAGGCCTTTTTGGTGCTTGGTCAGGGTGTCCTGGGAGTGTTGCCAAAAAAACTCAAAAGGAGGGTGGCATATCTGTATGGAATCAAAACTTTGTAGTGATCCCTTAAATAGCATCTTGCTGACAAGAACATTAATGGATAGTTGTTTATATTCATGAAACGGGTCAGATTTGCCCATCACTAACTCTTGTCTGATACATGGGGTATGGCAGAGACCATTTGTTATGTCAAGCATTTTGTGGCTGCCTTTCTGTTGTGTCGATTGTTTGTGCAAAGTACAGAAGGAAGTGAAGAGTATCAACCAACTCTTCCCTTCCTTACCAGGTTACATGCCATGCAATGACATATAAAAAGAAAATGTTATAGCAATTAAAGGGATAATTACATATTCCATATTCCATACACATGCCAGTACAATTCGAAACTTTACCCATTACTAAATTTATTATCTAAAATTAATTCCCTGTACCTTCACTCCAGTTTTCATCTCCTATTAATGTGGTATCTTAGGAGCTTGGGGGGAAGTCAAAGACCTGTTATCTAGAGCACTGTTTACTCATCAGAGTAAAGATGTTTTGTCTGGCCAAAAAATTGCCTTCTGATATAATGTACAATGCAACAATATTGCCTTAATCCAAGTTGTAGCGTATTGTACTGTGAAATACCATGTGTAATACCATACAGCAAAGCTTTTAGAAGGAAGTCTAAAAGTCAGTGAAGGCAGAAGATAAATTCTTAGATGGGAAGATCAGATCAAATCAATTGCTGCCTTATTCGCACACCCACTGGCACACCAACATCATGATCATATATATTGTGTATTTATACATATATTTATTGTGGTTTCTTAAACTATAAACATTTTCAATTGTGGCCCGTAATCTTAGGATGTTTGATTAAAATCATTAATATAATTAACACTATACGTGATTTCTCCATGTTTTAAACTGCAGGGCACTATAGTTTAATGTATTGTAAAATCCTAAGTACAGTAGCTTTAATTGTGCTATCTCTGCTTTCATTATATATGAAGCAACATAATAGTTAAACTATGAAATGAGTACTGATGTTTAAAAATGAATGGATCTTGTATAGAAGATGACATTTTTATATAACTAAGTGCCCAAATCTTTTTACAGCTCTAAATGTTTAAAACTGTATGTATAAAACTGACAGATTTTATGTAGAAGATTGTGTGCTATATTTGCTGCCTTCTAGTTACCATTCAATCCTTAATTCTAAATACAATACTTTGGCTAATGTATTAATTCCTATTCAATATAAAAAGTGCAGTGTGATACCCATGGAGGGAAATTTTTCTGCATTTGTCAGCAATAATTGCCAGTGCCAGTCAGAGATGATGGAAAACTGTTTATATCTAAGCAGAAAATTGTATACATTATTTATTTTTGGACATTGGACAAAGACAGACAAGCAAAGATGAAAAAATATATAGCTTTGGTATACAAATGTACATTTTGTCAAAATTGCTTTTAAAACCTTTTTTTTGTGCCGTTGTCTTCCAATTCAGTCTTTGAGGACAACGACAGAAAGAACATTTTGTTGCACCTCTTAACATGTGGATGACAGAACATCTGACTTGCTCAGTCATCGCTTTCTGATATATTTTCTCAGGATTATGTCATTTCAAATCAATTTGAATGGTTGGCAATGTTAGGGCACTTTGAAACTTCCATCACCAAATGTTTCATCTGTCATTGCCCTAAAAGGTTCTGTAAACACAGGCAGGAAAGTCCTTTATAATCCTAACTTAATATTATAGATAAATATGGCACTCTAGGTTTTAATGAACTTTCTTTGCGCTTTAAAAAAAACATTGAGGTTTTTTTTAAAACTTGAATTTTCTAGATTTATTATACCCCAACCCTGAAAACAGCTTGAATCTGAAAATACACCACTAAAAGTCAATGGCAGAGGTCCCTTGAACCACTTGAAGAGGTTAACAGCCTGCTTCATGTTTGGGTTTTTTTTGGAGGGTTTTGCCTGAAAATTGGACTGATTTGAGCAATACAAGGTTTTTTGCCGAAAACTCAATCAATCTGAGTTTTCAGGTTGCGGGACGCGAACTTGCAGAGTCTGGTTTTTCACATTCGAGTTTTTTCTTAAGTAAGATGCCATTTGAGTTTCGAGTTTATTCGAGGTAAAAAAATAACTCTAAGGGGCAGATTTATCAAGGGTCAATTTTTGTATGGACAAAACTGTCAAATTTAACTAGGGAGTCCAAATTTGATTCGAATTTTTTTAAAAAAAACTTCGAGTTTCATTTTTGAGATTTATTATACTCTGGCCCTTTAAGAACTCAAATTCAACTATTCATCACCTAAAACCTGCCAGATTGCTGTTTAAGTCAACGGGAGATGTCCAGGGATCAATGTGGAGCAGTTTGCAGCCTTCCTGACATTCAAGTTTTTTTAAAAAATTCTAATCGAATTCAATTTAATTCATCTAAGTTTAAAAAATTAGATTTTATCAATAATTTTCGATTGGTCGATTTTCGAATCTATGGGAGTTTAGGGGATTTTTTGAAAACTCACATGAATTCTAAATTCGACTTTTGATAAAAGTGCCTCCAACACTCGACCTTTGATAAATCAGGCTTTTAATGATGTCCACCAATGCAAGATAAAATAAGAAAATATTATCTATTTATATTTTTTCAAACAAAAAATTAGAAACATAATTTCTGTGATATATCAGTGGAGAGAAAACTGCATCGATCCTCTATTTGTCCATCTTTATTTGACACCAATGTGCAACTTCCTCACTGGCAAGCGATTTTCTATCTAGTGTTATACTTGTGGTTCATACTTTTCAATAGCAATATATTGCTGGAATAAAACAAGTTTCACTTTTGATGCAAACTGACCTGCTTGAAAGGTATTGGGAATAAAATAAAGTTGAAAATCAGTACTCCATAATCAAAATATGTTTTTTTTTGTCAGAGTGAATATCCTCAGCAAATAATTCAACAAAGTAAATCTGTCAAAATGACATAAAATACACTGGTAAGAGAGTTTCTCTCTAAGTTTTATGCTTGTTGTATGTAATATCAGCAAAGTTGTTGTGAGTGGCACTTCCATAAACTGATGTAATTCTTTTTTAACCAATGTTTAAATAAAAGTAATTTTTTACTGAAAAGTTGAAGCGACCAATCTGTGACCCTGGAAGTGCGCTCCCATACCTTGGGATTCTACACGGCTGATTGTTTCCTTAGCGACGGACTCGGGGCGGCAGCACCCGGGTCACATTACCGAAAGGGTAAGCTTATCTGTATAACTTTACATACAAGAAATATTGTGGACATAAGGTCTTTTTCTCCCCTTTTGTTTGGGGCACCAATAAGAGCAGGGTTCGGGGCATATTGCACCCGAACCACTACATTAGAACGGTGAGCTAACTGAAAACATGGGAAATGTGTGATGAACTGAACAGATAGAGCTTATAGAAAAACGTATAGATTCCTCGTATTGGATGCATGGTGTAACATTGTTTGTGTGAGTGGCACTTCTGCCTAGCTTGGGCACTAGCTAGGGGGAGTTTATATGTTCTCCCTGTTTCTGCATCAGTTTCCTTGTGTACTCTAGTTTCCTTCTATACTCCAAAAACATACAGACAATTTGGATAGTGGTTGTGTAAGAGGGTGGTGGTGAAACAAATTTCTAGCCCTGGAGTGTCTGCAATATTAGGTATGAGTGTTTTGCAGGATCTATTAGTAAAAGTCAATCTGGACTACTGAGGAAGGTCCTGGCCTCAGAAGAAATAACACAACAAGGAGACATACAATGCAAACAAAAACAGCCCTCTACCCCCTTCCTGTATTGTCCAGAGTGGTGCGCACACTTTGACTTGCAGCTACTGTGAGGCAGTGTTATTCATGAAATGGGTTCTCAGTTGCAACTTTAATGGCTACCTGTGCTAAGTGAGCTGGAAGTCTAGGTGAAGTTTGGTCTGTGAGTTGTGTGAAAAAGGGGCTGTCTTCTTCTACAACCTTTGAACCAAGGCTCCACACCATTCAACATACCAATCACTGTTATTATTGCATAAATACATGTGTTTTCTCTATGCAGTTCACCCTACTGCAGCATCACATGTGGGGGTGATTAGCATGTGGGATTGCCCATGAAGGAGCAACAAGATGCAATACATAAATTAGAACTTCCTCAGCCAGAAGTGATTAATTGACAAAGAAAGTCACTATAAGCCCTGCTACTCCAGAAATGGTGTATATGCTTGGGATGAGGAGGGTTCACGCATGCCACTGACCACTCAAAAACCACAGGGAGCATGTCTCTAATCGGAAAGTGGTAAAAAGTCCTCCGACCCTATACCAGAAAGTAAGTGGGCTGCTGGGATGGAGTGGTGATACGTAAGAGCCAGAGTTAATGAGCAGCTCCATTAGTCCCCTTATGGAAAATACAGTATGTGTGGATTACATACAGGAAGCTCATTGCTTATATCCACCAGGATGCCTTTTCAGTTCCCGCCTGCCTAAAAGTATCAGCATACTTTGGATTTGGCCAGAGGTCATTGGAAGATGACAGTTTATGAGTAAGATCAGCAGAACCCATCTATCATTTCTTGGAAACTACTTGAAGTTAATTGAATGCTAGTTGGGTTGACCATTGCCCCCAGTGCTTTTTAGAGACTTATGGAATGGATTTGATTTATCTTTGCTGATTTCTCAGGATGGTGTTACCATATTCTCCTGTACTTTTGAGGAACATTTGCAGCACTTGGATGCTCTGCTGAATCAGCAGGAGAAGCTCAGCATTTAATTGCAATAGATAAAAAAAATAACCATACTTGCATACATTTACCCCAAACTTTTGAACTAATGGCAATTTATAGAGTTTATACTGGTGTCTGTGCAATTCAGGTTCAGTTATTCAGGATGTTGGAATGTTAATGATAATTAAATGTGACACCAATTATGCACCTGTCATCATATATTATATTTTATTTGATGTATCAGGTAGGATCTTCAAAAATATGCCATACTGCCTAATTTATAATGAAAATCATATTTCATATTCTAATTAACCTGCATTTGCAATAGTCATAAAAATTAATAGAGCAAATTCAGTTGCCTAATAGAGCACATTTTTTGTAATAAATTGCGAGTTTGTCATTTTTAACAAGTTTATTCAGCAAAATTTAATTACTTAACCTTATAATGCAACTCTTGTTCATACTTCGTAAATCCCTCAAAAATTAAGGGGAAGGGATATACAAAGGAATACATTATTTAATAGTACTGTATACATATATATATTTATGGCTTATAGCTTATAGTAATAAGCAATCTGAAGAAAAGTCATACTGTATTTAAATTGAATGAACCTACAAGAAAGCTTCATTATTTTTATATTATTCTATCATATTATATTAACCATGATAACTAGCGATGGGCAAATAAATTTGACAGGTGCAAATTCATGGTGAATTTGCGCATTTCGTTGCCAGCAAATGAATTCACAAAAATATGGTGAAAATTTGTCTGCGATAAATCCGCTGCATTGAAAAATGTTGGCGCGTCAGAATAGTTGAGCGCATATAAATTCTGGCCCGTCAAAATTATTCGGATGCCCATTGACTGTAATGCATTTGGACAAAATAGGCACTGGTATAAAAATTGTAGCAGGCATCAAAATTGACGCCAGTCATAATAATTTTGACACCAATTGACTTCAATGCGTTTCGCTAATTTTCACCGTTTTGTGAATTTCGCAGGAAATTTGATAATTTTTCGGCAAAATGAAAGAGGACAAATTCACCCATCACTTATGATGACTCCTACTCTTATTTATGCCTAAACCTTAAAGAATGTACAGTTTTATAATATACATTCATAAAATGTACACCTTTCTTCTGAAACTAGAATCTTAATTGACATCATTTTATTTGCTTGATTTTTACCCAGCTTGGTGTAAAAATAAAACAAAATAGAGTAAAAAGATAGGCTGTGTGAAATAAATAATCTTACTAATGTAGTTAGACAAAAATGTATCACTGACACCTTAAGGAAGTGTCCAGTGTAAAAATGAAACTGACTGATTTGCAGGTCTCTGATTGGTTACCAGTCAGTTACCAATCAGTTACTGGACGGGGATGCATAAGGGATATAACTGTTTAGTTGTTTTCAGGTTACTGACAGGTAACAGGTTGCAGAGTTGCAACGGAGGAAGTTGGGTTCTGGCTATTATGTTAGACATCCATTAACCCCAGCTTTTATAGATTACATTTTATAGATTAAAACTATTTTGAAAACATTTTGCACAGCCTATTTACCCAGTTTCATTTTTACACTGAGCACTTCATTTAAGGTATCAGGGATAAGGCCACACATCGGGCAGATAATATGTAAAAACAGCCTGTAAGGTAGAAATCCTTCCTGGGCAGATAATATTTTATCAACGATGTTTCTTGCCTGATGAAAACAGAGCTAATTTGTTTTCTTAACTTTCTGCTTCATAGACTATACTGTGTATCATATACAGGAGGATTCATACATTAACACAAATTGCCTGCCTGCAGCCTTTTATTTCTTAACTGCATATGAACAACTGAAGACCTGCTATTATGCCTTGGGCCACTGAAAGGATTTTATATAGCCAAAGAAACAACAGATGTAATACACTATAGATACTTTGT
Organism: Xenopus laevis; assembly: GCF_017654675.1. Lineage (NCBI taxonomy): Eukaryota > Metazoa > Chordata > Amphibia > Anura > Pipidae > Xenopus > Xenopus laevis. The sequence continues at coordinate 18,824,736 of NC_054373.1, forward strand.
ATAATACTGTTTAGTAACTGGGGTAATTATTACTACTTCTTAGTAAACTGCTTTCTCCCTAGTCACAATGGCTTATGAGTTACAACTTCCAACTTCTAGCAGAACATGGGACTCTCTCAGACAGGCTCTCACTGTGGGAATGAAACAAAGGTTTCAACACGGGGGCCAATGGTGCTTCAAACATTTTTGTTGGTGAAACTACAGTCAGGCAGTTATTAACAAGCTTTCAGGATGATAGGTTCACCCTATACACAAAACGATGTAGACACCCGTGCTATTTATTTAAATTTGCTATTTTACCCAACCCACCACTTTGAAGACAGGATTTTTGACTATTCCATGATTTCTAGGTATTGGAACATTTAAGTAAATGGCTCTATCCTGTTTCAGCAGCATAATATCCCTATGCACATAAGATCCATACAGGCTTATAGCAAATATGGGAGTAAAGGGGCATGTCAAGGTCATGTAAAACCCAATGGCAGATGTCCTTGAAGATGTTTTCTGACATCATGATCCACGCTAGTTTTTGTCCAATTATCCGATAAATTTGAGTTGCTGCAGTGACAATTTGATGCAGTTGAGTTTTTGGAGCATCAATTCGCAAATGTTTTAGTAAATACCCCCCTTATATTCTATATGCATTGGATATAGATTATAAATGTATATTGTGAGTTGGTCCCTAAGCTCAGTAAGCAAAAACAGCATCAAGCATATGTGAATCAGCAAAAAAAAAAACATGGGGAACTACAAAGGTACATATACTGACTGCAGAAGGGCTGTGTTTGCTCTGGTACAGAACCCCAAAACATAATAAGGCACATTTACAATGCCCCACGCAATGCGGAATGTGCAAACAAGTCCGATTTTTTTGCCCTTTGCCCACTGGGTGGGTCATTGTAAAAATAATCACAGGGCACTGCACTTCTGAGCTCAGAGACCTGTGGACTGTGCCTAGAGTGTGAACTATGTTAGGCCATAAAAAACTTTACTACTCAACTGCTGCAGTCTATATAGGCCTGTCAAAAAGGGCCAAGTGCTGGAATATAGCCCCCAACTCCAAAGGGATGATGATTTTCATAAAATACTAAAAGGAGGAGTTAATAGCATACCAAGGCGGTCTCATACATTGAGGGACCACCTATCACCAAGTATGTACAGAGAGATGAATAGGGAGGACCAAGGCAATAAGAACTTTCTGAAGGTGGAAGGGAGCCACAAGTGTGGTAGTCATAGATGTATAACTTGTCAACATATGAAAATTTCAAAAGAATTTAAGTCTACTGTGACAAACACTAGTTTCAAAATAAGAGATTATATAAATTGCAATACATCCACAGTGGTTTACTTGATAACATGTCTGAGATGTCAGAAACAATATGTGGGTTGCACAAGTAGAACGCTAAAAGAGCGCATACGGGAACATCTGAGTCAAATAAAAAATCCAAAAACAGTTGAAAAGAGTAATATAACGAGACACTTCTCAAGATGCAATGGGAGTGATCTAGTGTATTGCTATGATTGGTAGCTTAACCTACCCCACCCACACCTCACTGTATTAAAACAGGAAATCAATTGTCATGCAACACTTTTTATTACTTACACTTATCAGTGAAAAGAGTTAATATATACAGGGTTAATGAATTAATACGTTACCTAGATATTATATCATCACTCCAACCGGGGGACACGGCATTTTGGAGGCAGCAAACCATAACAACATCACACAGCTCGTCAGCAGTGGCAAAGTCCCTAGCTATTATGGGAAAATCTCAAGCCTTATACTTCATTCGTGGGGTTGATCCCACAAGGCAATTACTGATTGGGCCTGATGTTGCACAACAACATCAGGCGAGTCTGACTTTTAGTAACCTACAGGAACTATTGAATTTGGCAGCAAATATCAGTCTCATAACTATGATTCACGCTTGCAACAACATGTTTATATGAATTGTTCTTTTGACTTTTAGTAACCTACAGGAGCCTTAATCATTATCTCTATTGCCTATGCTTCATTATATTGACCCCAGTCCTTTCTAATCTGGCTAATCAATTAGTCAGTCATAGACACACACATCACATTTGTATCACATCTAGCATATTTTTCTGTACAGGGAATTGAAAAAGTAAGATTGGGTAATAGAGGGGGTAATCTAGCGGGGCTGTTAGCAAAAAGGGAACTTTTTTGGATTTTTTATTTGCACACTCGGTTACCACTTGGATTAAACTACGAGTTTGATGTAACATGCTTCACGTAAAATATTATAATGTGACCAGCTATGTTTACAATGAGGTGGATCTATAGAAGTGTATGGGGCAGCTAAGAGAATGTGATATATACTGATAATAATATTAGGAGGAAAATACAATGTAATGGGGCAGTAATTGCCATTTAAATATTTGTTTAAATATGTGTATCCTAATAAAATGCTTGTGAGATGAAACAGAGTATAGGCAGAAAAACATTGCTAATAGGACCAATTTGATATATATGTTGCTTTAAGAAAAGAGACGTGAGGTGGCAGCACGTGATTGGTTTTAACGTTTGGGGAGGGATTTCCTGGGGTATAAATTTTGTGACCAAATGTAACAACAGTAATGCCTATGAATAAGTGCCTGTGGGTGCGAAACGCGTAGGGCGGAGTATCGGTTGGTCTGTATGCCTACTTTTAATATTTATGATGAATAAAAAGTGATTTTTTAACTTTGAGAATTGACTGGAAATATATCTTTGAATTTTTATGTTAGGCCATGCCCAATTCTATAAAACAGATGAGGGAAGGCACATAGTCATCCTCCCATCCTTTACCCTACTTGGTTTTTAATTTTCTTAGTGCTCTTGCACTTGTTTCCCCAGAGATTGTAAATGACCACTAATGTGTAGCATTCCGCCCTACTTCTTCAGTAGGTCCTCCTTTAAACTATCTGAACGCATGCATGATGAACTGGAGTACTGATGTGAGTCAGGTCTGATTTCCAACATCAGTGGCAAACCTTACATATGGAAGCAGATTTCACCAACCATATTCCAAAATCTAGTAGAAAGCCTTCCCAGAAGAAGAAGATAAAGGCTGTTTTAGTGGCAAAGAATGGACCAACTTTATATTAATGCTTTTGGTTTTGGAAAGTTATGTTGGAATGTTAGACAATCAGGTGTCCACATACTTGTTGACTGTATGTCATTAAATCTTTTAACAAACACCACTTTTATATAATATCCTTTAAAAAAATACAAATAAGGTTTAACCTATCCATGTGTACATGGTAGTTAGTTTAGTCTACACCAAACCCTTGTTTTCTGTTTAATGACCACTACTAAGTTCTGAGAAAGAAATTATATACAGGTATGGGACCTATTATCCAGGATGCTGGGGACCTGGGGCAATTCGTAATTTGGATCTTCACACCTTAAGACTACTAGAAAATCATGTAAACATTAAATAAACCCAATAGGCTGCTTTTGCTTCCACTGAGGATTAATTGTATCTTAGTTGGGATCAAGTACAAGCTACTGTTTTATTATTACAGAGAAAAAAATAAATCATTTTTAAAAATTAAGATTATTTGATTATAATGGTGTATATGGGTGATGGCCTTCAGTAATTCGGAATTTTCTGTATAATGGGTTTCCGGATAACAGAACCTATACCTGTTTTATTATTCTATTCAGGAAATAGAAACATTTTTATAAAATACTGTTACTGTAAAAAGTTAGATTAACCTTTCTTTTCTCAAAGTTAAAATAAAGACTAAGACCTGGGTTTGCGTAATTTATTATCTTTAAGGTTTATTTTTCAAGCAGGATAATCACAAGCACCATTATGTTTTTCTAATATACCTGTCACAGAAATGGCATTGATGAGGATTTTTGCAGAGGATTCTGCAGTTTATGTAATCATTGTAAACAGATTTTGAGTGACTCTAATAACTGCATTTCCAAGATCTGTTCAAATATGCATTAAAGGCAGGGATGAAACTTATTTAGTACAGTTTGATATGTGTGTGGATGAAAATTGCTGTTAAGTACATATACTAATACTTTTTGAATACAAATTATTTCTGAACAATTTGTAAATAAGGAAAAAAACTTTTTTTTTCTCTTCGCATAACAAAGTTCAGCAGCAGGTTTGTATCCTTAGTTGCTCTATTCATAGCTGATTCCAGTGAAATATTGTTCAGCCTCTTAAAAATTATAGATAAAACCTAAAATCTATTGGTGGGACTAAAAAAGAACTTACCTCCTCCCATCTTGCCCCACTCTTATTGAAAAATTATTATACTTAAAGGGGTAGTTCACCTTTAAGTTAACGTTTGGAATGTTATAGAATGGGTAATTCTGAGTAGCTACTCTATTGGCCTTCATTTTTTTTTTTTTATAGTTTTTACATTATTTGCCTTCTTCTTCTGACTTTTTCCAGCTTTCAAATGGACACTGACCTCACGTACAAGCACATGCTCTGTAAAGCTACAAATGTATTGTTATTGCTACTTTTTATTCCTCATCTTTCTATTCAGGCCTCTCCTATTCATATTCCAGTCTCTTATTCAAATCAATGCATGGCTGCTAGGTAATTTGCACCCTAGCAAAAACCTGCTAACCAATTGCAAATTGTCTCAGAATATCACTTTCTACATCATACTACAACCACCCCTTTAAAGTAATATTATTAAAGTGGTTTATACTAATAAAGGAATGTTTTTAAAGCAGGGGTTGTTCACCTTCCAAACACTTTTTTCAGTTTAGTTGTTTTCAGATTGTTCACCAGAAATAAAGACTTTTTTCAATTACTTTCCATAATTTATTTGTTATCGTTTTTTCAAAATCTAAGTTTAAAGTTGAATGTCCCTGTCTCTGGTGTTTCAGTCTGGCAGCTCAGTAATTCAGGTGCAGACTCTAAACTATTACAATTTTGCAAAATTTAGTTGATACATTTCTCACCAGCATCTCTGAAATATTAACAGGTGTGGAGGACAATTCACTAGTGAACGAGACCGTCGCTAGCGTTAGTTCGAAACCCATCGCCAGACGACATGTTGCTTTGGTGAATGGTCATTACTCCGCAAATTCAGTAAGATGCGAATTTTACTGAACGTTACCTCCTTCATCAGAGTTTACTTCGCAATCATATCTTGTGTGCCGGAAATGCATTAAAGTTAAAAAAGTTTAACTTTTACTTTTTTAAAGCAGGATTGCCTTCAAAAGTCCAAACTATTAAAGATTTTTTGTGAACATTTGAGGGTCATGGCATATTTGTTTTAGGTTGGGCTCATATGTAGGGCATTAGAGGATCTGTTCTGTCTTTATTATGGTTCCTTGGACATTTGCAATAAAAAGTGGCCACTTCAAGCATTTGCACCAACATTTCTAATAAAGACGTCCATAGGACTTTAATGTACCCACCCTATTCAAATTTAAAGAGTATTAACGAAGTTTCGCTAGGCAGAAATGAACGCTAGTGAAACTTCGCTTGGAAATGCTCGCACTGCCGAAGTAACAGTAGCGTAAAGTTGCCACTTTTTGAATTTTAGTGGATTAGCGTAGTGGTAACAAATTTGCGTCTGGCTAAGTGGCGCGAACTGTGACAAAACGGTTGTTGGCTAAAATTCCCCTTTAGTGAATTTGCCCCTTTATTTCTAGTAAACTGTCTGAAACCAACTGAACTAAAAAGTGTTGGAAGGCAAACAATAAGAATAAAAATCCACATCTCGCAATGTAATATTGTTCTTTAACTGTTATTGCATTGCGAATTGTAATTGCACATTGTGAATTGTAATTGCACACTGTTAAGAAGTGCTTGAAGGTGTCGTAATCTTTTGGAGCAAACATAACGACTTTTAGTTTTATTACATTCACTGCGCATAGTCTTCGGTCTTCCACTATCGGAAGTGGTTGCTAAACAGTTTCTGTGTTCACAAAAGCTATATTAAATTTGCACATAGCAAACCAAAAATTTGTTCGCGAGAAGGAATAACTTTTCACATTGCGAATAGTTTTTCTGTTACCAATTTTATTACATTCCCCCGTTTATGTACTATGAACTTTACATCTGAAAACATAGTCTAGTGAAGTAATTTATATAACAGCCAGTCAGATTTCTATTTCATTATGATAACTATGATACATCATTTTTAGATCATTTTAATTGCAATATATTGCCATATTGTCATATATTGGGGAAGATGTGAAAAATATTCTATAGAACATATAGTTATGCTTTATTTTCTTCAAAAAAGTCACGGCAACCTAACACATTGTTCCATGCAAATTTGTGTCATGTCAACAAATGTATCATTTAAATTTCCAGTAACTGCATAGGTACAGGCACAATTTCATTCCTGACTGTTAAGACCCATGTCGTCCATCAGACTTTTTCCCAGTGGGGTATATTTACTTACGTGCATTTTTTTCCCTCTTCTGAATTTTTCACGTCTAATGTTCAAGTTAAGTTTGCTTTAATATAGTACATCAAACATATTTTCATGCTGAAATCACATAACTTAAAATCATATATATTCCATCCGATCATAACACTACAATGTTTTGCTGGTGTAAATAATTTACATAATTATACTAGAAGATGTTTCCGATATACATGAAGCCACTTAGGTTTGTGTGTTAACACAGAATATCTAAATACATTTAACCCACTTATTCCATTTAACACAGAAAATTGTGTCACAGCATCCCATCTAATTAAAGAGTTCACCATTCGTGAAAACACGGTGCTTTGATATGCTAATGTAAGGTTAAATGCATTAAATGAGTTTAGATGACTTTAGATAACACAGTTTCTTCAATTCATCCTGCGTCATGACTCATTTAACGCACAAATCCAGTTGGCTACATCTGTAACTGAAACTGGGAAAATAAAATGGCAAATGAATGCCATAAATAATAACATAGATAATGAGATTCTAAAGTGCTTGGTCTGTCTTTATAGTGGTGGTTCACAAGTCTGAATCTAGTAAAAAGAGTTTTGGTGAAAAAACACAACTGTGATCTTGATACATTGGAGGCATTATTATGCCTGGCAAATGTTTGTCAATGCGAAGTTAATATGCCTAAATGTGCAGTACTTAAGTTTAGGGGGGTTATTTATCAAAGGTCGAATGCTAGAATTTTTTATACCTCGATTGAAGTCAAATGGTTTCTTATTTAAGTAAAAACTCGAATGGATTCTGCAAGTTTGAGTTGTGAAACTCGAAAACACAAATCAATGAAGTTTCCGGCAGGAAAAAACTCAAATCGCTCGAATTGATCGAGTCTTTGGCAAAACCCTCTGAAAAAAATGGCAAGCTATTAAAATCTTCAATTGGTTTTAGATGTCAAGCTATTTTTTGTGGAAAACATAACTTGAAACCTTAATAAATAACCCCCATGTGAATTGTTGTGGCAAATTTTCATATCAAAACGTGAAAATAGAGTACATTTGATTTTCACCTGTGGAAAATTGCTCCAATGAACAGAGAGCCAGATAATTCACCAAATTTACCTCCAAGAAAGCACTAAGTAGCATAATATCACAGATTGATCTCTCAAGATCATATATATGCCTAAGATTCAAATATGCAGGATTGTATTGCAATTTCTGTGTGACACTTTCCTTCCCTTAGAAGAGAGGGTGTAATAGATATAAACACCTTCCACTGTAAAGAATGTAGAATTTTGCACGTCAGTTTGTGGATCGTTTGATCGCACGGGGTACATTTGTTTGTAAAGATTTCACGAATTTTAAACTAATGTACACATAAGTAAATAAATAAATACACAGGGCAAGTAGTAAACAGTTATGCTTTTCTGAAATAATGTTTTAGGTAAAGCCTGATTACTATAACAGCCCCAGCATTACAAAGCAAATCATTTAGTTTTGAGAAAAAATAACACTCAGCTACATTTCTTGTTGAGCTTTATAATCTAAATTCCAGGACTAGGTATCATTAAGTAGTCCCCTGGCGATCATGATGATGATTCAAAATGTTAGGCAGTACCCAGGGGAACAGAAACAGTCATTGCTTTTGCTCATACATTATGTACGTAGAGTGTACATTTGGCAAAAGTGACATTTAATGTTTTCCAGAGATAAAGTCGATTTGCTTTTTATTTTCCCCTGCAACTGAGATGAGATAATTCTTTAGAGTAAACTTCTATTTTTGCTTAGACTTGTGTCATTACCATACAAATTGTAAATAGCATCTGTCTAAGCGGCAGACTTTCTTAAAATGTAAAATATTTTGAATCAGATGCCGAGTGTTAATAAAAGCAAAAAAAAGAAAAATGGGGAGATTTCTTAAAACCAACTTTTTAAAATGCAAACGACAAACAAAAAGGTATAAAATGATTTCTATATCCAATATATATTTCGATTTTTTTTCTTTAAGTTAAGAATTGTGCAATACAAACAAAAATTACACATAGATTCTCCCCATGTCTGCATGAGCTTGCTCAAGGTACACCAGTTTCTTCCCCCACAGTCCAGATATATTGGTGTTCTGGTTAACTGGCCAGATAATTTATCTTCTTTAAAAAAAACTGACATTTGAGAGTGTTCTGGGTGGGGTGAACTGCTTACAAGTGACATTGATAGTTAAAAGGATAATGTCATGGAAAAATAAGTTGTTTTTTTTCAAATGTCATCAGTTATTAGTGCTGCTCCAGCAGACTTCTGCACTGAAATCCCTTTTTCAATAGAGCATTAATATTGAAATCTGACATGGGGCTTGGTATATTGCCAGTTTCCCCCAGTTATGTGACTTGTGCTCTGATAAACTTCAGTCACGCTTTACTGCTGCACTGCAAGTTGGAGTGGTATCCCCCCCTATGCCCCCCCCAGCAGCCCATCCGCAGAACAATGGGAAGGTAACAGCTCCCTGACACAAGATAACAGCTCCCTGATAGATCTAAGAACAACATTCAATAGTAAAAACCATGTCCCACTGTGACTCCTTCAGTTGCATTGAGTAGGAGAAACAATAGTCAGAAAGCGGTTCCATAGTGCAGAACTGGCACTTTTTGAGAGCACCAGACAAAGTGACCTGAGGTGGCTGCCTACACACTAATATTACAATTAAAAAAAATACACTCTATCGGTTAGGAATTAACTATTATTTAATTTTTGGGGTAACAGACGTCCCCCCTACATTTTATGTGCTCTGTGCAAATCATTCTGCATTGTGCAAATTTTAGAAATGAGACCCATTGACTACCTTTCCACATCTGGATCTGCCAGGGAACAATTTAACCTGGAAAGGCAATCACTCTGCCTCCCATATCTAAATTAGGGTAAGTTAGCCCTATGGGCCCCTGCATTAAGTATTCTGTTTTTTTATTAAATTAATCTTTGTTGTTTTGACTTTGAGTGGGTTTTTTCAAAGGTACTGTAAGTGGTTAAACAGTTGCCCAAAAAACTTACAAGCCTCAATCTGAACACAAGCCTTTTACAGGTGTCCCTTCACTTTGAAATACTACGTGCCTCCCCACTCCCACTGCTCATGAATATAGTGTTGCCATGTAGGTAAGGATCTATTCTCAGGGCTGGCTGCAGATATCTGTTCTTCAAAACAATTCATTTAGGCAGGAATCAAAGTACAAAAAAGTGGCAGACTGTGCTCATAAATGATCCCATACTGTATGTCTTAACTGGAGAGCTTTAGCAGGCATGGATAATTTAATGAGAAATAAGAACAACTAATAACATTTTTCATAGTTTCATTAAAGAAACCCCTTTTTAACTATGCCATTTTGGGCACAACAAAGCCATGGCATTTTAAATGTCCCTTTATAGAATTCTGCTCCTAGGCCCTTGTATTTTACAGTAATATTTTCCACAATTATGGATGTGGCTCATACAAATAGATGAATGTAAACTCACATTTACAAGAAAAAACGTAAATGTTATACATATTGAACAGGTTTCCAGCAGCATTTTCTATTCACTCCCTGATAACCACATACAGTATATTACCGTACCCGTCAAATCTATAAAATTCATTTTATCTTTTGGAATCTTGTATAAATTGTGTTTTCAATTGGTGCATGCACCACAGTACTTCAATCCTTGTGTTTTGAAGCAGAGAGACATCATCAAGAAAACATTATGTTCTACTTGTTTATATTCTTTTGGTGATCCTCCAGAAAACTATCACTGTTAAAATGTTTTATACGTTCTTTTTTAAACAGCATGAATGTTGTATTAGAGCAAGAAATTCACAATGATGAACAACTCCTGTAGAGTTTATATTATCTGGTTTTTTAACTTAACCTGTCCAGAGAAAATTGAATTTGAGAACTATCTCACATGATTCATTTGAATTAAAATTATATCTGCTGTTCTATTCTAATTTATTTGATATGAAACTATATGCTCAGTTAATCTGTTAGAATAAAAATACCTAGAAATGCCTCCTACAAAGAAAGATGCCTGCAGGATGTATAGTGAATATATGCCAATATGCATTTCTCGTGTTGCCTTTTCTTGAAACTTGTTTAAATGACAGCTCTTTGTTAGATAATGGTTGAAAGGAGGTATGGTACATTTTTTCTCATTATGTCTGCAATGGTTATATGTACAATGTGCTGGTACAATTAATGTACCCATTGAATGATCTGTTATCAGCAAGTGAGAACCTTTTGTCAAGATACACTTCCCCTTCATCGACTCACACTATGCGGATATAGCGTACGTTATCTTTAATAATACTGTATCAGTAAATATGAACAAATATTATATATCCTATTGTCTCACTGACTTCACAGAAAAGGATTAAAAGTAGATGTATGTATGTATATTTTTATTTGTATAGCGCTCATTGAGGACAAAGCACTGTACAGCAAAACAATGAATTAGTAGTAACAAAGGGGTCACTGCATTAATAAGTAACAATAAGTGCATTATTAGAAATACAATTTACATAAATATAAAATATAATTACAATACAGATTAAGTGCTCAGCAGGGCCGGAACTAGGGGTAGGCAGAAGAGGCACGTGCCTAGGGCGCAAATGTGGAGGGGCACCAGGCACTGTACCACTTCTGTGCCTTGCCCCTAGTTCGGCCGCTTTTTTCCCCACCTGTAGCAGCAATTGCCATCTTCCTAGGCGCGCACAGACGTGCACTCTTCCTAAATGCGCACAGACATGCACTCTTCCTAGACACGCACTCTTCTGCCCATGCGTGTGTGCACGATCTGCTTGTGCGCTTCACCCGTGTGCGCGCGCACACTTCTGAACGGGGCGATGTAGTCGGTCGGGTTGCCTTGGGCGCCCGGCCTACTTGGCCCGGCACTGGTGCTCAGTGTCAAGGAGATAAAATGATGGAGGACCATACCCCATGGGACTTACAGTCTAAATGGGAGGGTAACATACAGACACAATTTGGAGGGGTATAAAGTGCTGTAGGTTACAGTGAGTAGTCATATAAGTGTCAGTTCCCAGTTCAGGTGTTATCAAGGTGCTCCCAGAGGTAATCTTTGAGTTTTGTTTTAAAAACATTGAAGTGGGATTCAAAGTGGGGTTTGACATGGTTGCAGTAGTAGTGGGTGCAACCAATTGGTTGCCCTGAAAGGAGCGGAGGTTCATGGCCAGGAACCTATAGAGAAACAAGAGATGAGATGTAGTTAGGTGCAGAGGATCGAAAGGGTTTGAAGGTTATGAGGAGTGTTTATGAGTTATTCTTTGTTTTATAGGAAGCCAAGATAAGGACTTCAGCAGGGGAGGGGCCTGTACCCTTTTGGACGAGAGGAGGATAATTCTGGCAGCAGTGTTTAATACAGACTGTAGAGGGGATAGATGGGAGTTAGGGAGGCCAGTTAGTAGAAGGTTAAAGTAATCTAGTCGGGATAGAATAAGAGCATGCATGAGCATGTTGGACATAGTAGGTGAAAGGAAGAGACAAATTTTGGCAATATTGCGTAAGAAAAGGTGACAGTTTTGACAGTGGTGTTAATATGATCAGAGAAGGAGAGAGGAGTGAAAGATTACCCTGTGCTGAGTTGACAGGGTTAATGAGCATGCCATCAATAGTGTAGAAGGAATGGCCGCAGCGGTTATTCCTAAACTTGCTTTAGCTCGTTCAGTGCTGCGAACGTTAAAGGTACTGTAGCACGCAGATCAGCCATAAATCTAACACACAGGACCCAGTAAATTACCGCTGTGGACATTCCTTCTCCACTTGCAGCACTCACAGAAGTAAATTACGCTGCGGACATTCTTTCCCTGCTTGCAGCACAGAAGTAAGTCCTGCAGAGGTCTGTAAAATCCTCAGTATAGCAGCAAAAACTAGCTTCCGGTTCAGCAGTCTAGGCAGAGATGTGGAGCGCCGCACCTCGGATTTTGCAGAATCGCCCTTTCGCCATTTTACAGTATGGAAGCAGAGATTTAATATGTTTTTTGGACAAAGCATTGAATATAACAAACTTTATGCATAATAGAGGTGTTATTGAAGCAGTTTAGAGTGGATTTGTCACATAAAAATTGTTTAGTGTTACTGTTCCTTTAATCAAAATACATAACATAAAGGAAGAGATGATGAATATAAAATACCATAAAAATGATTGTACCAAGAGAAGATGTCTGTACAGAGTAGCTGGCTAAATAATTCATACATAAAACAGATGCTTCTTTTGTTGTTTTTATTGATACGTTAAAAAAATGTGGTTTGTATATACAGATGCAGCCACTTTGGTTTGTCTGTTTGACACAGAATAACTAAACACAGATATCCCATTTATCTCATTTAACACAGAAAACTGTGTCACAACATCCCATCTAATTAAAGCATTCACCATTGTGAACAATGGTGCTTTGGTATGCTAATGAAAAGGTTAAATGCATTAAATGAGTTAAGATAACTTTAGATAACACAGTTTCTTCAATTAACTCTGAGTCATGACGCATTTAACTCACAAATCCAAGTGGCTTCATCTGTATGTTGTTGTACAATCATTTCTATGATATTCCCATAAGTATTGTTTTTACAACAAGTGGAGTATTTATTTCCAACAAGGATATGAACACCCCCATATGGAGTATTGTTGAAAGTATCCATCAGTAATTAAAGAGGAACAAACATCAAGGAACAAGAGGGAATAGAAGAATAAACACACCTTGAGGAAGAGTCTATGAGTCTATGCTGTGAGCAAGAAGAGCCAAGGGAAAGTTCAGTCTCTTTTGAAATGAGAAAACATCAATGGCTTGAAGGTTTCAAAACATGAAAAGCTTTATCTATTTGCAGTTTTATACTATAAATATTTTCTCTTTTTTTCAAGAATATTCACAGCATTGTGCTCAAAAAGGGGCTAGAGGTCATGTAAGAAATACAGCATAAAAAAGTGGTTCAGCTTTTCTCAAAAAGATATAGGTAAGTTCATTAGCCAGCAGCCAATACATATGTAGTTTTAATCAATGCTTTAAACTTAGATTAGCATCCCGTTCACTGTAGCTAATGCTGGGGAGGAGTCAGACAAGCATTGCACACTATACAAGGAGTTCCTGTAGTACACCCTACTAGTTGCCCAGCACATCATTTATGCTCTATAGATGGCTGTATTATCAGTCTCCATTTTGGTCTTCTCTACATCGGACATGGTATTTTTGTTTAAGTTATTTTCTTTTATTAGACCTACTGTCATGAATTTCAACAGCATTAGAATCAAAATATCCAAATGAAGAATCAAATGTCAAACAATAACTCAAGCCAAGCATTGAATATATCAAGTGTCATCTGAATATATTTATAAAATAACATAAAGGAGCAGTTATATTAGACATTTATGCTGTTTAATTGCTGCCTTCATTAAGTTAGACTGACATAGTGTAACCCATAGGCCACTGGAATAGCATACGTTTAATGCCATTTATGGTAAAGTCAAAGATCAATTCCCAACTGCTGATACGTTTTCAGTCTTTAATGGTTATTACTGCATATTTCTTATTGCTCCTTTATATGATTTATTCTCGAACATCTTAAGTACAGTGTCTGATCCATAAATATTGTAACAGAGCCAGGATTAGATTTTCTTTGCACCTGATTTTAGTTCAGGCAATGTGTGTAATATTGAAATGTTTCTCTATAGAAAATATGCAATGCAAAATTACTGGTTACATAGAGCTAGTTCCTGCTAGAGCAGTTCAATACTGCTAGAGCAGTATTAATTCCTCATATAGAATAGAAAGAAAATGGCACTACACATTATGACAATAATAATTGCTTTGTATTTTTATTGTATGTGGAGAACAGATATTTGCAGAGGTAAGTGGTTAGTCATAGCTATCTGTCACTTTTGGATGACAGCTTGCATTATTTGTGTGCAATTATGTTGCTGACACTCCAGTCCTTGCCGGCATAGTCGCCTCTTCATCATACAATGACATTACATTCTGCTCCTCCTATTTTGTTGCAACTTTTTGGGGAAGACCATTTCCTGGTTTAGAATTATAATGTACCCACGTACAAGTAAGGTCCATACAGAATTAGTTTGCTGCAATGGAAATAGAAAAACTTGACTGGCCTGCTCAGAGCCCTAACCCTTACCCAAGTTAACATCTGTGAGATGAATTGGAATGCTAATTTGAGTTAGGTCTGATCATCCAAAATCAGTGCCCAACATCTTTAGTATGAATTGAAGCAAAACAAGTCTAAATAATGTATACAAATTCCACTGTCATGATCCTCACCTTGCACCCCTTTTTTTGTAGCTTGCACTCTGCCCTGAAGGTAGAAAATGACCCTAGATTATATTTTAAAGGTTATTTAGTATATATATGATCTGTACTACATGCATGTCTATTGTGTAATGTGTTTATAATATTCTCCCAAGTTTGATTAAACCAGACCTGTATATCTTAGTAATTATATTCCAATCAGCCTTCTCTGATCAATCTAATAGTTTTCATTTTGCTTTTAGTTCAGCTAAGACATTGTTTCAGTTGTGATTGTATAAAAAGACATCTAGTCATAATGGCATAAACCTGATAAATGTTGACTGCATGCTGGGAGGCATTTTTTGGTACAGTAAGTTAAGATGGAATAAATGATGAAAAATAAAGGATGTTTAATTTGAAAAGAGCATCTGTAAATTGAAAAATGTTATTTCTACAGTGGGTTATTAAGATGGCAGACTAAATAGTTACTCTAGAGTAAATATGTTTCCTTCTTTAAAAATAATTTATAATAGATAATTAGCAATGCATCTTCCCCTAATTATGAATTACAGTGGAATACATTTGGTTCTTTATCAATCAATATTTTACTGCTAATGCTAGTAATACAAATTTCAGCGAAATAATGAAAGCAATGTCTTTATCTCATAAGAACATTTATGCAGATGTGGGGATGTGAAAATCTTAGACACCCTTACACTTTACAGACAGGCACATCCCTAGTAATATGGACACCATAGTGGGTCCTTATGGGGACCTTGTGCTTATGTAACCCCTGCAGTTCACACAGTGTACACTAGTGGCACTGTGCCAGAGTATAAAAGGTTTAGGAACCATGTGCTCTGGGTCCATTGCTTTAGCCCAACCAAGCAGGCTGGAAGGGAATGGGTAGTGCTGACCCTAGGCGCCTTGGCCCTAGTAATTAGATAGCTATACTCATTTTATAGATCACTCTAGGAGTGATAGAGAGGTTAAATAGTTGAGCAGCTCAAGGCTCCGCCGAGGAGATTAGAGGGATTAAGATCGCAGGGTATTACTGACCCAGAGTAGGGAACCAAGTGTTGAGATAGGGATGTCAGGAGTTCCCCTAGTCTGCCACTGGAAGATATCCTGAAAACCGGGCAATACCCATCACATGCTGTCAACTTACACTCTGCTGTATATTCCCTAGCCTGTGGGGATTCAGCCTATACGTGCTGTGAGTATATGCTTCCTTTATGCTGCTGTGTAATTTCTATACTCCATTGTGGATCAATGTGCTAAATGATCTATGTGCTATTGTTCAATAAATATTGTTTTTGGTTCAACTGTTAAAGAACTACTGGCGCCCATCATTGTGCTATCGCATCAGGTTACAGTTACACTACACCCTTGCCTCCACCTCGCTGCGAGGGCTTACCCCTGAGAAAGAGAGCTCATCGGTGGTCTTAGCCCACCAAGTAAAGTAGAGTAAATGGCCCTAGCACAAGTCAGTTTACTATAGCGCTACACAGATAACAACACAAAAAATAAAAAATAGTGTAAACCAGCACCTCTTGACATGCACATGATACTCTTAGGGGTGAGCCCAGTATGCACTGTGCTCGAACTATATAATGTGTTCTCCAAAAACAAAAATGTTTTGTTGGAACCAAAAAATAGAGACATCAGTACTGCCAGTACTCATCAGACTCTGGACTATGGGATAACTTATTAGTGCATTACCTCATGGAGCCACTGGAGACATTTGGGCTCTATCCTTGCATTGTTAATAGGTATTGCTCTTTGCTATCATATGTCCACACTGATCTCTGCCTCCCTCATTAAGTTCAAGTGGTTTCAATCTGTAATTAAGGGCTGTATGAGCCTGCTTCTGCAAAAAAATAGTTGTAGGATCATTAAAGCCTCATAGCCAGATCTAACATTATTCTGTTCATGTAGTTTTGTGATTCCCATGCCTTATTCCTGCCTTGTTTCTGAGTCCCTACCTGGTTCCTTATTCCTGCCATGTTCCCGTCTGATTCTCTACTCTGTGCCCTTGCTCATCTGTTTCAGTTCCCCTTGCTTGGTTTCTGTTGGATCTCCTGGTATTTGACCTGTTTCTCTGACTACTCTTTGTCTTCAGCCTGCCTCTGACCTAGGCCTGTTACCAGATTCTACTTGCCAGATGCCTGCCTAGACTTTTCTGACAGTTTATCAGACTCTCCAGGTTATCTGCCTTCCTCTGACCACTGGCCTAGTATATGGGTTTGTGTATTTCGCATTCTTGCTCAGAGTCTTGCTACATTCATACTTAATATTAATAAACTATCTTTTTCATTCAACACGACTTCTGCCTATCATCAGGTTCCGTATTTGTTTTATCCACACAACACATAGGGGCAGATTTGCTAAAGTGTGAAGTGACTAACAATGGAAAAAATTCGCCAGCGTGACGTCATTCAGGCACTTTGCAAATTTACTAATGGCTGCAGGCATAACTTCACTAGCAAAAGAGACAGACACTAGCGATAATTCGCACTCTATTGCTAGGCGAATTTTCGATCTGGCGAATGGATGTATCTCCCTGGACACAACTTCACACTTTAGTTAATTAGTGTTGTCCTATCGAATTTACGCCTGGCAGAGTTTTGTGATGGCTGCGAAGCCATCACTGGCGAATTTTCGCCTGTTATGGAATTTGCCCCATAGGCTCCCTACCTGCCAGCCTCTCATCTGTGGCTTAACCTGACAATTTGCTTTTCATATCAATCAGTGGAATCAAAGTGCTACTCAGCCCTCCCGCTGTCTATGTAAGGAGCTGTCCAGGCACCATATGGAGGAAATTAGTAACACAGGAGAACTAGAGAGGCGCTTCTCTAACACGGTAGGGCTATGTACTCTATATCCTACAGCAGAGATACTGGCACTTTTCCTTAAAAATGAATTGTTTGTCTAGTATTAATAGAGTATGGTCCATCTTTATTTTAAAAATATACACTAAAACAGGAATCACCTACCTAGCTGTTGTGATGTAGCAACTGGGGAAAATGGGATTATACTGGACTCTATAGGGCTTCTTCCTGTCTCTTTAACATTAGCACTTAATCTTAAATGTAAATGTATTATGTATTTATGTGTACTATGTACAGTAAATAAAAATATACACACATTCAAGAGAATTAAACTCCCCCATGACTTTTATCATGCTCCCTAAAGTACTGAGGTCCTGAGGGTTAATCCCCCTGGATACCCCCCTGTATATTTTCAGTTAATGTAATGTAATAATGTGGCCTTTTTTCAGTCTAAAGAACTAACCCTGTTCACACACACCCAGTAAAATTGAATCTCCCATCCACAGCTAATGCCTTGTTGGGAACAATTATGTTCAATTGTATTTTATTGCAAGTGGCACTCAGAGATGTGTTAAAGGTAAAAAATTATTGTACACAAATGGCTAAACAGTCATTCCTCTGTAGCAAAGGAATGAACCAAATAAGTCGTTAATGACGGCTGCCAGCTTTTTTTGTGGTCCAGTTGCTATAGGTGGGATATAAAATGGAAAATAAAACCTATAGACTGGTAATGAAAAATAAAATGTAATTTAAATAATACTATACACCTACAGTATCTTTATTATCATATCATGTTGCTTGCTCTCACCCAGGTCCCAAAAAGCTATAAAACTGGTATTTTCAGTTCTCAGTTCTCTGCACCGTATGTACTTTATAATTTTAGACATTTAGAAAGGGGTAATGAGCCAAGCAGAAATTTATTTTTTATATATCCAATCAATGGAAATCTGCCAACCATAAAAAAT
Organism: Xenopus laevis; assembly: GCF_017654675.1. Taxonomy (NCBI): domain Eukaryota; kingdom Metazoa; phylum Chordata; class Amphibia; order Anura; family Pipidae; genus Xenopus; species Xenopus laevis. The sequence goes on from NC_054373.1 coordinate 18,843,169, forward strand.
AAATGTTATGGTACAACATCTATTCATTCTTTTTTTGAATTAAAATGTTCCATGTGCATAAAAGGCTGCCTGATATTAAACGTAAATACAAAACAAAACACATGCAGTCAAGATAAATGATGTTTGCCTATAATAAAATATGCACCCGAGACTACTTCAACAACTTCATTCTGCTGCTTGGTGTTATGTGGCAACTAGCTGGGTAGTAGGTCTGATGCATTTCATGTACTTTATCTTGGCATAAGTCTCACATAGACTCCTTTTTATCCAAGTAATCAAACGGGGGAATGTAATTAAAGTCGCAAAGAGCAAAACAATTCACACCAATAAGAATAAAAATCCACATCTCACAATGTTGTATTGTTCCTTAAACTGTTGTTGCATTGCGAATTGTAATTGCGCACTCTTAGGAAGTGCTTGAAGGTATCGTAATCTTTTGGAGCAAACATAACAACTTTTTCATTAAGAAGTTTTATTTCATTGACTGCGCAATGACGCAAACTTTTAAAATTCACAAACGGTCTTCCACTGTCGGAAGTGGTTGCTAAACAGTTTCCATGTTAAATTCGCACAGAGCAAAATTTTTTGCGCAAAAGCATAACTTTTCGCATAGCGAATAGTTTTTCTGTTATCGAATTTTATTACATCCCCCTGAAAATGTTTTAAAATGATTTCCTTTTTCTCTGTAATAATAAAACAGTAGCTTGTACTTGATCCCAACTAAGATATAATTAATCCTTATTAGAAGCAACACCAGCCTATTGGGTTTATTTAATGTTTAAATGATTTTCTAGTAGACATAAGGTATGAAGAAATTACAGAAAGATCCAGGTCCCTTGCATTCTGGATAACAGAACACATACCTGTATTTATAAAATGAAACAGAAAACAAACGCCTCTTCCAGATTTGACATCCCTTATAGTCATGTAAAAGTTGAAATTTCAATAGGGTGAGGAATGTCTGTAATGCCTTAACTAAGATGTGTCTGTAAACAGCCATGAAGATCTAGTAAACAGTGATGTACAAGTTCAGATTTTCTGGATTCTGCATCCGACCCTAACCCACCCTCACCCAACCTGCACCCAGCCCAGCCCCAGCTTGGCTCCTCCATTTAAAGACCTGCCCACAGTGATATCACAAAAGGGGTGGGGCAGGAGTAAATCTATAGATCAGGGATCCCCAACCTTTTGAAGCAGTGAGCAACATTCAGAAGTTAAAGGAGTTGGAGAGCAACACTAGCATGAAAAATGTTCTTGGGTGCCAAATAAAGGCTGTGATTGGCCATTTAGTAGCCCCTATGTGGATTGTCAACCTACATTGAGGCTCTGTTTGGCAGTGCACCTGGTTTTTATACAAACAAAACTTGCCTCCAAGCCTGGAATTCAAAAATAATCTCCTGCTTTGAGGCCACTGGGAGCAACATCCAAGGGGTTGGAGAGCAACATGTTGCTCACTAGCTACTGGTTGGGGATCACTGCTATAGATGGAGGAGCTAGAAGCTGGAAGTGTTAGGCGCGGGTGGGAAGAGCAGAAAGAATTGTTCAACTGGAACCGACCTGTGACCCGCCCGGGCTGGCCACACGTCACTACTAGTAAACTTGCATAGAAGCTGTGTTGTTAGTAAAAATACAAATGTTTTATGTAATTTCACTAACTATAATGATATGAGTGACATCTGTGCCCAGTTCTTTAAGCACTGTGATTTGTCAATTGAAACTGTGATTTGTCAATTGATGCAGGACACAGGTTCTCTGAGCTCCCAACATCAATAGAAGCAGCAATTCATGGAACTTTCGAATTTCCCTCACTCATAGATCAGCTACCTTTTATCTTGCTTTAATTAGTTTGATGCCTTGTTGAACTATGATTTCTATAATATTTTTTAATACATTTTATTGAAATGTATAAATTATTAAATAAATATCTGGCAATATGTATTTTTTTATGTTTAGACTAATGTTTCATTAAAATTATTCCAGCCACCTGTTTTATGTTATCATACAATATGTCTGTTACTCTGTATTTCATGACAGGATGTCACAATATGAAGATGCTAATGATTTTGTATAGTGCCAAGCAACAGTTTTCATGTAAACATACTAATGAAACCCAACCAAAAGATCTGTTGCTGTATCAGGTATCAGTTGTTTTAGAGGAATGGAATTGGCTAACTCTGTATTTTGTCCAGTTGTAACACATGTTATTAGGGGGACATAACAAAAAATGCTAATGGTACCTGCTAATAGAAAAATAATTGCCTTAGTTTGGAGATTTGTATTTCCATAGCATTTGTACTTTTGTCTGTACAATTTAAAGAGAGGCCCTCATAGGTTGCATAGGTTGCCTATGATTAAGTATCTGAGAGATATGAAATGCATAAGGCGGTGAGGTTGTAGCCTTGAATTCTACAATAAACGACTTTATGTTTTAACAAGCCTGCCTTGAAGACTGGTCTCTGCTAGTGCCTGAGGTTTTCTTTTGTCTGATAATCCAAAAAGTTCAGGTTTTCACAGCGAGTTTTCAGTGCATCAATTGTACAATATGAATTGACGCTCAATTTTGTTGTAACATTTTGACCCTCAGATTTTTCTGAGAAAAAATTATTGACAAATGAGTTAAATTTGTGTAAGGGAGTTTGGTCGACTTTGTTTTCATAAAATGTATTCCAGTTTTTGTAAATCAGCCCCTACATATTGTATAATATTCTGTGGAATTGTCTTTAAAAAAAGGTTATTCAAACAGACGTTTTCTTTTATGGAAAATTCTTGCACCATATTTTAGTATGCACTCATGGCTTAGTTGTAATAATATTAGCATTTACAGATATTACCCGTGCAGTTCACTCTCCTCAGAGTGGAGATCAAATATGCATTTACATTTTCCAATACCAAAAATAATTTGATAATATAGAGTTAAAAGTTTTAATTCACACCTCATAATGACATTGTAATAGCACTCTAAATATTTACAAATTCAGCATGGTGCATTTGTCAGATTCAAGTCACCTTTTTCCCCCCTGAGTTATCAATCAGGTTCTTCCCGATTGATATCTGGCCAAAAATCAGCCAGATATCAGTCGGTCAAGTTTGATTTTTTTCCACGATCCAGCCACATCGGCTAGTTGAATCGGTCCTGTGACCCCACTCGTAGCATTGTAATCCGATCGTTTGGCCCAAGGACTGAACGTTCTGATTCACCCAATATCGCCCAGCCATTAGTGGGCATATCAGGTTAAGATCCACGTGTTTGGCGACCTAGCCTAACAAGCAGATCTAATAGTGTATGGCCACCTTAAGTTGTGTCTGGTGTCATTGCCTGTTAAACACCAAAACACACTAGGTAACACAATAATGACCTTGCAGACTCGGACAAATGTTAGCAAAATTGGGATGGTATCACTTGCCAGCATGCCAATACACACAGCATTTATAAGGGCACAATTTGCTAATAGACACGGTTGACATAAACCCTGGAAATATTCTGCATCACTGAGAGGGTATGAAGGTAACACTACAAATAAGAGATTGATTGAAAGCAGTTACCAAGGTTATCATGCATAGCTATGCAAACCATTTTTATTGCTGTGTGGTAGCAAACTAATGGTAATGGCCATTTATGGAAGTGTTACCTCTTAGGGATCTAGAACATAGTACTAATTATAAAAGGTTTTACTGGAATTATTAAAGCCATCCTAAATATCCAGCAATGGTTGGTTTTATGTAGCTGTTTAATGAATTTCAATGTGGCATAAACAGTTTATAAACTACTGCATGAATCTGTGGCAACATTTTCATATTAGAATGGGTAGACAGTGCTAGAAATCATACTGCAATAACATTTCTGCTTTTGTGATCAAAGAACCATCTGTCCTTTTTAATATATTCCTCAATCATGAAAACATTTGTGCTGAAATGCCAATTCATTTTTTCTAATCGTCACTAAACTTTGGAAAGGACTTCTGTTTTTCTGCTTCTCACATCTGCTTTGTCCTCTGTATTTTAGCTTTGGTTGCACATTCCCTTAACCAAGTTCTGACAATGGCAAAAAACAACATAGTGTACACTTGCCTACAGTATATGAAAAAGTAATGATGCCTAACCTGAAGCTTGTGCGATTGTGGATCATGCATTTCTAAATGGTAGTTTAGAAAAAGAAGCATTTGTAGAAGATTTGTAAACTGTTCGCCCCTTGATTTCTGAGCAACCTTTAAGTTTAAAACATTTGTTTTCTTCCTAAAAACTGTTGTTGAGCTTGGCTTACCTTATGGCTTTCACTAGTTAGAACAATTTTTCTACTTCTCAGCCTAAGAACATCCAAAATGGCAGTAATATTTTCTTTTGTACAAAAAACCAATATACTCATTGTATATCAAATAATATTTGGTTGTTAGATAATGTAAAGGGGATACTAAAACATTATAATATAAGAAAATAGAAAACAAATAGACATCTTGGGGCAGATTTACTAAGCTCGAGTGAATAGTTCGAATCCAAAAATATTAAAATCTCGAAGTAATTTTTTGGGTACTTCGACCAACGAATTGGTCCATATTGAATAAAAAAAAAATCGTTCGACCATTCGATAATCGAAGTACTGTCGAATATGACAGTATGATCGAATAAAAATCATTTGATCGATCGCTTAAAATTGTTCGAATAGTTCGATCGAACGATTTTTATTCGAACCTTTTGCGCTAAAATAAGATTTTACTTTGAGGGTTTTTTGACCCTCGAAATTCAACCCTTGATAAATCTGCCCCTTATGTTGTATCTATGGTACTGCAATGTGATATACTGTACATATAAATATAACTCTGCTATGAGTCAAAAAAAGCCTCAGTCCAGGTTTTAGATAGAAAACTTCATATTTTTTTTAAAAAAAGAATTGTGGAAAAAAACACTAGAAAAATGAATTTGATCAACATCAATTTTTAGAAAAAAAACATTCTCAAATGTTGAAATTAATTATTTATGTAGTCAGGCTAAAGAAGAAATGTTCTGCAGTTTTCATACACTGCCCACTTTTTATGAACATAAAACATAGCCATTACCAAGCTCTTATTGAAAGCAGTGGAATGATAAATATTTCTAATCATTTTCATTTAATTTATTTTATAGTTGTTTGGTCAGCAATACATTTCCATTCAAATATAATTAAAAACCAATACAAAATTGCATTCATTGTAAGGCAGTAATTAGATTATACACTTATAACATAGCCCCAACATAAAAGTCTTAAAATTGGCAGCAAATTACCATCAACTTACCATCAAAACACTGACCTGTGCAAAAATAAAAAACAATTAGAAATACTTTAGTCAATATTTGTCTAAAAATAACTTACAGAACACATACACAATACTTTAACAGATAATACTGCACACATACTTGAGAAACAGAAATTTAATTTTACACTTTTTTCTCATTAATCTCCACACACATTAATCACAATGACAAAAAATACCAGGAAAACATTCAGAGTGACAGATTGTTATTGCATTTTTGATTTTATACCATGGAGTTGAAAAACAAAATGAGCAGGCTACTGGAAAGTAATTGAAAAAAAAAAGATAAATGTAATTAAGGATAATAGCATAAATATCAACTATGATATGTGTTTCAGAAAGCTTCAGCTCTTAGAAATCCAGTGATTCATTAGGGCATCAACACTACTAATATAATTACATTCCAAAAATATACATAAATATTGCTTTTCAAAGATAAGAAATAAAGAAAAGATGAAAAAATTGCATTCAAAAGTATATCTGGTGTATATTCTCTGCTGCATAAATACAATTTTGGCTCATTCTATGTTTTCCTTTGTACCACTAATTTCTACCATCTGTTCTAAAACAGCTGTCAACAATATTATCCAATTTTTAATCAACTGGTTTCTACAGCAGTTTGTGTTTATTAAGTGCATATTTAAGTTTAATATTAGATAGTTTTCAATTAGACAGAGAAATGTGTACACCTACAGTAGGTATGTTATAAATCTTATGGATGTCAACCAAAAAATAAGTCATAGTATAATTAAAAAATATATTTTTTATTATCAAATTATTTTTATTTGCATTTATATATTTTGCAACAGATAGGAGCAAGCCTCTAATTTGACTTCATTATAGTCAATATATATATCTATATCTATATATATATCTATATAGTCAACTACAAGAGGTCCTCTGCACTCAACCCACAGTGAGTTGAGTGCAGAGGACCTCTTGTAGTTGACTATATGTATTTTGTGGTCACACCCTCATTGCACCCCCGCCTAATGGTTTCAAAAAATAGTGGTGAGCACAACTTTCCCTTGTTTGTTATAGTTTTATATATCTATATATATATATATATATATATATATATATATATATATATATATATATATACTATAACAAACAAGGGAAAGTAGTGCTCACCACTATTTTTTAAAACCATTAGGCGGGGGTGCAATGAGGCTGTGACCACAAAATACATATAGACAAATACAAGAGTCCTCTGCACTCAACGCATTATCAATATATTTAAGACAGACATTTTGTGCATACTGCTACTAAAAAATGCCTTACCCTTTAAACAAAACAGGGATTGTTTGTCCATATATTGCAATATATTTAAGCTGGCCAACTACGTCAAAGTCATCCCATATCTGGCCAGTCCTATGCTCAATTTTATCTGATTCATTAAGAATTCTATTGCTTCATTATACATTTTACAAAGGGACTAAGTTTAACCTGCAACTTACTAGCTGCTTTCAAAGTAAAACTCCCAAACTTGGCTGCCCTTTTATTAGACACCAGTGGGATCACCTGACTATAATTGGGAAGGGTGGGAGCTACACCATGGAGCTGGTCACTGCTCCTGTATAAACTATAACAAACAAGGGAAAGTAGTGCTGGAAACCACTGTCTAGCTATAGTAAATATAACCCTTGCAACCAGATAGCTACTGAAATCCAAACTGCAAAACTGTTGAACCGAAAGCTAAATAATTGAAAAATCATGAAAAAATAAAAACAAATAAGACTAACTGCAAATTTTCTCAAAATATCAATGTTGGTATCAAATTAAATGTTAATTTAAAGAAGAATGACCTACCCCATTTGAGCTAGCATAGTACATTTTCTTATATTCTATGTTTTCTGTGAGTTTCTGAATGACTTCATAACTTAAATTGAGGAGAGTAGCTGGATTTCCACTAAAGTGCATTTTTAGCTCAGATTAAAGTGTGTGAAATAATAATTGTTCTATGGTCCTGTGGTTCTATGGTCCTGGCAGAATTTCTAAAAAAAACAAGATTTACTGCACTCAAATACAGGAATACTTAATCCTAAAATATAATTATAACTGGACATCCCCACCATATATGTAAATTACAAATACAGATGAAGCCACTTGGATTTGTGAGATAAATGCGTCATGACTCATGGTTAATTGAAGAAACTGCGTTATCTAAAGTCATCTTAGCTCATTTAATGCATTTAACCTTTCCATTAGCATACCAAAGCACCATTGTGAACAATGGTGAATGCCTTAATTAGATGGGATGCTGTGACGCAGTTTTCTGTGTTAAATGAGATAAATGGGATATCTGTGTTTAGTTATTCTGTGTCAAACAGACAAACCAAAGTGGCTGCATCTGTACAATCAAATTAACATTTGCAAATAAGTTTTGAATTTTTGACATTTTATTACATGTATATTTTAAAGCTGCATAATGTTTTGCTTCATTATGCAAAGTTTTATGTTTAAGTTTACATCCTGTGGTTTTCCTCAGTTTTGAGAATTTTTCAGCAAAGCTAAACTAAGCAGTTTTGTTATCACTAATTTCTATACATAATTGTATTATAAATGTCACAATTGTATATACCCTTTTCATTGAATCTATGCACTTGATAGTTCAAAGTTATTGCATAATTTTATATTATTTCTAGAAATCCAAAAGTGCAATATATTATGCTGTGTTTCACCTTACATCGCATATCCAAAAAGATATTATCCACAAAGCTCCAAAGTATGGAAAGGTCATCTTCCATTTTTAGAGAATAATTCTAATTTTTAAAAATTATTTCCTTTATTTCTCAATAAACAAGATCTTTTACTTGGTAAATAAGTTGCATGACTCCATTTTGGTGACAAAACAATCCTATTGGGTTTATTCTATTTTTCAAATATTTTTAGTAGACTTAAGGTATGAAGATCCAAGTAAGATAACTTATCCGGAAAACCCCAGGTCCCAGGCATTCTGGATAATAAATACCTGGTATGATGTATTATATGTTTTGTCCTTTATAGAATATTCAATGTAAATCAAATATATAATTTTTAAATTTAATTGAAATTCTTTGAGATGTTTTCGTTTGTGTGTAGGATATTTTCCAGTAACTGTTCAATCGACATTTGTTTTCCAATTTTTATGCAGAGCCCATTTTATGTGAATTGTCTTCCTCTTCTGCCCCCTGACCAAAGCAAATATAAATTATTGTTTATTGTGATTGTAACATCCCATTATTATTATGACTTTCTAATACTTATCTTTATATACAGGCCATTTAATATTTATCGTCCAGTCTTTCACTCAAATTACAGTTTGCTTAGGTATCTGGGAACATAGCAACAAGATAGCTACTGAAATCGCAAACTGGAAAGTCTGCTAATAAGAAAAAATGAAACCTAACTACAGATTTTCTCAGATTTTTACTGTTTACGTTATGCTAAAAATTAGTTTAAGGATGAATTACCTTTTAAATATTGTTTAGCAGTTTTTGAGTTTTGGAAACTATCTACTCCTTTAATGTTACTTCCTTTTTCTCTTAATATTTAGTTTTTTCCTCAAATACAACTATTGTTTGAGAATCAGCAGTGTTCTCAGCAACTGCATTATGTTAAAAAACACTAAAGAATGAATCCTTCTCTCACTGCCTGTCTGAGGAAGTCAACTGCATAAAAGTACCCTTCGAAGATAAACCTATCGTTTTCTTTCTTTATCTAATTTTAAAGATGAGCCTAGAGTAGAGTACTCCCTTGGAAGCAGAGAGCTTTGAAATATATAAAGATCTTCAGGCCCTAAAGCACCCATCATGCACTGAGACATTCCACATGCAGAAGGCTTTTAAGTATTAGCACATAGAAACTTAACTTTAGCAAACTTTAAACGGAAGTAGGTAATAACCAAAATATTTACTTATTTGTCAAAGAATGTCTATGGTATGGCAGTAGCTCCAAGGTTAACAGCACAGAGTCCTTTCAGTGGAAAAAGTGGTGTTTGAAATGTCTATAGCTATTTAGGCCTCAGGGAACATATCATGTACAAAGTCCTTTAAAATTCATGGGTATTTTGAACACTGAGAGAAATGGCATATAAATGAATGCAAAAAAGTTTGATACTCTACAGCAGTGCTGTCCAACTTCTATGGTACCGAGGGCCGGAATTTTTCCAATCTACATTGTGGAGGGCCGATAACGGAAGCCAGTGTTAGCCACTCCCTGTTTTTAGAACACACCCACTTTAAACCACACCCATGTTACCCGAAGACAATGTCCAAATACAAGATTCCTCTGCACTCAACCCATTATCAATATATTTAAGACAGCGACATTTTGTGCATACTGCTACTGAAAAATGCCTTACCCTTTAAACAAAACAGGGATTGTTTGTCCATATATTGCAATATATTTAAGCTGGCCAACTACGTCAAAGTCATCCCATATCTGGCCAGTCCTATGCTCAATTTTCATCTGAAGACAATGTCCACATTAATAGCACACCAAAAAAACCAAATGGTTGGTGCTCACTGCAGGGATCAGGGCCAGAACTAGGGGTAGGCAGAGTAGGCAGCTGTCTAGAGTTCCATCATTGAGGGGCGCACTTTTTTCAAGCGTTTATTTAATAATTTGTTTCAGTAATCATGGTCACCCAGTTGGGTGGAATCCATCTCCTTCCCCTTCTCCCTCTTGCCGGCAAGTAATAGCTCCTTCTGTGCGGTGCACCGCGATGTGCGTACACGCGTCAATGATGTCACTGATGTGTTGAATGACAGAGAGAGGCAGAGAGCTGGGGGCCTGCTTCGTGTGGCTCACTCTCGCTGCTCTCAGCCTTGCACAGTTGCACTGAACTGAAGACATTCTTTCTATTACTGTAAAGTGTGAAGCTTCCTGCTGACACAGCCAGGTACAGATTTGGGGCTCATATGTTTGCTGTTGCTGCTGGGCAAGGCAGTGGCACGGGTACATAAATACTTGGGGGCAATATTATGTGATCAGATTTATTTTTGGCTGCTGCTGACACAGGTAAAGATTGAGGCAATATGATGGCTGCGTGATGGATGGCTGCTGAGCTTGCTGGTACAGGTATAGGGAGCAGTAATATAAATGAAAAAGTGTTGTACATTTTCTTGTTTTCTTTATTTAAAAACCATCATGGTAAGGAGGGAAATAGTAATGCAGGATGGGGTGCACTGATTGAAGCTCTTGCCTGGGGTGCCAAACTACCTTGTGCCTGCCCTGGCAAGGATGCCACTCATATGTAAAAAAAAGCTAAGTCATATTAAGACCTACCCATAAACCCATATGCCTCCTCCCCTGCCCTACCCTAGCATATGATTAAACACTTTAGGGGACACTAACTATAATTTTCAAATGCTAACAAACCCCCAGAACAAATACCAAAGTATGACACACACAGGGAGCATACAGAAGGCAGAACAGAGACAGGAATCAGGACCAGTCTAATATGTACTACATACAGTGACTCAGTGCTGTTGCCTCATTAGCATTTTGTATGAGGTGTGAACAGGTGAACAATGTGGGCAGTTTCAGTCTGGGTCAACAGGTGTGAACAGTACAGGGATTTAGGGGAGTGAACAATAGAGGTGTCACAACTGTGAACAATGCAGGGGGATCACAACTGTGAACAAAACAGGGGATTAGTCTGAATTTGAGGTTTAAACAATGCAGGGGCCAGTTAATCTCTGTAGTGATACCTTTTAAACTTTACATATGGTAAACAAACACAGCAGGCAGACTTTGATGTGGAGGGCCACATGAGGGGGGGTCGCTGGCCGCCAGTTGGACAGCCCTGATCTACAGGATTATCGGCATATGGTTGTGGTGTTCAAAGAGCCTACCTTCTATCTGCATTTTAAAATAAATATTAATATGTATGTTTTCATTATTTTCCTTGTAAAAAAAGATTTTAATGAGTAGAATAATTCTATGCTAGTACTTTTACCCCTTAGAATTGTGTCCCTGCTATCATCCATCATTGTTTGAAGGGCCCAAAGTACCTCAGTTGGAGTAGATATCACCTGGATATGTAAACATCTGAAGAGCAAACAAAATTAGCCTGACTAGAGGAATGTGTATGTAGGAGGCATCCAAAAATGAGACCTCCTTCTTAATAAAGATCCAGCTAGACAAATATAGTTCCAGTAGAACATAGCCATGTAGTTACCCCTAAAATGTCAACCCAAAGTTTAAGGAACTGATCACTATTAATCAGAGGCACTGCACAACTAAACATCAGGTTTCCCAGTCTCCCTATACCATGCTCCATATATGCTTTGGACCAGTCAAAATACATTCAGTCTAGTGGTATGTTCTACAGTAAGTTAGTTATATAGCTACATATCATACGTAGTCAGATATAGAGACCCAGCAATAATGGATGTCTAAGTGGTAGACTTATAACAGTAACATGTAATTATGCATATGGATTTCAAAAACAGCCACTGGAATCAAAAGTAAACTATCAGAATAATTCCATCTGCTAAAAGACATTTTGACATTTTAGTCCCTGGTATAGGAAATTAATTTTTTTGTATGCCTGGAGAGCAGTAGGGCACACTGTGATCTAAACTACAGGATGTTTACAGAACAAATGTACTGACATTATTTGGATCAGGTTTTCTGCTTGTATTTTCAGACTATCAATCTACCTGTTATAATATGTCTTACTTGTGACAATCAATGACAAGAATGTGCCAAGATGAGACTATAAAATGATGATGTATTTCTCATTACTGCACATATTCAGTGTAGAAAATTATTTTAGCTTTAGCTGAACTGAGCCCATAAACAGGCAACAAATCATTGTATTTCCCTAAATTCCCCAAAGGAAAAACAATGCGGTAGGGGACTAGAATGGAAATTAAATCCTAGTAGCAATGATGATTTAAAATTCAGAAAAGTTTTGTATATAATGACAAAGCAATTCATGGCAAATTACTTTCCTAAAAAAACATTGTTCTGCTATTATAATAGAATTAATCTATCATCCACAGGGAATATTTTAGCACTGAGTATAAAAAATAAGGTATTGAAAGGGAATTACTATTTGCATACAATCAATTGCTATGCCTAGGATTTACTGCCCAAGTGTAAATCCCAAAGTGCAATGAGCATACTTGAAGATATTATTTAATATATAATATTATGGATACAAACAACATAATCTATGAAAGGCACTAAATATAATGAATTGTTATTATGCTGAAATAATAAACATTTCAAATTAACAGATTTTCTGCAATGATGAAGTTTCCATTTCTTAAGTATTGCAAATAACCTGCAGAACCATATATTTAAGTGATCATATGCCTAAATGTTACACTATAAGGAGTTCTGTATATATCAACAGTATTCCTTGAAAATTATAGTCATGACATAATGACCCCCTTTTAATGTAATACCATTTATTGTTTTACATAAGTATTAAGTCACATTAGAGATATACTGTATACATGTATTATTTCTTATCTGACTCAAGCCTCCTTTTTATTTTAACTATCACTGCTAAATCATTGACAGACATTCCAATCAGAAATAAACACTAATGGGTCATTTCTGGAAAGGGTAATTAATCCTGCTTTGTATTGTGTCTTTGTGGCCTTAAAGGCCAAATGTTAGTCACCCCCAAGTGAATGTATTTACTTACCTGAAACCCCAAGCCGGTGCTCCTATCAGCAGGCCAGGGGTCCAGCGAGCGCCACAGAGCTGTTCTCTTCCGGCTTCTTCTTTCTTCAAATTTCCCGGGGCAGACGCATGCGCAGTAGAATGAAAAAGCTGACTTTTTAGTTAAAGTTCGGCTCTTCACTCTCTTCGGCTCTTCACTCTTCACTCTCTTCACTCAATGCGCAGTAGTGCAAAGAAAGAAGAAGTTGAAGAGAAGCGCTCCGTGGTGCTCGCTGGTATAACCCCGAGCCAATGCAGTTTTCTGCTGATAGGAGCACTGGCCTGGGGTTTCAGGTAAGTAAATACAATCACTTGGGGGTATTGTAAGAACAGAAATCCTTTAAATGTAATTTAATTGTTTTGAGAGATATCTAATGATCAACATTACAATCTGGCATGGAACATTTTCATTAAGACATCTTATTGAATTAAGATACTATCCTACTAATGAAATGGCATGATAATATTGTTTGACTGGATTTGTATATGCACCCCAGAAACAAATCTTCGTTACTGTAACATACAATATTGATTTATTATTTGCTTACATTTGAATTAAAATACAAAATTAGAGGTTTAGCTTTTTCACCTGTTTCCTACAAGGCTAGTAGTAGGCTGTAGTTCATAAGTTGATGTTGAACTAAATTCCCCCTTTTTATTATGCAGATAATTTTTACTATGGAGATTTCTTTATGGATAAGTAAATGATAGATTAATAATAGATAGATTTATTGACTAACCATTCAAACATAAAGGGGGTTATCTACTATGCTCCGAATATCCAAAATTCAAATAATTTGTGGTTTTCGAACTAAAAAAAAAAAATCCAAATTTTTCAGAATTTATTAAAGCCTGATGGTCTTAAAAGTCAGAATCCAAAACCCAGGCATCTAAAAGCTCTCAAGGTCCTGTATAAGTCAATGGGGAAGGTCCCAGTGTCTGCGCTGATGTCCGTACTGATATCCGATGAGTTTGTGGTTTCTGTGCAAAAAACTCCCAAAACGACAGAAAAATCTTAGTTTTTGTGCAAAACTCCGAACAATTCTGTGTTTTTCATGGAATGGCTCCGAAGTTTGCCCAACCTTATTTTTTCTGCTTTTTTTCTTAATAAATAAGGTCCAATCGGGCAGTCAGAGTTGATCAGGTTGTTATGTTAGAAATACTTGAAATGTGTAGCCATCAGCTAAAATTTAGTGCAAACTAAAACTTGAAAAGTCAAACGTTCAGAGGCAAATTTTCTAAAGTACAGTCCCTACTGTGCACAGTTTCATGTCATTACCCATGTTTCTTCCCTGTACTTTAATCACTGCATGAAAGGAATTAGGTCGATTTTACTGACCATTTAAACATTCCAGATTGAAATCTTGGAACATTAGCTTTGATGTAACTATCTTGAGATTTTTGCTTGCTAGCTTAAACATTGTCCTTAGCCAAAATAGTAACAGTAACTACAATATGTAAAAATAAATACGTAAAACCAATGTTATTTGCCTTAAATGCATAAAAGGAAAGAAGGAAATATTGGGGAAAATGTCTTTACAATTTATAAAAAAAATTTTGCATGGTGTAATTTTTAAGAATACATGTAATAATCTCAAAGTTGTAGGTATGTAGTGAGAAGCTCTCTTAAAACAGGAGGTATTTACATGCCTCATGCTGCACACATAACACTGCCTTAAAACCAAAAACTATAAAATTCAATCCTCACTTTAGGAATTATGAACAGAGACATGTAAATTACTTCTTAATGGTTCTAGATGCATAGCTGACCACACAGACTATTAAGTAATGTGAATGGTTGGGTGCCAAGTTCTAATTTTTTGTTTTAAGGCAGTGCGATGAGGCATGTAAATGCATTCTGTTTTAAGAATGCTTCTCTCTGTGTGTCTTGCATTGTGAAGGGCTCTTTGCCCTTCTCACCCTAGTCTTGATGGTTTCTCTGCTTTGAAGCTCTAAAAGTCTTACCCCCTCACAAGGCTATTATGTTATAATATCTTGCACTGATGAGATCTAAAGACTAGAGATCTTAACAATCTGTCTGAAAGTTTAAATATATTGCTCTGAATCTTTAGACTGTATCTGGATGTATAGTTGACCACAGAGACATTAAGGAGTAATTTGTATGTTTCCGACCATCATTTCTTAATTGAGGCATACCATCTCTCCTTTTTGGTATTAAAGCATTTCTATGTGTCAGCATGAAGCGAATACCTTAAGTTTAGAGAATGCTTTCACTGAATGTCTAGCTTTGTGAAGAGCTTAGACTTTCTTATACTTATTGTAATGATTTCACGGCTTTGCTTTGCATGATTTAGTTGGTACGATTTAATTCATTGTTTAATTATATATAATTAATTTAATTTTTTTAAATTAATTCTTACAATCATAATTGGAAATTAATATAATTGCCCCTACATGTAGACATTACTTACAGTTTAAGGGTTTTGAATGATTTTCTGGCAAATTTCCACAATGAGGTCCAATAGATAAGGCAATTCTGGTGTAAATACTTTTCTTGAAGCCTAATTTCAAGTAAATTATAATATTTATGATAAAATATCCAACTCCAGACATTGTCTTATCCTGGACCGATATTGTCCTAATACTAGTCAACTAGTCTTCTTCTTTAATAAAGTTCATAAGCATCTACTATATATGTTGAAATAACATTTAAATTGGAAGGGAAAAATATTTTTAGACCTCTAGTAATGGCGTAACGTAACAGCTAGTAAATCAACGAACTCCATTCTAAATAATAGAAAAAGTTAAAGATCCTATCAATCCTACAATGGAGGTAAAAGAGATTTTCACAAACTGTGATCAGTATATCAATTTAACTTTATTACAAGACAGAACAAATTGTGCATCTAAGATTTAAAGGATTGAACAAAGAATGATCTTTTCCAGCTAGTAAAACTGCAGTCAAAGACATCTGGCAAAGTGCAGACTTCATGGGAGGAAATGATTCCAAACCTACTAACTGTAAACAGTTAGCTTCAGTCAGATAAT
The DNA here is from genome assembly GCF_017654675.1 of Xenopus laevis. Taxonomy (NCBI): domain Eukaryota; kingdom Metazoa; phylum Chordata; class Amphibia; order Anura; family Pipidae; genus Xenopus; species Xenopus laevis. Next base: position 18,859,128 of record NC_054373.1, read on the forward strand.
ATAGATGTTTCACTACTGAGGAAAGAAAGAAAATCTTGTTTACAGATGATTCAAAATGTTGTACAAAGCTTCTGTTAATAGATCGGAATGTTAGAGGTTAAAGCAAGAGTGCATAAAACCAACAAATCAAATATGATGGTAAAAACATTCAGGTGTGGGTAGGTTTTGTATGTTTTGGATTAAAATACACTTTGAAGAGAAAAACGAGCAAGAGGCTAATTTTCATGTAAAAATCCTATTTTGGCTTTATAATCATGTCAAAATATGATTTGTCAACAGGATCAGTCTGGGGTGGCGGGTCACCGGGAAATAAACGGTAGGCCCAACAACCCAGACCTACTCTAATCCACTGTGAATTATTACTATAAAAGGGATGGAAAAGGTACAGTGCCCATGGGGAAGACAGTTGGCAGTTGGTTCTTGGATTACAAAGGAGCTATCGACTGGGGTGGGGCCCATAAGGTGGCAGTCCTGGATGGTCCCAGTACCATAGGCCAGACTTACACTGTATGTCAATATGATTATGACTAAAATCAGCAATTCTTGCTCTTCTTTGCACTTCAACTGTTCACAATGTTCATTTACAATGGTTTGGTGGGGAGGCATGGTGCAAAGCACAAAAAATATGTAAAATAGTGCAATGTTGTGCCTTTTTATGTTTGCAGCATTGGTGACCTTGAATGTCATTTACAATTTTCACAAAACTGCTTAAACAATTTGCTCTGCAGTTAGTTTAGCTTGACATGACAAAACAAAAATGATGCACAAAAAAAAAATGAGCAACAAATAAAAAGACACTTGACAAATGCATATGTCATTTTATCCTTCCCCTCTCTTTTCAACGAAAGGGGTCTGAGCCATCCCACTGTCTATATAAGGACATGCACATAAGTATATAGTGTATTCATTTTAATGTGGGATACAAAACAGATTTATCATTATTTGTTGATATTAGTAAAGTAGTAGTGTCATTACCAGTTGACCAGAGGTAATATAAAAAATTACAGACAGAAATTGGCAACATGCAAGACTTTTTTTCTATTAAAAAAGCAGTTGTAGCATAGTGTATATGAGGTTCTCTTGCTACAAAAATGACTCTCGATAAATTACAAAATATGTGCAACAAAAAAAGTTTTTTATCATCACTAGTTGTGTGACATAATCCAAGGAAGAATAAAATGCAAGGGAGAATTCTGTAAAAAGTATGTTTATGTTTAATAGAAATATTCTTCTTTTCTAGCTAAAAAAATTGCTTTGGGGTCAGCAGGTATCAAATAAAACCTAGATATAATTATCTTAATATCTGCACATCAGAACACAGTCTGATGTGAGTCTGACATATTTCAGTTCTGGCAATCAATAGCAGACCTGAATAGTTTGTTAAAGTTTCTATCTGACATCAATTTTCAATTGATAAAATTCTATTAGCAAGAACTCTTGATTTTTATATTTGAGTTGTTGCAAAATGAAAGTGATTTATGTGGTGTGATTTCCATAATATGTCATATACACATTACACATGTACATACTTTTTGCAAGCACTTCTCATATAATTGCTAATGATGGTCGAATTTGGGGCATGTCGCTTTGACAACAATTAGCGAATTTCCTGAGAAATGACGCAAAATTCACAAAACGGTTCGTTTTTGATGCCGGCGTCTGTTTTTTGGATGCTGGCGCACAATCGCTATCGAAAATGCGCCGGCGTCCAAATAAAAAGGGTCACCGGCGTTTGGCGGCGACGAATCACGGGAATTCACTGCGAATTCGCGCCTGGCGAATAAATTCGCCCATCACTAATAATGGCTTTAATTCAGGAAAGAGGGGTAGTGCTCCAGTAAAGCTGTAACATTTCCTTTATTGCAAAATATATATAAATGTTTAGCTTCCCATTTGGGAAGGTTTCTTTTCCTTTCTCAGATTCACCTAGGTAGAAATTATTTAATGATGGGTAACACATTATGGCTATATCTTTTAAATTATCTGTACATATTCACATTTATATGGAAAAGCAAAAATGCATTCTGACACCATTTATATAATATAGCACTTAAACAGAATTAAAAAAAATCTTAACATAAGAATACAAATTTGCATTCCACAATGCAATAATGTTCATTGTACAGTTTTGTCGCATTGCAAACATTGTTTCTGTGTTGTGTAATCTTAAGAGTAGATTCACGGTGGTGTAAGTGTTTTCATTCCAAGTAACTGTTTTTTCATTTAGACATTTTATTCCAATCACTGTTATTCCAAATCACAAAATCACAAAATTTTCATTGGTCCAGTGAGTTGCTAGGTGAAAAGTATATTTTAATGGTGGCAAAAATGTTTGCATGCCACGCAATGCCATTTACTACATGGGGGTATATATTTGTGTTGCTGTATATATGTTCATAAGATATTTGTTTGTACATATGTATTTACTGCTGTACAAGCTGCCGAGGCAAATGGTTGTCTGACAAATTCAAAGCTTACAGAGCATCCTGACATTACATTGTTGTATAAAGTAACCCAATAACCTATGAAAACTACAAAGTAAATAAAACAGGATAAAAAACAGTTAATAAAGAACAGGAAAGGTGAACCTGTCTATGTAATAGACATATAGTACCATTACCAATATTAACTTAATTTAATCAGGAGGTATATTCATTTTACTAATTATATTTGTATGTATGAATGATGTAAGCTACTGTATTTCCTTTTATCTACAAGGTCATTGATTTCTTGCTGCATCTGTCAGCATGCTATTGCATACTAAAGAATCCTTTTCTGATTTGAAGCTTTTTGTAAGAAACTCAACTTTTTGATAAATATATATACTAAAATATTTTACGAGTGCTTATTGTCCTTCTTTTTCAAATTTCTGAAAAAGTCGTTGATAAAAATAATTGTTTTCATTTACATATTGCATTATATTCATTTGCATTTTTTTCACTAAATATTTTTTTTGTCCACGTATGCTTGTAGCAAATATATGTTGTAATAATATATTGAGCTTTATAGATCCAACATTTACAAGAACACCAAACGTTGTTCAAGATGCTAAAAGCAATTTAAGCTAATTTTACATTTGTGCATCATAATAGCTTACATAAGGAAATGCAGTAATAATGCTTTGTCCATTCTCCCCAATTTCATTTAACAATACATGATATTTTAATGTTTGACCCTAAAGCCACAGTGGCTAACCTGTGGAACATCATCCAATGCTTTACTGGAATCCACAACCTTCTCCAAATAGTTCCTAACATACAAGGAAGGATTTGATAACATACATACCCCAAAGTCCTGACAGAGTTAGAAAGAATAAATGGAGATGTAATGGCGTAAACAACAGGCTATTGTTATTTAGTACAATTTAGCATGAAAAACCATGTTCATGACATATTGATGAGTGTTTGGCCTATACAGTATTCTTTTCCCCATGTTTTACAGAATATTATGATTACAACTGTTTTTTTTCTTGAAACATTGCCAGAAGAATTTAAGGAAATAATTTTTGCTGTATATAAACATATAGGTGCAGATTTATCAAGGGTCAAAGTGAATTCGAGGGAAATTTCGAAGTAAAAAAATTCAAAATTCGAATAGGATACTACGTCTTCGACTTCAAATTCAATTCAAAGTAAAAACGTTCAAATATTCGACCATTCGATAATCAAAGTACTGTCTCTTTAAAAAAACTTCGACTTCAATACTTCACCAAATTAAACCTGCCGAAGTACTATGTTAGCCTATGGGGGACCTTCTAGAGCAGTTTTCTAAGTTTTTTGAAGTCGAAGAAAAATCGTTTGATCGATCGCTGAAATCCTTCGAATCGTTCGATTAGAAGAATTAATCGTTCAATTTTACTTTGACCGCAGAATAGCCAAATTCAATGAAAAAAGTTCGAATTCGAATTCGAAGTATTTTAATTTGATGGTCGAATTTCAAAGTATTTTTAACTTCGAAATTCGACCCTTGATAAATCTGCCCCATAGTATATTTGTATATAAATAGTATTTTGACAAGATATAGAAAGAGATACACAGTTTTACATGCACAATATCACATTCAGATCTAAATAGATAGCATATAAAAGTCATATTTTTCCTGTACTTCAGTCATTTATTAAAGTACTTTACTCTTATAAATAGAAAAAAAAAACATTCCAAAGGATTTTGTATCACTCTTTTTATTAAACAAAGTTTCATTATAATGTTTTCAGATGAAGACTAATGCATTCGAAAATGTAATTTTTTGGGGTCAAAGAGAACAATAACCAATTATGGTAAAAGCTCTGGTTCCATAAATGGCAACATATCAAATCAGTATATACAGTACAATAACAGAATGACTTTACTTTATGTCTAATGTAATGTTTTCCTATACAACATGGAATTAAAAAATACTAGTCTTAAAACCAAATTAAAAATATGTAAAACCATTGTTTATCTGTTACAATTTTACATATTCACTGTAAAAAATAATCATCAAAATAAATGTGCTATACTAAAGTAGATAAGAAGTGCAGCAACTGTGGATCCATTTCTTGTGTGCATAAAGAAACTAGAATCAAATCAATACTTTGATTTGTATTAGGGCCATACCTTATGACAATGCAATACTACAAATCATTTACTTTCCAAATTAAAATGGAGCATTTTCCTGATGTTTTTCTTCATTACAAAAGCCCATTCAGGCAAACTTATAAAGATTGCCAAGCCTTTTTCGCCATTTAACCCGGCGTGATTAGTAAACTCACAAAGGGTTTTTGTCATGAGCGATCTTAAATGGGCCCCAGCATATTCCTTCACAGTGATGAACTTGTTACCTCAGGGGGTCTTGATTTTGTTATATCTTTATTATATACAATATTTATATATTTAGAACAAACAAGGGAAAGTTGTGCTCACCGCTAATTTTTAAAACCATTAAACTGTGATATATACAAATACAAGAGGTACTATGCACTCAACCCATTATCAATCTATTTAGTATATTGAGACATTTTATGTCTTAAGCTACTAAAAAATGCCTTACCCTTTAAACAAAACAGGGATTGTTTGTCCATATATTGCAATATATTAAGCTGGCCAACTACCTCAAAGTCATCCCATATCTGGCCAGTCCTACACTCAAATTTCATCTGATTCATTAAGAATTCTATTGCTTCATTATACATTTTATACAGGGACTAAGTTTTACCTTCAACTTTAACAAAGGTTAAAACTCTCAAACATTTGCTACATTAGATTTATTATTACATGGAATGAAACAGAACTTTTCAGGGAGTGTGCTCTCATCCAACTTTTCAGGGACTGTGCTCTCATTCAGTAAAAAGTAAACTACTACTTTTTGCGGAGGTGTCAGTCTTCAGCATTCTGCAGGGTATGATCAAATGAAACATAACATGTACCTAGGCATTTGTAAAGGCACTAATATTGGTTTACTCCAAAATACTGTACCAGACCTGGTTATCTAACAAATGAGATTTTACCATTCCATAGTAATGGAATGGACACAACATACCTAGGAGACCTCAAAGTAGGAATGCACCGAATCCAGGATTCGGTTCGGGATTCGGCCTTTTTTGCAGCAGGACCGAAATCTAATTTGCATATGCAAATTAGGGGTGGGCGGGAAATCGCGTGACTTTTGGTCACAAAACAAGGAAGTAAAATGTTTTTTCCCTTCCCACCCCTAATTTGCATATGCAAATTAGGGTTCGGATTTGGTTCTGTATTCGGCCGAATCTTTCACAAAGGATCCAGGGGTTCGTCCGAATCCAAAATAGTGGATTCGGTGCATCCCTACCTCAAAGTTATTTTACTTTTGAGGTAAATCTCAAAATTTACCTCAAAATTACAGGAATGTCAATCTGGCCAATGAAATAATGTTATTCCAAATGTGCTGCAACAGTATGCCTCAAATTTTTCCAAAAAACACAGGACTGACCAATGTGATTCATTCACTGCATAGTATCAAAGAACTACCCAGCAGAAGCAAAATATGTACAATAGACTTTTTAAGAATGCTGAGCTTGGCTATGGGGTCCATTTACTAGTTAACCTTCAATGAATTTGTCAACTTTATAATCAATTGTGTAGAACATTGTAATTTTTCACATTTGTATTCTTTGTCCCAAATGCATGGTGTCCTTCCCTTAAAATCTTATGTGTTGCCCTCAAATTGTTTAGTCAACCATTTTCCTTAGGTAAAATGGAAAGCTAATATAGTTGGTATTAACCATTAAGCTATGCATTTACCATGGTTATTTACTGACTGTGTAAGCAAAAATAATGCATGCAAGCTTTCTAACTCGGTACATTGGTGAAAAGGCTAAAATGTATTTGCAATTTCTCTTGTATAAATACAGAAACAGAAATGTATGTATGCATGTATTTTTATTTGTATAACGCACAAAAAGCACAGTACAGCAAAACAATGAATTAGTAGTAACAAACAAGGGGTCATTGCATAAATAATTAACAATAAGTGCATTAGTTGAAATACAATTCACATAAATATAAAATGTAATTACAATATAGATTATTTATTTATTTTGGCAATATTGAATAAGAAAAATTGACAGGTTTTGACAGTGGTGTTAATATGATCAGAGAAGGAGAGAGAGGAGACAAAGATTACCCCTAGACAGCATGCTGAGTTGACAGGGTCAATGAGCATGCCATCAATAGATATAGTAAGATGGGGAGTAGGACCAGGCTAATGGTGGCCATACACGGGCAGATTTTTTACTTCCAAATGACCGATTCCAGGACGTTCCAATAATATTGATAACCTATTGGATAGTTGATGGGTGTACGAATGATCGTCTCGCCATTATCGTTCGCAAAATTGATCGGATGAGTTTAAACATTTTAGTTGTTCAGGAATAAAATCCCTCTTTGTGCATGTCAGGATTGTAGCACAAGCCAACATACATATATGGAACAATAAACATATACCGAAGGACCCTAATGTTCTTTGCTGACAGCTTCATTTGTACCATATGAACTATGTAAAGAAATAAATTGGTGCTGACTGCAGGAATATCACCCTATCACCTCATATGTGAAAGAAGTTTATTATGCCATAGCAAGACATACATCTATATGTCTGCATGGAGCAGGGAAGGAGAAACTGACTATATACTACAGACAGTGACACAATGCTAGCACCACTCCTTGTTTGTTGAACAACATTCGTCCGTACATGAAGCAAACGAGACGATTATATCTGTTCATATAATCATTCTCTGTGGATGGCATATCGTAAGGTGAAATAATCGTCAGATGATTGTTTAATGATCGCAGAGTATGCCCGTGTATGGACACCTTTAGGTGGAAAGATGATTAGTTCAGTTTTTGTTAGGTTGAGTTTGAGGTGGCACTGATGAGATCTCCCAAACACAGATTATACAGGGAGAACAACAATGGACCAAGTACAGAGCCTTGCAGCCCCCCTACATTAAGTGGAACTGCATATGCGGTTTTGTTAGCATAGGATACTAGGTGAATGATTGGTTAAAAAGGTAAGAAGAAAGCCAAGATGCAGCCTGGTTATGGATGCCAAGCAAATACAGAATCTGCATCAGGAGAGATTGTCAACCTTATCAATAGGGATGTAGCGAACTGTTCGCCCGCGAACTAGTTCGCGCGAACTTCGACCGTTCGCGTCCGCGGAATGTTCGCGAACGTTCGCATTTTGAGTTCGCGTTCGATCGTTCGACCATTCGAATTCCTTTGACCACTAAAAATCGAACGATTTCCATTCGTTCAAACGATTGTAAGCATTCGATCGAATGAAAAGCATTCGATCGAATGGCTTCGATCGTTCGATTCGAATGAAAATCCTTCGATCGTTCGATTCGAATGAAAATCCTTCGATCGAACGATTAAAATCCTTCGATCGTTCGAATCGAACGATTTTAGCGGGTGTTCGAAGTTCGCAAACTGTTCGCGAACGTTCACATTTTTTGCCGGTGTTCGCGAACGGCGTTCGCGAACACCAAATCGGCAGTTCGCTACATCCCTACTTATCAAATGCAGATGATAGTTCAAGGAGGATAAGGATGGAGAAGTGACCTTTGGCTTTGGCAACCTGAAGATCATTTGTAACTCTGCACAAAGAAGTCTCAATAGAGTGACCAGGCCGGAAACTAGATTGCAGAGGGTCCAACAGATCATGGGTGTGTAGAAAGTTAGTAATATGGTAGAATACAATACATTCTAGTAGTTTAGAGGCAATCGGTAGAAGTGAGACAGGATGACAATTTGACAGACAGGATGGGCATTACACAGGCATGTTTGAAAGGAGAAGGGAAGGTTTCAGAAGCTAGAGAAAAATTGAAGATGTGAGTAAGTGGTGGCATAAGCTCTGCAACACAGTGTTTGAGCAGAGAAAAAGGCATAGGGTCAAGGGGGCAAGTCGTGAGTGGGGAGGACAAGAGAAGCTTGGCGACTCCAGACATTGTTACCAGAGGAAAGGAATTAAGACATACAGAAGGGGGCTTAGGAAGGAGGAGCTGGTGGATGAACTCCACTTTGTCTATAAAGAAATCAGCAAACTCCTGAGGATTGTGCATCAGGTTGACCGATACTGTCGATGAGGGATGGAGAAGAGTAATAAAGAAAACAGGCATCGTGGGTTGGATTTGTGATTGTTTATAAGGGTACTGTAGTACTCTTGCTTGGCCTTCGACAAGGCAGAATTGAGGCATGACAGTGGAAATTTATAGTGAATAAAGTCTGCTTCAGTACAGGATTTTTTCAACATATGTTCAGCAGATCTTGTACAGAAGTGTAAGAATCTGGTTTGTAAATTCAGCCAGGGTTGTTGGGTTTGAGCATGTGTACACTTAGCCTGTAAAGGGGCAAATGAGCCAATGATTAAGGATAGTATGTGAGACCTGGGTGTCAGGATTAGACATCTTCTTAAAGGAAGTGAGATTTGACCTGAAAGACTGAGCTAAGGCTTGAAAGGTCAATGTCACATGTATCCTGAACTAAGACAGTGGGGGAAGAAGCAGAGAGAGTGAGAGATGAAAAATGTAACCAAATGGTGATCGGAAAGGGGGAAGGGTTCACTGTTAAAACCAGAGAGAGAGAGAGTTTTTTTTTATTAAAGACTAGATTCAGTAAGTGCCATCCTTATGAGTAGGGGTGTTTGTCTACTGCTGGAGCTCAAACAAGGAGGTTAGGTGGAGAAAACAAGAGGGCCAGGGTTGTGAAGCATCATCAATGTGGAAGTTAAAATCCCCAAGGATGATTGCAGGGCTGTCAGTGCAGAGGAAGAAAGAAAGCCAGGTGTCAAAGTCAGAAAGGAATGTAGCAGAGGAGGAGGCTGAAGGGGGTCTGTAAATGACAGCTGCAATTACAGAGAGAGAGTTACAGAGAGAGAGTTGAAAATTTGAAGGGCATGCACCTCAAAAGAGTTACTGTAAATGAGAAGGCTGGAGGAATAGAAATAGGTTTGAACTGACAGTGAGAGGAAAATTCCAACTCCACCACAGCGTCCAATGGTTTGGGGGGTGTGAGAGAAAGAGGAACCACCATGAGAAAGAGCAACCTCAATGGCGGTATCATTCTGTGAGAGCCAGGTTTCTTTTAGTGCAAGACAACTAAGTGAATTAGAGCAAAAAATATGGATTCATGTGGATTTGTTAGTTAGAGAGAGGGCGTTAAGAAGAGCAAAAAGAAAAGGGAAGACAGGAAGATTCAGAAATTGAGAAAGTACGAGAAGAGAACGAGAAGATTTGTGCAAGTTGGTAGGAAAATGAGGATGAATATAAGTTGGTATGGAGCAGGGTCAGAGTATGTGCCATAGATTATACATCATTACCTTCTTACCACTTTCAGGTTCTGAGTCCTCTTTGCTAAGTGAAAAGGAACTTGAAACTTACCTCTTATGGCAGTGCCCTCACCTAATGAGATCTGGGAATACACCTGTGGATGGCTCCATTTGGAAAAACAGTATTTAAACACACCAAGTACTGTAAAACACATAACTTGGATATTTGCAGTCCCATCCTGGCAGCTCCTTGCCAGGTAAAGTCCCAATTCCACTCCTGGTGGACAAAGAGAATCTCAGAACCTTTTCCCCAAAGAGCTCTTAACTTTCTCAGGTAGCGCTATCTGCCCAAATACCTCTCTAGCTGGATAGAGGTAGTTGCTCCCATGTAGAAGGCACACAACCAGCACCTGCATCTTTAACAGGGGACACATGCTGGATCCTTTCACTACCCACCCTCACCCAACTCACAGATGGGCAGCCTCACAAAGAGTTGGAAAAGGCATCAATAGTGATGAAATCCTTCAGCCAAGCCAAGCACGTGCAGCTTGCTTTGAATCTTCGGGGTACTGCTGTCAACACTATCAGCCATGTGAGCATGACAACCCACTTTACTCCTCACTGCACTGCTCCCAGCACTCTCCATAGTGTGAGCACACACAAGTTCTCCTCTGCTGAACTACAGCTCCCAGCACTCTCCATAGTGTGAGCACATAAAAAGTCCATCCACACTCTAAACCCGCATGGTTGAGCTTACCAAGATTGAGAGTACCCTACCCCAGACCCGACAGGGGCTCCTTTTAGCCCCTACATCTTGCAACAGTTCATAATCACTCTGTCCTCAGTGAAATAGAAAGCAGCAATGGCATGTAAGCATATGGCTCTACCTATATCAAAATAGTTGTGCAGCAGCGACACCTTCTGACACCCTCCGGTATCTGCCAAAACACACAAGGGACAAGGGTTCCTTCCCCCTCCCTTCAATCTAGGTCCAACCCATAGCTGGCCAGGCAGTTGTTTATCCACCATGGGGATTTCAGCACCATAGGGATTAACCCTATGGATCCCTACATATATTTTTGGTAAGCTCCACATACAATGGTTGCAAAAATTATATATCTATTATTTGAACAATAGCCTCCTTTATTCACTTTCTCATATTTTAATAATCTGTACAATAATTGAGCTTGGAAAGTATCACAATTTTGTGTTTGAAAGGATAACATGAAACAAATCAATAGTGATTTTGATATCTGTGGAAATTATTTCTACTGTCCCTAATTTAAAAAAATAAATAAATAAATGCTGTATAGTTTATTTGAAACTATAAACTAAAAAATACATAAAGAACATTATTTCAGCATAAAAAATAATGTAGACTAGAGGGAAAAAATGTAGCTAAACAGAACTAGCAAACATGTTTTACATCTTTTTAATTAAGTCAGTAAGATATGCATTTATATATGCATATCTTGTGTGGTGCTTAAAATATTTTGGTAATCTTAAGGCCATACTCATACAATAGGGAATATAGACAAACTGTCTGTCAAAGTAAAAAAAAGTATTTGGTACTTAGTTATGCTTATTTAAATCTATATTTTCTTTAGTTTATTAATAATATACTTGCTTTTTGAAAAAAAGCAATTCCATAATATATTTAACTATTTACAAAAATTGGGATAGAATAGAAACAATTAACAAGTGAATGAAAATAATATTGTTATCAAAAAGTTTAAGTCAGATAGGTTAAGCTGTTAGGTTTCTCAGCTCCCCTTTAATTCATTGAATGACAATTATAATTTTAAGTACAAAACATAATGAGTGCATGATAAAAAATTAGTAGATAATATGCCAAGAACCACAAATATCCTTATAGTTGGTGATTAAGGGTCTCATCTGTTATATTTTGTGCTAAGTGATGTTATTTGCAGGGTCTAACTGGCCCACCAGGAAATGGGAACATTTGTGGTGGACCCCAGTGCTGCCAGCCCCCCCGGACTGCTATCTGTATTGCTGGGCCCAGAACCAAACACTGCCTCACTGGGACCCACCAACAAAATGCTGCCTCTTCAGGTCCACCCCCCTGCCCGCTTTCCCACCAGGGTCCCTGCCCACTGCCCACTAGTCTGCTGCCCAATAAGGTAGGTTTCCGCAATGCTGATGACACACAAAGTGCCCCACCAGGTTCCCCCCCTATGAAAGGAGACAAAAAATGTAAAAATGCACATGTGTTCCACTTTTTCAATCTTTTTTTTTTTTTACAGTTATGTAAGGCAGGAAGGGAAGCAGCATGAAATCCCTAGGAGAAAGAAAAGTTTGTGTTACTCTGTTTGTGCATGTGTGAGTTTTCGCTTTATCCATGTTCTAAAGTAATAGTACTAGCATGTGTGGGGTTAAAAGTTCACTGTACATTTCATGAAGTGATCTTACTGGGATGTCTTGAAGTTAATATGTTAATTTTCAGTAATTTTACTAGCATGCCTATGGTTCATTTGGTCATTGTCCATTTTCTACAGTGAACCTACTGGGTTAATGTGCTTATAATCAATTAGCAATAATCTTACTTGCATTTGAGGTTTTATAAGTTCATTCTTGCAATGATCGTATGGGCATGTGAGGGTTAATAGGCTCATTGTCTATTTCTGCAGAGATCTGACTTGTATGTCTTGGTATAATAAGCTTACTGTATATCAATGTATTTCTGCAGTGATTTTACTGGCATGTGAGTTTAATATGCTCATTGTCCATGTCTGTTGTGATACTGTGGCATCTCTAAGATTAACATGCTCATAATCCATTTTCTGCAGTGATCCTACAGGAATGTCTGGCATATATGCATGTACCTTTGTAATGATCTTACTGGCATCTCTCGGATTACTATGGTCATTATCTATTTTCTGCAGAGATCTGACAATCTGGGTAATTACGGCAATCTAAATATTTTTATTAAGGCCCAAACATTCACGTTTGCCTTAGGCCCCACTTGTTTGTGTATAGGGGTAAAAGTAGTAAGTGTGTGGTGGTGGTGACTGTAGCATCAGGTGTTTATATGTGTTGCATGGGCTCCTGGGTTGAAGCACCCCAGTCCAACACTGGTTACGTGTGTCACTTGACTGATAATACACTCTCTGTCGCAAAATGTGAGTAAATTAGACATTGTCTCTGAGTTCCACCTGTGCATTTATACTTTAATGAAACTCAGAAGTGACTTCTAATATCTTTATATTTTACAGCAGGGGGTAACCCATTTTTTTACATTATTGGAAATTGATGTAGTTCATGCTACATAATGTGAGCCTCACGGGATCCTGCATGGATGCCTCAATTGCTTTCTATAGTGAAACTTCAAATTTACATACCCTGATTTTGTTTTCTCTCATCTTACACTGTGTTACTGTGGTCCCACTAATGTAGTGTGCATAATACATTTTCCTAAATTTTACACCATTTTTTTCTGGTTCCCTGAAAAAAGTGAAAGAGTTTCAGGTCTAATGGGCCGATTCACTAAAGGTTGATAAAGTGTTATTTATAGCATGGCATGGAAATTGTATCACTTCTTATATTTTTAGAATTAACGATCGATTCACTAATAGTTTACTTGTCTAACTTAAGAAGTAATATTTTTACGTTCATTTTAGCTGAATTGTGTGTTATTTTATAGCATGTGTTATTTTGTGCGATATTTTAGGGCATTTGATATATTCACACATTATTAGTGCAATCTATAGCACCTAAGACATTCGGGATACCACTGGCAGATTAGAAGTCTCTTTTTACAGTATTCTAGACATTTCTTTCCCTGGGAAAAATAACAGAATTCCATGACACAGAACGCAGTGCATTCTGGACCTGCCCAAGGTATCATAAAAATGTATTAGTGGTGGTAAGTAAGTCTCCAGTTCCTCATTAAGGTCTTTAACTGCTGCCCTACAGCTCTTCACTACATCTTCCTTTATTAATCCATCTGATGCTGTTTAGTAACGCCTACTCCTAGGAGGTGTTACATTTCACAGTAATTATCGCACTATTTAATGCTTTTATAGATTAAAAGATGTTAGTGAATAATGTGTTAGGATTAATTCTATTCTATAAGTATCGCAATGCAATTAGAATGCCGCTGTGCAGAAATGTAGAATTAATGCTTGCGATATGTCTATTAGCGCATACGAAAATACTTTGATGAATCGTTCCTTAAATAACGCATCTTAAATAACTCACAAAAAAAGTGCTTTAAGGAATAACGACCTTTATTGAATCGGCCTCTATATTTTTAAATATTTACCCAAATACCCATTTGTTTATATTTTGGAATGTTAGCAAATCACTGAATAATCACCAAATCTGACAAGAAAGAATAACACATTTTATAGATAGAACACTTTATTTTTTTATAATAAATTAAATATTTTTTGCAGTAATTTTCAATTTTATACATTTATACTGTTATTGGTCAGACAAATATACTAAATTAATAAACAAAACTTTTGAGTAGAATAGATGTAAATTATTCAGATATGGACACAAGTAAAAGATAGTATTAGCCAATCATTTCTGTAGCAGAGCACTGAACCACTGAATTCCACTTTGGCAACATAGTTTGCATCATGCTATGCTTTGCTATCACTTTCTTTTGTCTGAATGATGTCATTTGAAATTTTTATTTCAATAGCTTCTGCGCTCAGTGCTTCTTTACCATTCTCTTCTTTTAGGAGAAGTTTCCTTGAAATTAAAAGAAAAATTTTACAATAAGGAAATACAAAACAGCAGTTAAGCAGTGAATAGTATATGATAAAATAAATCTGAATGCTTCTCTTTTTGAGAGAAGTTTTTTAAAATGATTTCTGTGAATTAATATATGCTTTAATGGGAAACAATCAGGAGAATGCGAAAACAGTCTGTAACAGAAATATTTGAAATGTGAAAATGCATGCCTTTGCACAGGACAAATTTTCCTTTGCACAAATTTAATTTAGCTTTTGCAAACCTGGAAACTGTTACGCAACCACTTCTGACAGTGGGAGAAAGATTGAACATTGTATTGTTGGCCCCAGTGCACAGTGCATGTAAAAATAAACGTCTTACTGAAAAAGTAATGTTTTTTCTCCAAAAGATCATGCCACCTTTATGCACATCTTTAAAGTGTGTTATGTGCAGTTAAAATCACAATGCAATAACAATCAAATGAATATTATGTTTAATTCTTATTATTTGTGCATTTATTTCCTTTTAAGTTTTTCATTATACTCCCCCTGCCCATTGATTAAGGTGATATCTATGACACTCTATATTTCTCCACTGTAGGGATATAAGATAAAAAGAAGCAAAAGTTAGGATAGAATTAATTCAAAACTTGCCCCAGGAGAAGTGACACAATTGAATGAGAAATAACTGAAAACAATAGCCTGTGTTAGAAAAAAACTTTGGCAATTATCAGTGCCCAGTCTTATTAAACTTGCAACTGGGAAAAACAATACTTAATGGAATGTAACTTCCTACAATAAATTATTCATAAGTAGGGAAAGTACTCAAGTCATTGTGACAGTAATTGGCCTAATGCCCTGAATTCTGATCTCAAGTTGCTTACAAAAATATCAGTCATTAGATTAGCACTTATGCTCCCTAGACTAATACATGCAAATCAAGTAAGTCTTATTCATGGCATGCAAGTAGGGGACAACAGCTACAAAGTAACTGATTTAATAGGAACTGTCAACACAGAAAAATCCCCATAAGTTTGTCTACTGAAAAGACATTTTATATCCTCATCTGGGACTTCATAATTGAATAATCATCTCAGGTTGTTTAAGAGCTCTATCCTGACCACCACTCAATATACCACACTACACTTGCTTATATGGGACAAGACATTGTTGCCCTTAACCCTTTTTGTCCATGTTCCATTCCAATATGTGGTCAATTTTGCATCAATGGCTACTGCTTTTAGGTAATCCTCAAACAGTTAAAAACAGAAATGTATTGTCTCCCTATTTTCATACAATACCTTATTAGCATTTACTAACCCACTTCTATCACAATTTGGGGGTTGTTTATCAAAGGTTGAGTTTGTGAGGTTTCTGAGGTTTTTTCTATCTTAAATAAACTCACAACTTGAATGTTTGCTTATTTATGAAAGAACCCGAATGTAAAAAAATTCGAATGAATGCAATAGGCGGGAAACTCGAATATTCAAATTGACTGAGTTGTCACGAAAAAACCTCAAATAGATCGAGTTTTCAAGCACAAACTACCAACAAAAAAAAAAAAACACCAAAAATCGTGAAGGCTAAATCATTTTTCAAATAGTTCAAGGGACCTCTGCCATTAACTTCTACATGACCTCTTAAGGTTTGTAGCTGGAGTATTTTCAGCTAAAGGAAACTGTTTTTTTTTAAAAAATTACAAACTATGCTCCAACTCCCCCAATATCTGTTATTGAACAATCAAATAACTCATATAAGCCCTATAATACTCCACCAGACTTTAAAAACCTAAGTTCACAAAGGCACTAATCTCATGATAAATATAAAAGATTTTACTTAGACACCCAAAAGATCCGTTTCCACCCATAACATGAGTATACATGCATGGTTAAATCAGATTAAGAAACATTTAATAGATTAGCTATAGAAGAATGACAAGGCCTGTAAGATGTTGAGCAGTTACAGCTAGACAGAGAGAAAGTTATTATAAATTAAAGTTCCATTGGTATTATATTTGAGTAAAACTAAAAAAGCTCTTCAAAACTTCAAAGTTACAGTATGCTGCAGGGTCAATGATAACATAAATTATGGACAGGGCATGGGAATATGGAATACCTTAGCTAGCAAGCATTTGAACATTACAACAAAACAGCAACATCTTCTAAAATTCCTAATTTTTTCAGTTGTCCAAGTAATCACTGCAATAAGCCCCCCACTTGTCTAACAGGTTATAGCATGAATAAAAGGTATTGCAGCTTTGGAATAACAGCATATTTTAGTAGAAGGGTACATTAATTCATTGGCTACTGGGCATGGTGCAATACAATCAATAAATAAGAAACGGTAGGTCTACTATAAAAGCTTTATACTAACAGTCCTACAATGAGATTATATTGCATTTGAGGTTTGATATCAGTATGAGTAGACCAGGACTAGGAAACAAGAGTAATTCTGGATTACATGCTACAATATTTATTTGGATTGGATGGTAACAAGTTTAGCTATTTGATTGCCAAACCTATTTACTTGATTTTTCAGGATTTATTGAGGTCTGGCATGGCACGAGAGACTTGGGAATTGCTAATGTGGCACCAATATTCAAAAATGTCTTCAAAAAACCATAGGCCTACCATTGGTAGGGAAGCTTTTTGAAAGGGTAATAAGGCATAACATACTTCAATGCATTGCAAACTACAATACTATGAAAGCGTGCCAATACTAATTAATGTGTATACATAAAATGAGATACCTCAAATGTATATATGTTGATCCTGGGTAGTAGCCCATAGCATAGCTGTATGTCAGTCAGCTACAGCTACATTTAAAGCAAAATTATAATTCTTTCCATGCATTGCTGCCCAGGTATTAATTTGCCCAGTGTTGTTAAATGAATACCATTGTAACTTTTCATATAGCAAAAGTTCCTACCAGTAAGGTAGGCATACAAAAATGGTCTGTTTTACAAATCTTGAATTATTTTCACCAAGCATTAACAATGGTTAATGCTGGTTAAAAAAATACTGCATCAAGGAATGAATGATTCTGAGAACTGCCACTGAGCTTTAACACCCCCTTAAACAGAATGATGTTTGATTGCTCAAGACAGTGACGCATACATGAAACTGCATATTGTACATAAACAATATGCCATTGGAACATAAAAGTCTCATCAAAGAGAAATTGAAGAGTTCTAATTTGAAGAAGCCAGAAAAGTTAATTTTTTTTTGCTTTTTAGACCATGTGTTGAGAAAGGAATTAACAGAAAATTTATGTTTGTAATGCCCTTTTTTTCTGATAGAATAATGAAATTAAGACAAAATGTTTTTCATCTTAGAAATAGATCCCAGGCAATGTTGAATGCCCCCCAAGCCAGGGACAGCTCTAAGGGTGGCAGAAGGAACAACTGTCTAGCTTGATCAGACTTGGTCAGGATTGCATACTTTTTATGCAACAATATTCACCTGGATGTACACATGCCGTTCAATAGAAATGCTACCATGTATATATGCATGTATAGGGAGAAGAAACAGAGAAACATTAAGCAATTTTTAAAATTTTCATTTGCTGTTATATTTCTCCATATAATTTTAAATTTCTGCAAAATCTAGATATGGAACACTGGAAAAAGAGAATACAATCTCTCATGGGCACTTAATTTGAGGTACAAACATTCTGAGTTTTGTTGAGAAAAAAGAAAACTATATTATACATACTCAGGCTCTGTTAGGGGTGTGGTTTCATTTGGCTCATTTATTGGACTCCCATCATGATTAGTTATTCTTTCATCCTCAGTCCTCATCTCTACTATGGGTTCTTTTGATCCATCTTTCCTACAAAATATTAAACAATTCTGAAATTACACTATTTAATTATATTAATTTATGCAATCAATATCAAAGTGCCTACTCAATATTGCATATGCTTAATGTTAAGATCAAGATAAAAATGACACATTAAACCAAGTACTATACAACTATTATTTTATCTTTTTTTTGTTGTTACTGGTTATATTTAGTGCTATACTACATATTTTGAATGTGTCATAAATATTTTTTAAATTATGTAATGCTAACTCTCCTTTCAATAATATAAATGTGTGGTACTGTACCTCTATCACCAGTTCCATAAAAAAAAAAACACGTTCATCTTGAACTACCTCTCTATTTTCTCAGCACAATATTTTTCCATGATTGAATCACTTTTTGACCAGGGGGTTAACAAAGCTACAAACATATTTTTTGACATCTGTGGGAAGCAATAATGTATCTGATGTTACTGGAAACTAGAAAAGTAACCATAGTCGTTCAATTGTGTATATGAATCAAACTTAATTTGAACTAAAAAAAATAGTATACAGTAAGGGGGGTATTTACTAAACTCTGGTCGGGCTTTTAGGGCAAAACTCAGATTTTTTATGGTTTTTTCAAACTCAATTTTTTTATGATTTATTAAAACCCGATGCAGCAAAAATACAGAAATCCAAAAATATGCCATCTCAGACCTGCCGAGCAGATGTCCCTATCCTATTTTTAAGTTTCTGTGGTCTTTGCTAGAATTAGCCCACAAATCCGTCTAGTTCAGGCTTTTAGGACTAAAATCCAAAAAATTCTGTCTTTTAAGGAAAAAGGTTGAAAAAATTTAGCAATTTGGGTAAAAGTTAGAAAAACATCTTACAATTCAATTTTTCGCTTGATTTTATTAAGTTTTTACCCAAACCAATTAAATTATGCTTTTTAAATAATAAATACGGCAAAATCAGGTATGGAAGTTTGGTTGTGTTTTTTTTATTTAAACAACGAGATTAATTTGGATTTTAGTAAATCACTCTCTTTCTGTGACTAGTATACAGAAGAGTATACGATAAAATATTTGTTTTTATCAAACAAATGCATCATTTGCTTTTTTAGAAATAGACTCTCTAATAAATACATAGTTTGCAAATAGCATAACTAATTATATTAGGGAAATACTTTATATTAAAAACTATATTGCTCATGGCTATTTTAAGTTTTAATATTATTTTACCATGCAAAATAATGTTGTAATCACCTTTCAATAAACCATACAGGAACGCTTAGACTCCTGTCTTTTTCACTGCACATTCAACACTTGCCAAATTTTGTAATATTCATCTGAGCAGCATTGCCCACAATAGGACCTTACCTCAGCTCAGATACAACTAAAACACTTATTTAGTCTTTTGTTATTTGCCACCTTGACTACTGCAACTTATTCTTTGCAGGTCCACCTTTTTCAACTCCAATATGTTGCTGCTAGACTAATTCATTCTCATCACTCTACATCAGCATTTCCTCTATACATACCCCTTGTATGGCACCCAATCTCCTGCTAATATTTCACCTCTGATCTCAAAATACACGCCTTCAAACAACCTATGCTCTGCTTCTGACTCTTGCCTCACTTGTCTTCTCCCTCAGGCTTAAACTATTAGACTTGCCCCTTTCTTTCAAATGCTCCCTAAAGGCCTACCTTAAGGGAAGCTTATTTAATGTATCTTGAATAATTAAACATTAATGTACCATAAATCATTAATTTGTTCCTATAATCCTTATGTTTTAATTGTACCTAAACCCTTAGATTGAAAGTTCTTGTGAGTAGGGCACAATCCTTGCTTGATATGTAATTTGCTTGTGCTATATATAAAAAAAATGATGATGATGATGATAATATACAAATATAATTTTACAAAATGTTTTAAATGAGATTGTCAAATTATAAAATTTGTTTAACCTTTAATTAACTATAGCCTGTGCTGGGAATCATTTTTTGTATCGAACATATTATGATATTTAACAAATGCTGGACATACGTTTACATAAAATGTTATAGCAAACATAACCTTTACAAACATCTTACAACTATAAAATAGTTCCATTAAATATTCTTTTGGTAGTGGGCTGTCCCTTAGATTGTAAACTTCCATGAAGTAATCCTACAGAAGTACGAATTTTAACAAACCTTTGCAAAAGAAATGAAGCATTTTTTTCCATAATATATAATATCTTTCTTTAGAGTGGTTGCAAAATATTTCACAGTAAGAGGCCTATTTAAGATTGCTTGTGTCTTTTTTCACAGTCTTTAAGGAAATCCTTTAAGGAAAAACCTTTTGCAATTTTTTTTTGTTCCAAAGTCCTTTAGGGTATTATTCTAGAAATTACCAAGCTTTTTGGCCTGAAACACAACCTGACATATGAAATGCATGCAGGTTTTCCTTAAAGATTACTCTAGTAAAAAAAACATAAACACTTCAAAAAAATTTTGTCGCTCATAGACTTCAATGCATTTCAGTTGAATTTTCACTGTTTCATGAATTTTCAGTGAAGTGAAACAGGTCAGATTCGCCCATCACTAGAGTTAGCCCATTTGTTTAGTACAGTAAGGGGGTTATTTATCAAAGGTAGAGTTATAGAGGTTTGTGAGGTTTTTTTTATACCTCAAATGAACTCACGACTTGAATGTTTTCTGATTTAAGTAAAAACTTGAATGTAAAAAACTCAAATCAGTGAATTTAGGGTGAAGAATTACTGAAATCAATTTCAGTGAAAAAACCCCAAAATTTATGAAATTAATCAAGTTAATTAGCTGGAGTATTTTTGGATTTGAGCAATTTCCAGGTTCGGTGTATAATAAATCACAGAAAATTCAAGTTTTTTTAAAAAAAATGGAAAAATATGAGTTTTTTTTTACCCAAAGATATGAGTTTTGACTGAAAACTCAAATTTTTGGGGTAAAAATTAACTCAACCTTTGATAAATAACCTAATAACCATCAAAAAAGGAATGGATTCTGGGGTGGTCCACCAAGGCTCAGTACATGCTGTTAGTTTATGACAAGTTAACCCTTGGTCAACAATTAAAGGAGAGTACAACTGTCAAAAAATTGCCAAGACCATCTCTTTTACAGTAACACCAGTTTTCTATAAAACATATACTATGACCGAATATAAATGTCAAATATTCAAACACTGCAAGGCCAACTACTGTATTGTGTGTTATGCGTTATGCATATTTTAATTTTCTGTAAAAATTACCTTATACAACTACTACATCAATTACTTATAATTTAAGCTGCCCTCCTTTTGCAGCAAAAATATAGATTTTTTGAGCGAAAATACAACCGCATAAACCACATTATTTTGACATTTTAAAATTAAATGAATCTATACATTGAACTTTTAAGATAATGACACATACTACCATTGACATTTTAGTTGCTGGAAACTGAAAAGGCAACAAAGGCTTCTAGGCTATTCATCGATATAGATGTCTATGTTACTAAAGATTTGCCTCATTTAACTTTTTTCCTGAACCTTTGCTCAGTATGCTATTTTGCCATTTACCTAGGGTCGAATATCGAGGGTTAATTAACCCTCGATATTTGACCGTCGAAGTAAAATCCTTCGACTTCGAATATTTTGCACTATTCCTACGATCGAATGATCGAACTATTCGAAGGATTTTAGTCCATCAATCGAAGGATATTCCTTCGATCAGGAAATTGTTAGGAAGCCTATGGGGACCTTCCCCATAGGCTAACATTGGCCTCGGTAAATTTTAAGTGGCGAACTAGGGGGTGGAAGAAATTTTTTAAAGAGACAGTACTTCGACTATCGAATGGTCGAATAGTCGAACGATTTTTAGTTCGAAACGTTCGATTTGAAGTCGAAGGTCGTAGTCGAAGGTCGAAGTAGCCCATTCGATGGTCGAAGTAGCCATATTCGGCCATTCAAAATTCAAACTATTTTTCCTCTATTCCTTCACTCGAACTAAATAAATGGGCCCCTTAGTGTTCTTCCTTTCCCATATGGCACAATATTACCAGTAAATGGATTAACATGGAAATATACATGAATGACTGCCAGGCAATGGCATGTCCAGAACCATAATTCATTGATAGTAGCAAATCTAGGTTAACCAGATGGATAATATCAACAGACCATTGCACCTGTTTGCTATGCCCATTTAGTTCTAGTTTATTAAACTTTCCGTAAAACACGTTTCATAGTTTCAAAAACAGTTTGAAGAGTGGAGATTTGTAGTACTGTATGTATAAGTATATAATAAAGTTGTGGTATTTTAAAAATGTTACAAAATAAACTTCTGAGTCCTGAACAAAACAAGGCAAAAACAATTCATGATCTCATTTTGAAGATAATTTGGATTTTTTTTTAGAAATGGGCATTGTGACCTGATGCTGATTACAAATACAAGAGACAGAGAAAATAAAAGTAATAATAAGACATGAAGGAATGAAGAAAGAAATAAAAGTAAGCCACTCAGCATACAGATGCTTGTTTTTGTATATTTATATGAAAGGCACAGTTATTTTTATATAAAATCAGATCAACAAAACCAGAACATGGGCTATATGTATGTAAAGGAAATAGAGCAAACACTGATACTTTGATCTGTTGCAGCACTCACCGTGGATAATCTTATGTAACAGAAAACAGACGCATAATAGAAAGCAGACACCTGTCAATGTGGATTCCACACTTGCTCACTTTCAAAACACAACAGCAAAGTCTTCTTCCCCTATACATCTGGCTTGTGCAAAATAACAGAAGCTACAGATACACCATCCAATTAGCATTTTTACTGATAGTCACCTGTATAAGCCATACCACTGGTATGGCTTTTATGTACACAATTATTTGCTAACAAATCTAGTGTTGAACCTCTGTATATAGCTTTGTCTTTATGACCATAAGTTCCTGAACATAACATATTGCTGTCTGGTTTTAATATAATCCTTAATATCATATTGATGGACCCTAATTCTTGCACTTCTAGTAAACTGTACAATACAGTATTCATGAAACACTGAGGGGCATATTTATCAAGGGTTGAATTTGAATTTGAAAAACTTTGAAATTCAAATTCAAAAAGACCAACCAAAATGAAGTCAAAGTGTTTTTTTTTTGCTGAATATGTCCGTTTCCGATTGAATCATTCAAATCAAAGTAATAGCGCCTCAAAAAAAACTGGTGAATTTTTCAAAGCCCACCAACTGACACCAAGTAGGTTCTAGGAGGTCCCCCATATGCTAAAACAGTAATTCGTCAGGTTTAAGATGGTGAATTTTTAAAGAGACAGTACATGATACATTTTTTCAAATTCAAATCGAATTTGGACTATTCCATAGTCGAAGTACAGAAAAAATAGCTACAAATTTTTCTTGCATTCAAAAACTCACCTCGACCTTTGATAAATCTGCCCCTGAATGTGAAAATAATGAAAATAATGTTACCTGGATTGCCCTCATAGAAAAAGTTAGTTATGCACAGAGCAAACAAAAGGTGTGTAATTACTTAAACTTTCAGTCAACAACTTTTCATACTCCAACAATTAGCTAAAGACAACTTAGCCTCTAACCTTATTTGACCCTAAAGCTCTTCAAATCTTACTTGTTAGAAAAAAAATAAAAATCTTATATCCTCTGTTCATATCAATAAAAAATTCTGCTTCCTCTTTCCACTCAAGCCTGAACTCATTCAATGAGAAGGAGGATGGGTGGAAAGCGGGTTTTTGAATCATGTATGGACACTTTAAGTACCTTGTCCTGCCGCTCATTCTTTGTACTGCACCCGAGACTGTCCAACATTTTGTAATTGATGTATTCAGAGACTTCCTTGATATCTTCATAATCATCTACTTGGACAAAATCTTTATATTTTCTTCCTCCCTAGAAAAGCACAGAACCTATATGAGGAAAACTTTCTCTTGTTTATTAAGTGAACAATTTTAAGCCAAAGCTGAAAATAGGAATTTAATCAAGTGAATTAGTATTTGGTTCTTGGGGGTTTTTAATTCCAGTTTTTTTTTTTCCATAAATTGTCCTCACACGTTCCATTGCCCCTAATAGGGTTATCAGCTTGGCCAAGTTTTATCATAAATTAAAGGAAAATAAACTCAAAATTGCTAGGGAGTGCCAAATTGTTAGGCACCCCATGTGATTACAATTGCTTATTTTCTATCCCAGACTAGTGCTACTTATATTTTAAGAAAATATTGGTCTATGGTAGTTTCCAAAACGGCTCTGTGCTGTCATATGTTTTGTACCTTTTCCTAGGCTTCCTTTCCAGGGCACATGCACATTAAAAAGCATACATATTTTGTACATTGCAGGTGCCTACGCATGGAGGGGTCAAGGTATAACTAGGGGAAGGAAGGGAAATGGTGGAATGACACTCATGTGACAAGAAACCTGGCTCAGTGTATTTTTTTTAAAGCTAGGCACTAGTCTAGAAAGTAAACAGTTTTTTCACTTGGGGTGCCATATTAATTGATAATCCCCCAGTGATTTTGAATTTGCTTCTATTTTAGTCTTTTATTTTTATATCCTTCAACCTGTCACAGGATGATCAAACAAGAAAATGTAGTATTCTGTTAAAAATGTCATTCCATCCTTTATTGTGTATTATATTCCAAGCTATGCCATAGGATATGTTCTCTCTTAAGGTTACATACTAAAGTATAATTGACATCCTAGAGTATTTCTTTAATATGACAAAGATGCGTGTAACCATGATCTACTCCCTGTCAAACTATCTTTGTAAGACTTAAAGGGGACCTGTAACCCATAAAAAGCTGTATAATAAAAGTCCTGTTCAAATTAAACATGAAACCCATATTCTTTTTTTTAAATTAAAACATCCATATCTGTTATAAACATATTGAAAATCTCAGATGTCAATCATACAGTATATTGAGTGCCCCAACTCTATGCCTCAGGCATAGAGGTGGGGCAGGCATTACTTTCACTTTCTATTCTGCATTTTCTTTGTCACTGCACTCCTCTTACTCCCCCTCCCTCCTTGCCATCTACATTATGTAGCCAGTGCACAGCCATGTGCATCAGGTCCCCCAATAAACAAGATTCTGGGGTGATTCAACGCTTGCTTTAATAACAGTCTCTTTAAAATGGCTGCTGTCTGCTTGCTGTGATTGTAAATTCCAAGGCTGAAGATAACAACAATTTATTAATTTACATAGTGTGAATAAAGTTTATTTTGCTTAACAAACACAATTGAACATAATTTAGAATTATTTCTTAGGGTGACAGGTCCTCTTTAATGCATTTGATAAAAGTTGTTTACTCAACATCCGTATTTGGTCTTAAAGAAAAGGGGTCTATCCTAATCCTGATAATCATTAATTATCCCTTTTACTATTATTTGTTACTTCTTCCAATTAAATAACACTTTACTAGTTCATATAGAAGTGATAATTTCAGACTAGGATATATTTTGAGCAGCATTGTTTGCATGCTATAATACAATTCCCTGGCTAAAAGCAAATAAATAACAACTCATGCATTTTCATTGTGCACATTCATAATTAAGGGGCAGATTAAATTTTTTGGATACTTCAACCATCGAATTCAACTTCGATTCAAAGTAAAAATCGTTCGACTATTCGATAATGAAAGTACTGTCTCTTTAAAAAAAAACTTTGACTTCAATACTTCACCAACTTAAACCTGTCGAAGTGCTATGTTAGCCTATGGGGACCTTCCAGAGCAGAGCATAAGTTTTTTGTATTCGAAGGAAAATCGTATGATCGTATGATAAAATCGTTCGAATCGTACAATTCGAATTACGATCAGAATACAATCGTACGATGCAAAAAATCCTACGAATTCTACTTTGAATTTCTTAGTATTCAATTCAATGGTCGAATTTCGAAGTATTTTTCACTTTTGGAAATTTGACCCTTGATAAATCTGCCCCATAATATATACTTTGTCTGTCAAGGCATCCATACATGTTCAAAACTAGAAATAAACTTATTTTCTTATCTGTAACTATTGCAGCTTTGTTATTTCCATGTCTGATGGATATCATTCCACATTGTTTTCCCAGATTTACACTGCTTGAGAATATCCACACACTCTACAATTGCCAATGCTCCCTACCACCAGAACCCAAAACCACTCCTTCCCTCTATGACCCAATACTACCCAGTCAATTGCTCATGTGCTGCATATAATCATACACTGTCTCATGTCAAACAGTGAAACTCCATGAATTAGTTTTAGATTTGATATGACTGCAGCCTAAAATTTCTTTCTGCTCCTGTGCCTGGAATACCCCCCTAAGGTACAGGAATATGGTGAAAGTTATCGATCAGCATATCCTCAAATCCTCAGTGAGGTCACTGTGCATTACACTGCACACTGCATTAAAATGTTTTGCATGTAATGACGGTGTAACAGTCTGAAGGCAGGTGGATTCACATCTTCCTCAAAAACTGTGTTCTCTGCCTCTTCTGTCTATTGCTGAATAAGAACACTAGCATCAACTGTAATGAGATTATAGCAACTGTAGTTCAGTACCCCTAAATGCATTTAGAATTGCCTACAATGATATGCAGTTGTTATGATATGCCTTGAACTGTTGAAGTAATTTTTTTAATAGTTTTCCCTTTCTACTACTGCTGACCATGTTCATATTTATTGCTCATTAAGGCTACCTGTCTGTTTAGCTAGCTCCATCTCTGCATAGTTGTTTGAAGTGGTATCTCTCTGTGTCTTTGTGCATGGGTAATATGACAAATAGTAAGAGAAAGGACTAGCAAAACAAAATAAAAAGATGAAGCCCTTGTGAAAATAGAAAAAATTAAAATATTAGCAATAAATAAAAAAATATTATTACAGAGAAAAGGGAAATCATGTTTTAGGAAAGAATGTTTCAGAAACTTTTTTACTTATTACAATGATGATACCTAAAACCCATTTTATTCACCCACCTATTAAACATTTTAAAACCTGTTTTCATTGTGATATAGGCTGAAATTGAAACTGGCTGTTTCTTACATATGATGACATTTTAATTAAAAGGTAAATAAATTACAAGGTTGGCAAATTATATACTAATAGCAAGTTGATAAAATAACAGTACAACCACACTGTGCATGTAGCACATTATACTGTTTCCTGTAATTATCTCATACAGGTCCTAAACTCCTGAGATACTGGACTAATCTTTAAGGTAAATAGTCCCAAGTTATTTGAGGGATAAAAGGGGTATAAATGTAATTTATAAAGCTTCCTATAAAGGTTCAATTATGGTTACATTTTGTAATTAGGAAGGCCTGAATAGGCATACGTTTCTTCTCAGTGTTCATGACACAATTAATAATTTAATTTAGTAGTTCTTAGTATGTTATCATCTTGGACTACATCAGCAATGTAAGGGAATATTTTTTGTCCCATAGTGCATTTATGACTAATGACTCCCTTATTCCATTTCTCCATTTTCATAAATCTAGTAGAAGTAATTCTAGCAACTGGACTTGCTGAGTAATCATTGAAGACCTTTCACTACTCATCCGAGCAGTTTCTTCATTTCAAGCTGAACAAGCAGCCAGATATTAGGAGTTTAACATCATGCAAGCTGGAGAACATAATACATTCATGTAAATTGCCAATTTTTGACATTGACATAATAGCAAACATTTAAGTTGGAAAGTTGCTTAACGAGTTTCACAAAAGTCCAATCCCTACCCTAGAATGAGCTTGGGTGCTTAGTTTGAAAAATCATCTGTTGCTCATGTGGAAAACATATTCATAATATCAAATGATTATCATACAGCTATGCATTATGCAAACTATTATCAATTATATTGATATCTCTGCATGAATCTCAAAATATATTTTTAATTAATAAATTCATATTTATTTATTTTATTAAAGAAAAACTGCTTTGCCATGGCTAGGACTCAAGCCTAAACTGATTAAATTGGTCAAAAAAATTGCATCCAGTGGAATGCCACACGTTAGGAATTTAATCATTTTAATATGGGTGTCAAATAATAATGGTACAGGTATGAGATCAATTATCCGGAAACCCAATATCCAGAAGGCCTGGAATAACGGAAAGGCTGTCTCCCATACACTCCATTTTGTCCTAATAATCCAAATGTTTAAAAATGTTTTTCTTTTTCTCTGTAATAATAAAACAGTGCCTTGTACTTGATCCTAACTAAGCTATAATGAATCCTTATTGAAAGGCAAAACCAGAGTTTACTTAACGTTTACATAATTTTCTAGGAGACAAAACCCCCAGCCCTGAGCATTTTGGATAACTAATATTTTTTTTTCTGGAAGAAAGAATATGTAAAATTTTTCAAGAATAGATATAGTTAATTTAGATTCTATAAAATAGTAAACTTATTGCATATCTTAAATGGATTCTGCCATGGGAAAACATGGTATTTACAAAATGTGTCAGTTAATAGCCAAGGCTATCTTAGGCCCTCTGCCACTTTAGGTGGTCATTTTGATAGCTTGCCCCATGCTTACATTTTTTGCATCAGAGTGGGTAGAGGTTGGGAGCATCGCTGGTGCAGAGAGCTGGAATTCTGAAATCAGAGTCTGAATTTTGACTCTTTAAGTTACCAGGAGCAGCTTTTTGCTCATTGCCAAAGGGACCCTGTTTATATCGCTCCTCCAGTACAATCTTGCATTGAAATCCATTTTTCAAAAGAGCAAACAGGTTTTTTTTATATTTTATTTTGAAGTCTGACCTGACACTAGATATGTTGTCAGTTTCTAAAGTTAACAAATGTGACTTGTGCTCAGATAAACTCTAGTCACTGTTTACTGCTGAAATTGGAGAAAGAAGAAGATGCACTTGTATGGTTAGATGTGGTGTACATAAAGTACTTCCAAACTTTTATTGGAGTGGAGTACAAAAGATAAGATGTTTCAGAGCCTCCATACACACACCTCTCCCTGCTTTCACATAAATTACCCATACCTATACTAACTATAGTAATAGTTTAGTTTAGTCTCACAATAGCCTTTGATATTCTGTCTGTCCAAAAAATCATCCAAGCCATTCTTAAAGGCATTAACGGAATCAGCCATCACAACATCACCCGGCAGTGCATTCCACAACCTCACTGTCCTGACTGTGAAGAACCCCCTAAGTTGCTTCAAATGAAAGTTCTTTTCTTCTAGTCTGAAGGGGTGGCCTCTGGTACGGTGATCCTCTTTATAGGTAAAAAAGTCCCCTGCTAATTGTCTATAATGTCTTCTAATGTACTTGTAAAGTGTAATCATGTCCCCTCGCAATCACCTTTTTTCCAGAGAAAACAACCCCAACCTTGACAGTCTACCCTCAAAATTTAACCAGTTTAGTTGCACGTCTCTGCACTCTCTCCAGCTCATTTATATCCCTCTTAAGGACTGAAGTCCAAAACTGCACTGCATACTCCAGATGAGGCCTTACCAGGGACCTATAAAGAGGCATAATTATGTTTTCATCCCTTGAGCTAATGCTCTTTTTTATGTAAGACAGAACTTTATTTGCTTTAGTAGCCACAGAATGACACTGCCCAGAATTAGACAACTTGTCTACAAAAAAAACCCTAGATCCTTCTCATTCAAGGAAACTCCCAACACACTGCCATTTAGTGTATAACTTGCATTTATATTATTTTTGCCAAGGTGCATAACCTTACATTTATCAACATTGAACCTCATTTTCCAGTTTGCTGCCCAGTTTTCTAACTTAGACAAATCACTCTGCAAAGTGTCAGCATCCTGCATGGAACATATAGTTCTGTACAATTTAGTATCATCTGCAAAAATAGAAACCGTACTTTCAATGCCCACCTCCAGGTCATTAATAAACAAGTTGAAAAGCAGGGGACCTAGTACAGAGCTTTGTGGTACGCCACTAACAACACTGGTCAAATTAGAAAATGTTACATTTACCACCACTCTTTGTAGTCTATCTTTTAGCCAGTTCTCTATTCAGGTACAAATACTATGTTCCAGGCCAACATTCCTTAATTTAACCAGTAACCTTTTGTGTGGCACTGTATCAAATGCTTTAGCAAAGTCTAAGTAAATCACATCCACTGCCATTCCAGAATCGAGGTCCCTGCTTACCTTCTCATAAAAAGAAATTAAGTTAGTCTGGCAAGATCTATTACGCATAAAACCATGCTGGCACACACTCATAGTATTATGATTTGCTATAAAGTCCAGTATCTTATCCTTTATTAACCCTTCAAAAAGCTTTCCTACCACTGACGTCAGACTAACTGGCCTATAGTTTTGAGGCTGAGAACGGGATCCTTTTTTGAATCGAGGCACCACATTAGCAATTCGCCAGTCTCTCTGCACTATGCCAGACCTCAATGAATCCTGAAAAATTAAGTAAAGAGGTTTGGCAATCACAGAGCTAAGCTTGCTAAGTACCGTGGGATGAATACCATCTGGCCCCGGACCTTTATTTATCTAAACATATTCTAGTCTCTTTTGAATTTCCTCATGTGTGAACCATATATCATTAGTTGTATTACTAGAATTGGTACTATTAAGAAGAAACCTTCAATAACTGGTTCCTCATTTGTGTAGACAGATGAAAAATATGAATTCAGAATCTGCACTTTTATTTTGATTTTCATTAACCAGCTGACCCCCCTCTGATACTAAAGGTCCCACCCCTTCCTGCTTAATTTTTTTTGCTATTAACATATTTAAAAAATAATTTTGAAAACAGTATATAAGATTAGAACATCAGACGGAAGAGTCTCCACCAACCCGGATACAATTGCCAAGACGTTCACCAATTTCTACCAGAAACTTTACACAGCCACAAAACCCGGGAAAAAAGAATCCCTGGACTCTTATTTAACCAAATATGCACCTAACCCAATTTCTTCAGAGATGAGACAAATGCTGGATGAGGACATCACCTGCCAAGAGATAGAGGATTCCATTAAGCACCTCAAAAGAGGCAAAGCACCAGGGCCGGATGGCTACACTAGCCTTTACTATAAAAAATTCCAGAACCAGCTTCTTCCTCATCTTCTCCAAGTTTTTAAACACATCACCCAAGGCTTACCTTTGCCACCAGAAATGAACGAAGCGAAGATTTCTGTGATTCCCAAACCAAACCGGGACCCTCTCTCTACAAAGAACTTTCGGCCAATATCCCTACTCAATGTAGATATAAAAATCTTGGCATCAATAATGGCCTTGAGGCTAAACAGAGTTCTAACCACGTCCATCCATAAAGATCAGATTGGATTTATACCATCTCGTCAAGCACCAGACAATATAAGGAAAATCCTCAACATCATTGACCAAGCTAACATGTCCAACACACCCACGTGTCTGCTTGCCTTAGATATAGAGAAGGCATTTGACACACTGAATTGGCCATACCTATTTTCTGTCATTGACAAGATGGAACTGGGAACTAACATAAGCAATATGATAAAAATCTATTATCTCCAACCGACGGCCCAACTCAATCTACCCACCACCTCTTTACCCGATACCATAAAAATTCAACGGGGCACGAGGCAAGGATGCCCGCTCTCCCCAGCTTTGTTCGCCTTAGCCATGGAGCCACTGGCGAGGGCCATCAGACAGAATCCCGACATCAAGGGCTCTGTAGTGAAAGGAAAGGAATACAAACTATCACTTTTCGCAGACGAACTCCTGGTTAACCTTACCAACCCCCTGCTATCCCTACCAAACCTTCTTAAAACATTACAAGAATTTGCAAAAATGTCAGGCCTGAACATTAACACAGAAAAGTCTGATATGCTACCCTGCAACATGCCTGCACATACAGTAAAACTAATAGAACTGAATTTTGGCTTCACAATGCAAAAAGAATACCTCAAATATCTGGGAATTAAACTAACAGCAACCTTGTCATCACTGTATCGAGCCAACTTTCCCCCTCTGATAAAATCCCTACAACAGGATCTCTTAACATGGGACAAACACAAAATTTCATGGATAGGAAGAATCCATTGCACTAAGATGGTGCTTCTACCAAAAATACTCTATCTATTTAGATCTCTACCCATTCCCATTATCTTGAAAGATCTACAGAAGCTGCAAATCAAAATTAACAACTTCATCTGGAACAACAAACACCCCAGAATCTCAAAACAGATAATGTATATGTCCAAAGCAAATGGGGGATTGGCAGTCCCAAATCTCACAAAATATTATTGGGCGGCAAGGATAGCACAGCTCGCCCCAGTCCATGCAACAGACGCCACGCCACTGTGGGTACAAATTGAGAATGATCTGATCTACCCCAAACTATTAAATCAAGCCATATGGCTCCCGAATATAAGTAACAAAGACCTGATCAATGCCTCACCCTTGACACTGGAGTCAATTAAACTCTGGACGAGGTTGCGAACGAAATACAATTTAATCTCCTCTCCATCTCCACTATGCTCAATACTGAATAACCCCAATTTCCAGCCGGGTCTCTATCACCGTCCCTTTACATGGTGGATTGCCAAGGGAATAACTACACTAAAAGCTTTAACTAGCTTTGGACGACTGATGACACTTTCACAACTTCGAGATAAATACCAATTACCTACTGAAGAAATATATAGAGCAAACCAAATTCTACACTTTGCCAACCTAAGATTGAAAGATAGCGAACACAAAACGATCACTGCATCTGGCTTTGAGACTTTCTGCATGCACTCACCGTTAGCACCTGGACTGATTTCCCTTCTTTACAAATCACTGATTCATCCCGACAAACACAACCTAAAGCTCCCCTATATGCTAAAATGGGAAGCAGACCTAGGAACATCACTTACAACTAAACAATGGGCAATATGCAGTCTAACAGCTAACAAAGGCAGTACCTGTGTCTCGATTCGAGAGACCTCCATCAAATTGCTACATAGAACCTACTTAGTACCAGCACGTCTCCATAAAATCTACCCTTCCTGTGATCAGAGCTGCTTCAGGGGATGCTCTGAAATTGGAACTATGAAACACATTTGGTGGTCCTGCCCAACGGTTTCAAAATTTTGGGACTCAGTTGTTCACCTCCTTTCTAGGGTACTGCATACCACATTCCCCAAAGACCCGTCTACCTTACTATTAGGGAAAAAAACAGACAAATTTAAAAATACCGCTCATAAACTGAGCCAACACATCTTAATGGCAGCCAGACTCATCATTGCTAGCCACTGGAAAAAGCCTACACTCTCTTTGGCAACCTTGAGAACTAAAATAATGTACATCGCAGCAAGCGAAAAACTTACACATCTACTTAAAGAAGACATGGAAGCTTTCGACGCAATTTGGCTACCCTGGCTGGCCCATGAACAAGATCCACAACTATTACTGGCTCTACATGTTTAACTCCGACTAGGGGGGAATCCTCAACCCATAGGCACGCCTCCATGAAAAGAAGGATGGAAATTTTCAAGTTATCCTCACCATAGATTTATGATGGACACTTTAATTTATGGACTCTGCTTTTTGAATTCAGGACTTGCAGGCAAAATGCTTGCTTCATTTTTTTTTTTTTTTTTTGGTACTGTGAATTTACAGACTTTTTACTTGACCCCCTTCCCCTTTACTTTTTTTTTTCTTTCCCTCCCACTCCCATTCATCCTATTCCCATGATCTATACACTTATATATATGTTGTTGCATATAAGAAATTGCTTAATAAAACTTTCAGTTTAAAAAAAAAAAAAATAATAATTTTGAATTATTTTTACTGCTTGCTGTAATATCCTTTTCCATATCAATTTTAGCTTGCCTTATAGCTTCTATAACTCATGGCTGGTTATATTAACTTACTGTACCTGAAACCAGGCTGGTGCTCCGATCAGCACAAAACTGCATCGACCCGGGGTTCTGCCAGTGAGCACCACAGTGCGATTGTCTTCTTCGCTTTTTCTTTCTTCAGATTTTCCAGGACAGATGCATGCCCAGTAGAATAAAAAAGTCAGCTTTTTCATTTTTAATCTATGGTACATGCGCAGCCATGAAAAGAAAGAAAAAGCTGGAAAAGGATCACTCTGCAGTGTTCGCTGGAGGAACACTGGGCTGGTGGAGTTTTCTGCTAATAGGAACACTGGCCCAGGGTGTCAGGTAAGTAAATACAATCACTTTGGGCGCCTACATTTTGGCACCGCCAAGCAAAAAAATACTTTTCTTCTCCTTAAAAGAGAAAAAAAATACAGCAAGTCCAGTTGATTTGACTTATTACTATAAACCCAACAGAAACACGTCTAACTCTTTTAATAATGAGAAGTGAAGGTATGAAAATTATAGCCCCATTCCAAAACACACCAAATGCCAATTGAATGCATTTGTATATGTAAACAAATTAGCACAAAGTATAACAAACCATCAGACACAAACTTTCTTCTTTAGTAATCAGTAATTTAATAATAATAATGAATTGCTAAATTATGACAGCACTCATTAATGTAGATTTAATGAATGGCTATAATAAAAAGAAATGTTGTCACATCATATGGCACTTTTAGAAGTTGCTTTCCCAGTGATAAGAATTACCATTTAACTCTATGTTTTTAGACAATGTTGGTGTTTGATAAGGAGCGGTTATGTTCAAATAGTTGGACTTAGATAACAGTCATTTGCAAGATGTGATTATCTGGATACAAAAAGGTGGAATTTACTTGTTCAATAATATACAGCAGGAAAAATAAGTATTGAACAAGTCAACAGTTTTCTCAGTAAATATATTTCTAATGGGGCTATTGACATGACATTTAGTCAGTAAAATCCCAGTAATCCACACATAGAAAGAAATCAAAACAAATAACTCCATAAAATATGGTATGTGTAATAAAGCAGAATGGCCCCAACAATGTACATCTGTAACAAATGCCATTAGTATGTTTTGCAACAATATGGTTGAGAAGGTCTTGAAAGAGCTCTTTATTCTTACCCATCATGAGATGCTTCTTGTGTTATACCTTGGTAATGAGATAGGCCATCCATTAGGACTCAACCAGCTATTAATTTGCACTGATAGGAGTAGGATTGCTTTCTAAATACCAACAGATTTTAGCAGGTTTCTTGGCTTTCAATGCCTTTTTGCACCTCCTTTTCTTCATGTGTTCAATACTAATTACATGTGTTATTCTACTTTATTAAATATAACTTAATTTATCAATTTATTTGTTTTGACTTCTTTGTACTGTATGTGTGGATTACTTGGGTTGTTACCAACATCTGGTTTAAATTTCATGTCAATAGTCCCAGAAATAAAAAAAGCAGAAATATATTTACTGAGAAAAACAACATGTTCATTATTTATTTTCACTGCTGTATATGATATAGTGTACTATAATGCCTCTTTATACAATAAATAATTTTGACAGCCCATAGTACTTCTGTACAGTCTGCAATATTTTGCACTTTTCTTTAGTATATGATTTTTATTGTACCAAACTATATCTGGGTTTCATAAAATTGCATATCTTAAAATCTGTGGAAATATTTTCTTGCTATTTAAGTATTTTTTTTTATTGGCTCTAAATTTTATACTGATATAAACAGTAGGTTAGACGCCAATAGGTGCTGAATTTTCAAACTAGAAGTCACTGAAAACATGTTAATCCAAAATTTACAAACAATAAAGACTAAGTGCAAATAGCCTTAGACTATCACTATTTACATCATACTAAAATTTCATTAAAAGTTAAACAATAACATTTAAACGAGAAGGAAAGACAAAATTACAAAACTATAATACAATGTTGCCAATTACACCTGGTCCTGAAACGCTGGGTTCGATTTTCTCTCTGTGCCTTTTGAAAGCTCTGCTCACATTCCAATAACTTAGTGGGCACCATGTTCTTAAGTCTCTACGTCACTTCCCATTAAACTTAGATCCCCACTGACTACCCTGTGCTTGAAAAATAAAATAAATAAATGCAATACTGATTACAGACCTCAGTCAGACAAAACATGCAGCCTTTCCTCCCCCTTCCTCCCCTGTTCCCAACACTATCTAGTAAGCGGAGTGGGAATTTAGAACAGCATTACATCTCTATGGTAACAGAAGCTCTATTGCTCCGCTTACAAGATAGTGTTGTGGACAGGGGAGGACTGAGGTCTGTAATCTGTATTGCATTTATGTGTGTGTTTAACCAACAATATCACAAGCGCAAAGTTTAAATTGACTTTTAGAACAGACCAAGCATAGATAGTGATGATGTTTGGGTGTCATGTGACTTAAATGTCTTCGCTGCACAGGGAAAGCATTCAATTTAATTGTGCATGGCCAGGGCACAGGGGAATGGTTGTGCGCATGTGCATGCCCTTAGATGGTGATTTTTATTAAGATACAGATGTGATATACTTTAAATCTACCTGGCAATAATTTTGAATTCAATTTCAGAATAATTTCACAAGGAAACTCAATTGGAGAAAAGCTTCTGGTAAGCAGATCATACTGGCCAATATTTTGAGCTGTATTTGCATTTTAAATTTAGTTCTGCTTTAATAGACAGCTATTAGAATAAATCTGTCTTATAGTCCACAAAATGTTTTTTTAATGTTTAAAAAAAATGATTCCATATATATATATATATATATATATATATCTTAGATAAAAGGGCACTCACCAATCTCTTAGATATTCGCCGGGTGCTGACCAAATTTATCTACAATAGTCCAAAGAATGCACTCACGGCCAAGCGCATCAGCTGTATATCAAAATATATTTATTTGTGCATAGTGCATCATGCACGAATAAATATATTTTAATATACAGCTGATGGTCTTGGCCGTGAGTGCTTTCTTTGGACTATTGTATATATATATATATATATATATATATATATATATATATATATATATATATATATATATATATATATATATATATATATACTTTAAATTAGCTGTAATCAGTAAGACTTTTAAATATTAAGAAATAAAACAATATCTCAAAAGTAATCTGCATAATCTTTCTCAAGAGAAGGATGTTTAATAAAGTTATAATAAAGTTTTAAGTATAGGGCATATTTAGCAAAGTGGGAAAGCTGGTGAATGCTAACATTCAACGATTGAATGAAATTTAACTGTGGTGAGTTAAAATTTAACACTTTGATAAATTTGCACTTATAGTAAGGACTGATCTTGACTGGGGAAAAATCATGAAATATTCATGTTTTTTTTTTATAAAATCGGATTTTTAAAAAAATCAATCAATCAAAAAAAAACCTCAAGGATGAAAAAGTCAGAATCTGAAAATCCGGCATCTCAGACCTGCTGAGGTTGCATATAAGTCATTGGGAGAAGTCCCAATGATTTTTTTGATGTGCACTGGGTTTCGTGCAATACCCTTAAGTTTTCAGAGAAAAATCGTGAAAATCTGACTTTTTCCCACAGAGAATTTATCAGGAAGTTTGTAGCAGAAAATATTGAGATAAATTCAGACTTTGATAAATAAACCCCTAATTGTAAGAATAAGAGAATATTTTACTAAAATCTTAATGTATCTCATTATTTAACTAAAAAAACCACAACCAAACTCCCATACCTCTGTTATAGATTAATACACAACCTCAGCAGGTCTGAGATGGTGGATTTTCAGATTCTGGCTTTTTGCTGCATCAGGCTTTAATAAATCTTGAAAAATTTGAGATAAAAAAAACCCCGAAAAAAAAAATATCAAATTTTGTCCCACAAAGCTCGACTGGAGTTTCGTAAATAACCCTCAGTATGTTGCAAAAACTTTTCATTAACTGCATATATTTGTGACCAGATTAATCCATATACATCTCTTAAAAAAGGATGTTGAAATAGGCAACAGAAGAAGATGGTATAGGTTATGTCAAAGCAACATTATATAAAAGGAGAATGACCCAGTTTAACTTGAAGCAGAACTTTTAAAGAACAATATCATACTTTAGCTAAGGCATGTTGTGTTTTTGTGTAAAGTTATCTTTGTGTGTATGCAGTGCCTAAGAGGGAAATCAAGGGACCACCATCAGTGAACTTGATATCAGAGGCCCAGCAAAGCTAGGAGTCCAAAAAATATTTTTATAAAGAAAAACACTGGTATCTGTCATCATTAATTATGGGCCCCCCTACTACCTGGGGTCATTGGCAAAAGAGGCCCAATGGGTGGTTGTGGGCCTGCCAACAAGTCAAATAAATTAATTTGAAAGGAAAAAGGACCTTCACATACATTTTCATGACCCAGATATTCCCATATCTACCCAGTTATCCACAAATACCTACCACAAATCACTCAAACCCCACATCAAGCTCCACCCTTGTTGCAACCCACAAATTAAATTTTTCCATCTTAGTGGCCCCCTTTACCATGTGGCCCCTGACTCTAGTACACCCTGTACCACACTGATGGTGGCCCTGGTTATTCCCATAGTTCAGAAATTTGTAAGAGTTCTGCTTAATATAACAAGGAAGGCTAGTAGACTATAGGATCCCAGTTCAGTGATATTAATGGGAAATTATTTTATACATGGATCTAACAAATCAACTGGTGTGGCATCTTCTGCAAAGACAGATTTTGGACTAATATTTTCCACTGTGTTCTGTTTGTTATTTGGTCTACCATTTACTAGTATAAACTGTGAGACACGTAAAAAATGCAGTAGAAATAGGCATACTATAGAGGATATCACAGACCTTGTACACTTAACAGGTCAAATCTCTCTATCTATATTCTGTTTCCAGCTCAGGTTATCGAGTTGCTTTGTTGATATATACAAAGGGCAGATTTGTGTGAATTTAGAATTCACCACAGTAAAACTCCTCCACTTTTTGTAAAATATTTTTCAAATTATTAGCATGTCCTGCTATAGTAGTTAAAAGTTCCTTATGTT
Organism: Xenopus laevis; assembly: GCF_017654675.1. Lineage (NCBI taxonomy): Eukaryota > Metazoa > Chordata > Amphibia > Anura > Pipidae > Xenopus > Xenopus laevis. The sequence continues at coordinate 18,898,266 of NC_054373.1, forward strand.
TTACCACAAAACTTACCTATCAGGACTTTTAAGTTAAAAAGCAGGAACATTTCACATGATAAATACCTAATGATATCTTTGTCTTAAATAAAATATCAATACTGAACATCATATAGATTAAAGGAAACATTTCAAAACAAGGATCTGCATTACAGTACAAATATAGTTAGAGGAAAAAAGCATTTAAAAATTAAAAACTGAGCTCGGTATTGTTTGAAAAGTTGAATAAGAGAACAAGACACAACATACAACTGCAATTTTATTTTTAAAAAATTGTTAAAATATTGAATAATGCATTGAGAAGACTAATACAACAAAATCATAGCTGATCTCTTCTTTAGTCCAGAGAAAATACCAGTTTCTGTAATTTTGCAATTGGTAGATGGCACATCAGGTCATAAACAATATGTTTATGTTCCTGGTTCTGCAGCTGCAAAGTAGAAACTATCAAGGGATAGTTTATATGTGATAAACAAGATGGCTCTTTAGTACAAATTAAATTAAAACTCTTATATACAGCTTCTCTTTCTCACAAACACAACAAATTTTGTTCAATGGTAAAAAAAGTTAAGTACAGTTCAGAACATTCAGTGCACCAAAAATAACACTTTCTTGAGTGCATAATAAAGGTTTGAGTGATTATTTTTATAAGAAGGTTATTTGATGTGTGCATTTATATTAACTGAATGCCCTTTTCATATTTGTATCATATTCTTAAGAACCCTGTTCTACAAGATCAACAATAATAAACCTAATGTGGACATTATTAATGCAATCAATTGAAACATGTTATAATATACACATCAAGCTTCTTGCCTGATGAAAATACACAAAAATACATATTATAGTACTCAAAAGAACCCAGAACAGAAATGCTTTTTCTTAGCAAAGCCTATTCACAAACAGAATTAGAGGTACTATAAGCAAATACCAAATAAGTTGTGAAGGTAAAAACAAAATGAAAATTAACTTTTAATTGGAAATGTTGTATCAAAACTTAATTTCTCTAACAACTAAAGTTCTGAAATGTAGATCCCAGTCCATTAAAAGCTTACAGCATGTTAACACATACCTCTGCGTATTGATTACACCTTTTTTTTATATGTCTACATATTTATACTGTATGTATATTTTTTCAAGTTAATGATCTCTCTCTAATTTTTTCTTTATTTGTATTAATGCACTATTAACATAACTGTTTGCATATTCCTCATTCTTACAGATCAAGAACATTTAATTAGAGTTAAATATGTAATCAAATAAAGAATATACATAACACATTAGTTTAGTATCATTTCTGTAGAGGATATTAAGGTTGCAGGATAGGGTTCCATATATACAGTTCAAATGTAATTTGATGATCCTTGAAATTGGTGCTATGTATAGTAGTGTGATGTGATTCATCTGTAATGAATTCTTTTTGAAGCTTGAATGGTATATCCCCAGCAGAGATATCCTTCAACTGCCATTTGTAAAGCTTTAGTTTCAAATTCATCTTAAGGTGACACTATAAAAAAAAATTAAAAGTTATCTAAAAATAATAAGCACATTTGTAGATAAACTATGTAGTCTGCACTTTTGAGATATTTTGCAAGTCAATAAAGAACTGATAACCAAAAAATTGTAAGAAACAACTGTCTAGAATTTGATTGTCCTTATTTATAAAGTTACAAAGACAATAAAGTTAAAACTATATATATTTTTGCCAAACAGATTGACTGAAATAAAAATTAGTTAACTAATGTATCCTAATTGATATTTGGAGATGAAATGAGGGTGTTAAAATATTAAATGGAAATTTGCAGAAAACAATAACATTGCTAAATCGGCTGAATTTAGTTTTACATATGTAAATGTTTGTGTTTTAAAATATTCACTCAGATCTCATATCTGTAAATACTATAAATGTGAATATATATATATATATATATATATATATATATATATATATTTTTTTTTTTTCCTTTTAAATATTATATTGAATGAAACATACCTTCTACTGATTATCTTCTTTGATAAAGGAAAATAATTACCGTATCACCTGAAAATGGTTATTGATATATTCAAATTTTATTCAGTGCTTTACAAAGAATCGAAAGAAATTGGTTCCTTTTTCTAGTTTAATTTATAATCTAAATTCCCTACCACAGTAGTATACACATAGGTGTTGAGATAAATTCCACTAGTTTCTTTTCATTCCTATAAGGTGTATTTATCAAATGGTGAAATCTATTTTTTACCCATTGATAATTATGCCTCTTGAAATCCAATAGGAATGAATATAAAGTGGTGGAATATTTATTTTGTGAGCTCTAATTTCACATTTCGCCAAATCTGCTGCTGAGTTTCTCCCTAGTCGATTCAATTAATGCTAATCTTTTAAAAACTATTACGTCTGGGGGGATTTGTTTACCTACTTGCTGTTATTTAAAGTAACATGGCATCATCATGCTATCTGTGAACCTCCTACACACTCAGGGGCACATTTACTAAGGGTCGAATTTTGAAGTGGTAAAACTTTGAAATTCGACCATCGAATTGAAAAAATTCGATAGTCAAAGGTTTTTTTTTGATTGAATTTAGCTGTTTTCGATCAAATTCAAATCGGTCGCAGAAATCGTTAGAATCGAACGAATCGAACAATTTAATCGATCAAATGATTTTCAAAAAAAACCCGTTGACTTCTAAAACCAAATACTGGCTATAGGTTCTAGGAGGTACCCATAGGCTAACATAGCAATTCGGCAGGTTTAGGGTGGCAAAGTGTCGAATTCAAAGTTTTGACAGTACTTTGATTTTTGAATGGTTGAATATTCAAAGTTTTTTCAATTCAAATCGAATTTTGGCCTATACGATGGCCGAAGTACCCAAAAATTACTTCGAAATGCGAAGTTTTTGAATTTGAGAATTCACTTTGACCCTTAGTAAATGGGCCCCTCAGTGGGACTAACTTCACTCATATAACACAAAAATACCCTTAAATATTTACACTAGCATGCTGACTTTTACACTAACACACATATTAAGCTTTGGGGGCTTTTTATATACAGCATGCACACTATTTGATTCTTTTTACAGTAGCAGCTGTTTTATTATATAGTATAACTAGTATCCAACTAATCACATTGCATAATTAGCATTTATTTTATTTTAGTGATATTACGTTGTTTAAATGCAGCTCCACATTGCATTCTTAAATCTTTAAACATATTCTAAACAAATATTAATTGTACAGGGAGATTAGAATGTTGACCACAGTTTTTATTTGCAATACATACTTTTAATTGCATGTATTGGTTTTATTGCTTTGTTGGTGCTTTAACAGCAGTCTTGATTGCTTCTACCCTTACAAATAATAAGTTCAATATTTTATTTTTAGATTTAGGGCATTTACATGCTCATACTTTTATAATCCTATCCATATTGGGCATCAGAAATGTATTGGCATTTATATCTTGGATTATTTATTTGTAAAGGGTGTGTGAATATAAGATGCAACTAAATAAGATGCAGCTAAAATGCAAAGCTTTGAAGCTTTGAAGTGTTTTTCAAAAATTTCCTAAAAACTTCAAAAATGTGGAATGCAAAGGCACATTTGCCTATTTTGAATATATCAGAATGCATTCTTTACAAATATATATGGTGTTCTGGCATGAATTACCAATGTTTGGCTTGTGATGTACTGTACAGTATGTAAGTACACTTATTGCTGGTGCAGTGTTGTACATATGTACATTACCATATACAGTATATAGTACAAAGTACTCAGGAGCCCTGGACACTTTAAATCAGTTGTATTTTAAGTGTATAATGAAATGTGTTACTGATAATATTCTTTGAATTATGACACATATGAAACATTTACTTGTGGCATTGCATTCAGATTACGATTAAAGTCGTACTCAAAATTGTATAGTTTTGTGGTTCAACTAAAATTTTCCCCTGATATACAGTGTACCTAAAGTAAAAATATTTATAAATATGCTTGTATTTAATACAAATTCATTCACTATACAATATAATGAAATATTTCCCCATGTCTTTATTAAAAACTAAAACAAAATGAAAACAGTTGAGTACATGCAATTTTTTATACGAAAAATAAGGATAAATCATAGTGAATTGCAAAATCCAGCAAAACATGAATTTATTGGGCTATATTTACAATATTTACAGGGTAAATGCAGACATTTAGTACTCTATTACACTTTATGAGTAACACTGCATCTTATAGTACACATTTTCTATACAACTGAAACCTACCATATAAAAACAGTGTTGTCTATAAACATATAAACAAACCTAAGTAATCCTGATGATGTCCACATACATAAATACATGTGTTTAATGAAGTCATTTTTATTATTGATATATATGTGCGTGTGCATGTGAAATAATTAAGGGAATAAAGCAATATGTATTTCATTACTACAAACACATATTAAAAAATGTATTTAACAGAAAAGTGCTAAAATATCAAGCCTTTATAATGTTTTAGGACTTTGTTCTAGCACAATGTTTTAAGTCATTCAAGCATAGATGGTTCAACATTACACAGATTCTGCAAATCTACAGTTTAGTGTGTTAAAAAAAGTAGCCACAACACTTCCCAGAGGTGTATATGAGGTAACTAAGCCAATTGCAAATGTTCCCTTTAAATTCAGTTGGCTTTTGCAGTTGTACAAGTATCTATGGCTCAAGTTTATGAATCTTTGTAGTTGTCAGAGACTACGGTGCACATTTACTACGGGTCGAATATCGAGGGTTAATAAACCCTCAAATTCGACCCTCGAATGTAAAATCCTTCGAATTCGAATATCAAATTCGAAGGATTTACCACAAATACTACGATCGATCGATCAAAGGATTTTTCTTTGATCAAAAAAACCTTAGAAAAGTGTTAGGGAAGGTCCCCATAGGCTAACATTGTACCTCGGTAGGTTTAAACTGCCGAAGTATGTAGTCAAAGTTTTTTTTAAAGACACAGTACTTCGACTATCGAATGGTCGAATAGTCAAATGATTTTTAGTTCAAATCGTTCGAATCGAAGTCGAAGGTCGTAGTAGCCAATACTTTGAAATTCGAAGTTTTTTTTACTTTGAATTCTTCACTCGAGCTTAGTAAATGTGCCCCACATCTTTCTCTTTCCAAGTTTCTGCAAATGCTAAACTGTAATAAAAAAAATCCTTGCAATTAATTTTTAATCTCTTGAGAAACTATACTATATATTTATATTTCATAGTATGCACTTTTGCAGGTGCTCAGACAATTCCTATTTCAAACATTCAGAAGAATGTAAAAACCTCAAATGCTCACATTTTACCTAGGAAAATTCTAATTTACTTTTTAAATAAATACGTTTTATATTCATGTTTTTTTACTTAAAGGGGACCTGTCACACCATTTTTTTTTCAAAATCCAATTTTATCACATTAGTCAAGCAAAATGAACTTTGATTACACTATATAAATTATTTGAATCTTGTTTCCTTAAAGGGATACTGTCATGGGAAAACATGTTTTTTTTCATACGCATCAGTTAATAGTGCTACTCCAGCAGAATTCTGCACTGAAATTCATTTCTCAAAAGAGCAAACAGATTTTTTTATATTCAATTTTGAAATCTGACATGGGGCTAGACATTTTGTCAATTTCCCAGCTGCCCCTGGTCATGTGACTTGTGCCTGCACTTTAGGAGAGAAATGCATTCTGGCAGGCTGCTGTTTTTCCTTCTCAATGTAACTGAATGTGTCTCAGTGGGACATGGGTTTTTACTATTAAGTGTTGTTCTTAGATCTACCAGGCAGCTGTTATCTTGTGTTAGGGAGCTGCTATCTGGTTACCTTCCCATTGTTTTTTGTTTGGCTGCTGGGGGGGACAGGGAGGGGGTGATGTCACTTCAACTTGCAGTACAGCAGTAAAGAGTGATTGAAGTTTAACAGAGCACAAGTCACATGACTTGGGGCAGCTGGGAAATTGACAAGATGTCTAGCCCCATTCAGATTTCAAAATTGAATATAAAAAAATCTGTTTGCTCTTTTGAGAAATGAATTTCAGTGCAGAATTCTGCTGGAGCAGCACTATTCACTGATTCGTTTTGAATTTTTTTTTTTTCCCATGACAGTATCCCTTTAAGTCTGGGAATTCATAATTATAGCAAGCAGGCAGGAGCTATTTTGTGGGCAATGTTATTAAGACAAGCCTTCCATCATCTCAGAATTTTGTTTATGCACCAGAATGGGGGACCTGATGTCCATCCCCATGCCCTGGCTACACAATTAAATGGTGAACTAGCTTTAATATAATCATCTATTTCACAAATTCAAGCAAGCATAACTACAAATTTTCCCCATTTCTTGATTCTACCTATTAGTATCTATGACATCCGATTACCAGAACCTTGTATTTGCTTGCTTCCAAATTTATCCAAAATAATAACTGTGGTAATTATAAGTTTAAGCAACCTAACCTGTGTATTTTTCTGATAGGCCATTAATTATATAAATTTTAGGTATCAATAAAACATTTATTGACAACAATGTTGTTGTGTGCAAATACAAATATGAAAAAAAATCACTAGGAAAAACATTTTTAGGTGAATTGTATTTTATTTATGAAACATAAGCTTGTCTCATAGCCCTTTAGCATACAAACCAAAAAAGTGGTACTTAAATACAGACCAAACAAATGATGTCTGGGGCATTGCAATAAAGGTTTCAGCTTACAAAATGTTTTACTACTCTTCTCAACAGCCATACAAACAGTATTAGCAAAGGAAAGAGATCTGGATCTTGTCCGTCATTTGTATTACAAGATTCATTCATTATGTAGATTATTATGTGTTACTTGTGTATATTACATATATTATATACATTTTTCCCAGTTTCTATAGAAAAATAATATTTTTAAAAATCTGCACAATGTCACAAAATTAGCTCAGAAGAAAACACATGTTCTATACATGAGTTCTATAAATGTTGACACTAAAATTATTACAGTATGTATTGTGTCAATGCATCAGAAAACAAATGAAGTAGCATTTTTTCATATTAGAAATTGCTGATTTAAATATATAGATACATGATAGATTAAAAAAAACATATACAAAGAAAATAGGAAGAAAGAGCGAGAGATTCACAATTACAATATGGCCAATAACGCAGATACAAAAATATTTAATTATAAATTAATTTACCAGTATTTTATAATATATCTGATTCGACTAAAATATATTTTACTCACAAGTAGGCAGCCTTTCCCTCTTCCAGTTCTTTGCTTTTTCCACTGGAGCCACTTTTTTTCCCACAAATTCTTCGAGTTATACACATTAATAGGCCACATTGCCTTAGAAAGAAGCAACTGACATCTATCACAACTAGAACAAGCAGAAGTGCAGCCACTGCCAAACCAATAACTGCACCAACTCCAAGTCCATTGAAAAGTGTATCTTTAAGAAAAAGTATATTTGCAATATGTTACCAAACACTCTTATTACATATCAAATTATCAAAAAAATTCACTAATTTCTCAATAACATCTTCTACAGTCGATTTTTGCTTGTATAATGTTAAAGGCTACTGGATTACAAGAAAAAAAAAGGAAGAAGAAACCCTAGTATAAGGAGCTACACCAAGACAAAATACAAAAATATCAAATGCATTTATTGAATAAAAAAATATTGTTTTAATCTGGATAAAAATTAGAGCCTCCTCAGCTGTACACACAGTTAATCTGTTTTGTGATATTATTGACTATCCTTCGATATTACATGACATATGCTTATCCTTAACAATGTTGATGATCAGTGCATTCTACATGTAGGACTGTATCTTTTTTTCTGCTCTCTCTCTAATAAAATTATAAGTTACAAAAAAATGGCAATTCAGAAATGACATCACAAATCTGTCGTAACATAAACACATATTTACAAATATTAATTAGTACCAGGTACTTGTTGGATATGCCCAAAACTGTACATATATATATGCTGGCTTATTTAAAAAACGTACAGTAGAGGACACATTGAACTTCACAGACCCATATCCAATTTTCAACTGGTCAAAAAAAAAAATGGTGGAAGAAAGTCTGATACAATGTTACATAACCCAAAAGACCCTCACCAAACAAAACATATGATAACAGATCAGGCTGAACAACAACCCCCCAGATAATTCTCACCACCAGTAAGGTAAAAATTGAGGTGTGCTTGAGTCCATAAGTTCCAGATGTCAATGCCCAATGTGCATTTCACCCTAACAGGCTTCCTCAGGGGCAATCCAAATGTGAATGGGCACAGATCCATTTTAATGTGTGAGTGTTTTTAAAACAATATTTTTCAATCAATAAAGACATTTGATATTTTGTCTTAGTGTAGCTCATTATACTGGGGTTTCGTATTTCTTTTTTTTTTCTTGTAATCCAGTACTAATCTATTGCCCCTTGGATGCTCCCACATATTTTGGATATGTTATGACAAATACCTTTTGAATTTTCAAATGCATCTCTGTTTGTGGGTGTTTTTTACTAGTTTTTATAATGTGAAATGTATCTATATTTAAATAGAAGTGTCTGCTTTATTTATAGCCATAGACCTGAAAGTAAAATTTGATCATTGTTATTTAGACAATTTTGAAAATTTGCATCAATAAACTGAAAATAAGTAACAAGTATAGCCCTGTTGAATTACTGCTAAGAGTGCAATCTTCAATGATGTATAATTGTTTGAAAACTAAGAGGCCCATTCATCAAATGTTCAATTTCGAATTCAGGTGAATTTTTTTCAATTCAAATATACTCGACTGGGAGGTTAAGGAAAAATTTGATTGGCTATTATTCACTCAAATGGTTTTGACCCAAAATTTAAATTGTATTTAATTCTAAGTCAAATTGAGTTTTTCTCCTCAACGGACCTCTGCCATTGACTTTTACATGAACTCAGCAGGTTTTTGGGTGGCAAATATTCGAATAAGGACAGGTTTCCATAGTCAAGGTGTGAAAAATCTCACATTCAAATTTACATTCAAATAGGCGAATTAAATTTGAATGTGTGAATTTTGACATTTGAATTATACTATTAGTGATGGGCGAATTTATTCGCCAGGCGCGAATTTGCGGCGAATTTGCGTGATTCGCCTCCAGCGAATAAATTCGCGAAACGCCCGCGAAAATTCGCCAAAAAAAATCAAAAACGGGCGCTGGCATAAAAAACGAGACGCCGGCGCCGTTTCGCGAATTTCGCGCGAAATTCGCGAATTTTTCGGCGAAGCGAAACGGCGCAAATTCGCCCATCACTATATACTATTCAACCCTTGATAAATCTGCCCCATATACTTGATATCTAGGAAATCCCTCAAACCTATTGACTTATTAAAATTTTCAGATTGTTGAGAAAAAAAATATGAAACTGTAAAAATATACTCATATGAGGAATCAAATAACCACTTTACCATGGTCACTACAGAGATACTAGTGAGGCAGATACTGTATATCCAGAATTATCCAGAAGGCCACTTATATGGTCTAGTACAAGTTGTATTTTCTTCTCCCAAATATTTAATGAAATAAGAGTAATTTGAATTCAGTAGTATCTGTTTGTTGTATCTATAATGTTTGATGCTGTTAAGTATAAAGTATAGTTTTAATGGGACTCTTGAAACGCTGTATTGAAAATGTATTTTATTATTATGTATTAATGTTAAATAGCACATATTAAAAAATACTTTTTTAGACATGACTGTGTAAAAAAGGATGTTTAAAGGAATTGCTAAGTATAAAAATAAAAACTGGGTAAATGCATAGGCTGTGCAAAATAAAAAAATGTTTCTCATATTGTCAGTCAGGCAAAAATGTAATGTATAAAGGCTGGAGTAACTGGATGTCTAACATAACAGAACAGCTCTCTTGGTTTCCACTGACTGGTTACCCTGGTGACCAAGCAGTAACCAATCAGTGACTTGAGGGGGGACACATGAGCCACAACTGTTGCTTTTGAATCTGAGCTGAATGCTGAGGATCAATTGCAAACTCACTGAACAGATATGTCCCATGTGGCCCCCCTTCAAGTCGCTTACTAACTCAGAGTTAAAAAGCTGAAAAGTAGGAAGTAGTGCTCTGGCTATTATGTTAGGTATACGGTTACTCCAGAAGTGACAACATTTACATCACCCACAATTGCACTGCATGACATCTTGTGGCCACAATTATGTTGGTATTGTGTAAAAACACTGTGTTCTGGGTAAAAGAATATACCAAAATTGCACTGTGGTTGTAATAGTAAATAACCAATGCATACTGGAACCCCCCCCAAGCATTTCTACCTACAGCTGTGGAAGTTAGTGGGTGGTCAGATGCAGAGTTAGGGATGCAAGAGAGGTTTTGTGCAGTGCTGAAACCTTTCCTCTGGGCCCTCTGCCCCACATTTTTGTGGCAACCAAAATGACCCCTATAATATACTGTACAGGGTATTATTCTTAGTAAGTGTGGTAATTTATATTACGAAAAGTAAATTCAACCATAAGTCATCTGCAGCATGTTCATAATATAATAATGTAAATACCATATTACCCTATCCAAATTCATGTTACATGTTTATTTTTTTCTTTTTTTTTCTTTATTTGTGCACTAATATAATTCAATGCAATTCAAGACTATTACCCAAATCTTTTTAAACAAGATTAAAATATTAACAAGAAACTCACCTGCAATTATATTAGGTTTTGGTGGCATTACAAATTCAAACATTGTTGGCTCAGAGTGACCAAGTCTATTAGTAGCAATAATGTGTACTTCATATCCCACATTCCACTGTAGATGGTCTAATACTATATAATCTTTATTGCCAAGAAACTTTTTTTCAAGCCACTGGTCTTCTTTGTCTTTCTGTAATAAATTAAGAACTCACTGGAATAAAATTATGATTTTTAAATAATTACATTTTAGAAATAGTGAGGTGAGATTGTACAAATTATGGTAGCAATTGGAAATGTTGTCCTTTCTACAAATTAGAATGTAGAAGGCAAACTATTATAAATGTACTTTGTAGAGACATGTTAATTGTTATTTTGGGAAACAGATTTAAATTCACACCCATTTTGATCATCTGGGCAACATTTTTTCTTTGAAGATATATACTAAATAAACAGAATGAATAAAGTGCCATGATTGCATATGGGGGTATCACTTTTAATCAATTAACTGTACCACAAATTAGGTTACACTGATGAACTTTGGAGTTATAAATATAAAAACACTATTGTCAATGTTTCAAAACCTCCGAGAGGTATCTTTCAGGGTGGTCCACCCATTTGTAGCCAAGGAACTGGTAAGACCTTTTGATATTAGGGCATCAGTGTGTTCTTTGCATGCTGTTCTTTGTTACAGAATAGTAAAGTATACCTGAACATAGATCTATAATTTGACAAGACCAGGTGCCCCCCCCCAAAAAAAAAGGTGGCTGTCTCAAATAGACAAAAGTACTATATATTAAAGCATTTTATTACATTTTGTTACTGGCCAGAATACCTACTAAAACAATAGGCACATTTAATATAAACAAACCTAACATTTCTCTATCTGGAAACAAGTATACATATGTACTGTATACATGGCATAAAACTCGCAAAATATTATTTCCAAAAATAAGCAATAATCATGTTTTTTTTATAGAAACAGAAAAAAGAAATGCTTAGTCGAAGTCTAAGGATTTAACTTCGACGGTCGAATATCGAGGGTTAATTAACCCTCAATATTCGACCCTAGGTAAATTTGCCCCTTAGTGTAGATGCCACTGTTTAATTTGCATAATTGAAAAGTGCTAAATACTGTATTTGACACACTTGACACTCCAGTCAAGGAAGATTGATTGAGTGTGCGATGTACAGTACTAGTGGCAAAATGGTAAATGCAAAGCCCTTTTTTAAACAGACACATTAAGACCTACATTAAGTCCTATAATAACCTATGTTAAACGCAGGCACAAAAGTCACGTGGGTTAACCTCAAATAAAGTATTCAAGTCTCATATTTTAAGTCTTATGCAATAAAGAGTAGATTTACCCAAAAACTTTATTTTGAATTTGTAATCAGAAATACTTACACTTCGATACTTTACAACATAGTTTAAAATTGGTGCTCCTCCATCATCCTGTTTTGTAATGCTCAACTTAAAATTTTTCCCACCACCAGGTTGTCCATGAATTGATGGTGGACTTGGCTCACCTACAAGACACACATCTTTTTTGTCAGAACAATATACCTTCATTGAAATAAATAGAGATACCTTCATTGAAATAAATACATGGTGTGAGACTCATATGCCAGAAGTGAATTGGGCTTTATGAGATTTCCCTCCAAAAAGAACAAGTTTTCCCTAACAGACCTAACAGATAGTTCAGCCTATCAGTAAATAGTTAGCAGCTAATATTATCAAGAAACTCAAGCAATATTACTACAGTAGTGATGGGCGAATTTGCGCTGACAAATTTGCGAATTTCTTGCGAAATTTGGGAAATGGTGAAAAATTTGCGAAACTGCACTGGCGTCTCGTTTTTGATGCCAGCATCAGTCTATGATGCCGGCGTCCATTTTTTTGACGCCGTCGTCCGTTTTTTTGCCAAAATGCGCCCGCGTCCAAAAAACAGATTCCAGCGTCCATTTTTTTTAGGCCGCAAATTTGCGCCTGGCGAATAAATTCGCCCATCATTATACTACAGTAGTACAGTAATAAGCCCAATCTATTTTCTATTTAGTACTACATCTACATCCCTTAACCAACATAATCACTCAACTTTATATGCTTTTCTCTGGAACTGGATAAATTCTTCAAAAACAACCATCTGCCATTTACAATGTATTATTGTCTCAAGATATGGTCAGTAGCTTATATAGCTTATATGTATCATGCTACATTAATTGATCAGTTGTCCAGAGTGATTAGCCCTTTTGAGGATGTCTATTTCTGCACACATATAAAAGCATGCTCCCCAAGCTTGCCCTAACTAATAGTGTCCTGTGAGCAGCTAATTATAGGCTCACACTGCTGACAATGGCATACCTTGCACATAAATTTGTGCCTCAACACTTTACTTTTTCTTGTGTAACTACTACCATATTGATACATCAGCATGCTATAATTAACTATTAGGTAACATTTTAATTATTGTAATTAAAGTTTATAACCATTCACAACTTTTTATTTTGGTTCTACATCCTACTTAAACATTGTTCTTCTGAGTTTACCTATACATTACCCATACATTATATTATGTTCTTCACCAGCTTTTGAAATGTTATAATCTTTGATCAATCAAGTCTATTCTTTAAAAAATAGTTTTGATCAATACTAAACTAGTAAAATATAAACATGGGTCTCTGACTAACATTTTCTCTATCAAGGGAATTCTAGGAAATATCCATGGAACAATAAAAGTAAGCTATTTTTGATCTATTGCTGGTGAGATAATGCCAAATATATAGTATGGATAACTCAGTTCCCTAAAAAATGTTAGTGATTCTAGGATGAGTTTCTTTGATATAATTGTTAGTGTTTTGTCATGTTTCATTACAATGGGCATAAACATGTATCGATGTAAAGCAAGTAAATCACTTATGGCATAGGATACTAACGGGGCTATTTACTAAAATTTTTATCTAATTTTTTTATTAAACAAAGCTCGACCAATCTCCAAGCCAAAATGTCGCCTTATTTATCATTAAAATAACTCGAAAATTCTGTTGCATAGTAAAATCAATAAAATCTCATTTTTCTCCTGAATCACAAATTTTTTCAAATCATTATTTATAATGGCTATTAATTTGGCTAAACCCAGCACACACCACAATATCTTCAAATTGGTATAGGGACATCTCCAAATAACTTATACATGACCTTGACAGGTTTAAGATGGTGGATTTTCAGATTTGGGCTTTTTGCAGCAGCGAGGTATAAAAAATCTTGAAATATGCATTTTTTTCATGAACATTTTTAGTTTTTGACTCAAAAAGCTCAAACTGATTTTTTTTTTTAATAAATAACCCCCTAATTATTTGCCAATATGTCTTACAGGTTTGATGTGTATTATCCTTTATAAAATGCTGACAAACCACACAGCAGTTTACAGAAATAGTCCATCATTCAAGCTAATCATATTCATTAAAGTAAAGTAAAGCCATTTATTGTACTTCCTTGCAAAGAGTGCACTGGTTGGAATTGAACTCAGCATGCTGATGCACCTATGGTCAGCACTGAGACAATGTGTGGCATATGTTGCATAGGGTAATTGCATTAAGGTGATGTGTGATTTATACCATAAGTATTAACCAGGTAGAATTTTTAATAGTCTGGTCTTCATGATATTACAATTATTCTGTTTTAATTAGGATTAGATACAGATTTTCTTGTCCAGTTGTCTTTGCTCTGTGCATAAACCAAACTTACCAGACTTTAGTTGACAGACAGCATAAAGCATAGGCAGGTATTGTACCTTTAGAATAAAAATCAAGGCAAGAGATTATGTCATCCCTTAACTGAATACCTCTGCTACTTGGTACTGAATATTGCTCATACAATTTAACAGTGTTGCAGTGGCATACTAAAATTAACATTTTTGAGTGTAGATCATTGCACAATGATTTTTTGAAAATCGCTAAAAATACATTCATTATACAGCAATTATAAGCAGTTATAAGAGTGAGAAGAAGAAAAACTACTTACGAACAGGGAGTGTCTGGAATATTTCTGTTTTACTATAGTCCCCCTTTCCTTTTCCATTTAAAGCAGCAACTTTGACTTCATATGTTGTATTTGCATCTAAGTTTCCAAGGACAATTATTGCTGTTGCACAATAAAATAAGTAAAAAATTAAAGCATTGTTGTTCTAATAGCATGTAATTTTAAATTTCCTAATAGAATATTTCATTAAAATGAGTAAAATATAATCCTAGATTTTTCGAATCATTTGCAAAATTTGCAATTTAATTATAGTCAACAATATTTTTCTATTTTATTGACTTATCATTTCTCAGATGTGCGTCTTATGTAAAGAAAATTATAATCACATTACAGTATCACAGTGTTTATAATTAACTAAATATAATAAAGCAAGCAAAAAGTAAACAGAGTGACATTTACCAAATGAAGTCAGAATATGTTCTCTTTATAAGTTAAACAGATTTAATGACCATATCGTACTAATTAATAGCCATTCAGAAAAAAAATCACACTTCAGTGGCAGTTGCACATTATTTCCTCAACAAACAGTGCCTTGATAAAAGTTTGTATACTTCATAATCTAATTATGAAAACCTTTATAATTTATATTGCAAGTTAAATCATAAAGTACACCTGTTAATACATAAAGAAAACAAACAACAAATAAAAAATAGTGTTGTTTAACATTTTTGATATCTCAAAAACCATAAAACTACATTTAAATAGTAGAAGTGCTCAGAGTAGCATCCTAAAGGCAGAGACAGATTCAGGGAGATTTGTCGCCCGGCAGCAAATCACCTCTTCTTTGGGTGACTAATCTCCCGGAACTGCCTCCCTGTAGGCTAGAATCTAAATCGACGGTGGGATGGCACTTGGAGCACTTGGTTTTCCGAAATTACCAGGAATTTCGTCGTGAGGCAACTTCAGGTGGCTTCAGAAAACTAAGTGCACCGATTGCCATCCTGCTGGCGATTCACATTCTAGCCGGCGGGAGGCATTCGGGGAGATTAGTCGTCCCAAAGAAGAGGAGATTTGTAGCTGGGCGACTAATCTCCCTGAATCTGAGCGTGTCTCTGACCTAAAGCAATTTTAGATTAATTTGTATTGAGGGTGTGCCTTTCTATAGTCTGTCACAGTAAAATACAGTACCAAATATAGGCATAAGAGACCTATTTATCAATAGTATCATTTTAGTGGTTTTACAGTTTTTTTAAACCATGACTAAACTCACTTTCTCTAACCACAAATGTCACAAAATGTATTGAAAGATCCAAATTTAAAAAGCACAAAAGAAAAATAAATTGCTAAACGATCCTTTAAAATATATCAATACCTCAAAAACCTTTTTGGGACCATTGATTAAAAATAGGATCAGTACAGTTCCCATTGACCTCAGCAACTTATACCCAGTGAATTTTCAAGTGGTTTTTACACTTGAGTTTTTAGAGTTTTACAGAAATGTAGAAAAAACACATTTTTAGAGATTTGTGAAAAAATAGAAATTCAATTGTTAGTAAATAGGCACCTTTAAGTCATAGTGCATTTGGTTTTAAAGCTGTTTTCATTTGGCTAAATCTCTTTGTCCCAATCTCACTGAATTGTTCAAAAACATATAAACATAAAATACACATATTTATTTTGGTAACAGCTGTAGTAAGCTAAAATAAAACTGGTCCCTTATTTGCTCATATGTACTTTATATTTAAAACAAAAATAAATTTAGAAATGAATGTATAAACCTTACCAAAATGTTATTAAATACATTGGGTTTCAACCACAGTACCAAAAGCGATTTATTATTAAGCCTTTCATAAGTTAGGACTCTAGGCTTTGTTTGGAATCTGACTGTTGTGTTCATACAGAATATAAATGAAGCAGCAAAAGTTACCTAATTTTCTACCTGCATTTCTGATCACTTGTCAAGATTTCAATGTGCATCATAGGAACTATACTATATAGTTATATAGTTACATAGTTAAAGCGGGTTGAAAAAAGACAAAGTCCATCAAGTTCAACCCCTCCAAATGTAAACCCAGCATCCATACACACACCCCTCCCTACTCTTACATAAATTCTATATACCCATATCTATACTAACTATAGAGTTTAGTATCACAGTAGCCTTTGATGTTATGTCTACCCAAGAAATCATCCAAGCCACTCTTAAAGGCATTAACAGAATCAGCCATCACAACATCACCAGGCAGTGCATTCCACAACCTCACTGTGAAGAACCACCTACGTTGCTTCAAATTAAAGTTCTTTTTTTCTATTCTGAAGGGGTGGCCTCTGGTACAGTGATTCTCTGTATGGGTAAAAAGGTCCCCTGCTAATTGTCTATAATGTCCTCTAATGTACTTGTAAAGTATAATTATGTCCCTTCACAAGTGCCTTTTTTCCAGAGAAAACTCCCCTCATAATTTAAGTCTTCAATCCCTCTAACCAATTTATTTGCATGCCCCTGCACTCTCTCCTGCTCATTTACTGTATATTGTTTACCAGGGACCGATAAAGAGGCATAATTATGTTTTCATCCCTTGAGTTAATGCCCATTTTTATGCAAGACAGAACTGTATTTGCTTTTGTAGCCACAGAATGACACTGGCCAGATTTTGACAACTTGTTATCTACAAAACCCCCCACAATTTTAATGTTTCTAGCTGCCAATATTGTGTAAGAAATCTTTACAGGTCCACATGGGATTTGAGAACCTTTCAAACATGTTAGGTAAGAGCCAACTTATACTTCAAAAACATTAGCATATTAATCTATTTTATTTTATAATAACGCATAATATCATGTATGTAATACGTACATTTGAGGTCAATTTACAGTAAAGAAATCCTGCATGGTTACATAATTTGTGGATTTGGTGTAGATTTAGTGACATTTTAGCAATGAGTTAAATTATTTAGTATATACTTTTATTATTGATACTCACTCTGTGTTCCATGAGATCGGACAACTTTCCATATTTCTGATGATACTTCCTTGAAATCCATTTGATAATGGTGAATGGGAACACCTCCATGTGAGTCTGGTTTGTTGAAAAACACTTTGGCATATGTTTGTGAAAGCTCTATAACTCGCAAGCCATAGGGATTGGAAGGCACATCTAAAAAAAATAATGAAATTGTAATTAAATTTGACTGCATTAAATGTGAGCCAAATGAAAAAAAAAAAACATATTCTGTGAAGAGAAAATCTTGTCTGGAAATCTTTATCTATTTCTAAAAATAATTTGATCTTCTAAAGATCAAGACAATTAAATTTTAGTAATTGCCAATTAGACAATTAATGGGAATGAGAACATGAATCACAATATTTAAATTGGGAGCATTCAGAGTAAAATTAAAAGTCAATATTTAGGAAAAGCCTACATATGCATAATTAACTATGACCATATTCATTGCAAGTTTATGGTATTTTTTTTAAGAAATTGCCTTTTCACAAAGCCTAAAGTATATTCACACTGCAGTACTTTAAAACAAATGGTTGAGACAATGTTTCAGATGATATGATAAAATGACAATTTGAAAACATCAAAATGTGTACATGGTGTCATCGGTAGAGCATAAGCTATGGGTCAAATCTCAAGTCTACAAGTCAAAATTGTAGACTTGAGGGGGCCAAAATGTTGGACACACATTGAGGGGGCCAAAATGTTGGACACATACAGATGCAGCCACTTTTGTTTGTCTGTTTGACACAGAATAACTAAACACAGATATCCCATTTATCTCATTTAACACAGAAAACTGTGTCACAACATCCCATCTAATTAAAGCATTCACCATTGTTCACAATGGTGCTTTGGTATGCTAATGAAAAGGTTAAATGCATTAAATGAGTTAAGATAACTTTAGATAACACAGTTTCTTCAATTAACTCTGAGTCATGACGCATTTAACTCACAAATCCAAGTGGCTTCATCTGTATGCTAATAAAGGTGATTTGATTCACTAAAAATGTGGAGTGCGGTTCTATGTGACATATAAAGTAAAACTACTTTGGACCGGCACCCACGAATATATACCAAATCCGGATTAGGGTGCGGTTGCCTGCGAACACACACACACACACTCACACACACACATACACACACACACACATATATATATATTGATAAACCAGCCTCTTAGTAAGGGAAGAGTTTATTATTCAGAATGCTAGTTACTATACAGCTCGTTTATCAACATTTGAATTTAAATGTTTAAAGGAATTTGAGTTTTTTTGTGATGAAAAAAATTCAAAAATTCATATTCATATTCCAAAACTGGAACTTATTGAATGAAAAATCCAATACTTAAAAGCTGGCAAGTATATGCAGAAGTCAATCAGAATTATCCTAGCAAAATGTAAGCAAAATTTTAAATTTGAGGTTTCCATATTTTTTACTTAGTTTGTAGACCAATTAAAAAGGATTAGTAAAATGCAAATTGGCTGAATTTGAGTTTTTCAACCAGTATAATTTTGTGGTGAAATTTGCAATTTTGCCAGAAGTTAACTTTTTTGAGAAACCGTCTTTTTTTCTTTTTTTACTTGAACAATTATCTAGAATTTTTTATTTAGCTAATTGTTCTTTATTAATTCATTCTAATAACTATAGTCAGAAATAATACACTATATTCACAGATTTTACACATGTTAAAAATTATTTTGTACATATGCCACCATTTTATTATTATTATTATTAACATGTATTTATTTAGCGCCAACATATTGCGTAGCACTGTAAAGTAAATGTGATTATACAACTACATCACATGAATTACATATATAGAATATATGGAGTAACAAACATCACAATCAATACAGGTACAAAGAGGTGAGGAAGGCCCTATGCATAGGCATACAGTCTAAAGGGAAGGGAGTAATACACAAGGTGTGGGAGTGGGCAAAATCGAAGTAAGTGGGTGAGAAATGTGGTACTGTATGTGGTGTTGCGTTTGGTAGTTAAGCAGAGTGAGGGTAGGCTTCTCGAAAGAAGTGCGTTTTCAGAGATTTTTTGAAAGCAGAAAGGTTGGGAGAAAGTCGGACAGACCGTGGGAGAGCGTTCCAGAGGAGGGGTGCAGCCCTTCCAAAGTCTTGAATGCGAGCATGTGAGGAGGTAATGAGAGAAGAGTTGAGTAGCAGGTCAGTAGAGGAGCGTAGTAAGCGAGTGGGTGAGTATATAGAGATGAGTTCAGAGATGTAGGGTGGAGCAGAGTTGTGAAGTGCTTTGAAAGTCAGTGTCATTAATTTGAATTTGATTCTGAAAGGTAACGGAAGCCAGTGCAGGGATTGACAGAATGGCGAGGCAGAGGAGGAGCGGTTGCTGAGGTGTATGAGCCTCGCAGCAGTGTTCATTATGGACTGGAGAGGTGACAGTCTCTGGAGGGGGAGGCCAATTAAAAGAGAGTTGCAGTAGTCTAGACGTGATATGATGAGAGAGTGAATAAGAATTTTGGCAGCGTCTTGGGTGATAAATGATTGTATTTTGGATATGTTCCTTAGGTGGAAGTGACATGATTTAATAAGTGATTGGATATGAGGAGTGAATGACAGGGCAGAATCTAGGATAACCCCAAGGCACCGGGCCTGGGGAGAGGGGGTGATAGTGGAATTGTTAACTATGATGGATACTTCGGGGATGCTACTGGTGTTAATTGGAGGAAAGAGAACCATTTCAGTTTTAGAGAGGTTTAATTTAAGGTAGCGTTGCGACATCCAGGTAGAGATAGCGGACAAGCAGGAGGAGACGCGAGTTAGGAGTTCTGGGTTGAGATCAGGAGATGAGAGATAGATCTGAGTATCGTCAGCATAGAGGTGGTAGTGGAAACCATATGAATTTATTAATTTGCCAAGGGAGGAAGTATAGAGGGAGAATAGTAATGGTCCCAGGACAGAGCCTTGAGGAACTCCAACAGAAAGAGGTAGGGGAGAAGATGATACTCCATTGTAGGAGACACTGAAGGAACGATTGGTGATGTAAGAAGAGAACCAGGACAGGGCTGTGTCACGAAGGCCAAGCGACTGGAGGGACTGGAGGAGGAGAGGGTGATCTACAGTGTCAAATGCGGCTGAGAGGTCAAGTAGTATTAGTAGTGAGAAATGATTGTTGGCTTTAGCGGTTAAAAGGTCATTAGTTAGTCGAGTCAGGGCAGTTTCCGTGGAGTGTTGTGGCTTAAAACCAGATTGTAGGGGGTCCAGCAGGTTATTGTCAGAGAGGAATGAGGTAAGTCGGTTGTAGACTAGGCGCTCAAGTAGTTTAGAGATGAAAGGTAGCAGAGAGATAGGTCGGAGGTTGTCGAGATTGGAGGGATCAAGAGAGGGTTTTTTCAGAATGGGGGTGACAAGAGCATGTTTTAGTTGAGAAGGAAACAGTCCAGTTGAGAGCGAAAGATTAAATAGGTGAGTTAAGGCTTTGATTAGACAAGGATTGGTATTGCGGAGAAGTTTTGAGGGAATTGGATCAAGCGGGCAGGTGGTAAGGTGAGAAGAGGCCAGAAGCTTTGAGACTTCCTCATCAGTGACAGGGGTGAAGGAGCACAGGAGAGACTGGGGAGTGTGGAGGGAGGGTGGTGGAAGTCTAGGGGGGTTGAGTAGTGTAATGTCCCTTCTGATAGTGTCAATTTTGTTTTTGAAGTGCTCAGCAATATCTTGAGCAGAGACAGATGTGCATGGGGGGGGTGGAGAAGGGGAAAGGAGAGTGTTAAAGGTGGAGAAAAGTTGTGCTGGTTTTTTAGAAAGGGAGTTAATGAGTGAAGTAAAGTATGTTTGTTTGGCTTGGAAGAGGCACGTGTTAAAGGAGCGCAGGGCAGATTTGTAGCTCCAAAAGTCTGATTCTGAACGGGATTTGCGCCAGCGACGCTCAAGTGCACGTGAGTGTTTTTGGAACGCTTTTGTATGAGCAGTATGCCAAGGTTGAAGTGGTTTGGGTCGAGAACGTTTAGTTTTTATAGGAGCAAGCTCATTTAGGGCATTGGTGAGAGTACTATAGTAGACAGAGGTAGCCACATTAGGACATGAGATGGCTGAGATATTAGAGTGAAGAGACTCAAAGGAGGAATAGAGATGTGACACGTCTACAGCTTGCAAGTCACGGTAAGTACGTGTTTGGGGAATAGCAGGGGGTGAGGAGGGAGTTAGTGAGAGTTGAAATGTGAGCATATTGTGATCAGAGAGGGGAAATGGTGAGTTAGTAAAATTGGAGATTGAACAGAGTCTGGTAAATAAGAGATCCAGAGCATTACCATTTGAGTGAGAGGGGGAGTCTGAGCACAAAGATAAGCCTAGGGAGGAGGTTAGTGAAAGAAGTTTAGAGACAGAAGAGTTGTTAGAGACAGAAGAGTGGTATATTAAAGTCACCTAATATGATGGATGGGATGTTAGATGAAAGAAAGTAAGGAAGCCAAGCAGCAAAGTTGTCCAGAAATTGTGCAGTTGGTCCTGGTGGTCGATATATAACAGCAATGCAGAGTGAAACAGGAGAAAAGAGCCTAATGCAGTGAGCCTCAAATGAGGAGAATGATAAAGAGGGAACAGGTGGAAGAACTTTAAAAGTACAGCGAGGAGAGAGAAGCAAACCCACCCCACCTCCAGGTCTGTTACCAGGTCTGGGAGTATGAGTAAGGTGTAGGCCCCCATAGGACAGGAAGCAGGTGAGGCAGTGTCAGTAGGGGAGAGCCAGGTTTCAGTAAGCGCAAGTAGGTTAAAGGAATTTGCAATGAAATGGTCGTGTATAGCGGTGAGTTTGTTGCAAACAGATCTGGCATTCCAGAGAGCACATGAAAGATTAACTGGGTTTTTGGGTATAGGAATAAGTGTTCTGTACTGTTTGAAATTGCTCCGGAGAGAAGGAGCTCGTGGCCGTGATATAACTGGGATGGGGTAAGGGCCAGGGTTTGGTGAAATGTCCCCAGCTGCTAGCAGTAGAAAGGAAAGAAAGACTAAGTGAGAGTGGGATTTATAAGTCCTTGGTTTGTATGAAAAGGAGGAGTTTTGTGGAATAGCTAAACAGAGTACTTTATAAACTTCATGTGTGGAGAGGGAAGGAGAGGAGAGTAGAGAGGCTGAGATTTGTATAGAACTGGGATTTGATGGAGGAGGTAGTGAAAAATGTTTTATGAAACATGAGAGTGAAAGGAGGAGAAATGCAGGATAAAGCATGTTTGGAGTAAGAAGTTACAAACTAGCAGGTACAAACAAATCTGTTTTCTTCTTATCCCAGATGGTTCACTGTTGATTGCAGGGGAATCTGGTTCCTTTTGCCTTGTCAATGCCTTGTCCAACTGCCTTGTTTAACTGTCATTTCTAAGCACTTGTGAAACTTTAGCACTTTGGAAAGGTTAGCACTCGTGCCATGCCCCAGACACGAGTGCCATCCCCAATACTGGGTCTGAATTTATATGTAGCTGATTGGGAAAACCAGAGCCTAATTAATCAATTAAATAGCTAGCAAAGGGCAGAGTTTTACAGACACCAGAACCAGGTTTGGGGCTATAAAAATATCTCTTGTTCACGGAGGAGGGGACACAGATGTGTGCTTTAGATATTTATCAAAGAACTAAAGTAGAATAGGCCTGACAGACAAAAGTTATTGGGGTTAACAAATACAATTAGGGATATAGCAGAATTACCAGAATAAACAGTTGCAGTATATGGATATGGCAGTGTATGGATATAGCAGAATAAAAAACAAGATGCAGGAGAAGCGAGCATTGAAGTGAAAGTGACCAAAAGTTTTTCCCTGCTTAAATGTAATACACCATGTCTTCCCTTGAAAAAAAGATCACAGCTGCAGTTGAAGTTCCTATTTTTTTTCAGTCAAAATCATGTGCACAGTTCTAGACATAAAAATTAGTATTAATCAGAAGAAATAATAAATCAAATTACCTCATTGCAATGCATAGATAGATAATAAAGAGCTGCACTCCTGATGCAAAACAAATCAAGTTAGTGTATATTCAGAGACTGAATAAAAACAAATTTGGTTTTTCTTGCATCAAGACTCACGTGCGGGACTTATTTATTTATACGTATACTTAATCTTCCCAGCACTGGAACAGTTGTTACAGTTTTCTGTGTGCACTTTGCTGGACCTATATATATATATATATATATATATATATATATATATATATATATATATATATATATATATATATATATATATATATATATATATATATATATATATATATATATATATACATATGAAAATATATATCAAATATAAATTTACAAGTAGATTATGCAATATAATTTCACTTTTCTTACCAGCTAGTGTAAGTATGTATTCTTGAATTCTTGATCCTATTGAATTTATAGCTGTGCAGTTGTAACGTCCAAAATCATTGTCTGATAATGGTGTTATCTGAACAAAAAAAAAACAAAAAAAAAAAACCTTCAGTTTTATTATGATTCTATTATTTTACACCACTAGGACTTTGTATCAGTGGCAGACATTATGCAATATTTTCCAAAAAGAAAGGCAACTCATTTATATGAATTTAGCACCAATTATTTTATCCATAAAATTCTAGAAGAGTAGTGGAATTTTAAGAAAATCTATTCCAACATATAAACTATTTAACATACCCACTTAGGTATTTGACCCTTTAAAAACAACAATTCCTACTTTTGTTTTCATGTACCCTACTGTACTTAGTACTAAATAAATAAAAATAAACATACATACATGCTGACTTTGACAAAAGCGAGCAACCATAAGAAATATAATATATGATTCAGACACTAATCGCTGGTAGTGAAAATATTCTGCTTTTGCTATTCTGTTATTGGAACATTCCAGAATTTAAAGGATAAAGTAGGGAAGTCTTTTTTTCTTTTTTAAAGGAACTGTGCCAGAACCTGAAATAAAAAGAACACTTGGGGGCACATCTACTAAGGGTTGAATTTTGAAGTGAAAAAAAAAAAACCTAGAAATTCGAATTGTAGTAATATGATTTTCAAAGTCAAAGTTTGTTTTGATCGAATATGGCCATATGCGATCAAAGTAAAATCAATCGATCGATTGATTAAATCCTTTGATTCGAACGATTTAATGGATCGATTGAATGATTTTTTTTAAAAAAAACTTTGACTTCTAAATCTTAGCCAAATGTTGGCTATAGGCTCTAGGAGGTCCCCATAGGCTAACATAGCAATTCGGCAGGTTTAAGGTGGCGAAGTCGAAGTTTTTTTTAAAGAGACAGTACTTCGATTTTCAAATGGTCGAATATTCAAAGTTTTTCCAATTCGAATCAAAGTCGAAGTTGGATTTGGCCTATTCGATGGTCGAAGTACCCAAAAAATTACTTCCCTTGGTAAATGGGCCACCTGGGGTGTTATTTATTAAACTCCGGGAAAAACTCAAATTTTTTTGGGGTTTTTTTTTTTACTCAATTTATTCAAGATTTATTAAAGTTCAGTGCAGCAAAAAAAAAAGCAGGTCTGTGATGGAATTAGCCTGAAAATCTGACCATTTCGGCAAAACTCCGAAAAATTCTGGCTCTTTAGACCAATTGTCCAAAAAAATAGACTAATTTAGCAAAAAACCCTGAAAAAAAGTGTACAATTAGCTTGATTTTATAAAGTTTTTGCCTGAAACTATTAAGTCAAGCTTTTTTTTTTTTTTAATAATAAATAAGGTAGATTCGGGTATGGGAGTCTGTCATGTTTTTTTTTTATTTAAAGAATGGGATAAATTCAGATTTTAGTAATTAACTCTCCCGATTTTAAGAATACTATGTAGAAACTGTATGTCCCTTCAGCCAAAACTTATTGCTGCTAAATCCCAGAAAACAGTATCATTTGAAACTTCCTATCATTTAGGATTAAACACACAGACTACAAACCTCTTTCTCAAATTGAGTGTCTACCAAAGTATGGGCAATTAACAAGTTATATATAGTTATATATAGGTAAATTGGGTTAAAAAAAAAGAACAAAGTCCATCAAGTTTAACCCATCCAAATGAACCCCATAAAATAGAAACAGTACTTTCAGTGCCCACTTCCAGGTCATTAATAAGTAAATTAAAAAAGCAAAGGACTAAGGACAGACCTTGCTGTACTCCACTACAAAGCTACAGGCAAAAACACAGGTCTAGCGATGAGTGAGCCAAAATATGAATATAAATTATACTAAAAAAATTTAATGAAATTAATTTGCCGACTTTTTGCCATTTTGTGAATTTTTGGAAATCAAAATGGGTCAGATTTGCCCATCACTACACTGGTCCAATTAGAAAATATTCCATTTATGAATGTAATCTAATCTTTTCCCTTCAGACAGTTCTCTATCCAAGTACAAATTGTATGTAAAAGGCCAATATTGCATCCCAAATTCAAGGTTCCTGCTTACCTCAGAAAACTGTAATAGCGGGCAGGCACCACTTCTGAACACCAAACTCAATCAGTAGAAACCAGGAGCCCAAATTTTTGAATAGTACAAAAAGTCTTTATTTTACATTATGTATAAAAGATATACCTCCTCATAAAAGGCAATTCATTTGGTCTGGCAAGATAGACCTTCGATTTACTGCACCAAAGCTTCTACAATAATTAATGATCTTGAGATTAGCTTGATAGGCTTCGATTACCTTTTATCCCAATTATGGGACCTTATAAATAATGAAGAAATATAAAAGGCTTATGAGGATGCTTATTTATCAATATTTGATTTTTTTTTATTTAAGAGGATTTTTCTACTTTGAATAAACTCTTATTTAAAAAAAAACTTTATACAAAAACTCAATATTAGAACTGTGGAAAAAAAACCTGAATGTCTCGAATTTGTGAGTTTACAACCTCAATTTTTTTTTGAAAAACTCAAATAGCAGAAATCACTTAAATTTTGCCTAGGGCAGCTTCCATTGACTTCAACATACCTTGCAAGCTTTTAGGTGCTGAAGTTTAAATTCAAGTTTTTTTTGAGTTTAACTAATACTAGATTTTAAATTATAATATGAGTTTGTGAGTTTTAGTGGATTTTTTTAGTGGTTTTCTTGTTCATGTCTATGATTCATTTTATATTAGCCATATAATTTATAAGAATGATAGAAATGCTTGATTTTTTTTTATCAAATATATTCAATAAATAAAGTAAAACTCATTTTCCATACTGTAGAGTCAAATTCCATTTAGCAACACTGCATAAGGTTGGACTGGTGCACACTTACCTCTAGCAATATTCTTTTTCCATCTCTATAGGTTTTTATATTTGTTATATTTCGTGCAGGCAACAATAATTTGTCTCTGCTCCAGTAAATTGATGACTGTGGATTGGATGTCACATCACAACTTATGTTTATAGGGTTATTTTCCCAAGAATAGTAAATGGTTTGATTTGAAATGAACTTCGGTGCATCTATAAAAAGTTAACACAATTGTAAAGTGTCATATAATTTAATATTATATAATAATAAATACGCACAGGTTACAAAATAGGGAGTTGCTCAAAACGTTATTAGTAATGTAGACTAGAAAGCCAAAGCAGATCAAGACTGTGAGGGTGTTGGAAAAGACTAAACACAAGTGATATAAGATGGGCACAATATGCTAACGGTTGTATTATGAAAAGTAAAAACATTTCGCTAACATAATAACCTAGCTCTCGAGATAAAATTTATGGCAATAAAAGATGCTTTAATGGCACAAAATGTAAAGTATATGAAGTTGCACTCTGATATTGACCCAGGAAGAACACAATTTGATTGTATGTCCTTCTAATAATGCAGGCAACACAATGGCTTATTTGAGATTTCATGTGCTACAACATGTTTCCAAACTTAGAAGAGAGTAAACAGAGTTAAAGAGCAGTTAAAATGTAATGCACATTGGACAAGAAGGTTAGAGACATTAATCCCTAAGGGATTAAGTGTACATGAAATTAATGCATACAGTTATGGCTTTCATTTGATTTTCAGAATGATAATCTATATTTTTAACTCTATAGTGGTCACTCAAATTTGTACCTGGCAGTAACCCATTGCAACCAATTAGAGGGTTGCTTTAATTGTTCCACCTGCAGTTGGCTGAAAAAACTGATCTCTGATTGTTAAATATTACTGGCCAGGTGCAAACTTGCCTAGTGTTTATAAATGAGTCCCACTGACTGCCAGTCTGCTGAGAAACTGCAATTTTTACCTGTGGGTTATGTCTAGGACATAAAACTGAAATGTCCCCTCATAAGTTATTGGGTCTACCGTCAATTTAGCTATGTACTAAAAATAATACTATAATCAGTGAAGATTTTTCTACATATGTTGTTAAATTCTTACAGTCTGCATCAATGCGTACCCCTGAAGAAAGGGTTGACAACATATGTAATTTGCATTGGCTGGTGCTGTGAGCAGAGCTGTTCACTACTATCCTATTCAACAAAATCAATTCAAAAGGTACTGACTGTCAGGAAATGTTCCCTGACAGTCAGGAAAGTTTTTAATAACAGCAAAATATATCAAACTGCTATATATATATATATATATATATATATATATATATATATATATATATATATATATATATATATATATATATATATATATATATATATATATATATCCGTCAGGCATGGATTCACAGTGAATTTCCATCACCGTCACGTCACGTCCGTCACGTCAAAAAAATTGTCACGCGCATTAAATTGTAATGCGTCAAAATTATTCAGACACTCATTGACTTTAATGCGTTTAGTGAATTTTTCGACATTTCACAAATCTTTTCACAGACTTTTCTGGCGAATTGAAATTGGACAGATTATACCCATCGCTAAGCATGAAGAAAGAAAAATATTAGGTGCAAATTGTGGGGGGAAGTCACCTAAGATCATACAAAATCCAGTGTTGACATGCTTAAAAAAAGTATCCTTAAACTTACATTCAATATTTAGATACATGCTCTTTTGATGGCCACCAATTCTGCTTGCTGCTTCACAGTCATATCTCCCTGCATCAGATAACATCACAGATTTAATATGCAAGGAGGATTTTCCTCGATGTCCTGTGCTTTCTATACGTCCATCTTGGCTCTGTTAATGTCATAAGTAAAGAAAAAAATAGAGTAGGTTTTCAGAAATCATTAAAATGTTAACAATTCAATCAACAATTTAGATATATTAATCTACACCTTATCAGCATTAAATACAAATACTTGTTTAAAAATACATATATAAATATATAATTTAAGGGATACTAATTTTTTCTTAAACAGTAACAAAATATCCATTTACTCCAACTCTGTTAACAAGCAGCTATAATACTTTGTAAAAATTACTAGTACATGTCAGAGATCAGTCATTTTGAATTCATCAATAAGAGCTGTTCCCCTGAAAATACTGTAACTACATTAAAAATTGCCACAACACTTCAAACATTGCTTAATTACAATGTTCTGGAAGGGGGTCCTGCAGACCCTACTAACTCAGCACTCCCACCATGTTGCATCATGTGGGAGAACAGAGATACATAAGAGCACAAATTATAATTCGTTTCTTGCTTATTTCAATGTATCTTATGTCATGGACACTTGGAGAGAAAATGTCAGTGGCTCAGTGATTAAAATTTTAGTTATGTAACAATGTGGTCCGATTCCGAGTTCAATTCTTGATTGGGCACTATTTGCAAAGCCTTTTTATGTTTTCCCTGTCTCTTCATGGGTTTCCACATTCACCACAGACAGGTTTATGACCCATCATGAAATATTCCTAGTGTGCTTAGTGATAGTGTCCTGTGTGTGATAAAAAGTAGCAAAATTTTGCATCTGAAGAAATGGGAGGGAATAGTTTTACATTTTAAAAACTGTAGCAATATTTTAAAGTCACATGGGGTTAGATAAACAATACTGCTACTTATAATGAATAATAATAATAATAATAATAATAATAATAATAATAATAATAATAATAATAATAATAATATAACGAAGCTCTAATAACTATAATTCAAACAGAGATACATTTCATATGTTTTGTTCTGATATTGTTAACATTTTAGATAGAGACAATAAACTATTTCCTTGCAATGCATTCATTATTCTATTTAACCCAAGAGCTCTTTAAGTTAAATAAATGTTTCTTTTAAAAAACAGAATCTAAATTCAAAAAAGATATCCTCGTGTTTTAACACATTCCGTTTTTCAAAAAATATATAGATACAATGTACAAGGCATGAATTGCCTTTATAGCCATTTCTATATACTTAGAAACGAATACCTTTAGCACATATAAAAAAAAGTAAATAAAGTTTATGCCTTTATGAACATTTTTATTATTATGTTTTGTGCTTTGCTCAAAGAATTCTTAAAATGGCAGATTTATCATCATTCATATTTGACTTAATACCGCAATTTGTTGTTTTTTTATGCACAAATAGCGAATTTGAATTCAAGTTTCCAAAACTCCAATTTTTTACATCTATTAAGCCCCCAAATAAGAAAATTCAAATATATACATTTGGCATCTAAAGCTATTTTTTAAGTTTTGAGATTAGTTTGAAATGCCATAGACTCATTTAAAATGTTGGGTAGAATATGTGTTTGCTTAGTTTGAGTTGTTGTTTATACATCTACATATATAAAAATAAAAATTCAAGGTTTTTAATAAATTAGCACATTTTCACTGCTTACTTAGGAGAGAGTTTCATGGCAGCTATGTCGAAGATCAGGAAACTAATCTCACTTAGAGGGTTATTTATCCGAATTTATCTCAATATTTTCTGCTACAAACTCAGATTTTTAAGCTTATTTATTAAATTTTCCAGAAAATTTGCTTTGCGGGAAAAAAAAATTGGATTTCCACAATTTTTTTTTATTTTCTCATCCAATTAAAACGAATTTCACTAATTTTTCTGAATTTTCACCCAATAACTTTGGGGTATTGCATGAAACCCAGCACACATCAAAAAATCATTGGGACTTCTCCCATTGACTTTTATGCAACCTTGACAGGTCTGAGATGCCGGATTTTCAGATTTAGACTTTTCCATCGTGATTTTTTAAAAGTCTGATTTTTATTTAAAAAAAAAAAAATCACACATTTTTCGTGCTTTTTGTATTCCGAGTTTAGTAAATAACACATAAACAAACCAAAGTGATGATTAGGGCAGTAGTAAAATAAATGTTTTAAAGGGTATTTATTGCCTTGGCTAAGAAGAGTCTTCCAAGTTCTAAGAACAATAACTTGTTTTCAAAGCTCGGTGACTTTTTGGAGTTATTTATAAAAGGTTGAGTTTGTGAGGTCTGTGTGTTTTTTCTACCACAAAAACAATTTAAACAATGTAAAAACATCAAATTTATGAAGTTTATAGGCTAAAAAACCTTTAATACCTCAAATTTATCGAGTTTTTGAGCATGAACCAGTGTAAAACACCCAAAATCATGAAGGTAAGAAAAAAACATCTTCAAATAGTTAAGGGACCTCTGCCATTGACTTTTACATTAATTTCACAGGTTTTAGTGGAATATTTTTGGATCCTGACTTTTAGCAGCAAAATTTGAGTTTCTTAGTGAAACTAATCTGGAAAAACTTGAATTTTTCAAGAAAACATAACTCAACCTTTAATAAATAACCCCTTTGTCTCTGTGTTTGTATAATAAATATATTTAACTTAAAATGTGCACACATGTTCCATAGTGGTAAAAATCAATAACATTTATTATTTACTATACCATTTACGAAATAAAGAAAATCTCACCTTGTCCCCATCATAAAAAATCATGCCATCATTGGATCTTTTCCATGTAATTTCAGGAATAGGTTCCCCTTCAGCTTCACATGTAAGAGTTATATGTCCATGCTCAATTGTAGTTTCATTTTGTAGCTGTACAATATGAGGCTGCACTGTTAAGAAGATTATTTACATTACTGCTAAATTTATTTAGTGATGTTACATAGCATACTGACAGTCATAATAAGAGAAATATTCACCTAAAACAGAAGCAGTTTGATATATTTTCCAAAAAACACTTTTTAAATCTCTACAAATAGTTATTAATATTGCAGGTATATGGCAAACATTATGAAATATAGAATAACAAACCTTTGTTGGTTAATGGAGATTGTGATCGTGGCAAACATTCAGAAACTTGAAAAAAATTACCCACAGATTGAATACTGGCTTACAAAGTTTTTGACAAGACAGAGCCTACAAGCCAATGAAGTTACATGTGTGACTGCATTCACCCAAGAAAATACCTACTTCTCAATTAAAGGGGGCTAGTGGAGGAACCTATTATACTTAAATTATAATTATCTATTATAATTAAAGTATATATTGTAGCAGATATATTTGTGCATAAAGGTAAATTTATATTCACTAACTTGTGTTATTGGCATCTGCTTGCACAGTTTATGTCAGTATTTACCATAATTAAAGTATATATTGTAGCAGATATATTTGAGATGATTAAGAAAATAATGAGGGCTGATTTATTAAAATTTAAGATTTAATTTTTCTGCAATTTAATTTTTTTTTTTGCAGTAAGAATACTATTGTCATTTTAAAATTGAACAATTCAGAACTCAAATATTTAAGATTTATCAAGTGAAAAATCCTCAAACACTCAAATGAATAAATTTATCAGCTAAAAATCTCTGTAAAGGTTTATTGGTAGTGTATTATCAAAAGTCCCCAAATAGCATATATTGAATTTTTTATATCCAACCCTCTATTCTGTTGGCTTCTGAAAGCACATGATGAAATGTGAATGGTGTAAAACACAACTCTGGATACTCATGAGTACAATCATGCAGAATGTAGTGGAATCAATTAACTAATGGATTTAGGTGTGTTCAAACCTTAATGAGCCCTTAACATTATATGGCCACAGTATGCAGAGTAATTATTGTACCTGAAGACTTTTATAAGAGTTAGTATGGCTTAAAGACTTATTTTTTATTTTCTCCAGTTCAAGGCTGTGTTATCTTACAATATTTAATTTCTGCTCTGTTAAATTCCTAATCTGATACACCAAGTTATACATTTTGTATAAAAAAATCATGTGACTTTACTCCTTAAATATGTGTAGAAATGTAAAATGATTTCTTTGCCTTGAACCATAATATATACTGCACAAATGAAACATGTAATAAAGCACCTTAACAGAATATGAAGCAATAATTAGGCCAGAAACACATTATAGCCAATATTCATTTAATAATATCATTCAATAATAATTCAAACATCATCTCTTTCCATAACAATCCTTCCAGTCCGCAACAGTTATACATTTTCATTTTTTGTATACACAGACCTCATACTTAAAGGTGTGCTGAGGCTTAAAGATATACAACTCAACCTTCTATTTTAAATGCCTCTTAACTTTTAACTTAAGGAGACTTGATTGTGTTATATGTTTATTATATACAATATGTGTATATTGTACATATACATTGTGATTTGTATCTAAGAATGTTGTGTCATTTACATATTAGATAGTAACAGGACATAACAGTGCCAAGCTTCAAAGACACCCTATTTAGCACACAGTTGTTAAATCCCCTCCCCTTTGACCAGGGGCAGCTGAAAAAGCAAACCTTCCTGTCTACACACTGCCTTTCCCCCTTCCATTGTCCTGATTCTTGAATGAACTGCCTCAGAAATCCATGCCCTTCTCCCCAAGATTAATGTATTGGTCACTGACCAATCAGAACCTGACATGTACCTATGGTCAGTCTTTTAGGTTAATACAATAGGCTTAGTTAATCAGAGAGTCCTGGGAGTTCCTGCAGTGAGAAACAAAAACAAGAGTCCTCTGCACTCAACCCATTATCAATATATTTAAGACAGCAACATTTTGTGCATACTGCTACTAAAAAATGCCTTACCCTTTAAACAAAACAGGGATTGTTTGTCCATATATTGCAATATATTTAAGCTGGCCAACTACGTCAAAGTCATCCCATATCTGGCCAGTCCTATGCTTAATTTTCATCTGATTCATTAAGAATTCTATTGCTTCATTATACATTTTACAAAGGGACTAGGTTTTACCTGCAACTTACTTGCTGCTTTCAAAGTAAACCTCCATACTTGGCTGCCCTTTTATTAGACACCAGTGGGATCACCTGACTATAGCTGGGAAGGGTGGGAGCTACAACATGGAGCTGGTCACTGCTCCTGTATAAACTATAACAAACAAGGGAAAGTTGTGCTCACCACTATTTTTTAAAACCATTAGGCGGGGGTGCAATGAGGCTGTGACCACAAAATACATATAGTCAAAAACAGCCTCATTGCACCCCCGCCTAATGGTTTTAAAAAATAGTGGTGAGCACAACTTTCCCTTGTTTGTTATAGTTTATACAGGAGCAGTGACCAGCTCCATGTTGTAGCTCCCACCCTTCCCAGCTATAGTCAGGTGATCCCACTGGTGTCTAATAAAAGGGCAGCCAAGTATGGAGGTTTACTGTGCTACAGCTACTTTGGACTTTGTTGCAATATTACTGGCTCTTCGCAGGGGGCCTTGTATGCTGTTTAGCACCAGATACCTGAAAAGGTTGATGGAGTAACAGGTGAGCGCTCTAATTTTTTGTGTGGAGCTGTCTTAAATATATTGATAATGGGTTGAGTGCAGAGGACTCTTGTTTTTGACTATATGTATTTTGTGGTCACAGCCTCATTGCACCCCCACCTAATGGTTTTAAAAAATAGTGGTGAGCACAACTTTCCCTTGTTTGTTATAGTTCCTGCAGTGAGGACATAGATGCCAGACCAAATGGAAGGATAAATATCAGGGAGGCAGTGGATTTAGATCCAACATATACATATTTGCAATTGTCTTTGTAAATATTTGTTATACATTCTATGTAGTATAACTTGTTTTATGTGTATTATTTCTGTAGATATGTGTCAATAGTTTTTGTAAATAAATATATATATTGATTGAACTATCTCTTTCGTTAAAGAACCCTTATAACCAGGAATACTTATGTACATGTGTATATGAGAATAAATATACATATTTACATAAATATATCCTTGGTCAACATTAACTAGCACACTAAGTTTGTACCCACAGTTAAACATCACCCGCTGTCCACATACAGTTCATATACTGTACCAAAAAGCATTTTATTTCATCATTAAGCACTTCTTTTAACAATTCATACAGTATAGTGAAACCCCCCATATTCTATGACACTTCATATATACAGTATATGCACGTAAACACCTTAGCACATTGCTATTTCTTGTTTACAGCCATAATTACACCAAACTTTTTTTTGCCTCTCAGGTACACCTATTATTCAGCAACATCAAATATGTATCAGTTGATGTATGCTGCAGAAGTTGTAATTTAAATCCTTTGCCGTATGCAAACCACTCGGCATTATAAACCCAAGTGATCCCATATATTTCCTGGAAAGAGAGGATGAAGATAATTTGCGAACACCCAGGGTGCCCCTGGATCAGTATGTTCATACACATCCACCTGCCAAAATAGAGTAGCAGCACTTGGCTGTACAGATTAGCTAAATTCACACAGTCTTTCTATTATTCAAAGTCCCTGTGTATGAGATAAGCTTGAGACTCTTTATTGGTGCAATTTTGAATGTAAACATGAAATGGAAATGTCTTTAGTTATATTTATAAATTGTCGTAGAATATTGATGCATGGATGTATGTATGTTAAAAAGAGTGTTTAATGATGAAATAAAATGCTTTTTGGCATAGGACAGCAGGTGATTTGCCCAAGGTAGCAGATGTTACTTAATTGTGGGTACAAACTCAGTATGCTAGTTAAGAGGCACTTAAAATGGAAGTTTGAGCTTGATGCATTTCTAAACAAACACTCTTGTAAAAAAAAATCCTGTTCCCTATAACATATATTTTACAGCTATTTTCCATAACTTAAGAGGTGACATAAGAATCTATCTGTTAGCAATTGTAAATAGGTATGGATGAGTGAAATATTTTGGCACATTTTGCCGCAAATATCTAATTATAGTTAATGCTTCTTGAAAAAACACCCATGCACTGAATGTGTTTGGCAAATTGTTTTGCCATTTCATGAGTTTTCAGATTCACCTATTACTAAAAATATGCACTATATGCAATCAGCTCCTTGTAATCATGCAGCTTATAGTGGAATGTTTTTCTATATTACCACATGGAAAACAATTCACTAACATTTATTATTATCATGATTATTATTATAATTATTAGCAATAATAAAAATACAGAATTTTAGAAGAATATACATTGACTTACCAAACACTTGTAGAAAAGACTGTTTTTCAGTAAATCCTGCTTTATTTGTTGCTCTACATATATACAGTCCAGAATCACTGCTTATTATGTTTTTGACAGTTAGTTCTGTATTGTCGTCTCCTAAATCATACTTTTCATTTTCCTCAACCAGTTTGCCATGTCTAAAGAACAAATCGTAAGCATTCATTTGGGAGAAATAACAGAAATTTGAGTATTAAATATATTACAGTATATATTATAACATAAATATTTGAAGTCTGAGATTGTTACAAGCTATGTTTAAGCTACGTTACAGTTGTGACAGTCAGTGACGCCTTTGCATTATTCGGTAACCTAGCTATTCATCTGATATCTAATACTAGCTTTATTAATAAATAAAAACACACCGACATTCTATTCATCTATTCATAGTTATCAATCACCCATTGATAAATACAATTCTAAAAATCCCATAGGAATAAAAAGAACATAGATCTCTGACCCTGAAATCTGACCCTGATTTATTAAACTCAAATTAATCTCACTTTTTTATTAAACCAAGCTCAACCAAACTCCCATCCATGATTTTATCTTATTTATCAATAAAATAACTCAAAAAAGTTAGGTCAGGAAAAGACTCAATTAAATCAAATGAAAACTTAAATTGTACGAATTTTTCAGATTTGATGCCCAAATTGCAATTTTTTTTTTCGGGTTCTCCCCCGTAATCCTCAGATTTTTTGTTATCGGACGAAACCCAGTGCAGCTTTCAATATATTCAAATTGTAAAAGGGACATCTGCCTTTGACTTCTACATGACCTCGGCAGGTTTGCTATAGCAGAGGTTTAGTAAATAAACCTTTCATCTTTACAAAAACAATTTATATATTCATGAAATATATCAGATGCAAAGATTAATCTTCTAGTTTCACCTACAATACAATCTCTGGTAGCCACAGATTCCTTTTACTTTAACCTGCTGTATGCTGTGCTGCTTGTTCCAAAAATATCAGACTTCAAGGCTCATTTATAAACAACAATGAAGTATGCAAATTACAATTCTGTGAATCACCATGCTTTTACCCAGAATGCAGCATTTACCCCACAAAATTCCAGGGCAAGCATTGAAATGAGGGGGGAGTGGTATCTGACGAAATTACAGCTGGTGTATTAAAATGCTCAAAACTGTACGTGCACATTTTGATGAATTGGTCAAAATTGCTCTGATACTTTTCAGCACCATGACTGACATTTCCAGGGATCACCATGAAAGTAATTCCTGCATGTGACTCTTAATGTGCAGCTCTGCTGTACCTTTCAGCCATAGTGGGAACCCTGGAATTACTGCCAGCTTGAAAGTGGTGGTAGCTTCAGGATACACTTCATTAATAGGTGCACAGGGGATGGGAAAGATGCATTGGCACTTAGCACAACAACAGTGAAGGGAATCTATGGCAATGAATGGCATCAATGCATGCAATGACCAGTGCCCAGCAACAGCTGTACAGATAAGCCCCTTTATTTTTCTTCATTGTTCATAAGTTGGAGGATCTGGAATTTTCATATGCTAGGAGATCCTAAGAAGTGTTGATATTCAGCAAGCACAAACCAGGGTTCTTCATATAGAGTGTCTCATGAGTGTGGAAATACAGTCCAGGACCCTGGGCCAGTACTGGTTCTGGCTAAAACTGCTCCCAAGCATATGTAGCATGTTATTATTTTGCACCTGTTGCCTAGGGGTGAAATGTCAAAGACTATTTTGTGCAATCAGATTCATGGATAGTGCCTCAAGGGTCCCTGCCATGCTTATTTAGATGTTTAATAGGCATATTCTGTATGTTATATTTCTAATTGGCATTGTAGGCTACTGGTTCTAGTAGTGTGAATATGTTGGCAACCACAGAGATGTCTGTTTTGTAAATTTGATTGTGCTTGATCAGGCAAGAATTAATACAACAGTAGGCAAGCCACTGGGCGATAGATAGGATAAATGATCCCTAGTTTGAACTAGTGATAAGTGAAATTTCTCGTCAAGTTTCACCACAAAAATGACACCTATAGACTCCAATAGGTGAAAAAAATTGTCACCTACAGACTTTAAGGGGCCGATTCACTAAGCGTCGAATATCGAGGGTTAATTAACCCTCGATATTAGACTAGGAATTAAAATCCTTCGACTTCGAATATCGAAGTCGAAGGATTTAGCGCAGATAGTTCGATCGAACGAATTATCCTTTGATCGAACTAATTATCCTTCGATCGAACGATAAAATCCTTCAAATCGAACGATTCAAAGGATTTTAATTCAACGATCGAGGGAATATCCTTCGATCAAAAAAAGTTAGCCAAGCCTATGGGGACCTTCCCCATAGGCTAACATTGACTTCGGTAGCTTTTAGATGGCGAACTAGGGGGTCGAAGTTTTTTTTTAAAGAGACAGTACTTTTTACTACGAATCCTTCGATTTGAAGTCGTAGTCGAAGGTCGAAGTAGCCCATTCGATGGTCAAAGTAGCCCAAAAAAACCTTCAAAATTCAAAGTTTTTTACCTTCAAATCCTTCACTCGAAGTTAGTGAATCGGCCCCCTAATTGTATATCAGCTAATTTCCAGCAAAGCAAAACAGATCAGATTTTAGCATTGACCATGGATTTCTTTAGTTTAACATGAATTACTTTGCAAGCTTATTGTATAATGAGTTGGAATTACCCAAAATTAAGTAATCTGAAAACATAATTCTGTTATTGTCTTCTCCATAGCATTTTGGGAGACTGTCCTTGCATTTTGCATAAGCCAAAGTCTCTATGGCTTCAGCAGAGGGGGCCCTTGCTGGACCGATGGAGGACATTACACATTGTCACACTATCTAGCATGGGCAACTTACACCCAAATTCACTAAATTCCCTACATGGTACACATGGTACATTTGTGCACCTCTATCTTTTGCATATAGTGACTATTTGCACTTTATACTCCCATAGTACCATAGTGTTGTCCCATTGTTGGAAAAAAAAATGGAAGCATCTGGTTTAAGAACTATTGTAACTTTTCACAACAATGTTTTCTATACCTATGTTACAATTACTTTGGATGCATAAATGTGAGAACCAATATTTGGATTGCATTATTTATCTAACCATGCAGTACATGCCTAAAGGGCAGAATATATCACATTACAATGTTAAGGAAGGGGCTACTTTTCACTGTGAGCCTAAGGAGGTGGGAAATCAGTCCCAGTGAGAAAGAAGCATGGTTTCATTCCAATCTTTGAAACAAGATGGCACATTTTACTTTACTTAGATAAGAGAATCATAGCTCCATCCATATATCTATTTTAAAAGTATTATGTTATATTTAACAAACTGAACCACTTTATTTTTCTTCAGTTATGTTATTATATTAAAGTTCATATTTCCATCTATAATCCCCACAAACAAGTAATAGAATAATAATGTACAGTACTTGTTTTAATATATCTTAATTCATATATCATTTATAACATGCTCAATGGTAATACAGTAATAATGTACAAAACCTTTTTTACTATATCTTAATTTATATATCATTTAAAAAATACACAAATGTAAGAACATCCAACCTGTGCCATGTGATGTAAGGCTTTGGAGAACCCGTGGCACGGCAATACAAAGTAATATCCTCTAGTCGATCTGCTGTTGCATTAAAAGATCTTTGCTGAGCTAAAATCTCTGGAGGAACTGAAATAAAAAAATAAATAGAGATAAAGCATTGGATATATTGGATAGACTGAGATATATTTTAAAAATAAAAGAACATCTGAGTAAAATGTAATAGTGTGGTCTACTTTCATATTATAATTGTAAAAACCTCTGCCTTCAGTGATAACAGAAATAAAAGATAATTCCATCAATTCAAGACATTTAATTGGCTTATTACTTGATGGAGGGGAGTGTTAGGATAACCATTTTACACACAGGAAAGGACAATATAGGAAAGCATACAATTAAAAATGAGCATGTATTTGTCAGAAAACAATAAAAAGTCTCAGTTTTAACATTTGATATATTGTCTTTGAACTGTTTACAATTAAATATATAGTTTACATGATCATCCAATTCTATTGCTATTACAGTGTAAACAGTACCCCAACTTTTTGAAGATAGGCTTTATAAAGTACAGACTATTTTAGATTCTAGAGTTTTACCCCATAGAAAAAAGTCAGAGGAGGCTGATTAACACAATTTTTGAGGTTGTCAATTTAATTTTTCCTTGATGCTCCTCTAAAACTAAATGGTCACACACCAGTGGAAATTAAATTGTTCCATTCATTCAAAAAACCCTACAGATGGCATTACTGGTAAATAAGCTAATATATACTGTATTTTAAATTGGTTATGTAATCACTGATGTCATGTGTGATAGAGTTAAATATCATTAAGTTGTGATGTAACCTATGGCAATCAATTATTAGCTTTTAGCAAATTTGCCCAGCTTCGTGAATAGACAATTCCTATAATGATGTAAAAAAAAAGGATCCTTGAAAAAGGTCCCAGAGAGGACCGATACATTGGAGATGAATTTGTGAATAAAGCACATTGATTTATTTCACCAAAATGAAAGAGTGCGGGTCCATTTACTGGAATATATCATAAAGCCTTGAGAACGCACCACCATCGACAATCTAAATCTGGGAGGAGTGCGTTCACTGTACTGACATTATATATATATACACTTTGAGAAAGGCCTCGGAGAGGCCTAAACGTTAGTCATTTTGCCATTAAAACATTTTTATTTCAATTTAAGTCCTGAGAGTGCGGACCTTCTTTGTGCGATGTATACTTCAATAATTTTGGACACTGCACCCAGGCGATGTTGAACCGTTTGACGAGAGTGCCGGCTCCTCCATTGACTCTATATATATAAGTATGTATATATATATATATATACATACTTCTATATACTTATATACACACATGCAGTCTTCATACAATGGTAAACATGATATGGTTAACCCAACCTGCCCTGAGTAAATTACCAGTTTTAAATGTGTATATTATATGTATTAATAGGTTGTGCTTTATTA
The DNA here is from genome assembly GCF_017654675.1 of Xenopus laevis. Classification (NCBI taxonomy): domain Eukaryota; kingdom Metazoa; phylum Chordata; class Amphibia; order Anura; family Pipidae; genus Xenopus; species Xenopus laevis. The sequence continues at coordinate 18,939,206 of NC_054373.1, forward strand.
ATTCAATTCAATTCAGTTCAAAGTGAGTTGCATTAATATATTCTTAATGTTTCAAAAAAAATCTGAAACAGTATTAAATATACAGGAGCTTATTTATACAGTATGTAGATTGTATGAAACAATGCAAATGATAAATATTGACATTTGTTGTTATATAATAGCTTTTTACTATTACACCAATAACACATTGGCCTTTTTGAAATTCTTATACAGGCTAAACAACTTTCTTTCACACAAGGTGACAAGTCTTCTGGGTCTTGCACTTGCTCTAAGTAGCATGGTCTAATAGCCAGCAGAAGTGCCGAGAGCTGTTTTAACTCTCTCCCAGGAGCAAATTCTTTAACAGTGACTGTTATTATCTCAGAATAATTGTAGATGCTGATCTATATCCTTTTACCCTGCAGAAACATGATTATTTGGGCTAGCATAATTCACACTCTGGGTCATTATGGCAAACATAATAATAAAAGACAAGTAAAAACGGGTATATTTCCAAAAAAACTCTCATATTTTCAAATATAGATCTGTTTCTTACCGTTCACAATGACACTGATATCCCGAAAATCAATTTCACCCCTAACCTCCACCCGACCCTCACATCTATAAATGCCTTCATCTCTTTTACTAATGTTTTTAATCTGCAGATTGTTGTTTGGTAACATTGCAAACCGCCCTGGAAGAGAAAAGAAGAGAGTCAGGAATAAATGAGCTGCGAGATGATTTTGGTCTACTGATTCAAACAGTTTTGCAATTGCCTAGCATTATCAAGTAGTTCATGAAAAATGCATTGCTCAATTTGAAAGTAAAATGTAATTTTCAATGTTCAATATTTTTTTAGCTGTGAGACTATTCTTTTATTCTGCAAGAAAAAAAGTTATTGTTTAGCTTTATTATTATGATCCGAAAGTGTCATAAAGTTTCTACAAAAAGTTTGCTTTTAGCTTAACAATTGTAAGATTAAGATTGATATACAGTACATCCTTTCTTTAGAAATAAATACCGTAATGCTTTAGCTGGATACTACAGGATTCACTACAGTGAATTGCTATTACAACATCATCTCACATGGGGAGATACATTTATTAAAGGTCGAATTTCAAATTCATGTGAGTTTTTTTTTTACTCCATAAAATTTGAATATACTCGAAATTCAACTGGGGGGTTACTTATAAAATAAGGAATATCTAAAACTGGGATGATTTTACTAACTCGGAAACTCAAATCAAATTTGAATCAAATTCAACTAAACTCGATTTGTTTTTTCTCTGAAAAAAAAACTTGAATGTCAGAAAGGCTAATAATGTCCAAATTGGTCCCTGGACCACTCCCATTGACTTATACATGAACTCAGCAATTTTTAGGTGGTGAATAGTCAAATTTGAGTTCTTAAAGAGCTAGAATATGATAAATCTCGAAATTCAAACTCAAATCTGAATTAAAACTCAAATTGAGTTTGGATAATTCACAATTTAAATTTGAGAGTTTTGAGCATATATATATTTTTTTTACAATTTTAATTTTCAATTTGATCCTTAATAAATCTGCCCCTAAATCTATAAATAATGTATAGCCAATACATACCAATTTTTTCAAGTGTTTTTTTTTTTTTCTATTTCAAACTGAATTTTAAAAAGTGACTTTGAAATATGTTTATTTTCTTACAAGAATTAATAATTTCAGCACAAATTAAATCTCTACATGACCTCGATAGGTTTGAGATGGCTGATTTTGTATGCTATACATGTTCTTGGCACTAAATGATGTACGTAGCTTTAAGAGAAAAAAGGTTTTAAACTTGCAGGAAATTAAAGAAAAAACCTGCAATGAGTGAAAAAGATACATTTGGTTAAATTATATGCAACAAAGCATGACAAGCCCAGTCAAAGCAGTGCATTTGTCATAGTTAAAACACATATTATGGCACCATACCTGAAAACATATAGATTCTGAGTACCTTACCTCTAGGACAAACCATGAATTAACATAAATGGAGGCAGGCCATTTCAGAATGTTGTCTGTCCTAAGATGTATGATTATATAGGAGTGCCAACAGTTGTCAATATATATATTGGAGAACTCCAATAAGATGCATGATTTATGCGTGATTTATAGCATAAATTGCATTCAGAAATCTTGTGTATTTTATGTATAGTATGTGTGTGTGTATTCATCTTGAATTTGCATTAAAAGCATATTTAGGAAGTAATAACGCCCTCTTTTGAAAAATGTAACTTAAAACGTTACCAAAATACTAACTGTCATCAATGTCTGTGACATCTTCCCGGTTATTTAACCATCTAACCATTGGAGCAGGTGAGCTGCTGACATGACACATAACCTCTGCATTTTCTCCTCTTCTGAATTCTTGAGGTGATGGCACATCCTCAAATGTCAGTTTTTCTATTAGGACATAAAGTCAAGTATTGATGGTGATTCAGGCAATACATTGAAAAAAAAGTTCTATAATTTACAGATACATTTAGGGGCCTATTTATCACGCTGTGTAAAAAGTGGAGTCAATAATTACTGATTATGTTGCCCAGAGCAACCAATCAGCAATTAGATTTCAACAGCAAAAGCAAAAAACTGCCTTATTGCTATGTTAGCCTATAGGGACCTCCTACAACCTATAGCCAGTATTTGGCTAAGTTTTTAGAAGTCAAAGGGTTTTTTTTTTTTTTTAAATTTCTACAATTCGATTTTTACCACTTCAAACTTCAACCCTTAGTAAATGTGCCCCTAGGTGGTTGCTACAAGCAACATCACCGCTAACATTTTACTCTTTGTACACAGCATGATAAATAGACCCTTATTGTAATATACCAATATTCCAAAAAATGCATAATAAAACTGAACTAATAAAGACATTTTGTAAATGTTCCTACAAAAAAACAAGCACTGTACCCTCAAAAAATTAAATGAAGACATCATTTGTGCATGTAAATATTGTATCTATATAGTAATGAAAGGCAACTGTTAATGAATGTACATACATTTTCTGATCATCACAACTCAAAAGTATAAGCAGCTTATTGAATGTAAAATAAAATCTGTTCCCTAGCATTACTTGTCCTAGATTCAATTGTTGGATGTTTAATATAAATCAGAACAGACTAATTTAATATTTTTTGAGTGTGCATATGAGCTAGAGAACATGAAAAATGTAAGGAAGATTGAACATTGCTGGTTGTGTTTACTCCTTTTGTCATGATATATATCTGAGAAGCTTTTCCAAGAAAAAATTGTGACAGATTTATATTCTTGGGCTCATCTACACAGGCAAAAATACTTTTAAAAACTAAGCTACTTTGCATTAGTTGAATACTAGAGGAGAACCAGATCAAATGTAATATTACTTTTATTTGTATGGCTTTGATCCAGCCTTGTGCTTTAATTCAACAGAAAGGAATAGGACAATTTTTTAAAAAAATGATGTCCATAAAGTATATAATAAAAACAGTTAGGGGGTTATTTATCAAAGGTCGAATGTTAGAGTTTTTTATACCTCGAACGAACTCAAATGAACTCACAACTTAAACGATTTTTTTAATTAAAAAAAATACTTGAATGGAAAAAAACTAGATTCTGCGAATTCGAGTTGTGAAACCCAGAAACTTTTCGTCAAAAAAAAATACTTGAATAGCTCAAACTGATCAAGTTTTTAAGTGAAACCCTCCAAAAAAACCCTCAAACTTCTTGAAGGCTATTAACATTTACAAATGGTTCAAGGGAACCCTGACATTGACTCCTACATGACATTTTTTTAGATTCAAGCTATTTCCAACCTTTATAAATTACCCTCTTAAAGTTCAGCAAATAGAAAAATATTGATAATATACACCACTATAAGTATTTTCAGCAGATATTTCTATTATTCTTAATTTTTTTACAAAAAAAATGCTCTTATTTCTTAGTATGAAATTTAGCAAACTAAGCTATGGATGCACAAGTGATAACACATATAAATATACATATCGGTTATTTTAAGTATTGGAATAATATTAAGGAAGTTGAAAAAGTATACTCACGATAAATTTCCAAAACAACTGTAGCCTCCTGAGAATGTCCTTTAGAATCTGCAGCTTGGCACCGATAGATACCAGCATCATCAACAGTTGCTTTATATATGGTCAACCAAGATCTGATGCCTTCTCTTTGCACCACTACTCTCTGGCTAGAAATGATTTTTTCTCCTTCTGGGTTAAACCAGTCTATGTTGTCTGCTTCTCCAATAACTTAAAAATAAATAAATATAAATTAAATATAGGTCAGCATATTAACAGTATGTATATATTTTCTTCAATAAAACCCATATACTATGTCTACATAATTCTTATTTAGCTTTGAGTTTATCAGCTGAAAGCAAATTGGGGTAAATGGCTAAACAGTTTAAATTTCTTTAAAAAATGCCAAGATACCTTCCTAGATCAATGCACTGAAATGCACTGGAAACCAACCAATCAGTTCAGATTTACAAACTTCTCTTGTATACTAATCTAAACAAATATAGCATGTGAAAAGAAGTACACTGGGTTAAAAACATTCCCACAGACTTGCAATAATGCTAATGTTTTAGTTTTAGACAACTTTCGATTCATACGGGTGTTAAAGTTAATCACCACAAAATAATTACTGTAAATAAGAAAATAATCAGTAAATAATTTGATTGCTTTAAGAAATGGATTAAATTATGAAGAATTGGTTTTGTAAAGGTGTCAGTTCCATAAATTATTTTCATTTCAGGAAAGTGTTAATACCTTTAAAATCTACCCCTTATTCTTTCAATATAAAGCCAATTAATTTTATTATTGCAAAAAACAAAATGATATTGATACAAATCCTACTTCATTTCAAAATTTCAGCATCACCATCCCTTGCCCTTTAATGAAAATATTCAGATACTACAAACATATTTTTGTAGAAATGAATGAAAATCAGGTACTCTGGGCTTATTGCAGGCTACACTTATTCGTTCCAGACTATATTTTACATAGCAATTTTTGTTATGTGCTATTTTGATATTGATTTCTGTTTTTTTCCCCTAAATAAGCTCCAGCATCTTTCTCCAACCCAAATTCACATTCTTTATTTAGGCAACAATAAAAAATACCAAATAAACCACAATGAATAACATTGTATTTGCTGACGATGAATCAAGTCTGCAATGTACTTTTCAAACCACCAATTTCTTTGAATGAGTGGGTGTTAGATATGTTGTATTCACTAGATCTGCAATATATTTAAAAGTTATGTTTTACTAATAATAATGCTGAATTCCTGACACTTTTAAATTTCCTGAAGTAAGCAACAGTGTGAGTTTTCTACAAATACAGACTAGGCTGTAAACCAAACCCCACGAAAGGAGAACCCAAGGTTTTCTGAGCAAGAGGAAAAATCTTAGCTTCTGAATCATAGGGAATTATTAATAACCTATGTTTATACCCTTTCAAGAAAACAAAGCAATCCATTTATCTTGCTAGGCAAACTGAATTTCTGTTTCAATACATAGCTTGCTAAAATGTGATTTATGCTGCATTAGTATATTTTTCATAATGAGATGATCAGAAATACATTTTTTCTCTAAAAAGTTTAGAGGAAAAGTTTTAGTAACCCAACTAAATATATCAAGTATGGTTTGACAATTATAAGAACGAAGAAGAATCAAAGCTTAACAATAGAAAAATGTTACAAGGCAAAGCTTTAAAATGGTTGTGCTGGATAATAAAGATTGAAATGTTATTGCAGGTTCAGCTTAAAGGTATCGCATCCCCCTCCAGAATTTAGCATAATAATTATTATGTCACTCTGATAAACAACTAAATTTAATGGCACAATAATGACCATAATGGAAAGCACATGATACAGAAGCTACAGACATTTTATAATCATAAACACAGAGCCTGTACCTGTTATATAAATTAATTTTGATAAACGTCAATGAAGATTTCTATCCTCTCTTCACACAAAAAATATAAAGGGGCATTAAAATATAATAATAAAAACTCAAGTTTTCATGAAAAAGTAAACTAATGACTGCTAGTTAGATCCCTGTTTTTTTCTATTAATTTATATTTCTGGCTTGATCACTCCCTTTATTTAATAGACACGGAGGGAGACACGAAAAAAATAAATGACATTTTCTCACTGTATTTAGTGCACTAGAAAATGGTATAGGATTTCGATAGGATATACAAATTGTATTTGACATTTTTTGCCAGTGTTTTGGAGTAAATATAATGTTGCATAAAATAATGTATATAAGGTGAGATCTGTCATATAGCTTGTCTAAATACTAAACAATATATATTAAACAGAAAAACATATACATACCTGTGCATGTGAAGTATTTAGACTGGCCCACACTGATTTCAACTTTACTAAGGGAAATTGTCACTTGCATGAGAGCTGAAATAAAAGAAACATGGAATTGCACGTCAATAAATCAGTTATTTCCAGCTACAAATGACAGCCAATGCAGTTTCACAGTACGTTTCAGTGAGTGCTTCTTCAGTTTAATAGGTTTTCCATAGATGCCATGAGACAGATTATAGATAAACAGATATATATATATATATATATATATATATATATATATATATATATATATATATATATATATATATATATATAAACACTAATATATATATATACAATATATTAAGTATACAGTATATATATATATATACCTCACTTACTTATTTCAATAAAAAATATTAGTAGTAGTAGTAGTAGTATAATTAAGGGCCATCAACAGGGATTGCAAAATATTTAAGAACAGATGGATATGAAATACATATGGTCAAAGTCTGCATATTTACCACCTGCAGCTACATTTAAATATGGTGTTCATAAGTGGAAAACAATAAAATGATATAAAAATCCCCATTCTGAATAGGATGAGTAACAATTGTGTAACTCACATAGTATAGAAAAGAAGCAAACCCCTACAGCGGCATAGCAAGTTATGAAGAAAAACAAGCTATAAAAAATAAAGAAAATTAAGATAGTATATTTTTTAGTCCTATGACTATCATAACGAATAACAATAGATAAGGTTTTAAAAATATAACCATCCACCTTAACAGTAGGTTCTTCATAGTTTTCCTTTTAAAATATAGTCACAAGATGATGAGCAAATGTGCATCATATAATAGGAGACTAATAAAGAAACTTCCAACAGATTCTACCTCAATCACATACTTTCTATTTCCCAAATTCGGATATCCCATTATAGACACAATGACCCCAAAACTGCATCACATTATAGCTCATACCAGCCTAATTTCCACCAAACAGGCTACAATAAACCCTTGTACTATATTTGTGTGTAACAGTGATTGTAAGCAGAGTTGACCATAATATGAAATATTATAAAATGCCCTGCAGTGTGCATTCAACATAGTCTGTAATGCCCCATATTCCCATAATCCCAAAGAGATGCCTAACAGTGAATTAGTCTTCTACAGTCCCTAGAGACTACACAATTCTGAAAGCTGTGGAAAAGCAACTTTAATTAAGTATTGTGTACAATGATTACATGCTTTAATCATGAATAAATATAAAGCAAATTACAGGTCAATATGTAACATTTTGTTGACACACAGATTAATTCTGCAATCACCAAAACACCACCACCACAGCTTGCAAGGGTATATAATTCATTTCAGTGGTCAATAATGGAAGCAATGATGCACCATGCTGTTTCTAAGGACCATATTTATTTTCTGTAACTGGCCATGATGCTCATTAATTACATATTAAGATACTATCTGAGGATGAAAACATAGGTATATGCAAAAAGTTTAACCTTTCTCGGAAATAATATTTCTTGATATTTCCGCTGGTTCAAAACAAAACAAAATACCCACATCCCAATCTCTAGACTATCTGCCAAGGAAGGGAAACATACTTTAATATTTCAGACTGAACAATTAGACCAATGTGTAGCTTAATATTGTACTAAAATTTTCAAACCAGTAATGTATTTTCTATAACAGCAACTTAACCCTTTTCTGGATCTAGCTACTTACAGGTATATCGAATATCGAAGTTGAAGGATTTACCGCAATTTGTTCGATCAAATGATCAAACGAAAAATCGTTCAATCGAACGATTAAATCCTTCGAATCGTTCAATTTGAAGGTTTTTAATCCATCGATCGAACAATTTTTCTTCGACCCAAAAAAAAGCTTAGAAAGCCTATGGGTACCTTCCCCATAGGCTAACATTGACTTCGGTAAGTTTTACTGTAGGTGGCGAACTAGGGGGTCGAAGTTTTTTTTTTAAAGAGACAGTACGTTGACTATCGAATGGTCGAATAGTTGAACGATTTTTAGTTCGAATAGTTCAATTCTAAGTCGAAGTCGTAGTCGAAGTAGCCCATTCGATGGACGAAGTAGCCAAAAAAACATTCAAAATTCGAAGTTTTTTTCTTCTATTCCTTCACTCGAGCTAAGTAAATGGGCCCCATACTGTATATATAATATACTACATCCCTTTGGTCCCTGAATCACAATAGTGTTCATTGTTGCATTTTTAAAACTGCCATCAAAGTTTAAAAGTTGCATTTGCTGGTTTGCCACTTTTTTTTTCCTTTTACACCAAATTTACATCAATATATGCAATACAGAATCCTACACTCACAACTACTGTTCTTTGGTTCTAATTTTTTTAAGTTCTGCAAACAAATTAATTTTGTTTCAGTCTAAATGTAAAATAATGTATACAATTGAAATAAGTTTTGTAAGAACAAAGTTTTGTATTCATTGATTCGCATGCATCTAGTCAGAGCTTTATCACTTGAAAAGAACATTACCTGTGCATCAAGGAAATCTTATTACATTCCAAAGAAATGCCAGCACACTGTAAATCACTGAATCAAATAAAGCTTTGTGAGTCATTGCAAACATTGTGGAAATATAGCTTCTGACTGAATCTTGATAAAACTCATTAGCTCATGATGAAAGTTATTTTAATATTATCAAGAGGTTATTTGAAGTCTTCCTAAGAGTACTTTATCCAAGGATGAATAAATGCAACCTCCATTATGAAAGGAAAATGCAAGGAATAACATTTTGTAAAATTTATTGCCCAGCTTTGTTAAACAATATGCTTTAAGTGACTCCATCGAAACTGATTAACCGGAAATGCCATTTTCTGTGCTTTTCTGTAACAACATACATACAATAGATTTATTTTGACAGTGGTGGTAGCAGAATGTTTGGATGCCTATGAAGGGCAAATGCAGACGTCTTGAGCCTACAATGCACAGAGAAGTGTCAAAAAGAAGGTCACTTCTGCTGAGCTTCTGCCAAAACATGAAGCCTTTGAAGTTATTGAAAAATTATAGCATCATCTGGTAGAATGTGAAATAGCCAGACATGAGTAGGATCTGATAGAGCTTTGGCTCCTGTTATATGGGACCACATTTGCAATATTATTTCCCAATTATATATGCTTGATATGGGGATGATCCCAGAATTCTGAGTTACAGCTCCATTATTTTTTACTAATTTATTAATAATTTGTACAGCCTAGATGGGGTGTAATAACACTTTGTTAGCATTTTGTAGTTTAGTTCTTGTACCATGTTGCACCTTGAGTTCTTTTATTAAGTTCTTAATTATGGTGTATTCTCCATTTTCTGAGAGACTAAGGTTTACATAAGTGTCCAACTTCTTGGTAGATACAAAACAATAATGGGGGAATGTAATATCGGTTGCTAGTGATAACATTGTTTGCAATGGTGCCCCTCACGTAACATTAGGACAGCAATTGTGAATTTTGTGGTTTGCTATAATGCTTAATGAAAAAGTTGTTACATTTGCTCCAAAAGTTTATGCCACCTTCAAGCAGGTGTTAAGTGTTAGTAATGCGCAATTACGTTTCACAATGCAATAAAAACCTAATGAAGAATATGACATTGCAACATGCAGATCTTTATTCTTATTTGTGGGCAAACTTGTTCTTGTGAATTTCATTACATTTCCCCCTTAGAGGTTTACTATAAGTATATTTTTATAGAGCAGAAACAGGTTATGTTTTGGTAGCTCTGGACCATTTTTCAAAAAATGTTAGTAATCTACTGAAACTGCTGTTGTATATTAATGTGAATACATGTATATGCACTCAAGCAAGTGCGTGTTTCTGTGGGGTTTTTAGGTTTTAAAATTAAAGTAATTTGTGCTTCTAGAGATTGTTTGTGACAGAATGTACCCTGCTAAATAATAATATAGTTGATACCTTTAAATACATGAGGGGATATTATATTTAGGTTTTTCCCAGAGTATTTTTAATGGACATGAATATTTTCAGGTGTTTTGTTTATGTCTAACACTTTCTGAACATTTCAGTAATCTTGTTGATCTAAAAATGTGCTGCACAGGGGGTGTCTTTTCTGGTTTAAATTCTCATATTCCTGTGCTATTTTATCATTGTATAAAATCAGATGACTGTTTCAAGTTCTGATATTTAGGATATAGTTCTTTGCCATTTTATTTAAACTGTCTATTTAATATTTGTTTTTATCCATCAACTTTTTTCTTCATTGTGGGCATATATATTGTAACACCTGTTCTGTACTGGGCAATTTTTTTTTCAAAAGTATATCTATGCTGGCTTGGGAGTGCCCTTACAAAAATAAAATGGTCATACGTGTTTGTCTTTGTTGATCCAATCACAAAAATAACTAATTTTTTTAAATATACTTAATTCAGCCACATATTTTACATCTACTAAATTCAGACAACACATGTATGCTCTACTGAAGGGAGTTCAAGGCATTTGCATTGTTGGTAATAAATGTAAACATCATATCCTGTTTTATTCTATTATAAAGTGTAAAAATGAGGAAAAACAGGTGACATACAACAAGGTTACCCTTATGGGAGAAGGTTCTAATCTCTGGGTTGCAGTATTTGTATTTCTGTGTAGGGATGTAGCGAACGGCGGAAAAAATGTTCGCGAACATATTCGCGAACTTGCGTCAAAAATGCGAACGGTTCGCGAACGTCGCGAACCCCATAGACTTCAATGGGAAGGCGAATTTTAAAAGCTAGAAAAGACATTTCTGGCCAGAAAAATGATTTTAAAGTTGTTTAAAGGGTGCAACGACCTGGACAGTGGCATGCCAGAGGGGGATCAAGGGCAAAAATGTATCTGAAAAATACATTGTTGACACAGCGCTGCGTTTTGTGCTGTAAAGGGCAGAAATCACACTACGTCACTCAGATGATGTTTCTGGACACGGAATGTGAAAAAGCTCACACAGCTAGGTGGCACTTGGTTAAAGACTGGGAAAACAATGCCTGCAAGGGCAACGTATACAGTAGTGGATACGGAATATATTATTGCTGCTTGGAAAACGTCACTCAGGTGGTGTTTCTGGAGACGGTATTATTATTGATATTTAGACAGAATGTGAACAAGCTCACACAGCTAGGTGGCAGTTGTTTGAAGAACACACTGGGCAAACAATGCCTGCAAGTGCACTACTATTGGTGCACTACTATGAAGAACAGCAAACAGCATTGGACACGTTAAAGAACAGTAAGATAAGTAAAATAAAAAAATATATATATGTATATTAAAAAAAAAAATTACTCTGGTTGGTGCTGAACTACTAGGAGCAGCACACCAGTCCCACTCCCCAACACAGCTAGACTAATAGCACTGGGCTCTTATAGTAGCAAAGTAAAAAACAAAAAGAAAATAAAAGCAGTCCTTACAAGGACTATTGGGTTACAGGCAGCAGTCAGCAGATGAGAGATCAGCAGCAGGACAGCTGCCCACAGCAGCTACATACAGAGCACTACAGTAGAAGGTAGATTACTAGCCAGCAAAGCTACCTAACCTAAAATGTCCCTCAAATCCCTGCAGAGTTCTGTCCCTACAATACAGAGCAGTATCAAGTAGATTACTAGCCAGCAAAGTTACTATCAACTGTCCCTCAAATCACTCAACAGCTCTCTCCCTACACTAGCTCTTCCAAGCACACACAGGCAGAATGAAAAAACTCTGCAGGGCTTCAGTTTATATATGGAAGGGGAGTGGTCCAGGGGGTGTGGGGGTGGTCCAGGAGGGAGAGCTTCCTGATTGGCTGCCATGTATCTGCTGGTCTGGGGTGAGAGGTCAAAAATAAGTGCCAGCTAAGGCGAACCCAAATTGGCGAACGTCGTGCGACGTTCGCGAACATTCGGCGGACGCGAACAGTCGATGTTCGCGCGAATTAGTTCGCGGGCGAACAGTCCGCGACATCCCTATTTCTGTGTAGGGAATAAGGAGACAGGAAGTTTCCTTGAGTTTACTTGAGTCTCTCAATCCAAAAAAGTCAGGAAAATGCAAAAAAGTAGAATGTTTGCAGTGAAAACTCATCAATCGTACGATACACCAATTTTGTTGCTCTGATTTTTCAAGATATTTATTGATAAATGAGTTAAAATCATGGAAGGGAGTTTGGTCAGATTTGTTATCATAAGCAATAAGATTAATTGGAGTTTTAGTAAATGTGTCTCTTAAAGTGAATAAAATAAAGAGAATGTGGTTGGCAGTTACTTACAGTCTGCAGGCATTTTAATTGACCATGGGTATAGATCATACTAATTGGGATTTAGCCTGCTTTTTTAATTCACAGGGTATGTAAAGTAGTGTATAGTGTCCAGTGGTCTAAGCAATCTGGCCTAACAGGTTGTGTTGGTCATCTTTTATTCTCCTGTGACTCTAATCCATAGATTTATTTGACCGAGTCTAATATATCATGTACTAAGCAGTCTAAGCTAATGAAGAAATATATGAATATATACAGAAGGGGTAGCCACTTTTATCTAGGAAATATAGTAAATATTTTCGATAAGTTACTGGTATCAGGTAGTTAGTAATTGGATTGCAGAGAGAAGAGTGGAAGCTATCATCCACAATCTTAGATCCACGGTCATTAGAGCTATATGGACTAACGTCTTTTGCCTTTTTGCCAATATGTTTCTGGAAATGTGACAAGTCTGAAAATGTGGTTGTTTTGCCAATAGTTTATCAGAAAGAGCTTTAAAATGGAGAATACCAGGGTCCAGTACCAGGAACTCCTACTACGTGTGTCTTGCTAGTTTGCCATCAAAACATGTCCCCATGGTTAATTTTTCATCCTTTTGTGCGCTTTGCAATTTGTGCTTGTGTTCCTCAATAAGCTTTCATGTCCCAAGCATAACAGAACCCATTACTGTATTATATTTATATTATATATGAGACACTTCATAATAACAAAAAATGCTCTTCAATTACATTATATAGATGAATCACATTTAACTGCATTAGTAAATGCATTTTTACAACTCATTTGCCATGTTGAGTGAGCATTTCCCCGCCTGAGAGCATTAGCTTTTGTCACAGACACCATGTTTCCTATTTAAAAAAAAAATATAATAAGGCTCCAGGCTGGGAGAGGTGTTTTGACTGCCAAGATTTGACTTGAGAAGACCATGGCAGTTGAAAAGAGCCATGTGACAATGGCCTAAACCATCTGCTCTACTGTTTGCTGTTCTGTAATCTGCACCTGTAAACTAAATCACTATTCAATTGTAGCGCTATAGTAATTTGAGTGCACCTTACGCTACTATAAGCTTCACTCCCAGTACATATGCTCCGGATGAGACCTTAAAACCTTAGGGAGTGAGCCTTCGCATCGAGGTGGAAGCAGGGTGTAGTGCAACTGTAACTGTATTCAGGGTGGAAAGAATTGGGCGCCAGTGGTTCTTATAACTTAACCAAATAACAGATTTATTGAGCACAGTATACAATCCTCAGTGGAGTGTACATAGATCAGAACATTGCAGGTTCATACAGTACATTGAATAGGCAGTACTCACAACACCTTTGGTCAGTATGATTCTCCTCAGTGATAGGAACAATACATGCAGCCTTGAGGAGGTACACCCAGCTTTCAGCCTTTTCCCTAAGTGGAACCTGAGGGGAATCTATCTACCCTAGGTCTGTACACTTAGTCCCTACTTCTGGGAAATGAGTACCCTGGAATCTTAATTCCACTACAATCCTCGTAGGAGCCTCAAGCTGCTCAGATAAATAATCTGACTGACTGTCACTCCTAGAGTGATCTATATGGGTGAGTAGCCTATTCTTACTAGACCTGACCTGTCTAGGTTCCACTCGAGCTCTGCCTCCTACACAGGCTAGAGCCAGCACAAGATGGACCCTGAAAGCATGGCTTCAGAGCCTTTTATATCCTAGCACAGTGCCATCTACTGGACACTGTGAGAAGTAGCAAGAGTCAACAGTACCCCTCCCAACTGTATTTTAGGACCCAATTAGGTGTCCATAACATGGAGGGACTGCTTGACAATAATACTAGGGGTGCTTATTTTACACATACCTACACAATGTCTCTCAAATTCAAAACAATATTTATTTAACTATGGTAAATATGCTATTTGTATCAAAGAACACAGATGGATGTGGAATATACTACAATCACTACATTTTCATGATATGATATGTGATGGGGCTATGGGCTCCTGCAGAGAGATTAGAATCAAAATTCTATCTTTTTACTGATTAATCGCTATCATAATATTTTTTGAATACATGTCAAAAAATCAGCAACCGTTTATGAAAAAAAAAAAGTAAATATATTGATTTCACATAATAAACATTAATCATTGTACTCAGGATCCTTCTGCTCATTACTTCATGTTGTCGGTTGATGGTGGTATTATAAAATTACACACATGCATTTTTTAAATAAGTCAAGGAAAGAAGCTAGTACTGAATATTTTATCATTTCTTACAGACCTGCAATTTGTATCAAAACAGACTTGAAGGTCAGAAAACTCATAAGACATAGACATTCCTAGTTTTCCCTGTGATGTAGCTCATTAGAATTGCACAGTGTCAATAAGATCAAAAATGCAACAAAAAATAATTATAATAGACCATTACTGCCATGGCCTTTTAAAATTTTGTTTATAAGCCTCTGAATTACTACACAAAGTCCTGTTTCATTTCACATG
This sequence comes from Xenopus laevis, assembly GCF_017654675.1. Classification (NCBI taxonomy): domain Eukaryota; kingdom Metazoa; phylum Chordata; class Amphibia; order Anura; family Pipidae; genus Xenopus; species Xenopus laevis. The sequence goes on from NC_054373.1 coordinate 18,954,220, forward strand.
TTCCATAGAGAGTGGGGTACAGACAGAATCACATTTATTAGGTAACAGAATAAAGAGGTAACACACCAGAAGGGCTAGCAATAAGCCAATAAACAAAACCTCCCAAGAAACAAATAATGTTTTATTTTAACTTGAGCAGACATGCAAAAACTCTCTTTTTTGAAATGGGATTATTTTTACTTGTAGTGTAGAGTTGGAGGTGGATTAATACAATTCAACACAAATGAATGCAAACACAACTGAAGCCTATAATAGTTTATAAGGATGTGTGCCCCACCCTTCTGAGACTACTGAAAGCTAAGAACTTGGTGACAGATTTATGGAAGTGTGAAATCAGAACTCACCATAGTAAAATGTTTGTTCACTCCCGTGGGATTTTTATAAAATGGCAAACTCATTGATAAAAACACCTCCAAAATCCCATAGAAATTAATACAGTGGCAGAATAAATCAGCCCTAAGTACCACCTGTTTAAACTAGTTTGCAGTTAACTATGATGAGCAACATCTTTTTATAGTGCATTAACTTTCATAAACACTTAAAGGAGAACTAAAGCCTAAAATGAATAGGGCTAAAAATGCAATGTTTTATATACTGTACTTATTGCACCAGCCTAAAGTTTCAGCTTCTCAACAGCAGCAATGATCCATAACTTCAAACTTGTCACAGGGGGTTGCCATCTTGGAAAGTGTATGCTCTGAGCAGCTGTTGAGAAGCTATGCTTAGGTGTTGTCACAAATTATCAAGAAGACAATTAGGTCATCTGTCATATAAGATGATGCTACAAGGCTGATTATTAAATTCTGATGCTAGTTGCACTGGTATATGTACTGCCATGTAGTAATTATCCATATTAAATACTAATCAGTCTTATACTGTGACATTTATATTCTATGGGGCATATTTATCAAGGGTCGAATTTCGTGCACTCACAAGTATACCTATGTTATACATATGCTTCTCACCTGAACTGTAAAGCCCTACTGTATCTTTTGATTGGAAGAGAATATCAAAATCTGCTAATTTCTGTGCATGTTTTACTATTAGGCTGCCCTTTTTAATACCAAAAGATTAAAAAACAATCTGGAGATCAGTAACACTACTGAACTCTCTGCCTGTGAATAATTTATTCCTTGCCTAGCAGATCTGCTGAAGGCCAGTGACTTTATTTTGTTTTTAATGAGTTAGGTTTGACAGTCTTGAGCCTTGTTCTTGATTCAGTCCTCAAATATCTCAATATCTATGGTATCCTTATTGGTTGAAGTAGTATGGCTACAGCATTTATTTAATCACTTAGGATTCCTTCTCCTCCTCTAATTCACCCAGTCCCCTCCCTTGGGAATTCACTTTTGCTGTTGGCTACTGAGCATGCTCATTTCTTCTCAACTCAGAATACTATACACACCTTCCAGTCTAGCAGCCAGTGAAGAGATGACATTGTTGGTTCCCATAGAAATGCTTTTGAGCTCAGTTTAACCATTACAGTGTTTAATTCAATCAGGGCTTTTTTTTATCAAAGTATGTTTTGCCTGTGCAAGCCTGCATTAATGATTGCATGAACTTTACAGTGCACATGAGTTGTTTTCAAATTTTAAATGCCACTGATGAAAATAGACTGCTGGATAAAAATTGCTATTTATTTTGGGGCAATGTGATGGAGGTGTTGAACAGAACAGATATATTCAGTACAAATGTTATGGTTTGGGTAAGGGCAATATGCCCAACTTATATACATGGTAGGAGAGTGTAGGGTTTACATGCCCTTTAAAGGAAATCCCACATGCGTTCACTAATTAACACTGGATTTTAAGCCAAAAAAAATCTCAATTTTTTTTTTACACAAGCTTTTGTAATGAATAAAAACATTGGCAGCTAAAATCCAAAGCACTTTTTGGCTTGAACAATCATAATTAGGCCCTGTAGTGTAATATGTGTATATAGGTGAAACAAGCCAATAAGAGTTACAAAATATTGTAACCACAATAATTTTAACACTGAACATATGTTCCATAATGATGTTTACATTTGTAAAACTAGACAAGTTTAGTACATTTAGGGGCCAATTTATCAAAGGTTGGATTTTAGTTGTTTAAGGGTTTTTTCTTTTTTGAAACCACTAACACACAATAGAATGCTGTTTAAAAATCCAAGTGAAAAAAAATCTGTGCAGTTCCCATTGACTTCTATAGGACCATGACAACTTTTACCTGGCAAAGTTTTGTATAAGAGGCTTTCATAGTTTTTACACTTACATGCAGATTTATTAAGGTTGCTAAGAGTTGTGTTTTCCATAAAAAGTTTGACTTTTCTATGTGATTTTTTTGGTTTAAAAACACCTTGACATTTTTGAGATTTATTTCATGAGTTTCACTTGAAAACTCATAGATTCAAGGTTATTTTTTTTACAGAAAACTCAATCAATTTCAGTTTTTGGGTTTCACAATCTCAAACTCGAGATTTTTACATTTGAGTTTTTTCTTAAAAACTACACCTTTTGAGTTGAATCCATTCAAGGTTTAGAGAAGCTCACATAGTTCCTTTTTTAAAAAAAGGAAAACCACAATTTTTTTTTGAGATTTGTGGAAAAATTTGATTTCTAGTAAATGGACCCCTAAATGTTCAAACATAATTGTGAGTCTTCTTTGCGCGGGTGATTAAAAACTTTTTAAATATGTAATAATCACAAGTTGTGAATATTTATGTGTACACAGTATTGTTACGCACAAAGACGATACACAGAGGCCCCATTCACACAAACACCCATCACATTTGCAAATATTTTTGTGTAATGTAAAACTCACTGTGATTCATAAAATATGGGGAAGCCAGGCACAGCAGTGCAATAAACTGTATGTGTTTAGTAAAAACATGAACAAAACAACCATATGCGAATACATTTGCACTGCACCCCAAAGGGGCATATTTCTAAACTTTGTGCAGCACAGTATGATTCACACAGTGAATATATCTGTCCAGCATATGTTTATTTTTTATAAAGCAGGACAAGATAGGTGTATTAAGGGGCATATTTATCAAGGGTCAAATTTTGAATTGAAAAAACTTCAAAATTCAAATTCAAAAAGACCAAGGACCAATTGTCTTTTCTTGTTCTTGTACTTGCTCTTGTAAATGAGCCCTGATGTAAAGGTATGGGACCTGTTATTCAAAATGCTTGAGACCTGGGGTTTTCTAGATAACGGATATTTCCGTAATTTGGATCACCATACACTGAGTATTAAATATAATTTAGACATAAGAACAGATTTATCAAAATATGAGTTCATGAAAAATATATGAAAGAGGAAAAAAGGCTGACAAAACTCGTTCAACTTTTTTCTCCAATGCTAGCTTATTTATGGAAAAAACATGACTAAATCATTTTGTGCATGTTCACCTAAATTCACCAGGTGTATTTTCACAACACAGCTCATTTGTACTAAACATCATAAGTAGACTATTTAATGAAAAATGTGAATTTTCGCCTAGCGAGCATATTTTCTCCATACAATAGTAGTGGAGAAAACTCTCTAGAATATTTTTGCAATGAAGAAATAATGTGGAAAATTAGCATGGAGTGGGTGATGTTGAGATTTTAAAGTGGCTGCTGTGTCTTTATAATTGTAGTTCACCAGCCTGAACCTGGAGAAATTTGGAGAAAGTGGTCAGCTGAATAAACAGAGAGAAGCAACAGCTTATGATGAGAAGATGGTCATTATATCAAAAGCGCAGAACAAGAAGCAAGTGTCAAACACATAGGCCAGAGGAGAGGGCAGGTGACAGGCAAGAGACTGGGTCAAATATAAAGACCAGAGTTTAGGGAAAGTACCCCTCTGATGCAGAATCAAACAATAGGCAGAAACCATGCACTGCACAGAATAACTCAGTAACCTATACTGGAGACAGGACACACAGTAGCTTCTGGAAAATGCAGACAGGTTGGATCACAGCTAGAGAGCTTTATTATTTCAGCATGAAGCAGACCTATATAGGACCTAAATTAAGAAATTACATGAACTTACACACAGAGGCAGAGAAAAAAAACTGCACAAACAAAACCCAAGAAAATTTCAGTGGTTCATTATCAAATGCAAAGGCACGTGCTAAATCAGTTATTTTCTTAAGTGTATACAATAGAGGAGTTGGAGTTCCCAAACACACCTCATAGCTGCACTATTGTCTCAGCTCAATATAATCAGTGGCTGACTCAGGATATGGTTCATAAAGCTTTACAAAAAATTAAGATGAACAAGGTATCAGGGCCAGATGGAATACATCCATGGGGGTTAAGAGAGCTTAGTTCAGTTTTAGACTGCCCTCTATTTCTGATTTTCTCAGACTCTCTTTCATCTGGTATGGCACCTATGGATTGAAGAAAAGCTGATTTATTTCCTATATTTAAAAAGTGATTACAATCTCAGAATGGCAATTATAGGACTGCAATTTTGACATCCACGGTGGGCAAATTATTTGAAGGCTCGTTAAGGGATCACATTCAAAATGTTATCCTAGTGAATGGCATTATGAACATTAATCATCATGGCTTTATGAAGGATAGGTCATGACAAATGGCATTGCTTTTTATGATAAGGTAAGTAAGATGATGGACAGTGGGGGAGCAGTAGATGCACATGGATAGGAAAGTGGCTATGGGATCGGATACAGAGGGTGGTTGTTAATGGTATATTCTCTACTTGGAGTAAGGTTTTCAGTGGGGTCCCTCAGGGCTCTGTATTGGGTCCACTTTTATTTAACTTGTTCTTCAATGACAAGGTATGGGAAGGTACTGCAAGTAATATATCAGTGTTTGCAGATGACACAAAACTACCCAGCTCAATTACATCCAGTATTTGGCTTCCATGCAGTAGGATCTTGACAAACTAGCAATATGGGCGGCTAAGTGGCAGATGAGATTCTGTGTTGATAAATGTAAAGTCATGCACCTGGGATATAAAAATATGCAAGCCACATATACCCTTAATGGGACTGCACTAGGCAAATCCATAATAGAAAAGGACATTGCAGTCCTTGTAGATAATAAACTTGCCTGTAGCAAGCAATGCCAGTCAGCAGATTTGAGGGAGGAGGGGGTTATTCCACTGTACAATATAACAGGGGGTTATTCCACTGTACAGAGTTAGTCTCCAGGGCTCAAACAGAAAATTATTGAATTAGAGAGGGTCTAGAGAAGGACAACTAAAATGCAAAATTTCAGCTATGAGGAAAGACTGGTCTGTTTATATAAATATATAAGGGGATCATAGGATAACCGCTCTAATGCTTTATTTACCAGTAGGTCCTTCCTGCCAACAAGAGGGCACCCATTCTGATTAGAAGAATGCAGGTTCCATCTTAATATTTGGAAGGGGTTTTTACAGTGAGTGCTGTGAAGATGTGGAATTCTCTCCCTGGCGGGAAGTTAAAGTTCAATGGACATTTATGTTTCAGCAAATACATTACATTAAACAAGCCCGGGAAAACCTTAATAAAATAAAATAGCATAGTTATATTGTGTTAAATGTAGGGGGAAGCGGGTTACCCCCCTATCACCCTGAAAAAAGGAAAAGGCCAGCATTTTTTGTGACTTAGAAAATTTTTCAACTACATTTTGAGGAAGTCCTATCTACTATATTGCGCTTTTGCATGGTCTAAGGTGGCAAAGGCAAGTCTGGCGCAAGAGGTAATGTTCAGTAAAATCTGCATCTTAGTGAATTTGCATAGTTACGTCCATTCGCCAAAGCGCAAATTCGCCAGGCGTAAGGATGCGAAGTACCTACAGCAACTGATCAGCGAAGTTCTGAAATTATATCACGCTGGCACCCCCGCGTTAGTCACTTCGCCCTTTAGTAAATTTGCCCCTAACTATTGCTGGCACCTGGTCAAAAAGTAAAAATTTTCTCTAATGCTATAAATCTGTGTATTATTTTCAGCATTGTGAAATTTTAGAAATTTAAGAAAAATAAGAAAAGGAAAAGAGAAAAAGAAAAAAAGACAGGTATATATATATATACTGTATATATATATATATATATACTGTATATATATATATAACCGATGGCATCACTAAACATAGTTTATTAGGATATAATTTACCGGATATTCAATGCTCTTGTGTATTATAAACATATAAACAGTAAGCAGTGATTACATATGTATAAGAAAAAAAATGCTTTTTAAGGAAAAATACATTATTGTAAAAGGATGATAACTGAGAATACAGATTGCAACCCTTCTAAGCTGAGACTGACAAGACAGGTTTCAGAGATTGCAAAACAGGATTATAAATACCCTTATTTGCCTTATACTTTCCATGTTTTTTTCCATGTCATTTCATTCATTTTAGAGTGTTAACTTTAACTACTATTATGTTAAAGGGATACTGTAGTTATTTTTAATAAATGCATCAGTTAATAGTGCTGCTCCAGCAGAGTTCTGCACTATAATCCATTTTTAATCCATTTTTTTAAATATTTTTCTTTATATTTAATTTTGAAATTTGGCATGGGTCTAGACATAATGTGGATTTTACCAGGTGCCTCGAGGTCATGTGACTTGTACTCTAATAAACTTCAGTTACTCTTTACTGCTGTACTGCAAGTTGGAGTGGTATCACCCCCTCCCTTTTCTTGCCAGCAGCCTAACAATAGAACAATGGGAGGTTAACCAGATAGTAGCTACCTGACATCTCTGAAGAATTTGTTTGCATTGCTAAAGTGGTAGAAATGAGAATAGCACCACAACCTAGGTCACGGCTAAATGCAATGGGAAGGGGAGAAACAATAGCTGTTTCAAAGCAGTTCCATCCTGAAGTACTGGCTCATTCTCAAAGCTCAGAATCAGGCACAAAGCACTGAGATGCCTCCACACGAATATTGCAGCTAAAAAATGTTTTGTTGAATGATACCATTTTAAATGGTAGAGTGAATTATTTGCAATGTAAACAGTGTAATTTAGAAATAATGAGTAAACCATAAAAAGCATGGTTTTACATACTGTATGAGCTGTTTTATGCAATATGTTTTTAAAGTAGCCTACATTGTTCAAGGGTCCAGTTTTCCTTTAAGCTTGTAAAAATCAAGAACTGGTATGGGATTTTTTATCCGGAAACTTGCTATCAAGAAAGCTCTGAATTACACATGGTCATCTCCCATAAACTCCATTTTATCTAAATAATGCAAATTATTTTAAATGATTAATTTAAAAAAATCAGTTAATTATTAGTCATTATTGGAAGCAACCAGTCTATTGGGTTTATTTAATGTTTAAATAATTTTCTAGTACACTAAGGGGCACATTTACAAAGCTCGAGTGAAGGATTCAAATAAAAAAACTTCGAATTCCGAAGTGTTTTTTTGGCTACTTCGACCATCGAATGGGCTAGTTCGACCTTCGACTACGACTTCGACTATGAATCGAACGATTCGAACTAAAAATCGTTCGACTATTCGACCATTCGATAATCGAAGTACTGTCTCTTTAAGAAAAACTTCGTCCCCCTAGTTCGGCAGCTAAAAGCTACCGAACTCAATGTTAGCCTATGGGGAAGGTCCCCATAGGCTTGCCTATGTTTTTTTGATCGAAGGATATTCCTTCGATCGTTGTATTAAAATCCTTCGAATCGCTCGATTCGAAGGATTTAATCGTTCGATCGAACGAATAATCCTTCGATCGTTCGATCGAAGTATTAGCGCTAAATCGTTCGACTTCGATGTCGAACGATTTTAGTTCCTGGTCGAATATCGAGGGTTAATTAACCCTCGATATTCGACCCATAGTAAATCTGCCCCTTAAGGTATGACGATTCAAATTGCAGATCCAATATCTGTAAAACCCCAGGTCCTGAGAATTCTGGTCCCATACCTGTTTTACTAAACCTGCAGAAGATTGTTTCATTAAAAGTTCACTGGTTCCCAAACTGAAGGGTGTGCTAGTGGTGCAGGGGAAACTGTTCTTATTGGGGAGAGGGCAAGAGTTTATGGACACGTGAACATAAATTATTTGCTGCTGCATTTATACCACATCAGCACAGCTCTGTTTACATTGTGGAGCAATAAGTGGGAACTTAAAGTTTTCTAGCACATGTATCAAAATACTATTGACAATTAAATAAAGTATGATTCTAAATATTAAGGGGAGATGAAAAAAATGTATATGACTGAAATAGAATTAAAAAATACAAAAGAGGAAATTGGAAAATATAGCAAAAGAGTTAATTTCAGAATAGAATAGGGATTGATTTTGTAACATAGGTGATGTAAGTCGCGCCAGGAGATTCCCCCAGTCTCTTACCTCCCGGCACGTCTCACCTTATCTTCTGGTGCACAGGCGTGCACTTCTGGGTTCTTTGGCTAACCGCAAATGACGCTGGCGTCAGTTCGTCAGCGTTTCACACTGAGCGTCATGATGTCATGCTTCGGGCCAGAATTGAATTTTTGCTGCCAAATCCTCTTTAAAAAGTCAATTCTCCATTTTCACAGTGCCCAAGCTGGCTTCTGTTTACAGATCCTTGCAAAGCATTATTCTGTGTTTGAATTCCTCATTTTTGACTCCTGTCTGATTATTGACTTTGATTCCTGCCACCTGCCTTGACCCTTTTTGCCTGATCTTCGACTTCGACTACCATTTCACTCACTAACTCCTTGTTGGTTCTGCAGCAGAAAGCCTGGGGCCCCAAAAGGGCGTTGGTGAACACTGGAATCCACAGGGGTACCCAGTGTACCCACGGCTAATTAGGTTCCTAGCAGACGAGTACATTACAAGTGATATATTGTACCAGTGCATTGCACTATATTAATCAGATCTTTCTATAATTTGCATTAGATGAATGAAAAGGACATTCTGAATGGTTGTTATGGACCACTGCAGTAGCACAATTTAGAACCTATAGTAGTAAAGCACAGTTTTTTATTTCTGAAAATCTTGCATTACTACCTGTAATAATTAATACCTTATTAATAATGTAATATGAAGCACAAAGCTTCTTCTTGATTTAGTAGACCACAACAACCATTATGAAGATCATTAAATGGTATCTGATGGTTGGCTGCTATAGGTTACTAGAACTTTGCACTGTTTATTATACTGCCTATACATTTTTGCTACAACACGCAAATATGGATCTTTTACCACAGGCCTAGCTTGCTGTCTCTGTTGATGAATGTTATGTTCAAGTACAAATGACTGGTACTGACCAATGTTATCCAGTTAATTCACAGTTCACATCCTATAATATAACAATAAAATAAATGAGCTCCATAACAAAGTCTTTTACATGAAGCATGGTCAACATGTGGTTTTCAAATGCCTCTACATTTGATATAAGAATTGATAACAGTGTAAAATAAATTAGGGTATAATTAGAAGGTGAAATCTGCTGTGACCCTGTAACCACAAGCAAAACAGGTCAATGAGCATTATGAGGGACAAAAGCCAGTGCAATTTGGGAATCTCTTCTTCAAACAAATGCATTTCATAAACCTTTAGCAAAATATAAGTCTTCGCTCATTAAAATAATATGAGTAAACAACACAGACAGGGTAGTCTCTTGGAGGGGCACATAAGCACCTCCCTTCTGCTTATTGACTTGAAAGTTAGGGAGCACCGGCAGGCACAGGCTGGCACATCGAGCCCTGTACTCACTGCCTGCCCTATGGCATATGATTTATGACTTATGATCTGGTCCGGAGAGCAGCCAGACTCCAGACACAAATGGTTATTTTAAATAGCATCCAGTGTATTCAAGACACTGCCTAGACGTCCAAGTCTGTTAGCCACAATACACCCCAAAATCGTTGCCAACACAATTCCATTTAGTGTATAACATTCATGTTGTTTATGCCCAAATGCATAACTTTGTATATTAAGTACAGAAATTGTCAGTTGACTGACACCCTCCCAGTATATTTAGATCACTCTGATAAACGTCCTACAAGGAACCTATCATTTTGCACAGTTTACTTTGATCAGCATGACAGAGACAGTACTTACTATGCAAACTGCAAAGTCATTTATGAATAACTTAAAAAGTGAAGGACCACAGAGTCCTAGTACACTCCACTAACAATACAGAAAACATTTTTTCTATAACCACACATCATAATCTTTCCGCCAGTTTTCTATCCAAGTGCAAATAGTATGTTCAAGGTCAGATTGAACATGTAACCTTTTGCACAATACTCTACAATACAATAATTTGTAGCAAAATTTAATAAATGACATTCACTGCAACTATACAGCCTAGTTTTGTACTTATCTCTTCATAGCAGACAAAGAGATATGCATGGCAATATTGGAATGCCAATTCAAATTTGTGTAATTTTAGTTTTTTATGCTGCAAATAAACTAACAATCCTTTATTTATTAAAGAATCCCAACATAAAAAGATGATCGAATAAACCCATGGAAAAAATATGAATACCTCATATATATTATATTCATTGTTTTTAATGATTTCTTCATGACCTTGCAACCTTTAGATGCCAAAGATTTACATTAATGTTGTTTTAATAGATATTAACAAATGTTTTGTGTTATTATCAGTGCAAAAAAAATGAATTGTGGTAAAAAATATGAACTATGATAAATAATCTCCCTAGTGTACTTTAAACTATGCTGGGATATATCAATAATGTTGCAATTTTAAACGTATATACATTTTTTATTTATCTTCCCTACCATGAATGTCAAGCTTACAGGTTTATAGTTTCCAGACGGAGAATGAGACCACCATTTGAATAATGGCACCACATTAAAAAATGATCTAGCATCTACAGTACAAAGCTAAGCTCAAGATGAATATCATCAGGTCCTGGATTTTCTAGTATTATATTGTTATTTATTGTTAACATTTCATATTGTGAGTTTTAGATGGCACAGTTAATTACAATAAACATTTATATATGGCATTAAAGACCTTTCCTTTATACTATTTACTTACATGATTGTTAATATTTTGCTGACTTGACTTAATCCTTCTTAAGTTTGCACAACTAATGTTTATGATGATTCCTTTATATTTATATATATATATATATATATATATATATATATTGCTGCAACATACTATGAAAGGACACTCGCCGAATATGCAAAAGATAATTCTTTTAAAGGGGTTGTTCACCTTTGAGATAACTTTTACTATGATGTAGAGTGTGACATTCTGAGACAATTTGCAAATGATTTTAATTTTTTATTGTTTTTGCATTTTGAGTTATTTAGCTTTTTAGGTAATAGCTCTCCAGTTTGCAATTTCAGGAATCTGGTTGCTATGGTCCAATTTACCCTAACAATCTTGCATTTCTATGTATACGAGACTGGGATATGAACCGGGGAGAACCTGAATCAAAAGAAGAGTACTAAAAAGTAGCAATACAAATAAATATGTAGCTTTACAGAGCATTTGATTTTTAAATGGGGTCAATGACCCCTATTTGATAGCAGGAAAGAGTAGGAAGAAGAAGGTAAACAACCCAAAAACTATATAAAAAAAAACTATATATGAAAAATAAACAATGAAGACCAATTGAAAAGTTGCTTAGAAATGGCCATTATACAACATACCTAAAAGTTAACTTAAAGGTGAACCACCCCTTTAAGGATGCAAAAACAGTTGCACTTAACCATCAATTGCAAGGTGCAGAGCACAATGAAATGGGTGCAAATGATCCCTGTGCTTTATGGTTGCAATGGCTATGTGGTAAGCACAGGGCTCTATTGCTGGTATAGACCTATTTTTTTTAGGCCCAAATTCTATTCCCTTAAGACCTCCACACATTCCACAGTGAAGTCTTGATTATTTAGTGTGCATCTTTATTTCTTATTTCACACAAAGACAAACACCTCATCAGTTTTTATGCTCTCACTAACCCTCCTAAAATGGTAACATCCATCTATATTCACAGCCTAGCAATGTGTCTCATCCTACCAGGTTTCAATGATACCAATTATATTGTAATTCTCTGTACATGCAATTATCTCTAGCTCTCCTATTTTATCTGACAAGCTCTGTGCATTTGCAGGAACACAGAGTAAGATTAATTTGTCTTCTTTTGGTTATTTTTTTAACTGCAGAGCTATTTATATAATTACATTTAGATTGCAACAGTGGAATCACCTTAGCAACTACACAACCATGACATTCCTCCACAAGTCTAATCTTTCCAATATTAAATGGGTTGCAAATTCACTGCTTTGTTTGTGTTTATGCTTCCATCACCCTCACACAATCTGGAATTCTGTTGGGATAAACAATCACAAGGCTGACTTCTCTTTTACTCTATCACTCAGAAGCTTTCTCTTGCCCAGTCAACAACCTCCACCTTCGGCACCTCAGCACCTGTTCAAGCCAAGTCCAACTCAGTGCTTTGTTTATGTAATGATTATTTTCAATACAGGACTTTTTAAAGTCTTTAAAGTATAATAATAGCCAATGCATCAGAATAAACTAGTGTTTAAAAATGTAAAATGCTCCACTGGTAAAGTATTATACCTTCTTAAATATATCAAGATTTATATTAAACTTCAAAAACTAGTCATACATAATATGTACATTCTTTGAGTACATTATTTATCTTTTTGTAATCATAAAATAATTATTCCAATGGCATTACCTTGCATCGGTCTTCTCTTTTTTTTCCATTATGTTTTCTTCAACACATATCATTATTTAACATGTAGTTATTGATGTATTCATATGTGTATAATAATGCTGTACATTAAAAATGCAGTACAGCATTGTCCCACTCTACTGGTCCAGAATCAGCTATAGTATATTCCTATTTCTATAGTCTTCTTAAAAAAAAACAAAAAACAAAAACATCCACATGATGATGAAATATCTAACTTGTCTGAAGTATGCATGGCTACACATGGATTTCTCTCTCACAACCCAAGATGTTACTAGGCACGAGTGAATCAGTTCATACAAAACTATAATTATTACACACATTGTGGTTTGAAACCTAAAGACTGCACACTTTGTAGGGCAAATTTTTTTTATCTATTTTGGATGTCATTTGGCTGGAAATTCCCTCCAGTAAACCAACAGAAAAATAAGAAAATGTATCACACAGCTTTCTGAAATACAAAAGTGAACAAATATGCTTACACAAATATAAAAGTTTTAATTCAAGATAAATATTCTCTTTGTCTGTAAAGCATATAATGATTTTCTGTCACATAACAATATAAAGTATATCTGACAGTTTTGATGGATAAACAATTTGCCAGGTCTGAATTTTACAGATTAAGGGGCAGATTTATCAGAGGTCGAGGTGAATTTTCAAATGAAAAAAAAAAATTGAATCAAATTTTTTGTGTACTTTGACTAGGGAATAGGCCACATTAAATTTGAATTTGAAAAATATAAGAAAATCCGAATATCAAAATTTATCATGTACTGTCTCTTTAAAAATTTGACTTCAACCATTTGCCAAATACAACCTGCCGAATTGCTGTTTTAGCCTATGGGGGACCTCCTAGAAAACTCAAAGCTTTTAGATGGTGGAAACCCAGGCAAAAAAAAGTTATTCTTAAAGGACAAGGAAAGGCAAAAATATAAAATTCCATTTTTACTTTCTTTAATGAAAAAGAAACCTTTCTCCAATATACTTTAATTAAAACATGTGTACTGATTTTATAAGAAACCTGACTGTATGCAGTGAAATTCTCCCTTTGTTTACTGCTGTGGATAGGAATTGTCAGACGGTCCCTAACTACTGGGGCAACAAAAACCATGACTTTTGGAAAAGCTAATTTTAGTGCCTTGAGGGCTGCCCTACAGAACATTGATTGGGGCATTAGGTTTTCAGCTAAAAACACAGAACAGAAATGGTTGTCCTTTAAAATATTAAATCATTACTGTTCTCAATTTATTCCCTTAAGGACTAAACGTAGAAGCTCTAAGAATCATCCTGTATGGCTTAATACAGAAGTAAAGAAGTTAATGGGAAAGAAGAGAAAGGCATTTAAAAACTACAAATCTGTAGGGACAGAAGCTGCATTTAACGAATATAAACATTGTAATAAATCAGCAATCCGGAAGGCTAAGAAAAGAAATGAAGAGTTAATTGCGGTGGAGGTGAAAACTAACCCTAAAAAGTTTTTTAAATATATTAATAGTAAAAAGATGCAGGTTGAGAGTGTTGCTCCATTAAATAATGGTACCAGTATGGTTGTAACAGATACAGATAAGGCAAATGTGTTAAATCAGTTCTTTTCTTCAGTGTATACAATAGAGGAGTCTGGGTTCCCAGGCTCACTTAATAACTGCACGAATGGTTCAGCTCAATCTAGTCAGTGGCTGACTCAGGATATGATTCAAAAAGCTTTAATACAAATTAATGTAAACAAGGCTCCAGGGCCTGATGGCATACACCCCCGGGTTCTAAGAGAGCTTAGTTCAGTTTTAGACCAGCCCTTATTTCTGATTTTCTCAGATTCACTCTGGTATGGTGCCTATGGATTGGAGAAAAGCTGATGTTATTCCAATATTTAAAAAGGGATTACGATCTAAACCTGGCAATTATAGGCCAGTACGCTTGACATCTGTGGTAGGCAAATTATTTGAAGGCTTGTTAAGGGATCACATTCAAAATTTTGTCTAATGAATGGCATTATGAGCAACAATCAGCATGGCTTTATGAAGGATAGGTCATGTCAGACGAATTTGATTGCTCTTTATGATGTGGTAAGTAAGATTCTGGACAGTGGGGGGGGGGCAGTAGATGTGATCTATTTGGATTTTGCCAAAGCGTTTGATACTGTGCCCCACAAACGACTGCTTTCTAAACTAAGGTCTGTTGGGCTTAATGAAGTCGTTTGCACGTGGATAGGAAACTGGCTACAGGATCGGGTACAGAGGGTGGTTGTTAATGGGACATTCTCTACTTGGAGTAAGGTTCTTAGTGGGGTCCCCCAGGGCTCAGTATTGGGTCCACTTTTATTTAACTTGTTCATTAATGACTTAGGGGAGGGTGTTGTAAGTAATGTATCAGTGTTTGCAGATGACACAAAATTATCCAGCCCAATTAATTCCATCCAGGATGTGGCATCCTTGCAACATGATCTTGACAAACTGGCAATCTGGGCAGCTAAGTGGCAAATGAGATTCAATGTTGATAAATGTAAAGTCATGCACCTGGGATGTAAAAATATCCAAGCCACTTATACCCTTAATGGGACTGCACTAGGCAAATCCATTATGGAAAAGGACCTTGGAGTCCTTGTAAATAATAAACTTGGCTGTAGCAAGCAATGCCAGTCGGCAGCATCAAGGGCAAATAAGGTCTTGAGCTGTATTAAAAGGGGCATAGAGTCAAGGGAGGAGGGGGTCATTCTTCCACTTTAGAGAGCACTTGTAAGGCCCCATCTAGAATATGCCGTACAGTTTTGGTCTCCATCACTCAAATAGGACATTATTATATTAGAGAGGGTACAGAGAAGGGCAACTAAGCTGGTAAAAGGTATTGAAAATCTTAGCTAAAAGGTATTGAAAATCTTAGCTATGAGGAAAGACTGGCCAAATTGGGGATGTTCACGCTGGAGAAGAGGCGCTTAAGGGGTGATATGATGACTATGTATAAATATATAAGGGGATCATATAATAATCTCTCTAATGCTTTATTTACCAGTAGGTCTTTCCATCTGACACAAGGTCACCCATTCCGATTAGAAGAAAAGAGGTTCCGCCTAAATATTTGGAAGGGGTTTTTTACAGTGAGAGCTGTGAAGATGTGGAATTCTCTCCCTGAATCAGTTGTACAGGCTGATACATTAGATAGCTTTAAGAAGGGGTTGGATAGCTTTTTAGCAAGTAAGGGTTATGGGAAATAGCTCATGGTCCAAGTTGATCCAGGGACTAGTCCGATTGCCATTTTGGAGTCAGGAAGGAATTTTTCCCCCTCTAAGGCAAATTGGAGAGGCTTCAAATGGGTTTTTTGCCTTCTCTGGATCAACTTGCAGATGGGTAGTTAATTAAAAAAAAGTTGAACTCGATGGACATGTGTCTTTTTTCAACCTTACTTACTATGTTACTATGTATTTGTTTTATTAGGCTTGTGGTGCATTAAGTTCATGCTTATGTTTAGTATACAAAATACAGCATTTCTAGCCTTATTCTATTTTAGACTTTCCTTGTCCTAATTTTAAATTTACCAAATTAAGGCAGAAGTTCAAAAAATCTGTTACACTTAGGGGCTGATTTCTCAATATTCATATTTGGGTTCTTATGCTAAAACTCACAAACTGTTTTTTTGCTTATACAAATTCAATGTATTTCCACAATTTTATTAAACCAAGTGCTTCTATATTTGGATTTTGTTTTAAATAAATTAGCAAATATACCAATATAATATATACAGAAGGCTGGATTTTGATAAAAGAACTCTCCAAGTAGATATTGTTTTATCTCACCTAAGAAATTTTTCAGCTGCAAAAACTGAAGATTGCTATCAGTCCCAGACTTATTGAAAAAGGTTATAATTGTTAGAATGAAGATCATGGGATGTATCTCTGATATAACAAAGTACTTCCAAATTCAGTGATTAAGGGGCAGATTTACTAAGGGTCGAATATCGAGGGTTAATCAACCCTCGATATTCGACCAGGAACTAAAATCGTTCGACTTCGAATATCGAAGTCGAACGATTTAGCGCAAATCCTGCGATCGAACGATCGAAGGATTATTCGTTCGATCGAACGATTAAATCCTTCGAATCGAACTCTCTCTGCACTCTCTTAAGCTTCTTTATTACCTGTGAACAAGCTTACCTATTGCACGTACTTTCATTAAACATCTTCACTATCGTTCGATTCGAAGTCGAAGTAGTAGTCGAAGGTCGAACTAGCCCATTCGATGGTCGAAGTAGCCAAAAAAACACTTTGAAATTCGAAGTTTTTTTAATTCGAATCCTTCACTCGAGCTTTGTAAATGTGCCCCTTAGAATTCCCAGCTATAAAATGGCACTTGTTATTTAAAAACCAAAAGTGCTGGACTGAAGAAGCTGATTTTAAAAGATGATATCATGAAACCTGGAAGAAAAAAATAAGAAAACCCTACTGATGAAATTATTTATTTAAAATCTATAATAGATTGGATAGATTTTTCCAAACAGCCTTAATCCTTTGACCTAAATTCAAATGTGAAGTCAAGAAGAAGCAGAATGTCACGACCGGCACCCGATACCAGAACAAATGCCAAGCACCCTGGTCTCGGCTCGGCTTCACCAGTAGTGTGACCACTGTTGGGCTTCGGGAGGAGCCCTCAGCTTACTTGGGTGCCACCTGGACTTAACGAGGGGTGCAAGGTGAGATGTTCTGGCTGGTGAAGGGGCACGGCAGTTAGCAGAGTCTTTTGGGCCGAAGGTCACGGTACAAATGGAGCAGGCAAGAGAATCGTCAGACAAGCAGAGTCGAGGCAGGCGGATATCAGAATCGTCAGGCAGGCAAGGGTCAAACCGGGTTGTCAATCAAGGGGTTAAGCAGGAAGAGTTGTCGTAGGCAGGCAAGGGTCAGGATACAGATTTCAGAATAGTCAGGATACAGGCAAGGTCAAACACGGATAATCAGACAGACGAGATTGAGATCAGTTGCACAAGGCTCAGGAAACCACTAGAAACAAGTTCTATCACGGGCACTGGCTGGGGATCAGAATGGGCCTTAAATACAGTCAAATTTCGCGCCAAAACGTGCGCAAATGCACACCTGTACCTTTAAGAGGCGCGCAGGTGCGCCGTGCGCGCCCTAAGGATCAAGCGTCGGAGAGGAAGAACCATGCGGCGGGCGTCCCCACCGCACAGGTAATTTTCTTACACAGAAGAAGCAAAAAAGCCTGTGGTAAAGCTTTCGACCCCTCCATAAACTCACATAAACTATATATATCAATATATATATATACTAATTGTAGATTTTCACAATAGCCTATGATATTACGCTTGTCAAAGAAATCACCCAAGCCCCTCTGAAAAGCATTAACAGAACCAGTGATCACAACAACATCCATTCCACAACCTCACTGAGAAGAACCACTAACACTGCTTCAAGTAAAAGTTATGTTCCTCTGGTCTAAAGGGTTCGCTTTTGGTGGGTTGATCCTTTTTATGGGAAAAAAGATCTGTCTATAATGCCCTCTAATGCACTTATCAAGAGAAATCATGTCCTCTCGCAAGCATCTTTTTTCAAGAAAAAAACAACCCCGACCATGACAGTCGACATAATTTAAATATTCCATCTTTTTAACCAGTTCAGTTGCACGTCTCTGCACTCTCTTAAGCTTCTTTATTACCGGTGAACAAGCTTACCTATTGCACGTACTTTCATTAAACATCTTCACTATGGACAGCTCAAGGTGGTGGTCATTATTATTTTTTCATTGTGAAGGTGGTCATGCCACTCACTCACTGAATTTTATAGGTCACCACATCTGAATTCCTAGGGGCTGATTTACTAACAGAGCTGTTCTAAAAAATGAGCAGTTAATTCTGATCAGTCTGCTATATTGTATACAATGAAAGCAAATATCTGATTGGTAGCAATTGGTAGATATGTAAATTAACATCTATGTTAGAAAAAATTGCCTTAAAGTTCAATTATTTATAATTATATTATTCTTATAATTATTCTCTTTTCCCTGCCTGAGTCTTTGCTGTATTGCTGCCTGATGCTTATCAATTCTGTGGTTCATGTTTATGGTGTTGGTACTTTGTCCTAGTCTACTTCTGTTACCATTTTCAGAATTTCTGCTCGACTGCTGTTGATCTAGAGTTCCTACTTTTATTCTGCTTACCAGTAGTTTATTAATGCCCCTCTTATTAAATACTTGTATTTTTCCTCTATCTTCATCTTGTCTGATTTAGCTATTTGGGCTTAAAACCCTCACTACAGGTCCTGTTAAGGTTTGCTTGATTCTCTATCTTGAATCAATTTCCATTTTAGTGAATACCCAGAGAACTCTAAATAGAGCTAACCCAGTAATGCTACTTTTGTGTATTTACAGATAAATCTGCTTACCATTTGTTAGTGCTAAGAACCTCACTTCACGGCACCAGATGGTTTATTTCTAAATCCTGTTATGCAGTGATGGGTGAATTTGTCCCATTTCGCTTTACTAAAAAAAATCGAATATTTCCTGCGAAATCTGCAAAACGTCAAAACATTCGCAAAACCCAAATTATTACTCCGGCTTCAAAAGAATTGTGATGCAGCAGCACAAAAGAATTGTGATGCACATTAAAGTCAATGGGCGCCTATTAATTGGCACCGGGGTCAAAATATTTTAGCGGCAAATTCGCAAATTTAACGCAGAAATTCTCATTGAATTTGCACCTGCCGAATAAATTTGCCCATCACTACTGTTATGCACTAAAAAGCATATCCAGTATAAGCTATTATCAGTTTCTGGTCTAGCTACACATGAAAGAAAACAACAGGAAAGGGCAAATATTTCCAAAACAGCAGGCAAAACATTCCATATACAATGCTTATGCTAGGTATACTGCTATGTCCAGACCCCATAGTTGTGCACTTTTATGGTAACTTTCAAAAATTGTCCCTCAATTGAAAGGAGTAAATAGAAACATGATATTTTTAGCAACAGATATGTTTTTCCTAATTATGAAGAGTCAAGAACAGAACAATTTATTTTTTAAATGTATTTTACATTTAAAAATATTGGGAAAGAACACTTATTTTTTTAATGAATAGTTAATTACATGATGAGATTATTTTTTTTAAAATCAAAAAGTTAAGCTGTCCATATACTTATAGTATAGTACTTAGTTGGGTGCAGAGGATCCTGACTGGTGTTGGTGACAATGGTCATTAGTTAATGGTGCATCAGCTGATGAGCAAATAAAGACAATGCAGTTTGACAATAACACAACAAAACAAAAGAACGGGTGGCAATATCATATAAGGCAACATGTATGGTATCTGGCCACTCTGACTGATTGGTCAGATACTATAGAGCATTGAGTAGCATATGGATAGCTATAGGAAAACAGACTCTAAATTTAAATAAGCATGATGTTTTATTTTTGTCAAAATGTGCTAACAGTATATATAGAATATAGTAGTCATAAAGAAAAATGTGCAAAAAAGGTTAATTACGTTTAGACTGGTGTATTACTTTACTTTTTATGGTTTTCCAAGCAATCTCTACCACTGCAATTTACCATGCTAAGAAAAATGAATATTTTCACACATTCCAGCTTCTTAGAGCAGATGTTTTCAGAAAGTTTAGATTCAATATTCAAAGTCTCTTAGCTCAGAACAAGGTTCAATATACTGTACATGAAATATTGATATATGAGTCATCCAAGTTTATTATTCAATAAGCACCCACAACAGCAAATATGTATTAACCACTTTGTTATCACATCTGATTACTAAAGGCTGCCAATATGTAGCTGTAGTTGTAATAAGGGCCTTACCCTATTCTTTACAATAGATTCTGATACTTGTAGTGCTTCATATGCCATATACAGTACATTTGACAGAATATCTTGAATTATCTACTGTATTTGCCCATAACTGCAAATTATGATTGTGCTTTTTGGTTATAAAACATCAAGATATTCTGAGGTGTTGTATAAAACACTGAGTTGATATATTAACAATATGACAACTCATTTACAAACAATACAAGAAAGACATAATACACAGGTGGTAATTTACAAATCCCCGAATGCAAGTGCACGAGGACTATGGGACACAAAATCATACAACAGCACAATTGTGTCAAGGGAATATCCATTTGCATCTGCAATGAGGCTGGAGTTCTGGGGGAAAATGGTGCATTATGGTAAAAAAAACTGGCTATTGTGCTCAAAAGTGCTCATGCACCATTGCACCCATTTGCCTTTTGGTATAGTATTTTAACTATTAGCTTTACTTCTATATTTGCTCAGAATGAGACCTTTTACCCTCAGGGGGTGAGCCCTTGCAATGGTGTGGAGGCAGGGTGAAATATGCTGTAAGCAGTAAAACTTTCAAAGAATGGGCGCCAGTGGTTCTTGGAACATTAACCAAAATGGATTTATTAGAACAAATCCAAAAAGGAGAATATGATAATGAAACAAGGCACAGTCATTGAATAGTCAGTACATTCTCACATTAAAGACCATAAGCAGAGCAATCCTTCCAATAGAGCATTAAAGAGGGGTATATTGTGCACCCAGAGCTTCTCTTCTTCCTTGGGGGATGCCTTTTATATTGAACCCAGGTGGGAATGCACCTAATTCCTATACCCTGTTACTGGTTCCATGACAGGGCCATAATACCCATGGGAATCTAATCCCTTCTATACTCCTTGGTGGAGCAAAAAGGTATTCATATTGGTAGTCCTAAACCTGGCTTTCTCTCCCAGAGAGACTTGTAACAGGATCTAGCTGCCCCTTACTAGTCCTGCACTAATGGTATGCTACACAGTTGACTCCCTTCCACTTAAGGGAGCCTCTGGCAAAAAGCCTATAGAGCCACATGGCTTACCTTTTTATATTGTGGCACTCTTCCACCAAGTGGCCAAACTCGGGAAAGCTAGGGGTCAAACTTTAACCCAGGAAGGGATGAAATACTCCCTCCATAAAATAAGGGCCCCTTTAGTGCCCAAACCTTGGGGGAATGCACAATAAACCATTTATTAATCACCTACACTTTGCAGCACCTCTTCCTTTTTGTAATAGTATCACTGTGGGTCTGAATCTAAATGAGGTGTTTTGAAAAGTAAACTTTGCACTATGAACTGAGTTAATAAATAATAAATGAGCCTTTTTTATTGGTATTGTGTGCTGCTGACCAGTGCAATTTTGTGCTCATTAACAAGCATTGCCCTTGTTTCCCATGTTAGTAAATTACACCTTAAATGTGTACTTAGTTATCCTCAAGAAGGCACCTATATACAATGCTATCTTTCTAGCCAGTTTACTTCTAAAATGCTGCAACCAGCATAAATCAGAGCATCAGTGCTTCAAATGTTTGTTTCCAAGTATGTATTAAGCACATGCATAATTATTCCTTTCCCGTTTTCACTGTGTCATTCTTTTTCTACAGCTATTAATTCACTTTACAAGAAAGGAAAAATGCAAATATGCAGCTCTGCAGATCTTTCATCAATACTAGATACCAAGACAAACTATACATGAATTTGCTGATGTAGACAGAAGAACAGAAAACCACACAATCAATTTATCCCCAGGTAATTAAGTGGCAAATGGATTGCAACAAGTGAGTTTGATTATATTAGCTAGTTCCAGTTATGATTTACAATTACTGGAATACTTTTTTTTTTACGGTGACAATTTTGTAAACCAGGAAAGCTGACACAATGCAACAGCTTTATAAAAACTACTGTAACCTGCTTTTCAGTACATTAAGAAACTTGGCACATAGACATTGTTGTTAGTCTCTGGTGAATGTTCAGCAGTATCCACTTTATACTCATAAGGGCAATAAGTGTAATGTATACAGATACAACCATTTGAACAACACAGGGTCCGGAAACTGTTGTAAAAACAGAGATGGAGCAAATTTTATGGTGACATTCTATAGAGCATGATGCACCATAAACTGGAAAAAAATATTCTTGCACAACTCCATTATAAATATATTTTTACTCAAATTTGCATGGGGAAAATAAAGAAGCTCTTTTATACATTTAGCCCTTTTCACATATCTCTGTACTACATTATGTTGTGGTTATAAAGCAGTGGTGCTATTTACGTGAAATAGGAAATATAGTATTTCTCTGTATATCACTCCCTGCATGTGATTAATTATTTAAACAGGCAAGGTAAAGCGTTGGGAAGCCTAATGCAAAAACAAAACTGAATGTACAACACTTTTTCACAATACAGCCATGGCTTAACTAACAAGATGGTTGAATGCAAATATCTGAACAGCAGCTTCTGGCCAAGTTCATGCAGAGAAGAATATGCTAGCACACTCTAGACTTGCCAGATAAAAATGTCCCTTGAATCAGGGATTTACCATAAATCTTAGAAGTCCCTTGCCATCTGCTGGTAGCCAGACTTTTTGTCCCGTATAAACACTTTTTGGGGGAATGTAATATAAGTCGGTAACGGAAAAATATTCGCAATGCAGAAAGTTATGCCTTTGTGCGAACAAATTTGCCTTTGCATGAATTTAATGCAGCATTTGCGAAGCCGACAGGCAAAAATCAACCACTTCCGAAAGGCAAAGAAGGTTTGCAAATTTTATAGTTTGCGTCAGTGCACAGTGAATGTAATGAAACTTCTGACCGAAAAAGTTGTTATGTTTGCTCCAAAAGATTATGACACCTTCAAACACTTCTTAAAAGTGGGCAATGTGCAATTAAAATTTGCAATGTGCAATTAAAATTCGCACTGCAATAACAATTTAAAGAAGAGTATTACATTGTGAAATGCTAATTTTTATTCTTATTTGTGCAAATTGTTTTGCTCTTTGCAAGTTTTATTACATTCCCCCATTACTCTTCTAAGGGCATGCATATCTGTGTTTTCTTGTATAAGTTGTTTGTATGTATACAATATTTCAATATGTATTTATTAGCATGTGCCTGGACTATTTCTGTTTGTTATTATATAGTGGCTGCTATGCTTTTTTTATTTTATTCAGTACAGGTATGGGATATATTATCTGGTATGTTTGGGGTATTTCAGAATATTTTGCAAATTTAGAACACCATAGACTTATTAAAGTCCACAACTGCAGGGAGCAAAGTGCAATATTGAAGTAGCCAATTCGATGGTCGAAGTAGCCAAAAAAAACATTCAAAATTCGAAGTTTTTTTTTGTTCTATTCCTTCACTCGAGCAAAGTAAATGTGCCCCCTAGTGTCTGGCATCTTTTACAGTGTTTGTCATGTGAGTGATATATGGCCCTGTGGCAAAACTGCACTGAGATGCTCTGGGAACCCTGGAGCTCCAGCCTGGTCAGGAGGTAGAGGTAGCCTCTGGATTCCCCTGTGTGAATAGGTGCAGCAGCACCTGATTAAGGAATGGAATGCAGGACTAAGCAGCACCAAGGGCAACTATATGAAAGTGAAAAGGGTGCATTTTTTTTAATAAAAATGGTCTAATGTGCAGTGCAACTCAATGCAGGGAAAATCACATATTGGCAATTGCACATTGCACATAAATAAGCTCTAATTAAATAACAAAAACATTTAATTGCAGACCAAACCCAATTTTATTGAATAATATTATTTATTATTGTAATACCATCTGCATTCCAATATTTTTGTATCATAATATTGTGGTGCAAATAAAAACCTTAATAAACGTTTGTTTTGTTATTTCAGAGAAAAGGAAACAATTACAAAAGTTTTAAAAATCAAGATGAACAAGCATATCGGAAGTCATTAGTACCAATTATGTTGGATATGGCAAAGTCGTCAATACCTCAAAAATGGAAACAAACTACACCTCCCCCCCTTTATCACTGATTGGCTATAGAAGATTTCTGAAATTGAAGATTTGAAAGCTATAAAACATCAACCACACAAGACGCAACAATATTCTCAAAAGTGGATTTATTGGCTTAGCTTCAAAGAAACAGACCAATACAAGTATAACTATGACACGTTTAAGGATTTAAGTCCCCCTCATTCATTCATATCACCTTTCACACCCGATGTGGCGTTTGGGGATAGGGGACCTTTCTGGTTGAGGTGACACCTCATAAAAGAAGATTTTACACTTACCTGGCATCAATTGTTGATCTTAACGCAGTGGACATATTCGGCTGCTCTACCTCCCGCCTCCTCCCTGGAATATGGAACAAAAGAGGTGCCCCATACGGGGGCATGCCCTTGTTATCCTTGGAACGGGTGTAGCCTCTTTCATGGGCATACCACTAGGACTTCTCCTTTTATTCATAAACTCCTACAGGCTAGAAGGACTTCTGTTCTCTCCTCTATATCCTATCTTTTTTACTGTCCTCTATTATTTTTCCCTCTCTCTTTATTCTGGGGCATGGCACCTGGATTTGTAGGACCTCCATTCTCTAACGTAATTTTCATATTACAGTATTACGTTATACAGAGGAATGTCTTGAATGTAAACCCTGACATTCTTTTTTTTTTTCTTCTTCTTTCTTATATTACATGATTATTGTGTGTTTTTTAACTTGTTCAATATAAAACATTTTCAATAAACTTGAATTAAAAAAAAATTAAGATGAACTCAAATGTAATAGCTTTCTTGTTTTTGTTATATGTGTGTGTGTATATATATATATATATATATATATATATATATATATATATATATATATATATATATATATATATATATATATATATATATATATACACACACATATATATATATATATATATATATATATATATATATATATATATATATATATATATATATATATAATATCATCTATTATTTTTATATTTAATTCCCTACTGTACACTAGCATTAGTTATTAATAAATGATGGTTGTGCTTTAAAAGTAAAATGTTATTTATAGGATAAGAATGGTAGATAATACAGTTCACAATTTTTTTTTTATATCTAATAAACATAGTGATGTACCTAAATAAATAAGAAACAAAATCAAATAGCAGCAAAATAATCGATATAGATAAATACAGAAAGTGCCTGTCTACAGTAAGAATTGTGACTATCACAATAAAATTGGATGCATATAAAGAACAATTGTGCTTATTTTGTGAAGTGTTCTTTAAAGGCTTTTTGAATAATTGCCAACCCAGCTTTCATTCCCTGCTTGTTATTCACAAGGCATTCTCTGTGCCAAGCTTTTCAAGTCTCACCATTTCTTTTTCTTCCCTCAATGTCATAACAAAATATCTATATCGGTACTAGACTGGAATACAAACTCAGGTAATATTTTAAAATCATCTGTATACCATTAATTTGTGTTTTTCAATGAAGCTCCTGTGCAAAACACATTGACAATTATCAGATTATAGCAGCAATTTCAAAATGCTAAATAGCATAACTGCCAATAGATTTTAGACTAATCTGGGAATTTAGACAACTTTACAGATTACTTCTCATGAACAAAATTTTAAGTTGGTTATTTATTCTATTTTTTTTTCCACTAAAAAACTCAATTTTTTTTTTGAGATTTATTATACTCTGATACTAAAAAAATCCAGAATCCAAAAATCTGCCATCTCAGACCTATTGAGGTCCGTCTTTTTCTGGGTTTCGAGCAATTCGGCAGAAAGTATGAAAATGTGAGTCATTCATGGTTTCACTCGACTTTATGAAATTTTTACGAGATCCGATTAAATCAAGATTTTTTTATTACCAAATAAGATAAAATCATGGCATAAGGGCTTGGTTGTGGGTTTGTTTTAATAAAATATGAGATACATTTGGATTTTAGTAAATAATCCCCTAAATCATTTTAAAATGATGCTCACAACTGAGCATGTCCTTAGAGTACATTAGCTTTAGATTAATGTTGTATTATAATGGAACTATACATTTTGCAGTATGCAACTTACAAAAGTAAGTACACATACCAAAAATATAGTGTCACTTCTAGAACACTGCAGAAAAATGTGGGGGTCTTCAAAAAAACAAAAAATGTGACCTTCTATTGAGCAATATTTAATATTTAATTTTGCTTTACTTTTTATATGTAGAGCTATCAAGATTAACATCATAGTCATTTTGAGATGCACAAATGTAGGTAAGTTTTAATAGACGTGGCCAATTTACAAATTTTGAAGGTTAAAATATTTCTTATGACTTGTTATTTTACTTTGATAAATCATGACTATTCAATGTTCCAATGAATAATATGTAGTATATTCAACATTTTCACTACATTTTTTTTTCAAACAGATATAACTATCCTGAATATTAATAAATTGGCCCCAGGTAGACATATTTATCAGAATTCAAATTTGTGAATTTTCAAATTTTTATTGAACAACTCCAAAAACTAATTTCAACAGACCATACTAAACTCAAGTGTGCACTCATTTATTATAGAAGAACTCAAAAACATAATAAAGTAAAATGTGGTGAAACTGCATTCACTATGTCATTTTAGTCTACAAACTTTGAAAAAATTTGGCCTTGAGAGTCCCTGGTGTGTAAACATGTAAAGGATGTGTAGCACCTATTTGGCGGTATTTCGTCAAATACCCACTAGCAGGGTAGAGCATTGCTACATGCGACTTACACATCAGGGTCAGGGCCTTCGCCATGTGGAAGTGTTCCCCTCTACGGTGTAGTGTAACTACATCCCTCAGGCTACTGTGCACACAAAACATACAAAAGATGGGCGCCAGGAGGTTCTTGCAGTAAAACAGGAAATGGTTTATTAACTATGCACGAGGCAAGTGACCACAGGTTTAGTACTCACGCAGGAGCTGAGACAATAACACATTACTCACACAGAGCTGCAGGCATTAGGCATTCCTCACAGAGGAAAGGTCTCCATTAGGCATTTGGAGCATTCACACACATTCCCTCCTGGAAGTTGTCAGGAAAGTAGCTTCTACCCTACAGTCCCTCTTCACTGAGGTCCCTGACTGGAGGCAACACACAGAGCCTCTGGGAAGCTACTCCCTTTCTGCAAATCCTTGTTGGAGCTTCAGCTGCTCTTTCTCTCTATCCTATCTGCCTTTCTCTGCTAGAGAGACTATGACAAGTCTGCCCTAGTATATCTATTCCTTATTCACATGGTTTCCTGGTCCCCGACTTCTTCTCCAAAGCACATGGGCCTTTCTGGGTCTAGCTGTACCCAGGCTCTCCTGGGCACACCCAGCTGGATCACCATCCACAGGGCAAAGAGGAAGTGGCCACTCCCTACACACACTATATAGCAGTGTGGCAGGGGAGTGTCATTACACCTCTCATCCAATAATGCTAAATGTTATTCTACTACAGGGTCTCTTACCCAATAACCCAAAGAAAGAATGAAACATTAACTCTCTATAGGGTCAATTAACCCTATAGGGCCCTACAGATGTACTAAATGTTCTAGTGTTATCAAAAGGAGAGATTTTTTCTAACACGGGTTATAAGGTCTAATTACTGGGTATATTGTACCTGTATTTCAAATGTATTTCAAAATATGTCATTTATGTCATGAGGTCATATCACTGAAATGACACAAATGGTTAAATCACATATCTCCCAATATAAATCCTCAATCTGGGAAATACTAGCTTACCTGTATCTAAAACATTTCCTTGACATGGATCATAGTGCAGACCAATTGAAATTTATTGTATTTTGAGAAAATTATGCCAATTAATTTAAATATGGAGGACATTGTGAGCTAAATTAAAACAAAGGGGATTATGCTGGATACACAAACTGAAATCCCTACCCCTAAATTGATTGACTAGGGACTTATTTGTGTGAGCTTTTTAATGTACAATGAAAGTCTTTTTCTATGATCTGTGCACATACAAGATCTGTTTATATATTTGTATGATACAGAATGTTGTTGTGTGAGGAAAGTCACATTTTTTTCACTTGTACGTAATCAGTTATTCAATAAACTATTTTTGCCAACTATACAGTGAGTCCCACCTTATCTTCTTTAGAGAATATATATATATATATATATATATATATACACACACAAACACACACACACAATGTTCATATATACAAAATATTATGAATGTGGCAGGACCATTTTTATTATTAATACACATTCCTGGAAAATCATTATAAGACATATAGAAAATAATACTGTACTCATATAATTTGTACAGAGATGGCACTAATTTACAGAATAATCATGTGAGTAGCATATGATACCTCATTACTGTCAGAAATACAGAAGGTCAGAAAGGATATTTGAATAGCATCTCGAGAAATAATAACTGGGAATGCAATTAGAATGTTCAGCAAGGTCGGCATTTAAAATGTTCTACTATTTATCTTGTGCATATACCTTGTGTAAAATGTCTGTGCCATGAAAATTATTTAGAATAAAAAAAAACAACCATTAAATAAATTCCCTGCTGAATTTTATATGAACAGTAAAAATCCAAAGAATCAAGTAAATCCATGGCATAAAATCCCAGGGGGGAAAAAAAAAACTATTTTTTCAAAATATTTTTAAGTACAGATAAATTATTAATAGCCAAATCTACAAAGAAAAAGTTCAACAATTTTTGTCTTGCTTGAATAGTGAAGATACACGTCTCATTAATCAACTTCTTAGCATATTGACAGGGTTTAGGTGACATCATTTTTCTTTAGAAAAATTGCATAAAATCATAGAAAAAAAATCATGAATGACACTGTTTGCAATTTTTCCATGAATAGCAGCAGTTGAGGTTGCACTTGACTTTAATTTTTAGTAATAAATCTGTCCCTTTTGCAGGCTACTATCAAACTTACAAAGCTTTCTCTGGCACAACTTTTTTCCTTTCCTTACTTATTCTAAAATAAGTAAGGTGTAACTTTGTTCATGTTTTATGATGAACAAAGTGATGTGTAAAATATCAGTATTTTGAGCAGAAGTTCAAAAAACAACTGATGTTATGGGATTATATGCCATGGTACATAATAGAAAAGGTTGTAACATTGAGCCTTCATGGAAGCAAATATTTTCTTAGGTAAACAGAGAAAAAGAAATCTATAAATTAATGTAGAAACATTTTTCTTAAGAACCAAACATAATAAATTCCAGGATTTACTTTCTAGCTGGAATAAAAAAACACTACCTGCAATTTCTTTTAAATATCAGGTTTGTGTTTCAGACATTTGATAAGAACACATATTGACACACCTATGTAATGTAGGACCTGGATTGATGAAGTACTCAATTTATACGTTTATAGCATAATATTGAAAAAACAATATGTTATATTTTAGTGCTAGCTGTTCTTTGGCAGTGTGTCACAGTGAATTGCCCTGGGTCCTTTGTCACCACACGGGTAAAGCAGGTCAATGACCAGGGCATAAGTCATGTTCAGCAAATGTCAATAAAAACTGTTTTTTAAATAAACCTGCATCTGACATATTGATCTTTCTTAACCAAGAGAAAGTTTGTTGCAGCAGACAGCTGTAAGAGGTGTGAGTGAAAAGAATGTACTTGAGTAAAAAGACAATCTACTGCTGAAAGACATCTTCATTAAGCAGAGATAACAGATAAGCAATGGAATGTTAAAGCATACAGCTAGCACCAGCCTGCTTATTAATGCTGCTCTAAACCTTGTTTTCTAGAAATGATATCAAGGTATAATCTATTAATGTTTCAACATGTTCTTCCAATACTCAATGCAGGCTCACTGTAACTTGTTCTTTGTAAACGCACAAGCAGTCAGTTGTGTATACCATTACCCAGCAAGAAAGTTTATATTTTTCAATAGACTGGTACTGTAGATGTGGATAAAAAACTGTCTGATTGGGCATCTAATTATTAGTTCCCCCCAAGTTGCATTACAGCTACATTTTAGACTGGTTTTGTTTTCTTAAAATTGTGTATTTATTACATTCACCTCATGAGTTTGTAGCTATTGATAGTTAGTTTCTTTTATTAAATTAAAACATGATGGAGTTATCCAGCTACAGGTATAGGATCCCTTATCCGGAAACCCGATATCCCGAAAGCTCCGAATTACGGAATGGCTCCCATAGACTCCATTTTATCCAAATAATCCAAATTTTTAAAAATGATTGCCTTTTTCTCTGTAATAATAAAACAGTATCTTGTACTTGATCCCAACTAAAATATAATTAATTGGAAGCAAAACCAGCCTGTTGGGTTTATTTAATGTTTAAATGAATTTCTAGTTGACATAAGGCATGAAAACACAAATTACGGAAAGATCCGTTATCCGGAAAACCCCAGGTCCCGAGCATTCTGGATAACAGGTCCCATACCTACTACCAATCACCATCACAGAATATACCTTGAATGGCTAGATTAATGCCTGACCTTATTTAGAACGACACTCTTAAGACACCAAAGAGATGATGGACTTTATATCAATGCTCTCTTCTCTTTATTTTTGATGCAAACTCACTGCTACATTGGTCAAATAAATTCTCACACAGATATTTTCTAAATTACACTTACAAGGAAGCCTGAATTGGCAAGTCTCAGGGTTCTTTGGGACACTCTTAGGGAGATACTGCAGCATAAATGATTAGTGATGGTGAAAATTCGCATTGAAGTCAATGGGCATCAAAATAATTTTGACGCACCATTTTTGAGCGTAAATTTTTATACGCACGATTACTCTGTCAAAATGCATTAAAGTCAATGGCCATTTGAATAATTTTGGCACACAACAATTTTTATGCGTGTGACTATTTTTTTTTTTTTTTTTTTTGCGCCAGATTTTTTTGCCAGCAAATTTTCTTTCTTGAAAAACCTTGACTGTTAAGGTATTCAAATGAAGAAAACATGCAAGAGAAACCATGCAAAGGTTTAGGAACTTTTGAGTGGTTTATGTAGCCAAACACTCAAGCCCGAAGGCTTAAGCATTCTTAAGTTGGCCTCTTATTAATCTACATGTGCATCTAAAGGAAGAAAACTGCAACTGTTGTACCACTGCATTTCATTCCCCCCTCTACACAGCTATACTCCATGTAACAAAAAAAAAAAACTAACCTAAGAGAGTTAAGGATGAAATAACAAAGGTACAAAGGTATTATTAACTGCTGTTTAATTATTACAGACTATTGTTCATTTCCTATGGCTTTTTATTCTTGGAATAAGACCACAGAAGGTGTGAAACACTGCAAATGTTACATTGTGTTTAGTATAAATGTTATACACTGACATTTCATAAACACTGTATTCAACACACTTCAGTTTTTTAAATGTTTTGCTACACGGAGCATTATAAATTACCCTAAGAACTAGAGCACTGGGAGAAAAACCATAACCCAGCAGTTTCTCCCTTTAGCTGCTTATTGTTCACTGAACTGCAAGGAGATCTAAATGGAAATGTGTTGCCGACCGGACTTTTGCCCTGCACTACTCTAGGGTACCTCCTGATTATGTGTTATGTGCTCTGACCTTATGGGCCTGCAGATAGGAGCAATTCATGCAAAAGTTTTTTACTTATAGAAATAAAGTCATTAGATTCAAAGAAAACCTATTTGCTGCTTTTATACCACTATAATACAGCATATTCCATTAAAATTTTTCAAGAATACTGCATATATAGTTTTCACTTGCATACCGAACATTATTTTCCTCTCTGACGCATTCGTTTACCATAGTTTGCAATATGCTTCATAAATAACAGGCATGCACTTATACTCAATTACCTTCCTACCCAAAGAAACTCATACGTTTATGATGAAAATGATGCAGTAGAAGAGGTCATTGAATGAAATCAAGCAGAATCCATGAATTATTAAAATGTTTCCAATAAAACAGAGTAAAACCAAGCCATGTGTGTTTGGGTTTAGAGGAGCAGAATGATGTGGTTAGAAATCGCTTTGATACTAGTGAACGGTTTTATTATGGCCTACCCTAGGATATCAAGCATGATTGACATTTGCATTATAAAGGGGTAAATACCTTTTGTAGATCATGTTTAGGTTTGTATGGTAAAGAATTTCAGTGACAGTCCAATCTTTTTGATATATACAGTCTTGGGTAAAGAAAATGCAATTCTGGTATATTTTTTCTTTATTGAAGTTTTTATTGTAACAACAGTATGTTGTTCATATTGTAACATTAAACATTATGAATATAGTTTCAATACAGTGGACGTCATGTTCATGAAGGTGCAGGGACCCATTTATTAAACCTCCATTTTTTTTTAAAGGGGAAAACTCGGATTTTAGAGAAGAAAAAAAAAATCATATTTTTAAATATGTATTCTACCTTAAAGCTGCTAAAAATCTGAAAATACTCGAGCTATAATCTGTCGAGGCCATGTAGAAGTCAATGGTAGATGTCAATGTCACTGAAGATTTTTCTTGACATTGTGATCTACACTGGTTTTCGTACGATAATCGGAAAAATTTGGGGTTTTCAGGTGACAACCTGAAAATGTTTTTTTAGTGATGTGGGCGTCAATTCGTACATTTTGAATTTACGCGCGATTTTGTCGAGACTCTTCCTGCACTGACTCTTTCAAGCTAATTTCTTGATAAATTTAATTTGTGGATGGGAGTTAGATCAACTTTGTTTTTTTAAAAAAATAAATAATTTTTTTATTAAATACCCCCCTGATCCAAAGTCAGTTTCACAGTCAACAGTATGGTTACAGTTTTACAAGTTCTTAGAGAGGATAAAGAATATTTGAAAGAAAGCACAGATGGAATACACGCATTAAGGTGTGTCATACTGCAGCATGGACATAGTCATGAAAATCCTAATATATTAACATGAAAACCTAAAATTGAAGAACAAATAACTATGTCTTCTTAGACTATCTGCGCTAATTTCCACCAACCATAGGCATAGCTATTTGGAATAGTGTCTACTATCAGCTGCTGGTATTTTAATACTTAAAATATCTTCTCAAGCTAATTTACCATCTCCTACAGCTGCCGGTACTGCTAAAACACAAAGATGTGAAAATTAGATTTAGCTTTAAACCACTTTCTTTTGAAAGGGAAACACAAAGATTTCTCTAAGTACGCTAAAACAACCAAAAAGATTTGGAGACTTTAATATACCTGACCTAAGGATAGTTAAGGGTCCCTAGCAAGATATCTTGTAGACTGACTGGGAAGTTTACAAACATAGCAATTTAAGTTGTTTTCAACAACAAGGCAAACATGATAGAATGTCTTCATTACTTGGAAAAGCCAAAATTCAGAGGTTAAACAAAATCGATTGTATAGAGATGCGACTATAGCTTAGAAGCTTTTAAGCAAGCGTTACAATAACAATTATCAGTTTATGCCTTTTGTCCCTTCAATGAAATGTTTAGAGAGGAAGAAATATTTTTTTCAGTTACAATATAATTCTAATTTGAATGCTTCCTTTGGCTGGCCTTTTAAATCATTGTGGAAGACAAAGGGAATCAAATTCTTGAATCATGGTATGTAATCTAGTAATGGAAATTTGATATCCTGGCAGTCTCCTAAATATAAGTATGCTCTTCCAGAAAGTGATAAATTAGCATATGGCCAGCATAAAAGTTACCATAAGTCTATATCAAAATCTAATTGGTTATCCCTAGAACATTATCCTATTTTAAATGCACTTGTGACATTTAAAAAGCCCAGATATGATTAATGTAAAAGTTCTAACAAACTTATTAACAATGACCCTAAATGCTTGCTGGACAAAACCAGTGCTAAATGCTCTCTATTTCTTGACAATTCTATTTCTTCGTATCATCTGATTTAATCTCTGTAGGCTTATACCAGTTTAAATGACACCAAAATTTGGAGGGAACAGCATTTTCACATCATACATTTGGCTTACAAAACTTTTATATACTGTTCAAATACTAGTCACATAAATAGTTGCCCCAAATGTCTTAATCCAGATGCTTTTCGTTTTATATGGTCTTGTCCCTTGATTAGTTCCTTATGGCAAGAAACTGAAAAAAAATATTTCTTCCTCTCTAAACATTTCATTGAAGCTTAACCCAGTAATATGCTTATTAAGCCTTCCACCTGATATCATGACATCTTTTAAATATTGTAGAAACTGTTTCTATCAGTTAACACTGTAGCAGTGTAGGGGCCATATACACTATACCAAAATCCCCCAGAGAAAGGCCAAGATCGACACTAATGTGATATATAGGGGCACATTTATAGATGTATGTAAAATATTTTACAATGATAAAATAGCTTGAAAGATTGTACAACATAAATGGCATATGCATTGTGATCACATAAAAATACTAATACTTTTATAATATAAAATATTAATCATTTTAATATAGATATTATTTTTTTTTAATTCATTATTTTACATCAATCTAAATCTAATATAATTCATTAAAGTCAGTGGGCCCAGATTCTGGTGGCAAATGATATTTTTTTGTTGGGGGGGGAATTATGTAAAATGCTTCAAAAACATAAAAAATGCAACAACACAAAACTATTGTTTAGGTGGCATTTAGTGATGGGCAAATTTGCGAATAAATTTGCGAAACCGCCGTGAAAATTTGCAGGTGTAAAAAAATGTACGCCGGCGTAAAAAAACGAGACACAGGGGCCGTTTCGCAAATTCTTCGCCGTTTTGCAACTTTCGCATAAAATTTGCGAATTTTCCGGCAAAGCAAAACATCCGAAATTTGCCCATCACTAGTGGCATTTTAAACAACTGTTTATGTCAGAATGTTTTACTCGAATTAACATAAACCATTTACTAAAATAACTATGTGTCTTTATATAATACCCTGAACATTTCACCAAGTCATTAAAATGTCTTATGAATATAATGCACCAAAGAGTGTTGCAGAAGGGAGAAAGCTTGGGAGCTTTAGGAATAATAAGAACAGGTTTCTCAAAAAAGATAGTAAGTAGGAGTCAGAGCAAATTAGGGTAAGTAGGGGAAAAGTATTAGGGAGCTAGAAAGAACATAGAAGTGTTCTTTCTAACTGTGTATGTGTGCATGGGAGAAGAGGGTAATAGAGACAGTAGATAATTTTCAGAATGCTTGTAGTTTTTAAAAATGTTTTGTTTTATTATTGTCATCCTTTATTGCTGCAATACTGACATGTTACACGACACTTTAGAGAAAATATTTACATCAGTACCTACCCCAGTGAAACTTACCATATCAGATTCATGTATAGCACACATGTATGCAACGGGGTCATTTCTTTAAGAGCCAATAATGTACTGTATGCTTTTGGAGAGCAAACTAGAGCATTTGTGTAACTCCCTACAGAAAGTAACCTGGTTAAAATTAGGGTAGAAATCCTCTTGAAATATGACAAGAGGTAAACTATTAAAAATTAAAAAGTGCAGAAAGCAGGAAAGAAATGTAGAGCATATGATGTTGGCAATTTTTTTAGTGTCTGAACTCAAGCAGTTTGGTGCTGAGTGTAAAGAAATAGATTGAATGGGTGGGCTGGACTGAGGAAGGACTCTTGGAAACAATTTGTATTACAGGTATACAGTTGCCGGTTACAGTATGTGTTATTTCACAGAGGTACTAGAGAGCTGCTTTATAGAGAAGGATATGACAGCTATTCACTGCAAATTGTTAAGATTGTATCTTTAAAAGTATTTTTAAAAAATTTGGAGAAGTAAATAAAGGTGGATGATAGTGATGCAATGCAGAAAAGCATGCTAAATGTATTGAATCACGACTATGGGTTAGATCAGAGTATGTATATCAGCAGTGTGTGATTTTGTTTACAGAAGTTCAAGGTAATATTGTAGTGTGAGCAAACTGCTTGCATACAGTATACTATAAGATTCTCTCCGTTGGGCATCAAGAGGGTACACTTTAAAAATAAAACTTAAGTACACAGAATCAGTGCTACATTTTCTTGATTTAGGTAGACTTGTTACAGTCAAAGATTTAGTTGAACTGGCACTAAATATACACACAGGGGCAGATTTATCAATGGTCATATAGTAAATTTGAATTAGAATTTTCAAATTTCAAAATTCACACATTTGAATTTTAATCCCCCTATTCAAATGTAAATTTGAATGTGAGATTTATCACATCTTGGTCATTCAAATATACAAAATAATAATTTGGAGATGTTAATAGCGTCCCTGACATTCAAGGTTTTTATGCAGAGAAAAACTCAATTAAATACAAATCAAATACAAATTGAATATGATTGAACTATTTGATCAAATATTAGACATTCAATTAATTCAATAAGGGGCCGATTCATCAAGCTCGAGTGAAGGATTCGAAGTAAAAAAAACTTCGAATTCCGAAGTGTTTTTTGGGCTACTTCGACCTTCGAATGGGCTACTTCGACCTTCGACTACGACTACGACTTCGAATCGAAGGATTCGAACTAAAAATCGTTCGACTATTCGACCATTCGATAGTCGAAGTACTGCCTCTTTAAAAAAAACTTCAACCCCCTACTTCGGCAGCTAAAAGCTACCGAAGTCAATGTTAGCCTATGGGGAAGGTCCCCATAGGCTTGCCTAAGTTTTTTTGATCGAAGGATATTCCTTCGATCGTTGGATTAAAATCCTTCGAATCGTTCGATTCAAAGGATTTAATCGTTCGATTCGAAGGATTTAATCGTTTGATCGTTCGATCGCAGCATTTGCGCTAAATCCTTCGACTTCGATATTCGAAGTCGAAGGATTTTAGTTCCTAGTCGAATATCGAGGGTTAATTAACCCTCGATATTCGACCCTTGATGAATCGGCCCCCTTATTTATCTTAGTAATTTTGAGGAGAAATTTTTGAAGCTATAGATATGATTTCAGATAAAGCTAGATCAAGAGAGGGTGATATACAGAATAAATGACTATATCTAGCAGACCAGATGACTTTTATTTTTCAAAAAGACCTCTTTTAATTTTTATTAGGCGGATGGGAGAAGTATGAAAAAAAAGTAGCATTGTAAGTGAAAAAAATAGTTGATTTAACTCCACTCCACTATATTAACTTTTAGGGGCCGATTCGAATATCAAGGGTTAATTAACCCTCAATATTCGACTAGGAATTAAAATCCTTTGACTTCGAATATCGAAGTCGAAGGATTTAGCGCAGATAGTTCGATCGAACGATCGAAGGATAATTCCTTCGATCGAGCGATAAAATCCTTCGAATCGAACGGAATATCCTTCGATCAAAAATGGTTAGCCAAGTCTATGGGGACCTTCCCCATAGGCTAACATTGACTTCGGTGGCTTTTAGATGGCGAACTAGGGGGTCAAAGTTTTTTTTAAAGAGACAGTACTTTGACTATCGAATGGTCGAATAGTCGAACAATTTTTAATTTGAAGTCGTAGTCGAAGGTCGAAGTAGCCCATTCGATGGTCGAAGTAGCCCAAAAAAAACCTTTGAAATTCAAAGTTTTTTACCTTCGAATCCTTCACTCGAAGTTAGTGAATCGGCAACATAATATATTGTAAAATCACCAGTTCCTAGCATTTTTACATGGGTAGGCATTTTTTTCATCTTTTTATAATTTTTTATGTGCCTTCTTCCTCTGAATCTTTTCAGCTTTCAAATG
This sequence comes from Xenopus laevis, assembly GCF_017654675.1. Lineage (NCBI taxonomy): Eukaryota > Metazoa > Chordata > Amphibia > Anura > Pipidae > Xenopus > Xenopus laevis. Next base: position 18,992,272 of record NC_054373.1, read on the forward strand.
CAGGCAAAATACACTGTTAAGATGTTAGTTTAAATTTTTATTTATTAGTTTGATTACTTCTGTCTCTATTTATCGACTCTAGCATCCAAAAAAATTATTGTTCTATGAGGTTATAATTTTATTGTTATTCTTACTTCTTATTACTTTTCTATTTATAAAAAGTTAAGTTTAAGGTGAACAACACCTTAGAATGTGTCTGCAACCAACATGATGTCAATGCATGATAAAACCTGTACAATCTGCAATATGTAGCAGAGTAAAGTTTTATTTTTTTTTATTATATTCATTTATAACTATATAATACACAAAAGCCACAAATATCTTATAAATGATATCCTTATAAACGGTGAGTTCTGATTTCCTCAGTTATAAACGGTGAGTTCTGATGTCGTTTCTGTCACATGACTCATTAAAACTTGTGTATTATAATAAATAAAGTACCCCCAGTTGCAAAATATGAGGATATTAGAAGTTATCTCTGAGTTATATGACCTGTATAAAAACAATTGGCCTTCGGTCTCTGGTTTTTATATGGTCATGAAACTCCTTGGTAACTTATAATATCCTTATACTTTACAATAGGGGGTACTTTATTCACTATATTATACACATAGTTCTGTTTCATTCATTTTGGTCCCATCATTTGTCAATGAACTACACTATTTTAGTTTCATTCTGAACTTTTAAAATATTTAAGTTTTTTTTGGTGGACAGTGTTTAAAGGTTGATAAAATATGTGCTTCTACGGTATAGGGCAGATTTATCAAAGGTCAAGGTGAAGTTACGATTTGAAAAAATTCTAATTCCGAGCTATTTTTGTGTACTTCCAAATTCGATTCAAATTTAAAAATTCAACTTTGACCATTCACCATCTAAAACCTGCCAAATTGATTTTTTAGCCTATGGGGGACCTCCTATAACCCATTTGGAGTCAATTGGTGGAGTTTGAGAAAGCAAAGGGTTTTTTTTGGGAAAAACTTCTAATCGAATTGGAACAAATGTGAAATTCCTTTGATTAGAATTCAGCCAAATACAGACCTATTCGATTGAAAACTGACCTATTCGACCCCCCAAAAAAACCTTCAACTTAATTTCGGTTGGTCTTTTTGAATTCAAATTTCGAAGTTTATTTCAATTCAAAATCTGACCCTTGATAAATATGCCCCTTTGTGTTGGTGTGAGAGTAGGTATTTTGTTGGTTTAGAGTGTATTTTTCCTTGTGAATAATTTTGGTATACTCCCTCAACAGCTTAGATGTCTCTCTCTATTTCAAATGCACTGGATTTGCTTTTGCTAATACTATAATTATTTTATTCAAGCATTACATTTCTTGTTTCAAGGGAAACACAGCTTTATGAAATACAGATCAATTAAAAATGATTAGAAGATATATGAAATAAACTGAATTAAACTTTATATATTTTATTATTGCTTACTATTTTAGTACAGTATTCTTATACACAGAGGATTATAAACAAATCTAATTCATATATATTTTCTAATTTAAAAAAAAATCCTCAAAAGTCTCAAAAGAGTTGTATTAAAAACCCCGAATTAAAAAACACAAGGCAATCACATTCCACCCATTATTTTAATAAGTCTGCCAAATTTAAAATTAATCACAAAAGTATGATTTTTGCTATAATAAAACAGCTTTGGGATGCCACATTTTTACTCGATTCTTTTATTAATATACTTCTAAACAATGTAACTATTTATAAACATATATTGCATAAATCAGCTCATATGTAAAAAAAACTGCTTCAATCAAATACATTTCATAAAAATATACTTTTTCGTATACTTTTTTTGGGTAGTCCTTGTCATGTACGGCAAACCCAAACCCGAGGGGAGTGACTGGATTCCTGTTTAAGCATGCTCTTCTGACTACAAAAGCCACTGTTGGCTTTGGGCTTGGCCCTCAGCTACTCTGGTGCCACCAGGACTTGCTGCACGATAATCTAGTCACAGACAGGCAGAGAGACAGATAAAAGAGCAGAATTATGTGGCAATCTCTATGTCAGGAACAAGCCAGGTTCAGAACCAAGAAGTCACACAGGAGACAACATCAAGTGTCAGGAGTCAAAGAAACAACAACAGTTTACAGAGCACCTAGGACCAAGCACACTTGTCCTACAATGGTTAGTAAGTGCAGAGCAGGGGTTTATATAGCCAGACTAATGGCTAATACTGAGCACTGTGGCCAGATAAGCAACAGATGAGTTTACCAAGCCTACCAGGGAATACAAGGATACATATAATAGTGTACCAGGAATTTAGTTATCTGCCTACATATCAACCTGCATTTCACCGGTGCAAACCGAGGCTGGATGGTACAGCCCTAAATAGAAAATTACCATTTTAAGTACTAAGGGCCACCTACTGGGATCATACAATTTACTGTGCACACAAACAGACCAAGGGCACACATACATGTTAGTTCACATGAGCCAATTAACTAACAAAGTTCTGTCTTTTTATCCCACACTTCTTCCAGTTACAATTGTAACTTCATTATGTCGTCAGGTGAGCTTTGGGGGAGCACACAGACTATCACAAATTGGTGGCTCAAAGTTAAAGAGGAAAAGGGCAATATTTTCTGAAATATATTGCAGTTTGTAAGATTCTTTAATAGGCAACTTAATATTTAAAAATTTCTGCAGAGTTAAATGTCTATATTTACACTAAATTAAGTCAGTTTATTAAGGAGCACATTTACTAAGGGTCGAATATCGAGGGTTAATTAACCCTCGATATTCGACCATCGAAGTAAAATCCTTCGACTTCGAATATCGAAGGATTTACCGCATTTCCTTTGTTCGTACGATCGAAGGAAAAATCGTTTGATCGAACAATTAAATCCATCTAATCGAACGATTTAAAGGATTTTAATCCATCGATCAAACAATTTTCCTTCGATGAAAAAAACCTAGGAAAGCCTATGGGGACCTTCCCCATAGGCTAACATTGATGCTCGGTAGGTTTTAGGTGGCGAAGTATGGGGTCGAAGATTTTTTTAAAGAGACAGTACTTCGACTATCAAATGGTCGAACTATTTTTAGTTTGAATTGTTCAATTTGAAGTCATAGTCGAAGGTCGAAGTAGCCAATTCGATGGTCAAAGTAGCCAAAAAAAAAAACATTCAAAATTCGAAGTATTTTTTATTCTATTCCTTCACTCGAGCTAAGTAAATGTGCCCCTAAATCTAAGATGGGCTGAAAATGACAGATGAAATTCAGAGAACGTACATATAAGGTTTTGCTCCAAGCCAAATTAATAAACATGCTAAGTACAGGCTTGGAACCTGTTATACAGAATGTTTGAGACCTGAGCTTTTCCAGATAAAGGATCTTTCCGTAATTTGGATCTCCATACCTTACTAGAAAATCATGTAAATGTTAAATAAACTATACTTAGGAACAATGTGATCTATAGAGAGACTCTCTTTTGCCGTTCCTTTTCAGTCTCTCAGCTGCAATAGAAGATTATTACATAAAAAACAATGTTTTTGGATCAATGCCTAAAGCAAACGGAGAGAGCTAAAACAAACAAAAACAGAAAATTTGGTGTAGTATTTGTAACATAATGCTCTTGTTGCTGTACCAACATGTTTTTTTACTGGAAAAAAATTCATTTAGATGTGCTCATATAAGGCTGTATATTCTGATTAAGATAATTATTAAATTACATTATTTATGTGATAGATGTGTTAAATATGAAAAACAGCATGATCTTTGACTATGAAGATTTTCATTCAACACCAGGGGCACATTCACTAAGCTCGGGTGACTGAATAGAGAGAAAAAAACTTGAATTTCGAGGAGTTTTTTGTGCTCCTCGACTATTGAATTGGCGTAAATTCGCCTGCGTAGAATGATTCGAATAGATTGAGCGAAAAAACATTGTGACTATTCGCCCATTCGATAGTCGAAGTACTGTCTCTTTTAAAAATCATTTGACAGCCTACTTCGCAAGATTAAACCTAATCGGAAAGTCTTTGATCGAATAAAAAGGCATTCAAAAAATGATAATCCTTCCATTGAATATTCGATCGCTCGACTATTCGCCAGCGCGCAAATTCGCCTGAATTCCCTATTCGATTCTATTCCCCAGTCGAATTTCGAGGAATTTAACCCCTCGAAATTCGACTCTTGATACATCTGCCCCCATCTGTCTGCTACATACAATGCTGCTTTAACTATGGATGCACCGAATCCAGGATTCGGTTCGGGATTCGGGCAACATTTGGCCTTTTTCAGCAGGATTCGGCCGAATCTTAGTGAAAGACTAAGCTCAGGTGAATGAATAGAGGGGGGAAAAAAATCTAATTTCGAGGAGTTTTTTGTGCTCCTCGACTATCGAATTGGCGTAAATTCGCCTGAGTAGAATGATTCAAATAGATTGAGCGAAAAAACACTGTGACTATTCGCCCATTCGATAGTCGAAGTACTGTCTCTTTTAAAAATCATTCGACTGCCTACTTCGCCAGATTAAACCTACCGAATTGCTTTAAAAGCCTATGGGAAAGTCCCATAGGTTTTTTTTCTACGTTTTTGATCGAATAAAAAGGCATTCGATCGAATGAAAATCCTTCGATCGAATATTCGATCGCTCGACTATTCGCCAGGTGAATATTCTCCCATTCGACTATTCGCCGGGCGAATATTCGCCCATTCGACTATTCGCCAGCGCGTAAATTCGCCCAAATTCCCTTTTCGATTCTATTCCCCAGTCCAATTTTGAGGGATTTAACCCCTCGAAATTCGACCCTTGATACATCTGCCCCCACCTGTCTGCTATATACAATGCTGCTTTAACTATGGATGCACCGAATCCAGGATTCGGTTCGGGATTCGGGCAACATTCAGCCTTTTTCAGCAGGATTCGGCCAAATCATTCTGCCTGGTCGAACTGAATCTGAATTTGCATATGCAAATTAGGGGTGGGAGGGACTTTTTTGTCACAAAACAAGGAAGGTTCATCCCTAGTACCCGGCAGTTTCCGAATACTTCACACATCCATTCATGCAGCTAAATTTTTTGAAGGTCTTTGGCTTTTTCTCATCAAAATGAGCATGTAATTATAGAATTATTTAATCATTTTCTATCCATTGTAAAAGGTACATTTTTTCAACATTGATTCTTCCGCTGCTATGGTTATCTACTTAGATTAAAAGTGAGTTTATATACTTCATTAGTGAGATTTCTTGTCTACATTTAGAATTGACTTGCATGATAAGTTGCTATTTATTTCGACTTACATTAGAAATCCTGGATATGTTTAATCACAAAATATAGCTGTATTTTTGAGGAAAACTATTTATCTTATCCTAGAATAATAAAACAGTAGCTTGTACTTGATCCCAACTAAGATATAATGAATAGTATTTAATTTCTACATAATTTTCTAGTAGATTTAAGGTATGAAGATCAAAATTACAGAAAGATCCAGGAAAACCCCAGGTCCCAAGCATTATGGATAACAGGTCCCATACCTGTATTAACAAAATAAAGACTAAATTCTGCCCTGCAATATGGGCAAAATGTAAACATCTACAGATAAATAGCAATTTTGATCAGCATTCCTCTTTTTTTATGTTTACCTAAACGAAGTATTCGAACATCAATTCCAAAGATTATATTACTGGCATGTATTTGTCAGCTCAGTAGCAAAATGCAACTATTTTCTATGGGAAGTACAGGAAATTATTTTTGAGTAAAAAAAGGCATCAGTATTTTATTACCTATTAATATTCTGGAAGGAAGGATTTACTTCACGCCTCTGTTTTCAAAAACCTTTTGAAGTTTTGCACACCAAAATAAGAGTATATTTAAAGGGCATGTAAAGGCAAAAAAATAAAATCCCATTTTTACTTTCTTTAATGAAAAATAAACATACCGGTACCTCCAATATACTTAAAAAATGTGTATCATTTTTATAAGAAACCTGACTGTATGCAGTGAAATTCTCCCTTCATTTACTGCTGTGGATAGGAATTGTCAGATGGTCCCTAACTGCTGAGCAGGGAAACAATCATACTTATGAACAGCAGGGGGAGCCCCCACCTTACTTCCCAGCCATGCAGAACTCAATCAGCTTTGTTTATGACGATCCCTAAACAGCCCAGACCACACTGAGCATGTGCACAGTCTTAGTCTTGCAAAAATGTTTAACAAAGTTACAAGATGGTGACCCCCTGTGGCCAACTTTGAAAGCATAAATTATTTGTTTGATTAGGTTTGTGGTGCAGTAAGTTCATGTTTATATTTAGTATACAAAATACAGCATTTCTAGCCTTATTCTATTTTAGACTTTACATGCCCTTTAATACAAAAATTGAACTAGTCCTCATTCCCTTTTACTACTAATGGCATGCTTATTTAACCTTGTCAACTCAGCTTTTTGGGTTAGCCTTTGACTTTTTTCTCTCCTTCTCTTACTTTTACTTAATACTACTGCAATATTTCCAAAATCCATCCCTTTGTTTTAGAAGCAAAAGCTAAAACACTCATGAATGCTCTCATCCTGTCCCATCTAGACTACTGTAACCTGCTAATAACTGGTGTTCCTAACTCATAGCTGTAATAAATACTGTAACTTGTATCATATTTTGATGCCAATTACTTTTTATTTTTTATTTGTGTTATACTAAAAATGCTTTGACATTGACTACTTTCTTTGCCAGTATAGATTCTTCCTTGAGAATTCATGTCTGTAGCCAATTCTTATAATAATAAAACATGCTCTTTTATCCTCAGGGAAGAATCCATGTACAGGTATGGAATCTGTTATCAAAAATGCTCGGGACCTGGTGCCTTGCTGATAATGGATCTTTCCGTAATTTGGATCTTCATACATTAGGCCTACTAGAAAATCATTTTAACATTAAATAAACCCAATAGGCTGATTTTACCTCCAATAAAGACTAATTATATCTTAGGTGGGATAAAGTACAAGGTACTGTTCTATTACAGGGAAAAAGGAAATACTTTTTTTAAAGTTTGGATTATTTGAATAAAATGAAGTCTATGGGAGACAACCTTTCCATAACTCAGAGCTTTCCGGATAATGGGTTTCCGGATAACGGGCCCCATACCTGTATTCTGAATTCATTCTCACAAGCACGTTGGATGAAATTAACCCTCAGAGTAGGTTTTTTTCCACGAGAAGGAAGTAAGAGAGGAACATGCCTAGTTTTCTGGGTGTTAATTTTTCAAGCTAGAAACTTATTTAAACAATAGAGGTGGTGTTATCATGAAAATAACAGAACATTGCTACAGAGACTGCATTTCAATTATAAGTGATATGTGTATACAGCTGAGCCAAGTGCTGGACAAAATATGAAAAGAAGGGAGAGCAATACTGGGCATGTTTTAGAGAGGTAAATGTATATCTATGAAATGTTGCTAAGAGTTGCACATGAACATTTATGGGAACTCTGTGCATAAATATATTAAAGAACAAAAAACAATAATTTAACACTCATGAGTATTTAACACTTTAGTTGTCACTTAAATAAGGTTGCCCCATACAGAAGAGAGGTTATTTGGATTTTGGATAGTTAAAACAAATATCTAGATTGTTGTTATAAGTAACTTAGTCTCATTTAGCCCCTGTTTATACAACCCTATTTGCTTATTTCCTACATCATGGAAAATAGCTAGGCAGGGTCAGATGCAGCTGGCAGGACAATGGGAAAAAACCCGGCCCAGAGTCACACCCTGCGCTGATTCCAGAGCTCGCCCAGGGCCGGATTTACATAGTGGGCGCCCCTAGGCCCACTGCCGTTCATTGCCCCGGGTCCCCTCCCCTTTATTCGTGCAAATTTTCATCATCTGGACCAGAGCTATGGGGATTGGCTCATGGGAAATTTGAAAACAATTGTATCTCCAGCACATCCCCAGTGTTTTTGAACCAATGTGGGTTCCCTCACCCGCACGCATGAGCGGTGGCGTCCCTTGCGCATATGCAACAGTGGAGTCGGTGGTGCACATGAGCCGTGTAGTTGCATGCACAATGACGTCACAAGGGTACGTTCTTCGTAGGGGAGCGCACAAGCTGGGTGGTTGGTGTGTCTGGTCTAGGGGTAGGCAGTAGAGGTAGATTCTCAGTGCCCCTCAATCGTTGTGCCCTAGGCAGCTGCCTCTTCTGCCTACCCCTAGTTCTGGCCCTGGCTGCTTCTTCCTGCCACAACCTCCCTTCTTCAGGCTGGTTGAGACAAAAACACAGTGCATGCATGTGCAGTGCAACAGAGGGGGACCCTGAGACAGCAGCCCCGGTGGGCCACAGGCCCCTAGTCCAAACATGTATTTAGGGCAACAGACTTACTGCAGTATCTATAGAAAATAAGAAGAGTACATCTCTATGAGATTTCATAAAGCACAACAATAAAAAGCTGTTTTTGAGCCTGAATTTATTTCTGCTTTGGTAATATTCTATGTCTAAATACATAGATGAAAAGCTCTGTTAAAATTTCAGTTGAATGGATTTCTTTGTTTTGTCTAATTGCTGATGATCAAGTTAAACTGCATCTGCCATTTTCGAAAGTTAAAGGACGATACAGACTTGGAATATATCCCAGTACTGAGGAAAAAGACGTATGAATCGCACCACTTTGCATTCTGATCAGGGAGACACAGTAGCAACATTACAACGAAGAGCTGCAAGTTCAAAGGGACTGGGGCTCACTGAGTAAAAATGGGCTTCTTTTATGAGCCCAAAGTCCCATACAATAATAATAATGCAGACATTTTGTGGATATAGTGAAAATATATCTATATTCCATATGTTCATCATTATTAGGCAGCTGCAGAGACAGACATTTTGCAGAATGATATTTAGCACTGGATTGTAGTGCAGAATTACTGGATGTTTCCTTTCAAATACAGTCACACACTGCAGCCTCGTTATATAGTGCAGACTGCAGAATGGTTTATATATTTTATAGTTTAGGCCAAAAATAAAAGTGGAGAAAATGGTTTTGTGTTGCATTTTTATGTATCAGTAATGCTAGCAGTTATCACTTTAAAAAGTAAGGTTTCCTATTTTTTTTTTCTTAAATGTCCTCTTGGCATAAAATTCTAACTATAAGTAAAAATTTATTGTGCATTATTTTTTGTACAGGTGAATACCTATGCTGGTGCAAGTTTCTTATTTTTCTATGTTGTCATATACATATGGGGTTATGTAATAAAATAAACAATTTGCACAGGTGCAATAACTCAGCAGCCAATAACAATCACCTGTTTAAAAGAAAACATTTTATTGGTTGCTATGGGTTACTGTACTTGGGCACACTTATTGCCTTTAATTATATTTGGAAGTGTAAGGGCCTAATGGCTCTAGCAGCAGGGAAGTCCAGACTAAGGGGGAAGCGCTAGATTCAGAGCCCAATATGGAGGAATTAAGAAGTCTCAAAGCTGTATTCAGGCAAGGGTCCAGAGGCAAGTGTGATTAGACATGGCAAGGAACAAATCGAAGGGTCCAAGAAATAGTCAAAATATATACTCAGGAACACCCAGGAACGTTATCAAGTAGGACCTAATTTCATGTGTTGTCCCTTTTATTTAGAATTTCACACTGCTTTTGGCATGATGACATCAAGCGCACAGTGCAGCATGGTGTCAGTGCACTGTCCTGGGTGCCACCATCTTGTCTATGACTGCACTTGACATGCAATGACCCTGATTACATGAGGCACACCATTATCGTCAAACATCCTGCTCTTTGTTTGCAAGGAAATAATAACATTACAGGAGAGTTATGGGAAGAAATAAGGAAGGTCCTAGCCAGGCAGCCTGAGAATATTGAAAGTTTAAGACAGAACAAGTTGGGTCAGTAACAATTTCCATGTGTTTTCTCTCCAAAACATCAGAGTTTCTTAGAATCATTCTATCCAATGAGCAAAGTAGCCATTTATTTTATGAGCTCATGTTTTCAATTAATGTTATAAAGCCCATGGGAACTAGTTGCCTAATTAATCTGGTATGAAAAAAAGATATGCCATTTGCAAAGCAGGAACCCTGGGACTGCCTGATAAATCATACTCTTTTTTGTGCAGAAGACCCTTGCCAGGATCTGTCTTTACCAATGCATGTTTGGGGATTTTCTGCTGCAAACTTACAGAGAACCTAAACATGGTTTGATCCAAAGTGGGGTACAGATTGGGTTAAACAAAAACCAACAATCAAAGACAGGCGTAGGCACATAGTCAATAACCAGGGGCTTTTATTTCCAAAGTGGAAGCAAAAGTGTTGGCAGAGCATTAGGATACAACATCTTATGTTCGGTTTCTATACAGCGCCATGCAAACATACCCAAGCTCCAGCAGGCATAGGAAGGCATGCAGAGAGGTAGGAAGGCACGCCGATCTCCCAGTATACCTAATAAAACAACTGTCAAGTTCAACCCAGAATAAAACAGACACATATATGAATATTATACACATTCACATAAATATACATGCACATAGTCCTTGAGATTACTATAGTCCTGGATGCTGTGCCTGTCCAAAAAGTCATCAATTTTCCTCTAAAAGGCATTAGGAGAATGTCAGTGTACTAAGGGATTCAAGGACTTTTAGTTTAGTCTAAAGCAAATGTAAACAATAGTCTTCCCAAGGGTCACACTGGTGCGTACAGGGCCCACCGGGAGTGAGACTGCCAGGGCCCTTCAGAAAAATGAAAGGGCCTTCTTACCGGTGTTGAACACTTTCTCCCCAACAAAGTGTGCCATCTCCGCATCTTGTGTGCTACTGCGCATGTGCACACTCCAATTTTTGTTCCCGTGCATCCCGGTTTGCACTTCAGTGCACGCCGATGTGCAAGAGTGCCAACTCGCGCACGCGCACAAGGTCACCAATTTGCACATGCACGCTCAGCTGGCGCTGTGCAGGTTGCCTAGGGCTCCTGGCCGGTCCGGCCTAGCTCTGATTGCAATGCTTCCAGAACCCGCACCTCACCCCCATGTGCGCATGCAGAACGTCGGTGCATACTTCCCTCCAAGCAGGAGAGCAAGGCAGGAGAGCAAGTCTGGGCCAGCGGGGCCTATGAACACTGGGGCCCACCAGGTTTTTTCCCAGTGTTCTGCCGGGCCAGTCCAACACTGGTGATGCCTATCTTTTACAGTATAAAGCTAGCATTTTTGTTTTTTTGTTGTGTTTTTTAATGTGTGTACATTTGTATCTGTGTTTTTGTGTGTGTGGTATTGTTCCTACTGATAGCAAATAATGTGTTTTACTTGTTAAATGTACATACCTATGCAACATTATATTAAATTATAGTTTTCTTTTGAAACATCTCCTTAGTTATACAGTATTACAATATTAAAAAAGACACATTAAAATGCATTCAATTTATTCCTGGGTAATTGGAGCCTTTTGCAATTTTAGTTAATGTGTTATACTTGATTTGCCTTGTTCCTCTTCACTAGTTTTGTATTTCAAAGCATTACTAATATTTAGGCACCGCTTTCTCTTTTCGTGAATAAATATACTCCACTCATTTAGTCATTTTTACTGTGTCATTTCCCTGATAGTAAACACCTGATCCAGTCGAGGGTTACAGGAAATGTCCCCAATGTTGAATAACTATGGTTGGCTAAGGTTGGCTGACCCTCCTAGAGCAGCCCGGAGTCTTTGGTGGCAAAGGCCCAATTAAAATCCAATTAAATCCTATTTGCAATTATAGATAGTCTTAAAAGGTAAGAATGCAGGTCAGTTTATGTGAGATTTAGAAAAAAATGTGTATTGGTTGTCCTCAACATTCTTAGAAATGTTGGTCTATAGATAAAAGAGATATTATGCTACTGCATCTCCAATTGGGAAATTGCCTCATTTGCAGTTATGGTATGTCTATATTCATGACAAGGCTACATTCTGCAGTCGTTAAAGAGTGTTACTACTTGTGTCTAGCTTTTTTATAAATGTGCCCTTGTTTATTTGACTCAGAATCGAATGCAAACCCTAAATCCATACAGCCCTGTGTGGCAGCCACCACTGTTATATGCATAGCACATAAATCATCTAGAATGGTATTGATAAACAGGGGAAATTTGATTTTTGTTTTTCTACACACATGTACAGTACTTTTGATGAGTTAAGTCCCCTGCTAGTTCCAGTTTGCTGTAGACTATATCCTTGGGAGCTATTCACAGTGAGGACAGTGAGGTTGTGGAAAGCCCTGACAGTTGATGCTCTGATGACTGATTCTGATAATACCTTTAAGAGGGGGAGGATTTCTTCTCTATCCAAGATTATATTGATACTAAAATCTACAATTAATATAGTTATTGGTATATTTAGTTTCAGTGGGTGGGTATAGGTATGTGAACTGGGATTCATTTGGAGAGGTTGAACTTGATGGACTTTGTCTTTTTTCAACCCTACTTAACTATGTAACTATATAGAACACGACAGGAGTGTTAGATAGATACATAGCTAAAAAGAGCAGCCTGTAGTCCACCTACCAAATTCAGTGCCTCAAGTGGATAGGGAGTAAGGGGATTTTGTGTGTAATCCATTGAAGCATCCTGAAACACTGGGATACAATACCTGACATATGTGAGCAGAACACCAAAGAGAGCTTAAGGTCATTTATAAGCACTGGGAAAACAGTAAAAATGGTTTATTTACAATAGTGAGGCATTCAACTGTCTATGCACCTGTGAGGAAGACTCACCCTGGTGGGGTTCGTGGGGGTCGGCACTCCAAGCAGGGACGCCCACCATGTCTGTCTTCTGCACCGCAGGCGCCGGTCACCTAGGGTGCGTGTGGCACGCCTCCTTGTAATTTAAAGGTGCAGGCGCGCTAGCGTGATTACATCAGTGCGCAATGGCGCAAAATTCAAATGGTATTTAAAGGTGCAGTTTCTTTTTCACACTGCCTGTGATAGGATTTGTGTCCTGGTGCTTAGCTTTTGCTATTCTGATCCTGAAACCTGTTTTTGACTACCTATTGTGACCCCTGCCTGTTCTTGACGATTCTACTTTCTGTATCCTGACACCTTGCCTGATATCCAACGCTGATTCTGCCTTATCCCTCTGATTGACTTCCTGGTTTGACCCTTGCCTGCCTGACTACATTTGTTCTCTGCCTGCCCCGACCCGACCTGATCTGATTACGATTTTGTCTCACGTCTTGTACTTTGACCTTCAGCCCAAAGACTCTTGCCTTACAGTTATGTACCCTCTGCTTGTCTAGAACCCCTCGCCTTGCACCTCTCGTTTTAAGACCTGGTGGCATCTGAGTAGCTGAGGGCTCCTCCCTAAGCCAAAGGCGGCTGCTGCAGGCAGAAGCACGAGCCGAGAACAGGGTGCTTGGCATCGGTTCTAGAATTAGGGTGCCAACCGTTACAGCACCAACCTGATTTATACAGCAGACAAAAGTTTTACGACAGTACTGAAGAATTGGGAACAAAAAAAGGCAGAATTACCCTGTAATGCTGGGTAAGAATACTGGTCTATATGTAAAGTATTTTGCACAGATTTGTAACTACAATCTATCAATATATATCAATGGTGATATTTTATAAAAACATATGTCAGTTATTCATAAAGAGGAATAAAAGAATAAGATCGCTTGCAAGGTGTCTGTGTAGTTGATTCTGCATTTCTTAATGTCAGTCTCAGCAGAACGGTTCCAATATGACAAAAATAAAAAGCATATGGTTGAACTTGCATTCAGACCATGCCAAGGATCTGAAAATTCACTCACCTCAATCAAGGGATGAATGCTTTATTCATAGTGTTCTTTTTAGACACCAAGGTCATGTACACTTAAAGGGATTCCTGGCCCACATTTAATATCATTCATGAGATAAAACATGCACCCATAGGCAGAGTGTGAGTTTGTAAGTGGGGAGGCTAATAAGCCCTTTTCTACATGGAGTCCTCCGTAGTATCACATGGCTAATTGCATGTATAATACTCAAGCAGTATCTGTTGTGATTATAATATATCCAGAAACACATGGTAAGAATTTCTCTATCTAATAACCCCAGAAGAGATGGTAGCATAAATGCATAGCCATTATTACATATAATACCAACTAGACCACATAACAGGATAAACAATGTTCCTATTCCACGTATAACATTGCTGTCTTGTGCTTGAAGAAATTCATTGATGTTGGTTATGGGAGGATTAGCCTAGTAGAGCTTTGCTTAAAGTGGTGCATGATGGGTTCATCCGTGTCGCCTCACTACATGTCACAGAAAATAATTATACAGCAAATAAGAACACCTAAAAATAACCAGAGCACAACATACTGTACCGTCAATGCCACCTTTGACTTTTTAGTAATGGTGACAATAATAATTTATTCTAAGGCAATATGTTCTACTGTAAAGCATGGTATGTTCCAGAATTGCATTTCTAATACAGGTTTGGAATCTCTTATCTGGAAACCCAATATCCTGAATGCTCCGAATTATATGAAGGCTGTATCCCATAGAGTCTATTTTAAGCAATAATAACAACAATAAAAATGTTTTCTCTGTATTAATAAAACTGTACCTTGTATTTGAGCCAAACTAAGATACAATTAATCCATACTGGTGGCAAAACAATCCTTGTGGGTTTATTTAATGTTTGCATGTTTTTTTTTTTAGTAGACTTGAGATATGGTCCTGAGCATTTTCAGTTATTTATCACTGGATCTGGGGTTCTGGGCCTGGGGTAATCCAAGGAAAAGCTTTTATACATCCGGACACCGGTGAGACAATCCAAATCAGGGGCTACCATACTTGTCTGTCACAATATGTGATCTATGTGATTGTATGCCCATGTAACAAGTTGTATTTGGCAGAAAGTGAAATCGTGGATTTCCCAACATAAATCAACCATTAAATCAGGGAATCTAGCATTACCACTATCCAGGCATTTCCGAGAACATGGACACACAAGTGACCAGTTGATTCATGGTATTGGAAACTGTAACTCCACTGAAAAGGGGGGGGGGATCGCGAGTTAAGATTAAAACAGCGAGAGGTGTGGTGGATTAACAAACTAAATACACTTCACCCTCATGGTCTTAATAAAGATTATGATTTGTATTTATTCTTATAGGTAACTTATTTATGTTGAAGTAGCTTCAACATTGTATCTGATTTTATTCAGGTTATGGGGTGGAATCCCTGCACTGAGTATGAGAACAATGCATAGCACGTCACTTCCTTTTCTGGACTTTAAATACCATCACGGATGCTGACTATACTTCTATACCAATGTCACACATGGCTTGAGAAAGGGCCTGAATGGCTCGAAACGTCGCTGATTGATATATGCACATGTATGGTGATGTAAAGTTTTTTACCTTTTAATACAGAATTTGAGCATTAATAGCGAGTGCTGTCCATTTTTTCGAATATATATATATTTATATATATATGCATGGGACCTGTTATCCAGAATGCTCAGGACTTGGGACTTTCCAGATCATGGATATTTCTGTAATTTGGATCTTCATATATTGTCTACTAGAAAATCATGTAAACATTAAATTAACCCAATAAGCTGTTTTTTTTCCAATAAGGATTAATTATATCTTAGTTTGGATCAAGCACAGGGCACTGTTTGGTTATTACAGAGAAAAGGGGAACAAAATGTATTATTTGAATAAAATGGAGTCTATGGGAGATGACCTTATCGTAATTTGGAGCTTTCTGGATAACAATTCCCATATCTGTATATGTATATGCATTTTTTTAGTTCTCAAGCAGTAATACATGGCTAAAATAATCTTATAAACCCTTGCATTTTTTACCATTCTGACACAGCAGAGCAATTTTCATACAACCCCACATTGTTGGTGGGAAACAACTTAAAGAACTCTGCACTACATTTTTTAGATTTTATATGATTTGTACCACAGCATGAGTCTGTGATGTCCTGCATGGGATCCATCCTAATGCATTATTAGCAGGAATGAAGCTGTCACTTAAACAATGGGTGAGGACAGAGATGAGCAAGGATAAGGAAGAGATAATCCCTCTACCCCACAGTTATTAAGCATTAATAATGTAGAGCAGCCCCTGGCACCTTCACCTGCTTCACATAAAAGAACTTTCCAGGCTCACTGGAGTTTCTGCATAATTACGACTAGTCATGCGGTTCTGGACTTGAGTAGCCGGGGGAACTAGAGATTGACTGCATTGTAAGCACTGTACTCAGCAGCTAGAGGTTAACACTCTAGGCATTTAAGTCTTAATGAATTCATTATACTTTCATTATTTTCCTCGCCCAGGTATTGCTGAGGCTATACATTTTGGAATGAAGGTCAACATGCTGGAATGGTGAAAATATATGTAGATTTAGGCAATACAAATGGAAAAAACCTAAGAATAAAAATTCACATAAAACAAAGATGTCTGGTACAGAACACAAAATAATTGTGGAGGCACAAAAAACAGATAAATAAGCATTTTTTTTTTGCATTAAAACAATGGGGAAGAACTTTAAATACGAGAACTTTGAATATTTTTGTACCCCAGGCATCTTAAATCTAATTTATGAACTTTTTTGATTATATAGAAAATTGTTGTAATGATCATAAAAGTGTTTCGTCGAATCGTCACATTCCTCAAAGCCTTTTGGCTGTGCCAATTCCCCAGAATCGATTCAGCTACGTTAAGCAGTTGAATCCAGTTGTTTCCTAAATGTTAGCTAATCTACTACCCTAGATTGTTTAGGTAATTCTCTGAAATAAAAAAAAGGGGTTCATTTTGCTGCAATCGTACAATAGAAAAAAAAAAAAAAAAGAAAGATATTAGGGGTCATTGATGATCGCAAGTTCAGTTGCACTTTGTCGCTGCATAAAAAATCTCATTCATTACATATACTTGCATCAGTCAACATGTACTCCTTTCACTTCCATATAGTTGTGATTGGCCCTACTGACTTCCTTATGCCTCCTGTTCTGAATTTAGCACGGTTGAACCTATTGCTGCAGGTGAACCTAGGAGTTATCACCACATCCAAACCAGGCAATAGCCCAAGGGTTTCCCCAGTGGCCTGCATCAATCACCGCAGCACAGCTACGGACAGAGTGCACACGTAACTCTCACAGTGTAAATGACACCAGGGGGCAGATTTATCAAGGGTCGAATTTCGAAGTGGAAAATACTTTGAAATTAGAATAGCATAGAATCCTCTGACATTCGAAGTCAGAGGATTTTATTCATCGTATGATCGTACGATTTTCCTTCGAAACCCAAAAACTTTGCTCTGGCAGGTCCCCATAGGCTAACATAGCACTTTGGCAGGTTTAAGTTGGCGAATTATTAAAGTCGAAGTTTTTTTAAAGAGACAGTACTTCGATTATCAAATGGTCGAACAATTTTTACTTTGAATCGAAGTTGAAGTAAATTTGAATTCGTAGTATCCTATTCGATAGTCGAAGTATCCAAAAAATTACTTTGAATTTCGAATTGTTTTACTTCGAAAATCCCCTCAAATTCACTTCGACCCTTGATAAATCTGCCCCCAATTCTCAGTGCAGCTGCAACTGATTCATGTCAAAGTGCAAGGGCAACTGTATCTCCATTTAACTACCATAATTGCACTACAATCATGGGTGGGGGGGTGCTGCTCTGTGTGTAAAAGAAACATGGAGCTCAAGATTGCACTTGGCCCACTGCACTTAGGGTTGTAAATGACCCCTATATAGTAGTATACCCCAAAATGTAAAGTCATACTGCAGATATTTAATTTTCTTCAATTAAAGTAAAAAAAAAATGTTGTTACTTATATAGCTGCCACCTTTTCAATTTGTCAAAAGGTTGCATTTATCTTCTGTTTTAGCAGATATTTCAGGTTATCTAGAGGTATCAACTTCCTGGGAATCAATTGCAGGTGTTTTTTGCTCACCCCGAGGAACACCGACCTTGTCCCATTTAAAAGTACATTAGAGGGCATTATAGACAGATAACAGGGGACTTTTTTTTATCCATAAAAAGGATCAATACACCAGAGGCCACCCTTTTAGATTAGAGGAACAGAACTTTAATTTGAAGCGGTGTAGGGGGTTCTTCACAGTGAGGACAGTGAGGTTGTGAAATGCACTGCCGGGTGATGTTGTGATGCTGATTCAGTTAATGCCTTTAAGAGGGGCTTGGATATTTTCTTGGACAAACATAATATTATAGACTATTGTGATGCTAAAATCTACAATTAGTATAGATACTGGTGTATATAGTTTATGTGAGTGTATGGAGGAGTTGGTTGATTCTGGGCTTCATTTGGGGGGTTTGAACTTGATGGACGTTGGTCTTTTTGCAACGAACTTCACTATATAACTACAGTATGTATTATTCTCTGCCTTGTTATTTTCTGGCAACACCCTTTAACCACCCATCATAAATTAGGTGACTCACAAAAATGTTGGTAAAGTTGACAGGTCTGGTTAAGAAGACTTCATGCTACAATGTAGACCATGACATCATGACATTGTTACAAATAAACTATTAAGGATGGAGGATCAAAAGATAATAAAGATGATGCAAATATATTTAAATAATAGCTAACCTCGTATCTATAACATTTATAATGTTTTGCTTGTCATAAAATGAATAATAACAAAAATTGTTAACAGTAATACAAGGATCTCTTTTTGTTATACCCAGGTTACGGTATGGTAGGTGGTTTACCTGGCATGCACAGTATTAGCCGCCCTCTGTGCCACATGTAACATATAGACTGATTTGCTATGTCCTTTGCTATATACATCAATTGGCCTATTTCTAAAGCTGTGTAAAATGATTTACACCAGTCAAACAATATAAAACTAACAAAGATCCTTTTCATGCCTGTTTTTATCCCCCTTGAGGGTACAACTTGAAAAAGTGTGATGCTGTATGAGTTAATTTAAGTACTCACAGATCCACAGGTATTTACTGTATGCTGAACACTAATGGGCAGATTTGTCAAGGGTCAAAGTGAAAATTCTAATTTTGAATTTAATTTTTTGATTTTTTTTATGGTCAAAACTGTGAAATTTGACTAGGGAATTGTTTTTTTTTTTTAATCAAATTCGATTTTTGAGATATATCTTTAACTGGCCCTTTAAGAGCTCAAATCTGACTATTTGCCACCTAAAAACCTGCCAAATTGCTGTTTTAGCCTATGTAAGATGTCCTGGGATCGATTTGGAGTTCTTTGCAGCCTTCCTGACATTCTAGTTTTTTGTGCAGAAAAAAATGAAATCGAGTTTGAAAAACTCAAATCAAATTTGATACATGGGAGTTTATGAAAGTTTTAAAAAACTCCCATGAACTCGAAATTTGACCCTTGATAAATCTGCCCCTAAATGTTCTTAGCAACTTGTAGGCTTAAAGCATGCAGCTAAACACAAGAAACCTTCCTTAAGCCAAAATCTTGTTCAGATCTGTTTTTCGTTTTACCACCAACAGGGCTTCCTTCAGATGAGCAGTTATAATGCTAATTATTTATTTTTTTAGCTCAGCAAATTGTCTTCCAATGCTAATTAACTTTGCTTCCCAAGCCATTTTGTACACGCTAAATAAACTCTCTAATATTACCCAAGGGGATTTATTACTAAGTCTAAGAAACATTATTTTATAACAGTATTCAAAAGAGTTGCAAATTCCATGTTTTGCAATTTGGCATTTCCAACTACAATTTCTATAATAGAAATACACAAAGGGGATTATTTATTAAGGATCGAGTTGTGTTTTCCACGAAAATTTAAGTATTTGAGGGGTTTTTTTGGTATAAAATCAAATTTTTGGGTTAAAAAAACGATTTTTTTTTTAACCCAACCCTGGAAGTAGCTTGTGCCCGAAAATACTCCATCTAAAACCGGTCAAGGTTATGTAGGAGTAAATGGCAGAGCCATTTGAAGATGTTAATAGCCTTTATGATGTTCGAGTTTTTTACCTAGGGTTTTGCTCAATTTCATTTTATGGTTTATGGTTAAGAATTGACATCAAAATTTTGTTTTGCCTTTGAGATTTACAGTTTACCAGACCAGTAACATAATTTTTTCTGTGATTTCTGTGGCCGCCTTCTGTGGAAGCTAATGGGGAGCCTGCCAACATTGCCTTCCACACGCTGTCAGTAGAATATGGGAGAAGAAATCGAGCACCGCACAATGGATCGCTGTCGCCCTGTTGCCTTTTCTGAAGAGGACAGGAAGCAGAGTTTCTGTAAGTTATTTCTTAATAAAAGCTTCACTATTTTAAAGTTTAATTTGTCTTGGTATTTTTATTAAACACCCATCCTCTTCCATGTTAGTGGGGGCTTATCTGAGTAAAACAGTGCTGTATAAAGCATGATCTACTGGGAGTTAGTTGTAGTATTTCAGGCCTGGTAACAGTAGGATATTTAGATGCCTATTTATCAAGACTCATTTAGTGTTTTTTAGAGGTTGTTGAAACCATGAATAAACTCTGATTCTCTAAAACCACAAATGATAAGAAAGTTTTTAAAAGATCTGAATATTAAGAGTATGAATGAAAAAAAAAATGCTGAACGCACTAAAAAATCCAAATACCTCTAAAACCTCTAAAACGTTGAGGTTTTTCAGACGATTCTGAGTGGTAAAAATCCAAAAATCCCAAAAGCCTGAATTGATTAAAAATGGTCTGATAGGATCAGTGCAGCTCCCACTGACTTCTATAGGACCTCAACAACTTTTACTTGGTAAATTTTGGTATTAGAGTTTTTTTTACTGTTTTGCACTTAATAAATCTTGAATTTTAGGGGGCACATTTACTATGTGTCAAATATCGAGGGTTAATTAACCCTCTATATTCGACCATCAAAGTAAAATCCTTCGACTTCGCATATCGAATTCGAAGGATTTACCGCATTTACTTCGATCGAACGATTAAATCCTTAGGATCGAACGATTTGAAGGATTTTAATCCATCGATCAAACGATTTTCCTTCGATCAGAGATTGCTTAGAAAGCTTATGGGGAAGGTCCCCATAGGCTAACATTGGTGCTCGGTATGTTTTAGTTGGCGAAGTAGGTAGTCCAAGTTTTTTTTTAAAAAGACAGCACTTTGACTATCATTCGTTTTGAAGTCAAAGTCGTACTCGAAGGTTGAAGTAGCCAATTCAATGGTCGAAGTAGCCAAAAAAAAAAACCTTTGAAATGCAAATTTTTTTTCATTCTAATCCTTCACTCGAGCTTAGTAAATGTGCCCCTAAGAGTTTTAAAGAAATACAGAAAAGTTACACATTTTTAGATATTCAATTGACAGTAAATAGGTCCCTTAATAATTGTGCTTTAAGAAAGGATGGAGTTTGGGTGGAACACACAAAAACAGGGAGAACACACAAACTTCCTGCAAATACTGCCCTGCCTGGAACTGAACTGAGGGCCCTAGCACTGAAAGGAAATTGCTGATATATCTAATAACGAGCGTTCAACTGGACAGTCTTCAATACCACAGGAACAAAGCAAAGATTCCAAGAAAACCTTTTTTATTGAATATAAATGGTTGCTGTTTTTCCTATGACAAATCTCTGCAGTGAGCTAAACATTATGGTATATTAAATAACAAAGAAGCAGTCTAGGGCAGATTCCTTTTTATTAGCGGCTGACATTTTCATTATCTTTTTCTTTTTTCCTCTGCCTGTAAAATTGCTTATAAGATTCATAATTTTAATAATGTCATGTTCCTTTTAAATATCTTATTATTTTTTTGTTTGAAACACCTACTAAATGAAAATATGTTTCACGCTGCTTCACATTATGAAATTTATCATTCATATAAACATTTACACAAACTGCTGTGGGTGTTTAATAATTCTTTTTCACAAATAGGTTTCTTAATAGATAATGAGATATAAATGGTTTATTGGTGTGTGTTTCCTCTACTGTAAACAACTCAACTATGCTGTGTGTCAGTAGCACCTTGCAAACTGCTGACTCATGCTGGAATCAGCCAATCAGAGCACTTGAAATTTGTCAGTGACTCACAGCATGTTTTTGCCAGTTGGAGCCAGGGGAAAATAAAGTTAGGTTGAACAATAAATTAATAATTAAATATAAAAACATCTTTTAAAAATTGACAGCTAAATGGGATGTTCCCATTCCAAATATATAGAAACGTGCATTTCATTTCAGAAATGTGGTAAAAAAAATATTTTGTTTTGCAACATTGGCATCTCATTTGGAGATAACTTTAGTTATTCAACAATGGTGTACAGTCTGCCTGCTAAAATCTTTTAGTTCCTGTTATACAGCAACATCTGTGCAGTGGGATATGCAAATTAGTAATGTGACATGGTGAGCACAGGTCCAGTAACCCATAACAACCAGTTGGCTCTGGCCTACTGCCATCTGAAATAAGTGAATTGTTTTGTAAGTTTTATGAAACCTTTTATTACATAGGTCCTACTGTGCATTCAATGGGAACATGCAATTGGATAGGCAGGCAAGAGGTAGTGTCTAACTGAAACTATTAGAGCTAGAGACACAAGCACTAGACAGCAATTTCGAGCAACATATGTAAACTAACAACAGGTGATACAGATACAGGGACTCCAAGATGCCTTGACATATGTAGCATTGAACTGACCTATTCAGATTAAATCACATCCATAAAACTATTTATAGCACATTAAACCGCAGGATGCCCAAAGGCATGCAGGAAAGTTGCAAAACAATCACTGAGCTGCTACTTCCCCTTTAAAGGAGAACTAAAGCTGAATTAAAGAAGTAGGCTAGAAATGTTGTGCATTATGTTTTGGGCTTCTGTTCCAGCCCAAGGCAACCACAACCCTTAAGCAGTAGATCTGTCTCCAAAGATGCCCCAGTAGCTCCTCCTCTTCTTTTCCACTGATTCACTGCACATACTCTGTGCTGCTGTCACTTACTGAGCTTAGGGACCCACTCACAATATACAGTACACATAGAATAGAAATGTCACAATATAAGGCTGATTAGTACTACATGGCAGCACAGAAACCAGTGCAATTAGCATCAGAATTTAATAATCAGCCCTGTAGCATCAGCTTATATTACAGACCAACCTCATTTTCTGCTGGATAATTAGCGACGACCCCTAAGCTTAGCTTCTCAACAGCTGCTCAGAGCCCACTGAGCATGTGAGTGTCACAGACACTTTCCAAGATGGTGACCCCCTGTGACAAGTTTGAAGTCCTGGATCATTGCTGCTATTGACAAGCTGAAACCTTACGCTGATGCAATAAAACAGCTTATAAAATATGGCATTTTTATCCGTATTCATTTTTTGGGTTTAGTTCTCCTTTAATGCAGACCAGGCACACATGCACGTCTCACATTAACTAAAAATAATTTGGTTTTCTCTTAATGTCTCCCCTACCTTGTCCGCTGTTGAGATATGAGACTGTTATGATAAATAGGAGGTGGAAGCGGACAGTTCCTAAAGAAGGTGAAGATACTTGGATGTGATAATAAATCTATCTCAGTTTCCTTGACTTATGCAGCACTCATTCAGGTAACTGCTGTATGTGTTTATGGAGTGTGAGCATTTCCATATACAGTAAATACAAGTAGGGACTGAGAGAATGAGCACATTTCATATCAATTACCTTGATTATACATAAAAAAGCCAGTATATATCTTGACTTTGACCTTGATATGAAAGAGAGGGGCAGATAGACTGATACATACAGAATGTAAATACAATCACTTAATTTGGAGGCAGAGCTGCAATTATGGCAGTTAGCGATGGTTTATTATGAATGAGTGGTTAGAGGTTCTCACACCTTATCCCATGTGTAATCACAGAACCTTGGTTTCCAAGTAACAATACAGAATGCACCCCATAACAGAGCTAGAACATTAGAATGGCTCATCACATGCAGTAACCTTTGTTATCTCCCCCGCAAATTTAAATGCACTTTAAGAAACCCCAAGACTCCTATACAGTCAGTTGTTCAGCACACGTACATCTCTGTATTAAAGGAACACAAATGCAACAATTGGGACAGTACGGTCATTTAAACTTAGCAAACCAAAGCATCCAAACAGATGTTTGCTTTTATAATGCTAACTGCATTAAAACATTAAAAGCTGACTGTTGATTGGTTGAAACATAATGACATATCCCCATAATGTATTAATGCTGCCACAACATATTACTACATGTCCTGTTCTAAAGCTGTGGAACCATTGCTTATTAATATCTAACTCCTCCTAAGTCATATACATATAGTCAATGCTTCTTTCCCCAGGAAAAGTATTAAATAAAATAAATCAATAAAAAAAGGATAATTTGAAAGCAGTATTTATATTATGTATTGTTCTGTGTGTTTCATGCCCAATTGCCAGGGTAAATTGACATGGTTATTTAAAGGGTTAATAGTGAGCAATAGTAATAATAACACATTTTGTGATGATTAAACAATAGGTAGTTCCATAAGAATCATTTGAAAGCAGTATTTATATTATGTATTGTTCTGTGTGTTTCATGCACAATTGTGATGGTAATTGGACATGGCTATTTAAAGGGTTAATAGTGAGCAACAGTAATAATATCACATTTTGTGATGATTATACAATAGATAGTTCCATAAGAATCATTTGAAAGCAGTATATATATTATAAAATGTTCTGTGTGTTTCAAGCCCAATTGTGATGATAACTGGTCATGGCTATTTAAAGGGTTAATAGCGAGCAACAGTAATAATATCACATTTTGTGATGATTATACAATAGATAGTTCCATAAGAATCATTTGAAAGCAGTATATATATTATGAAATGTTCTGTGTGTTTCATGCCCAATTGCA
This sequence comes from Xenopus laevis, assembly GCF_017654675.1. Taxonomy (NCBI): domain Eukaryota; kingdom Metazoa; phylum Chordata; class Amphibia; order Anura; family Pipidae; genus Xenopus; species Xenopus laevis. The sequence continues at coordinate 19,017,015 of NC_054373.1, forward strand.
AGGGTAAATTGACATGGTTATGTAAAGGGTTAATAGTGAGCAATAGTAATAATAATACATTTTCTGATGATTAAACAATTGTTAGTTCCATAAGAATCATTTGAAAGCAGTATTTATATAATGTGCTGTTCTTTCAAGCCCAATTGTGATGATAACTGGTCATGGCTATTTAAAGGGTTAATAGCGAGCAACAGTAATAATATCACATTTTGTGATGATTATACAATAGATAGTTCCATAAGAATCATTTGAAAGCAGTATATATATATATATTATGAAATGTTCTGTGTGTTTCATGCCCAATTGCAAGGGTAAATTGACATGGTTATGTAAAGGGTTAATAGTGAGCAATAGTAATAATAACACATTTTCTGATGATTAAACAATAGGTAGTTCCATAAGAATCATTTGAAAGCAGTATTTATATTATGTGCTGTTCTTTCAAGCCCAATTGTGATGATAACTGGTCATGGCTCTTTAAAGGGTTAATTGTGAGCAATAGTAATAATAACACATTTTGTGATGATCAAACAATTGTTAGTTCCATAAGAATTAGATGAAAGCAGTAGTTATATTATGTATTGTTCTTTCAAGCCTAATTGAGATGATAACTGGTAATGGCTATTTAAAGGGTTAATAGTGAGCAACAGTAATAATATCACATTTTGCGATGATTAATCAATCGATGGTTCCATGAGTGGTTAATGTCCCATTTCTCACTGCTTGATTAGTTCATGATTTGGTCTTTACCTGCTGTACAGGTATAGGATTGAAATTATCTGGAAACCCTTTATCCAGACAGCTCTAAAATATGTAAATGCCATTTCCCATGCAGTCCCTTTTTAAACAAAAAAATTATTTACTTCTGGCTGATCAGCTTTTTCTCTGTAATGATAAGACAGTACCTAATACTTGACGACAATAAACTAGCATCCAACCATGTTGATGCCTAGGCATGGAGATCTCTTATACAAAAAAATCCAGATCCCAAGCATTCTGAAAAATAGATTCTATACCTGTAACTCTAAATTCCCATATTTGTTTTATCTTATCACAACCAGGCAAGCTCAACAAGACACAGCAGCAAGCCACATCATACAGTACATGAAGCCCCCAGCAGGGGTACAAATACAATCCATCATGATCAATCTTATTTTTTTTTTTTTTTTGGACCACCAGTAGCCCAAAAACCCAACATACAGCGGGAGCTACTTCTACAGCTGTATGCGAACACACACTGGCATAAAAAAAATATACTTAAGTGGAAAACAGTGAACCGAGGAGACAGAACTCATGAACACAGATACAGCTCATAACCCAACGAGACCTATTGACTGCAGTTAGACACTGGCAATAATAAAAAGCAATGCTCCGGTTCTCTCTTTTCAGAAATGGACCTCTCTGTGATTTACTATTTTCATATGCCACTAAATCTGTTACTTTATGGCCCAAAACAGCTGACGTAACAAATGCTCTTGGAACCGTTATTTTAGATTCATAAAAATGTTGACGCTCTATTATCAGGTTTATATGTTTAGAACTGATTGCACTAATAACTAATGATATAGGGGTGAAACTCTCAGAGCTGCATATTAAATCACAGACTAGTGATACATAATAAATACAGTATATGAGCAGTAATGCAACAGGTAGGTGTGTGTGTATGTATATATATATATATATATATATATATATATATATATATATATATATATATATATATATATATATATATATATATATATATGGGCTTTGTTATTTGGAAAACCCGAGATATTTCCAAATTAAGGCTGTCTCCCATAGACTCCATTTTATCCAAATAATCAATTTTTTTTTAAATGATCTTTTTCTCTGTAATAAAACAGTAGCTTGTACTTGATCCAAACTAAGATATTATTAGCCCTTATTGGAAGCTAAACCAGCCTTTAGGGTTTATTTAATGTTTATATGATTTCCTAAAAGATTTAATGTATGAAGATCCAAATTACTGAAAGATCTGTAATCCGGAAAACCCAGGTCATGAGCATTCTGGATAACAGGTCCCATACCTGTATACACAGATAAACCCAGGTCCTGAGCATTCTGGATAACAGGTCCCATACCTGTATATACACACACACAGACACACATATATATATATATATATATATATATATATATATATATATATATATATATATATATATATATATATATATATATATATATGTATATATATAGCTAACGGGTGCCATACCTGTACGTGTATATATATATATATATATATATATATATATATATATATATATATATATATATATATACACACACGTACAGGTATGGCACCCGTTAGCTGGAAACCCGTTATTCAAAAAGCTCCAAATTACAGGAAGACCATTTCCCAGAGACTTCATTTCAATCAAATAATTTTCATTTTTAAAATTGATTTCCTTTATCTCTGTAATAATAAAACAGAGGCTTGTACTTGATCTAAGATACACTATAATTAATCCTTTTTAGAGGAAAAACAAACCTTTTTGGTATGCTTAATCTATGGAGTTCCAAATTACAGAAAGATTCCTCATCTGGAAAATCCCAGGCCCCCAGTATTCTGGATAACAGGTCCCATACCTGTATAAGAATTATTCAAGGCTTACATACTTTGCCCTGCCGATAGCAAGAGAGATTAGACTATTTGCAGAATATTCTTTTCTCAGTTGATCATGTGTTTCATGATCTTGGAACAAAGATAAATGGAATGTTTTGGGTTTCATTGTAAATTAATATTTATCATGGATGAACTTCCCCAGCCAAGTGATTTGATGCTTCTTTTATCAACTGGATGATGCACTTGCAATAGCCTTATAAAGTTGCAGAGGTAAATGCTATTGACAGGGGGCTGTAGACAGTATATAAAACCCAGACATTCTTAGGGCAATCTCTAAATGGATATTGATTTAATAACTTGGGTGGCAGAACAATGCACAAAATATAATGTCATTACTGCTTGAAAACGAAAAGAAAACGATTAAAGGAAATTATTTTTCCTTATTAATTTTTCCAAATGGGCATTGGGTCATTTATAAGGCTAATCAACTGATTAAACCCGACATCGCTGTACACTATAATAATTTTTTTTTTCATCTTCTCCTCCCACATTGATTTGAAATGTGTTTCTTATTACTCCCCAAAGTCACATCAATGGAAAGGAGATATCACCAGCAAAGCGTCTGGGTAAACACGAATGGTCGGCGGTCGACTCATAATATTCTCCTGAAATAACCGGTATGTTAATAGACAGAAGCACCTTGCCTGCTGCCATGAATTTCTAAGCAGCTGACAGTTTTCATAGTTCTGCAGAGTGACCATTAAAACCCATACTATCAAAAAAAAAGTGTAATTTCAAGATGAAATATTCATGTTTCTGGTCAGAGTGCCTCATTATGTCCGTCACTGTGCCTTTCCACGGATGACTAATTGGTTCCTAAACCTATACGGTGGCATGTAGGTAGTGACAGGTCAGGTTTTGCTGTCTTATTTAAGCAAAATGTATCTTGTTGCTACACTGAACCAGCCTCACTCATTTGTCAACACAAAAGCTTTTTTTCGAAATGAACTTTAATCTTCACGGGATCGTGACATGGGCTTGAATGCTAGCCCGCTCTCGTGTGAATAAATGAAGGCTTCATGTCCAAAATGTCAAGTTGTGCTTGAGGAATGAGGAAAGATGGACTTGGCGTGCATCAATGCCTTCCCTAACTCAGCTGAGGCAAACATTTCAGCACTCAATAGTGGACCTCTAGCGCCCCCTAATGGAGAAATAGGATATAGCCACAGCATCATCGCCACAATGCCTCTTTTCTCATGCAAAACTTGATTTTGGTGGTGGGGAACTTGCCGACTGCACCCTTGCTTTTGAGCATAGTCAGTATAAAAAAAAAAAAATCAGCCGCAGACAAATAACCAACATGGGTTTTTTTAGGAACAATAACAGGATTCCTGGAAATCAAGAAATACCTCTAAGGGTTTATTCCCAAACTGGAATTGGGGGGTATCTAAATGCAAGGGGGGTGATGATATTAGTATGCACAGCCACTGTTCATTTTAAAATCCACATATGCTTAAATACATAAATTAGAAATGAATTTGCTTATAACTATGGCAGAATGCACAACACTTTCACCACGGCGAAACCAACGTTACATGTAACAGTCACGTAGGGAGTTGGGTTCACCATCAGATAAAAATCACATCCATAAAACTGAAAACCACAGGATCCCCAAATGGCATGAGACAATGTTGCAAATAAATGCTGCTACTTCCCCTTTATTTCCTAAACTCACTGCAAAAGGCAGAACAGGCAGACACACACACACACACACTGCATATGAATTGCAAGCTCTTGTGGTTCAGGTCTCCCCTTACCTTGCCCGCTGGTGACCAGTAATCCAAGCAGGTAGAAATAAGAGACTGTCATGATGAGCAGCAGGTGCAGTTCCTACACAAGGTTGAAGATACTTGAAATCTATAAGTCAGCTCCCCCTTTGCCCCTGTGTTGCATGCAGATCACAAGGCAGAGCAGAGAGAGCGCAGACACCTCCGGCAGCACAACCAGTCCTGAGCAAAGTGATGAGAAGCCAATCTGACTGCAGCTCTATAACAGCCACAAGGCGGCTAAGGTGTTCATCCGCAAGAAACACGTCACCCCTTTTCCTGGCTCCGGGATTCGTCCGCGTTGCTTCTTATTTGGTAAGAGGAGAGGGAGCCGCGGGTTGTCATCAATAAACCGCATCTGTGTCCGGCGCAAAGCGGCTGCGCGGAGTTCTCTGCGGGGTCGGGACAGTGTGGCTATTCGCAGTAGGATGAGGGTTGTTATAAGCTGTTTTTATTGTCTCTGTCAGCTCTTAAGAAATGAATAGATTTTATAGACGAGGGCTGACAATAAAGAATGAGTTCATATATGATATAAGGGGTAAATGTGCCTAAACATCGATGAATTTGGTTTAAAACTGCCTATGTTGTTATCCTTTTGATTGAGACGGGGTCGCACATTGTGCTAATGACGCTGCTCGGCTATAACAGGCGCAACACTTTTCCCGGCGCTTCAGTCGTTAGTTCTAGACGTCTGCGCTGTATTGGATGAGGATGCTGCTGATAAACGAATGATCTGCCTGTTTCCTACAATGATTCCTAATTTGCTGCCCTCCTCCGTCTGTTTGTTAACCTCTCTCTTCCAGTCTGCGGAATGAAGCTGGGAGTTGTAGTTTAGGAGAGCTGCAGGGCGGCAGATTAGGTCAATAGCAAAGGGAGTTTTGCTATGTCATACTCGCAGGGACAGAGTTAAGTGTTGGAGTCCGACTAATGCTTTATTTATTTATTTCCTGCTTGCGCCTGGTTGTGAAAACATTTTGCTGATCTGAAAGCGGCAATGCGGGGAGCGCTCAAATGACTTGTGGCCAGATGCATACTCTGCTCAATGCTGTCATGTGCTGGTGTTGGTGATAGGCGAATTGGGAAATTGGAAAGTTTCACGAAAAAATTGTGAAACTCTGACATTTCAATGAAAAATCGTAAAAAATGGAAATTGACGGCTGCATTAAAGCTGACGCTGCCGTTAAAGTCGATGGGCGTCCGAATAATGTTGACGCGCGCTGATTTTGACGCAAGTGAGTTTTCGGACACGCAAACGAAAAAATTTGCTGGCGAATTTTCGCGGGAGATCTGCAAGCTTATTTACCGGTCCTGAAACACGGAAATTAACAGTGGATTTGTGGCAGGCGATTTTATTTACCCATCACTACTCATTATCCCTCTAATGCGGTGACCCCCAACCAGTAGCTCTTGAGCAACATGTTGCTCTCCAACCCCTTGGATGTTGCACCCAGTGGCCTCAAAGCAGGAGTTTATTTTTGAATTTCAGGCTTGGAGGCAAGTTTTGGTTGCATAAAAACCAGGTGCACTGCCAAACCAGAGCCTCAGTGTAGTTTGGCAATCCACATTGGGCTACTAAATGGCCAATCACATCAATTATTTTGGCACCCAGGAAGATTTTTCATGCTAGTGTTGCTCCCCAACTCCTTTTACTTCTGAATGTTGCTCACAGGTTGTGTTGAGCGAAAAATTTGTGGAACGCCAGCAACAATTTCGACACCAGAGACACATTAAAGTCAATGGGCGTCCATTTTATTGTCGCCGGTATCAGAACAGTCGCCGTTGTCGGAAATGTTGGCGGTGTATAAAAAAATTTGACACTGGCGAATTTTTTGCGGCCGTGTTTTCGCTGCAAACTCGCAAATTGTGGAAATTCATTGCGAATTTGCGCCCCAACGAATAAATTCGCCCATCACTACTCACGGGTTGTAAAGATTGGGGATCCCTGCTTTAATGCTTTTGTGTATGAGCATCAGGGGCTGCACACTGACAGCACTAGGGGACATGTATGTCTATAGCAGCCGGGCAGATAAAATAACTAGAGTACATAGAGCAAAGAAATGCTAATGAGAGGCTGGTTCTTTATAGCACTTGTGGAATCACTGGTGTCTTTTATTAAAATGTTCTCTCTCCTGTGCTATCAATTAGGACTATTAATTATTAGGCTATCAATTTGGACTACTCTAGAGATCATTTAAGAAGACCCCAGACACAAGTGGCAGAGCATAAAGTGTTGGAAACTGCCCCCTCAAATGGTTTCTTTGCACTCTGCATCCACCATCACTTTCTAACTTGTGCAGATTTTCTTTGACAGTCTGTTGCCCATCACACATTTCTGTATATATTTGCTGTGGTAACTCCCTTTTTTTAACCTTAAACACAGGCCCAGACTGGCAATCTGTGGGTTCTGGCAAATGCCAGAGGGGCTGCTATAAGGTGCCATAGAAAGTCAGTATTTAGTGGGCTGGTGGGAGCTGTTTGGGCCTCTGTGTGGGCTGATTGATCCTCTCTGTACCTGAAATGCCAGGGCCTATTTTGATTCTGAGTCCAGACCTGCTTAAAACACACATATTGCACATAGGTGCTCCCCTTCCGGCCCCTACCTGTTTCCAGGAGCAATTCTGTCCCCTGAGCTGCCTGAAGCGTATCCTGCAATGCCATCCTCCTGCGCCAGCAGGTCTAGGGGGTCACATTGCTAGTGCAGAGAGAGAATTAGTGCTCTCTGTACTTGAGCAGAATTCCGGACTTCTTGCCTCCCCTGGTAACATGCGGGCTGCTGTCCCCTGGGGTGAGTTGCTGAACTCTTCTCATTGCAGCAGCAGCCCTGCCCAGTATCCAGATTTGTTGCAAGGCCACAAAGGCCCAAGCCTAGGGCAGTACGATTTCAGGTGCAGCATTCTGCCCAGCCATATCTGCTTCCTAACACATAGAGGACTGGATGCTCCATGCATTTGACATTTATTTACAGGGCCAGATTCCCTCCGCGATCACCGCTAGGCCGCACCCCTATGCCGAGCTGTCCTAATGCCCCTGGGCCGCTCAGTCCTAGCGCCCCTCCCCGCGAGCGCATGTGCAAGGCCTGGGCCTTTGTGACCTCGCCACATGCATGCAGTCCTCAGTGCCGACAGGGACAGGGAAAGTGTGTGCATGTGGGCAAGAATGTGCACCTGGGTGGGTGGGAGAGCAGACACACAGTGGTCGGCTTAGGGGCACCAGAAATAGAAATCCATCCATCATTTAGATGCACAATTAAGGGAGTGCTCTCTGGGATAGGGTGTAAAGAAGCCCCACAATTTATTCCTATGCTATGGTGTAAGGACAGGGCTGTTCTGCAACTCATGCTCAAATTTAACCTTGCACCTGCCAGCCTTAACTCACTTGCATATCTAAATAAAGTGTAACTTAGGGGAGGGGAGGGGAGAGGATGCCTATGTGTGTGTGTGTGTGTTAAAAACAAAGGACATGGAAGTTACTTTAATAGATAGATAGAGAGAGAGAGAGAGAGAGAGAGAGAGAGAGAGAGAGAGAGAGAGAGAGAGAGAGAGAGAGAGAGAGACAAATAGTGAAATTGACCTTCAGTGACACCAGTAGAAAATTGTGGGCTTTAACAGAAATATCCCAGGCTCAGCAAATAATGTCTAATTTGGAAATGCATTTTGAAAATGAACACTAGTCAGTTAGTCAGCACCTCATAGGACCTTACATTACATCATTGATAGCGATGAACTAATTTGTCCCGTTTCGCTGAAAAACTTGCGAAACTGAAATAAATTTGCAAAATGGCAAAAGAAAAAAAAAATACATTGAAGTCAATCGGTGACAAAAAAAAAATGTATGCACAATAATTTTTCCAGAAAAGTTATCCAGAAATTTTAGAATTATGGGAAGAACATCTCCTCACAGACTCCATTTTAATTAAATAATTCTGATTTTTTTTTAATTATTTTTTTTCTCTGTAATAATAAACAGTACCTTATACTTGATCCAAATTAAGATATAATTAATGCTTAAGAACAAATCCTACTGGATTTAATTAATGTTTAAATTGTTTTTCAGTAGACTTAAAGTATGGTGATCTAAATTACAGAAAGATCTCTTATCCGGAGGTCCCGTACCTGTATATAGAAATCTGTACAGGTTGAAAGACTACCCAGTTTAAACTATGTCCTCCAGTAAAATCCCTATGCATTGATGTAAGATTGCAAACCATGTAATGTATCTACTTAGAGAAAGCAGAATTCTCAGCAAATCAAAATGAAAATACAGAAATAACCAAAAATGCAGTAGGTAGAAAGGAACGATGGAGGAAAGGACTTGACCTTGAAGAATTAGACATTTAAACAGCAGCCATAATAGAAAGTCATGAAGTGTAATAAAATAATATACTGCAATAACTCAGCTTTCTTTAAACATAATATGCAAATGGGTTTGAACATTCATTCAGCACAGATGTACTGTATGCAGAATGTTCAATAAAACCCAACAATGAACTAGTTGACAGTGTTCAATTAGTGATCCCTGGTAATATGAGTCCAACTAATATTTTGACTTGGACGGAGAGTTGTGATGAATGTGCTTTCTGGCGGCTGATCACGTTAGTCACTGTAGATCTGTTTAGGATTCGGCTCACATACTTCTGTAATATCGAGAAAAGAATTTAAAGGAGGAAAATTTGCCTTGATATTTTTTTCAATCCTTTCTTGTTTTTAGACTCCATATCTTGCGAGCAGCAATGCAAGGTAATACGAAAAAGCAAAGGGAGAAACAAAATAGAATTTGAGATATGCGCATATGAATTTTGATGAAGTTTTGAATTTGTTCTGCAGGTACTTGGTTTCCCTTCTTGGTTACTGCATTCAACAAGCAAGAAAGACAAGGAAATATTAGCACAGGTGGACTAATGGTTTCATATTAGTAAAGGGGTAAGGCAGAGAATTATAGCTAGACGAACACTTATAATATTAGTTGCAGGCAATTCAAAAGAGCCAACAATCACTGTGCTGAGGGCTTGTGTCGAGTGGTTGGCCAGAGACTGCATCCACAGACTGATACATTCCTTGTCCAAAGTAGTGATGGGAGAATTTATTAGCCAGGCGCAAATTGACGGCGAATTTGCGCGATTCGACGCCTGTGAATAAATTTGCGAAACACCCACAAAAATTTGCGGCAAAAATTCGCCGTTTCGCGAATTTCGCGATTTTTTCGGCGAAGCGAAACGGCGCAAATTCGCCCATCACTAGTCCAAAGGGGTTTAATGCTGGGCCAGCTAATTGCAGGCATTTAGTCTGTGATTATAACCTGTAGCTTCAAGCAGATGTTATATCTCATGGTGACTCAAGAGTCTTTAGGAAGGATGTAGATCAGAATATATTTATTCCAAACAACTATATCATGATTATTATTCACACTTAGAACAAACCATGCGTGTAAGAAATTCTACTTGGGGAGTACCAGGGTTGCTTGACCACCCACTTTCCATGTCATCCTCCCTAGGGTCCTCACCAAGAGGCTCATTTATTAAAGCTCAAATCTTAGTGGTATCGGAGCTTATGGAAACCATGGTTGAACTCTGTTTCTCTAAAACCATGCCCTTGAAAGCTACTAAAAGATCCAAATATAGAAAGTGTGAAAGGAAAAAAGCGCTTAACAATCTGAAAAAAAATATGAATATCGCTTAATCCTCTACAAATTCAAGTTTGTTGGATAATTACAAGGGAAAAAAATATCCGAAAACCTATAAAAGCCTCAATGGTTAATAAGTTTTGCATTTAATCTTTTTCATGGTTTTTACACTATGGGGCAGATTTATCAAAGGTTGAGGTGAATTTTCGAATGAAAAAAAAATTGAATTTCAAGTTATTTTTGTGTACCTCTACTAGGGAATAGCCCAAATTCGATTCTAATTTGCAAAAAATTCAAAAAATTTGTATTTCAAAATGTATCATGTACTGTCTCTTTACAAATTCAAATTTGATAATTTGCCATCTAAAACCTGCCGAATTGCCGTTTTAGCCTATGGGGGACCTCCTAGAACCTATTTGGAATCAAAGTTTTTTGGGGAAAAACTTTGAATCAAATTCGATCAAATGTGCTATTAATTCAATTCATATGAATACAGACCTATTCGACCAAAAAAAAACCTTTGACTCTGGTGGGTCTTTTTGAATTCGAATTTTGAAGTTTTTTCAATTCGAAATTCAACCCTTGATAAATATGCCCCTAAATAAATTTTTTTAGAGTTTTAGAGTAATTAAAAAGCTATTTTTTAGAGAGAATAAAATTTGGGATACAAAAGGAAACCCAAAAGATAGTTAATCTGTGACATAGTTAGGTCAATATTGCATGGAAAAATGCCATGATGAATCAATGATCTAAAGCAGGGGTGCCCAACCTTTTTGTAATAAATAAGAGTCTGGGAGCAACACAAGCATAAAAAATGTTTCTGGGCTATGCAAAATAAGTGCTATAATTGTCTATTTGGGAGCCCCTATGTGGACTGGCAGACTACTTTGGCAGTACATCTGGTTTTCATGTAACCAAAACTTGCCTCCAAGCCAGGAATTCAAAAATAAGCTCCTGCTTTGAGGCCACTGGGAGCAACATTGCAAGGGGTTGGTGAGCAACATGTTGCTCCTGAGCCACTGGTTGGGGATCACTGCTCTAAACCATGCTACTTGCTTAGTAACCCATAGCAACCAATTAGCAGGCAGCATCTACTGATCAGAAACCACACATCTTTTGGGTAGCTTTTGGTTTATTAGATGTGGGCAAATACTGTAAACTTTTTATACTTTGTCCATTAGTTCTCTATTTCTCCTTTTTTTTGCTAGCGGATCCCTATTTATATTAAATATAAAGGGGGTTATTTATCAAAGTCTGAATTTATCTCAATATTTTCTGAAAAAAACTCCAACCAAATCTGCACAGGTTTTTTCGGCTTATTTATCTGATTTTCATGATTTTTTCGGATTTGTCGTCCGATTTTCACAATTTTTTCAAGATTTTTCACCCGAAAACTCAGAATTCTGTCTGAAAAATTTGGGGTATTGCAAGAAAACCAGCAATCAAAAGATCATTGGGACTTCTTCCATTGACTGATATGCAACCTCGACAGGTCTGAGATGCCAGATTTTCTGTTTCTGACTTTGGTATAACAAATTCCGAAAATTTTGTAATTTTTTTTTTTAAAAAGTTTGATTTTGTATTAAAAAAATCACGAATTTTCGTGATTTTTGCATTCGGGGTTTAGTATATAACCCCCAAAGAGTATGGGAAGAATCCAGAGGTTAGCCCAATTTTTACATTCCAAGCCTTACATTCTCTCCAAAATAATGATAAGATTATTATAAAACAAGCAGATAAAGGTGGGGCAATTGTGATTATGAATAAAAATGAATATATGGAGGAAGCCTATAGACAACTAAATGTAATGGAACACTATGAACAAATAGGACATGACCCAGTATTTGAAATAAAAAAGGAGATAGATTTACTAATAAATGATGCTAGACAAAATGGGATAATAACTAAGCAAGAACATGAATTTTTAAGTACGGAACACCCACGTACCCCAGTCTTATATCTTCTCCCAAAGGTACATAAATCACTTAGGAACCCCCCAGGACGCCCAATAATATCTGGCATTGGCTCAATACTTGAACCGTTATCAAAATTTGTTGATCAACACTTACAAAAAATTGTGTCAAGTATCTCCACTTGTTTGAGGGATACAACGGATCTATTGAGAAGGCTCAAGGATACCGTACTACCACAAGGTGATATTTATCTATGTAGCATTGATATCCAGAGCCTATATACGTCAATACCACAGAAAGAGGGGGTTGATTGTATTGAAGAAGCTCTGTTAGAAACCAATCTCTCACATCACCTGATATATTTCTTAATTGACTGTCTGTATTTGGTCTTACAAAAAAACTATTTTAGATTTAACGAGCAATATTTCTGGCAACGCCAGGGTACGTCGATGGGGGCAGCGGTTGCCCCTTCGTTTGCAAATATTTTTGTTCATTGCTTGGAACAGAAACTGTTCACGAAAGGCCCATACAGCAGTCATATTATCAAAATTGGAGATATGTGGACGACGTTCTTATCTTATGGAACGGACCGGAAGGGTTGTTCTATCAGATGATTGAGGAAGCAAACAAAAAGCATTCTACTATTAAATTCACCTGTGAGATCTCTGCTTCTTCCATTAATTTTTTGGATGTTAATATAAAACTGTGTGATCAACAAATTCTGACACAAATGTTTTCTAAACCGACAGATCGAAACACTCTCCTCTCCTGTGGTAGTTTTCATAACCCACGTATTATTGATGCTATTCCGAAGGGACAATATATAAGAGCAAGGCGTATATCGTCTAATCATGAACAATTCCAGTCCTCAATGCGGAATATCACCAATAAATTTCTCAATAGAGGTTACAAAAAGAAAAAATTGGCACCCCTTGTGGAAGAGGTGAACCAATTAGATCGGGAGGAGTTAATACGAACAAAAGGAAAAGTGAATAAGGATGTGGAGAGAGTACCTTTTGTCACAAAATATGGTAAACAAAGTAACTGCATTGAGAAAATTATAAAACAATATTGGCCTATTTTGGGACAAGATAAACAGTATGGAGGTCTTTTTAAAAAACACCGTTATTTTGTTATAAAAGGGGCAAATCTTTGAGAGATATGCTGTGCCCTTCTGATGTTTACAAAAAGGATACTAATTTTGCTAAAACCTCAAGAAAAGGTACCTTCCCATGCCTCAGTTGTGTTTGCTGCTCTTCAGTTATAAAAAACAGTACGGTTAATCACCCAACGAAGGATACTCCTATAAGGATAAAAAACTTTTTTACCTGCGAGACAAAAGTTGTAGTATATATGCTGAAATGCCCTTGCGGCATGGCATATATAGGACAGACCATTAGAATGGTCAAGGAGCGAATTAAAGAACACAGGAACAACATAAGGAATTATAAAATTAGTACAGCAACTGATACACCTGTCTCGAGACATTTTCATAATCAGGGCCATAATGTTAGCCAGCTAAGATGGCTGGTCTTAGAAAAAATAATACAGCCTAAAAGGGGAGGTGACATACGAAAATCCCTTGGACAACGGGAAGCGTATTGGATAAAAAGAATGAATACAATGGCCCCTGCAGGTTTGAATGATCATTGGAGCTTATCTCCTTTTTTATAGTTAAACTGTTCATGTATCTCTTTCTTCACAGATATTGAGTACAGCTTGTGATTAGAATACTTTGTTTTGGCAAAGGGTAAGACCTTTTGTATCAATAGTTATTAATGTATAGGCAGTTGAATACAAAGTAACCTCTTGGTAGGCTCTTTTTATGAGCAGTTCCTTCAAGTAATTTTGTTATTGTTTTTATATCTATTTATGTGTAGTTTGTCTCTACTATTACACGAGGAAATCGCTACAGACGACCTCATTTTAATGGTTATGGAGTTATGATACAACGGATTGAATCGTGAACCTGCACAGTTACACAATATTTTTATGACATCCTGGACTTTTAAGTATTTTAAATTTCTTATTTCTATTTTATCCTTATATCATATTATATTATATTATACACGAATTGTGTTCTTATGCAATTGATCATTGTACCTCCCAGTGGTAAGGGTTAACTGTGGCTAAAAAGTTTTTTTGATGGAGGGGTGGGACTTCCTGTATGGCACTATAAAGCACTTTTTCACTTTGGTTTGTACACACTTGATCAAGGGTACTTGCTGCCCGAAACATGTTGTGTGACAGGCACAATAAAGATTGAATAGCAGTTATTCTGCTTTTTGCTGTTTTCCTTGATTTGCTACCCTAATATATTGAAGTTAGCCCAATTTTGTTTCTTAAAGGAGAAGGAAACCCTTTTGCAAAACCCTTTACCCGCACCCGAGGTAGACCCCCTCCCTCATCCCCCAGGCTAACTACCCCCCTCCTTACCGAGGACGTGGAACATGGATGCGTGGGACTCCGCTGGAAGAATCTGCGCCGAGGGGTAAGTATGGAGTATGGGGCATTTCCAGGGGGGGGGTAGTTATTTTGGGGGGAGGAGGGTCTACCTAGGGTGGGGGGTACGGGCTTTTTTGCAAAAGTGTTTCCTTCTCCTTTAACTATCTTAGCTCCTTCATTGTTTGCTATGCTCTGTCTCATCATCTAAATCCATAATATCCATTTCCCTCCTGAGTTTTGTCCCTGTCTTTGTGTGTTGAGATGTTTATTCTATCTTGACTGTACCATTTTTATTATCCACTGTTCCCCCCTCCCCCATTTCTAACATTAATATAATGCAGGGATCAGGCACAGCGACCACAGAAGAATGAATAGAGGGAAATAACAATTTAGCATAAGATCATTCTCAGGGCAATTACTGACTACATACTGACACTTGCAGGCTGAAGACAAAATGTACCTGATCCTGACATAAAGATGAAAAAAGGAGGACAAATAAAAGGTTAACAGACTCAGAAGGTTCTATTGATCAAGCACAGGGGAAGAGTGCATAGATCAGTACATATAGTATAATATCTATATTCATCTCACCCTTGTTAACTTCATAGTTATCCACTATATGAAATATTTCACAGTACAAATCAATGCTCAATATACAGATAGAACAAAAGATAATTTCTCAACTGAGAAAATCTATTGATTTACTTTGGGAGCAATTGTGACTGGGCCACTGTTATTCTGAGCAGTCCTGGTTCCCATTAGCCCAGTAGTGTTATGAGCCATCCCAGGCTTAGTTCCTAGGGCAGTTTTAATTGTTTCACGCTGCTGATCCTTTGGCAGCTTCTCTCACGTTGGCCATGAATTTCTGCTTTCTTTTTCCCTTGCTGCTGCATCTTCAGGAATAATATACCATGTCATTTCTGGCACCATAACAGTTTCAGAATTAGCAGTTCAGTGATTGCTGGTCCCTGCTGACTTTGCACATGAGAAATACAGGACAGATGCAAGCTGCAGTGTAGAACTGAAAGATTCTTACCCAGGTTTGACTTTAGAGGTGACCATAGATCCGAAAGTGACTTTTTTATTTCAAAAAGAAATGACCCTTTTTTTTTTGATTTTGCTTTTGGTAAAGAGTAGCACAAAGAGATAGAAAGTGACAGACAAACATGTTTTATTTGTCTTGATTCCAGATGGCTTTGACAATTGAGCAAGACTTCTCAAAGCATTGCCTATGTTTGTATGCTCATGTGTTAGGTGTCCAATATTCTGATACATTGGTAGTGCTCCAATTCTGTTCATAAAGCAGCAATATGAACATCTAGTTGTCTTACGTGCTGTATAATTATATACCAAGGAAGCATGAAGTGCGAATTGTCTTCTTTCACATCTTTTAAAGATCCAAACCATTGTCATAACAATGAAGTCTCCTCACAAACACTATTGCATTATGGAAGCATTAAAGGTAAAACCCTTCCTCAGTCACAAAACCGACCATTTGACCAGAATGGCATCTCTTAAGATTGACTTACAAATGGATAAAATGTCCCCGGTCAATCCAGCCTGTCCTTTGATGGTCAGAAGAACTGAGCAAAATATTTCCTACATAGGTCCTTCACTGTTAGATGTTTATTGTAATTTTTATTAGTGCCTATTTCATTGCAAAGTCATTACAAAGTTGACATGGTTCAAGTATTGAGTGGTTAAGGAGGTGGAGGTGCATCCATTAAACACTAGACAATCGAGGTGTCAAGGAGCTTAATTTAAAACACAGATGAGAACAGATCTGCCTTGCTTTAAGGTGGGATGCTAGAAATATAGCTGCTTATCCCTCCAGAGTTCTCATTGCTGGAAGCGCTGTTCATTTTCTATTGCAAGGTGTTTCAATTCCCCTTTGTGGTATATTATGCAGTTGAACCAAATTATATGACTGTCGCCTTAACATTCTGATATCTATGATGAAGGTTTATTACTATTGCTTGTGGACTTGTATGTTTTTTTCTACACTTGAATAGTTGCAGGTGGATTTAGATCAGACAAATACATTTTTGAGAGAGGGGTAGTGGTTTATAAACAATGTTGTAACCCTCACATCCAGAATTAAACATATCAGTAATGGTCTTGGGATACTACAATTGAAGCTAAGTAGATATCCAAGGGCATGTAAAGTCTAAAATAGAATAAGGCTAAAAATGCTGTATTTTGTATACTAAATATAAACATGAACTTACTGCACCCCATGTCTAATCAAACAAATGATTTATGCTTTCAAAGTTGGCTACAGGGGGTCACCATCTTGTAACTTTGTTAGACATCTTTGCAAGACTAAGACTGTGCACATGCTCAGTGTGGTCTGTGCTGCTTAGGGATCATCATAAACAAAGCTGCTTGAGTTCTGCATGGCTGGGAAGTAAGGCGGGGGCTCCCCCTGCTGTTCATAAGTATGATTGTTTCCCTGCTCAGCAGTTAGGGACCATCAGACAATTCCTATCCACAGCAGTAAATGAAGGGAGAATTTCACTGCATATAGTCAAGTTTCTTATAAAAATGGTACACCTTTTTTAATTAAAGTATATTGGAGATAGGTTTCTTTTTCATTAAAGAAAGTAAAAATGGGATTGTATTATTTTGCCTTTACATGTCCTTTAAACACTCTGGTATATTGAAACACAAAGCAAAAAGGATCATGGTAAGCATTACATCCACCTTTAATTGTATAGAGTTGAGTGTCTTTGGCTTGTACAATTTTTTTAACATTTTCCTAAACCTCAATAGACCACTATTCTTCTCGCGTCTCTCTCCAAAATGAATAAAGTAAATCCGTTCCATTATTTGTTTGCTTAATGGAATACATAAATTACTTTGCTTGTATGCCCGTTGAGCTCCATTTGCAACTGTCCAGCATTTCATACATATCTTTCTTTACTGTGCTAATATCAAGCTTTAATTACATAGTGTGATCTGCAATGATAGAGACTATACATGCTGAAAATTTACTGATCCAGGTTGCACAGTCCCTGAAGGTAAAAGTGAACTGGAAAAAAATAGGAAACCAACGCCTTAATTTTGGCAATGTTATATTAGCCACTTTGTATGAAACCATTTAATTTTGTAGGATATCCAGTGCGTGTATGGCGGGAGACAAGCCATCCTATATCCACAGAAGACTTGGATATCGGTCAGCTCGTTGATCAGGCAGGTCTGTTACTGTTGAATTGTCAGATACAGGGACAATTATATTGTTGACGATTCAGCTCTAACACATCTGTATTAGGGATGGGTGAATTTTTTCACCTTGTAGGGCATTGCACGTAAAAAAAATGGCGCACGTCAAAAAAAGTTTCACCCCCATCAATTTTTTTTTGGACGCCCATAGACTTTCATGGGCATAGGCGACATTTCAAATTCGCCCTACCTTTAGGGGCAGATTTATCAAGGGTCGAAGTGAAAATTCTAATTTTCAAGTTTATGGCCAAAACTGTCAAATTGAACTATGGAATCGTTAAAACTCGATTCAAGTTTTTTAATAATTCAAATTACATTTTCTAAATTTATCTTACACTGGCCTTTTAAGAACTCAAATTCAACTGTTTGCCACCTTAAACCTGCCAAATTGCTGTTTTAGTCTATGGGGGACATCCTGGGATCAATTTGGAGTTGTGTGCAGCCTTCCTGAAAATATTTCTAAGAAAAAACTCAAATCACATTTGATTACAATTTGATTACAATTCAATTAGAATTTGATTAGAGTTTGCGGGTCAATCCTATTCACCCGAGCACAAACATTTTCGTATTTTTATTTATTTTTTTGTTAGATTAATTGCAGTTGGTCGAATTTCGAGTTCATGGGAGTTTAAAACTGAATTTGCCCATTGATAAATTTGCCGCTTAGTGTCTGGTAGTATTAGTATTCAGAGACTTATGGGTTAACGCTGTACTTTATTTTAGGGACCTACTTCCCATAATCATCTGCCAGATAATCCTGGTTCATGTTTGTGGACATTGTTCTAGAAAATGGTAAGAGAATTCACTTACTAGTTTATAAAGAACTGTGCTCTAGGCTATGGAAAAGAGTTCTTGCACAGTTAGATTTTTAACGTGATTATCAATAGATCTTCCGCTGCAAACATTAATGGGGCTCATTCCATTGTCTGTTTAACAGATGATAGCCTTGTTACAAAACAGCGCACAAAAAATGATCAATGCACATTCACTGGCTCCACTTACTATCAATTAGTACATTCATTGCAAAATGCAAAGATATTAAATGCAGGGAGTCTGGTTTAAACAAAAACAGCCTTGTTCTCTAAAACCGTGGTGATTGACTTCAGTAGTTGGTATGTTGGATTATGTTGTGTCTAAAAATTGGATTGCTAGTTATAGATTTTGTTGTTAGAGATACAATGTTCTATCTCTGCTATGTATTTCCTGCAGTTGCATTGTGTATAGCTAATATCGGAACATTAATTGAACATTTCTAATGCGTTATTGTTAATTGTGCACTGTAGTAGGGTGTTGGAAAATACAGTACATACCCCAAATTCCTTATTTTATATTGTAAGGGAAAATACTCAGGAAGGCCTGTTTACTGTATAAAAATTAAAATTTGTGAATTTTAGAGGGGTTTTTTTTTAATAAACTAAAAATGTAACTCGAAATATGGTAAACACCCCAGATTCCTTATGTTATACTGTAAGTGAAAATAATTGTGTAGGCATATTTATCAAAATTAGAATTTCTGAATTTTAAGGGCACATTTACTAAGCTCGAGTGAAGGATTAAAATGAAAAAAAACTTCGAATTTCGAAGGTTTTTTTTGGCTACTTCGACCTTCAACTACAACTTCGAATCGGACGATTTGAAGTAAAAACCTTTCGACTATTCGACCATTCGATAGTCGAAGTACTGTCTCTTTAAAAAAAACTTCGACTACCTACCTAAAACCTACCGAGCACCAATGTTAGCCTATGGGGACCTTCCCCATAAGCTTTCCTAGCAATTTCTGATCAAAGGAAAATCGTTCGATTGATGGTTTAAAATCCTTCAAATCGTTTGATTTGAAGGATTTAATCAATCAAACTAAATGCGGTAAATCCTTCGACTTCGATATTCGAAGGATTTTACTTTGATGGTCGAATATTGAGGGTTAATTAACCCTCTGTATTCGACCCTTAGTAAATGTGCCCCTTAGAGTTAAAAAAAAAAACATTTGAATAAACTAAATTTCACAAAACTCAAATTCAGTGAATTTGTATTCTACTCATCATTTTCAATGGGTAACTTACTTAAAAATTTCAAAAACTCAAATTAAAAAAAAATGCTTACATTTGACTAGGACAACTCCCACTGATTTCTACATAAATTTTAATGCCACTTTGTGTGCTGAATAAATCTGTAACATTTGAGTTTTCAAAAACATGAGTTTTAACATATAAAAAAAATCCATAAATTGCAGTAAAAATTTAAAATCAGACCCAAATTTGAAATCAGACCCTTAACGGTTGTTCATCGTAAGTCTATTGCATGTTGATCCTCCCAGATATAGGCCCAATGGATTTTAGTGTCTGGCGCCACAATAAAATGTTGGAGTGAAGATATATTTGAAGGTTCCTTGTATACCAGACCAGACACAATATAGTTAAATAGCCTTTTTTTTATACTGTATAACCACTTTTGCCTTTATGATACATCGCTGCATTGTACATGAATGGTGATTGATTTTCCCATAGATTCAGAGCAGAATGCAATGACTTTTGTTATGCACCTGCCTAAAACTGGTGCAGAAACATAGACACTCCATGTATATTTGCATATCCATCACAGCAACACTTTTGTTAAAGGTCATGTAAATATTTTCCTTCTATCCCAAATTGCCTAGAAAGCCTATGGGGACCTTCGCCGTAGGCTAACATTGGTGCTCGGTAGGTTTTAGGTGGCAAAGTAGGTGGTCAAAGTTTTTTTTAAAGAGACAGTACTTCGACTATCGAATGGTCGAATAGTCGAAAGATTTTTTAGTTTGAATCGTTCGATTTGACGTGGTAGTCGAAGGTCGAAGTAGCCAATTCGATGGTCGAAGTAGCCAAAAAATAAACCTTTGAAATTCGAAGTATTTTTTATTCTAATCCTTCACTCCAACTTAGTAAATGTGCCCCTAAGACTGTGCACATGCTCAGTGTGGTCTGGGCTGCTTAGGGATCGTCATAAACAAAGCTGCTCAAATTCTGCATGGCTGGGAAGTAAGACGGGGGCTCCCCCTGCTGTTCATAAGTATGATTGTTTCCCTGCTCAGCAGTTAGGGACCGTCTGACAATTCCCGTCCACAGCAGTAAATGAAGGAAGAATTTCACTGCATACAGTCAGGTTTCTTATAAAAACGGTACACATTTTTAAAGTAAAGTCTATTGGAGATAGGTTTCTTTTTCATTAAATAAAGTAAAAATTGTATTTTATTTTTTTTGCCTTTACATGCCCTTTAAGGAGTGTTGTATATTCCTGAGGAAGTTTAGGCATATTGCAAGCAAGTGTATTTGCTCCATTACTCTGACCACCTAGATTGAATTCCTCATTTGATACCACTGAGGAGAGAATTTATGTGATACCTTATGCAGTGAAAGGTTGACATGGTGATGGTGTACTGATTGTTGCCATCTTTCTCAATGAATGACAGAACATATATGTGCCAGCAATTACATTAATGGACCATAGAATTACTATATATCCTTGTCTATTGCAAAGTCCAAACAGGTAAAATTATATGTGCCTGACGAAGGGGCCTGGGTGCTCAGAAAGCTTGCAATTTTAACTTATTCAGTTAGCCTATAAAAGGTATCACCAAACTTTATATTGTCTGCATTTTTCCAATGGCTAACATGGTACAATATCCTAAAAGTAATGTCCAAACTAATTATTCCTTCTTAGAAAATGATCTCAGAAAATGTTGACTTTACTAGAACGCTTGCACTAATCCCAGCACACCCACAGTTTTCATATCATTTATGGTTTCACTATAATAAAAATGAAATTTAAAACTAAGCTACGAGAGAAGAATGATGCAATTTTGAACATTTTGCTGGAAACTCCTTATGCTTTATTTAACAAAAACATAGTGCTTTTATTCAGGAAAATGTTCTTTTTTTAAAATATGTATGAGTTTATAAATATAAAACACTGCAAACAATCTTTAATGTGTGTGAGTGTAATATGTAGATCAGATACCATTTAATAATGTTTAAATGAGCATTCCCAATAACTTGGGGTGAGATTTCACTTCTCAACAATTGGCGGCATTTGATTCCCTTTATGAAACCCTGGCCTGGCAAGTTATATGTATGTATGTATATTTTTATTTGTATAGCGCTTCTTGAGGGCAAAGCACTGTACAGCAAAACTATAAATTATTAATGACAAATAAGGGGTCATTGAAGTAAAAAGTTACAATAGATCCATTATTAGAAATACAATACACATACATTTAAAATATAATTACAATACAGATTAAGTGCTCAGTGTCAAGGAAACAAAAGGCTATACCCCATAGGGCTTACAGTCTAAATGGTAGGGTAAAATAAAGACACAATTCGAAGGTGCTGTAGGTTACAGTGTGTTACACTGTTATATAAGTGCCAGTTCCCATTTCAGGTGTAATTCAGGTGCTCCCAGAGGTAATCTTTGAGTTTCATTTTAAAAACACTGAAGGAGGATTGTCTCCTTAGAGATTCAGGAATGGCATTCTAAATATAAGGAGTCACAAGAGAGAAGGGTTTGATACGTGAACCAGCAGTAGTAGAGTGGGAGATGCAACCAGGTGGTTGTGAATGTGTAAGCTCTGCAATACAGTGTTTGAGCAGAGAAGAAGGCATAGGGTCAAGGGGGCATGTTGTGAGTGGGAAGGACAAGAGAAGCTTGGAGACTTCAGACATTGTTATCATAGGGAAGGAATTAAGACATACATTAGGAGGCTTAGGAAGGAGATGCTGGTTTGCATTAGTAGAGGTAGGGATATGATTGCGGATGGACTCTACATTGTCTTTAAAGAAATCAGCAAAGTCCTGAGGAGAGTGCGTCAGGTTGACCATAACTGTTGATGACGGAGAGAGGAGAGTATTGAATAGAGAAATCAGGCATCGTTGGTTGGATTTGTGATTGTTTATAAGGGTACTGTAGCACTTTTGCTTAGCTTTCAACAAGGCAATTATCAATTATAAATTATTATAGCAAAAAAAAAAAAGAAATGGTACATTTAGAGAGGAAACTGATAGTGATGGGTGAATAAATTTGACAGGCGCAAATTTGCGGCGTATTTCCGCGTTTCGCCCCCTGCAAATAAATTTGCAAGACTGCAGCGAAAATTATCGGGCAAAAAATGTGGTATTTTTAGGGGCCCATTTAATTAGCTCGAGTGAGGGAAAAAAACGTAGAATTTCGAATGTTTTTTTTTTTTGGCTACTTCGACCATCGAATTGGCTACTTCGACCTTCGACTACGACTTTGACTTTGAATCGAACGCTTCGAACTAAAAATCGTTTGAATATTCGACCATTCGATAATCGAAGTACTGTCTCTTTAAAAATAACTTTGACCCCCTACTTTGCCACCTAAAACCTACTGAGGTGCAATGTTAGCCTATGGGGAAGGGTCCCCTTAAGCTTTGTAACAATTTTTAGGTTGAAGAAAAATTGTTCGATCGATGGATTAGAACTGTTTCCAGAGTTGAGATGTGATAAATCTCACATTCAAATTCTAGTTGGTGGTTTTAAATTTGAATTTTTTAAACTAAAAAAAATTGAGAATTCAAATTCACCATTCAAACCTTAGTAAATCTGTCTAAGGGGCAAATTAATCAAGGGTTGAATTTCGACATAATGGGACTTTTTTTGAACTCCCATAACTATGAAATTCGAAGAAAAAAGACCAACCAAAATAAAAAAAAAATTGAAGGTTTTCCTTTGCATGTGAATAGGCTGTATTAGATCGTTCAAATCGAAGTAAGATCGAATTTGATAGAATTCAATTTGAAGGTTTTTTTTTTATTTTTAAAAATGATTTTTCAAAGTCCACCAAACGACTCCATATAAGTTCTTGGAGGTCCCCCATAGGCTAAAACAGCTATTTGGCAGGTTTTAGATGGCGAAAAGTCAAAGTTTTAAAGAGACAGTACATGATTAATTTAGATATTCAAATTTTCTAATTTTTCTTCAAATTTGAATCGAATTTGGACTATTCTCTAGTCGAAGTATACAAAAATAGCTTGAAATTCGAATTATTTTACTTCAGATTTTTACTTTGACCCTGGATAAATCTGCCCCTAAGTGTAGCATAGTGAAAGAGAGGGAAACATAGTAAAGAGCAGAAGAGGAGAGAAGGAGAAAGAAAATGGAAGAAAATAAAGAGAAGGGTCACTCAACTGTTCTAATATTATGATTTACTCATTGACTGTTCAGAGAGAGTATGTAAAGTATACAATATACATCTAGACAGTATGGCTCCTAGATTGCAATCACCTCTATTTTTCCAATTCTAAGAATAAAAACACAGGCTGCCCAGGTTTTTGTAAACATTTCTTGTTTCTCATGTACATAACTAATGTTCTTCCATTTAGTAATCCCCATTTCTTTTACTCCATTCATTTACAGTTGGCAGATGTGAATCTCCAATGGTGAGGTATCACAGTTCAAGCAGCTTCTAGGCAAAATCCTGTCAGTGACCTGTTGTATTTAGATGCTGTCCCTGAAAGCATAGATATATAATGCAGTATTTTGGGACTCTGTAGATCATGTTGCCAAATACTAAACTCCAAACCTGTAAAGCTCAATGCAGTCATGAAAGGCTTCCTGGCTTGGAGTGGTTTTGCTCAGCTATAACATTTTATTGATCTGACCTCAATTCAGTTATATCACATTTAAACTGATGCAAACTGGGTCACAAATCAAATAATGACTGGCTAGCATATTACAAACATTGATAATACCGAAGGGCACATCATATTTTCTGTTCTCTTCTCAAAGGTACATAAAACAGGCATTCTATAAATGCTTTAAAATTGTTATAAGAATGTTTTAATAACTGTGGCACAATTATTCAGTCAGTTGACCCTGACTCATGGAAATGTTTACATATTGATTAATAGGGATGTAGCGAACTGCCGTTTTGGTGTTCGCGAACGCCGTTCGCGAACACCGGCAAAAAATGCGAACGGTTCGCGAACAGTTCGCGAACTTCAAACACCCGCAAAATCGTTCGATTCGAACGTTCGAAGGATTTTTCGTTCGATTCGAACGTTTGAAGGATTTTCATCGTTCGATCGAAGGATTTTCATTCGAATCGAACGTTCGAGGGATTTTAATCGTTCGAACGAATGGAAATCGGTCGAACGAATGGAAATCGTTCGATTTTAGCGGTCGAATGGTCGCGAACTCAAATTGCGAACGTTCCCAAACGTTCGCGAACATTAGGCGGACGCGAACGGTCGAAGTTCGCGCGAACAAGTTCGCAGGCGAACAGTTCGCTATATCCCTATTGATTAACAAGTCAACTTATTTTTTTTTAACCACTTAAAAGCTCACAAATTAAATGTTAATACTTTTGCTTATAACCAGTTTTGGTAATATGGTTTACCCATACTGCAGTATTTCCCCCCATGTATTAATACATCGTTCCTCTCACACTTCAACTTGTGTACCCCACGGTTCTTCTCTGTCACCAAAATTGGCACAATTGAGCTTGCATTTTGATGTCCATTGCATTTTATAGAAGGGGGGCTAGCTCGAAAATGAGGAACAATCAAAACATTGTTGCATCAGTTTGACTGGCCACAAGTTTGGTGCGTGTATTGACTCAACCCATTGCTACCACCCAGTTCAGGATTGTGCAAGCTGTAGAGTTCATCCATCAGAAGGGGGATAATTAATGCATTTGCAACCATATGTAGTGCAGAAGCTTGTTTGCAAGTTATATAGGTAATTTGGGGTGAACAAAGGTCCATCAAGTACACCCCCTTATAAAATTAACCATATTGCACACATAAAACATGCATAAAATTTATATTTATACACACACACACACACCTGTATATAAACTACATATACCAATACCTATGCCAAACTAACTATAACCTTGGATATTATGCTTGTTAAAAAAGTCATCAAGCAACTCTTAAAAGCATTAATAGTATCTGGCATCACAACATCACTCACAGGGCATTCCACAACCTCACTGCCCTCACTGTAATGAACCACCTCAATTGAAAGCTCTGTGCCTCAGTTCTAAATAGGTGGCCTCTTATTCTTTTGGGGAAAAGAACCCACAGTATCTATCTATAATGTCCTCTGATGTAGTTGTAAATATTAATCATTTCCCCTAGCAAGAGCCATTTCTTCCGAAATGTCTCTTGCTAGGGCCATTTCGGAAGAAATGTCTCTTGCTAGGGGCCATTTCTTCCAAAAAAACAACCCTACTCTTGAATATTTTTCTTCATATTTTCATTCTTCCGTACTTCTAGTTGCACATCTCTGCATTCCTTTCAGCTCATTAATTTCCTTCATAAGGACAGTAGCCCAAAAACTGCACTGTATACTCAATGTGAGGCCTTCAACTCATCCCTTGAATGACCTTTTTTAATGCAAGGCAGCATCAACACTGCCTAGAATTAGACAACTTGTTATCCACAAAGATCCCCAAATGATTCTCAATTAGGGATATTTCAAATACACTCCCATTGGTAGGCACATTTATCAAGGGTCAAATTTCATGTGTGTGTGTGTGTGTGTTTGTGTGCGTGCGTGCGTGCGTGCGTGCGTGCGTGTGTGTGTGTGTGTGTGTATATGAAATTTGACCCTTGATAAATGTGCCTACCAATGGCAGTGTATTTGAAATATCCCTAATTGAGAATCATTTGGGGATCTTTGTGGATAACAAGTTGTCTAATTTTGATCAAAGTGTATTCCTTAGCTTGTTTATTTAGCTTGTTTATACACAGGTAGACTGAGCCACATTTATATTCAATTTAAAGTGTGTTTTTTTATAAGCAGAAATAGAAGAATACGGATGATGATGATAATAATATCATTATCCCAGATTTATATTTGAATAATATCTCTAATGTAGGTAGCCAAAATGCACACAATATAGCTAACAATGCATCAACAGCTACTTTGTAGCAGCATCACCCTAAAGTAGCCACATTTCCTGGATGCAATATTTATGACTGGCTGCTGCCTTGCTAAACATGGCAACAGCAATTTTTCACTGTGCTGCTGTATGTATTATGTTTGGGCCAATTTCATTACATGGTGACAGAATTGGATCACTCTCAGTGCCCAGTCAGTGACCCTGAGTGAGGTTGTTTGTGTCAGTTTTACTGATGAAAATTCACAGATAAATAGAGGCTGCTGTTGTGAGAATCATTTTTACCTTGACAGGATATATTTTGGAGGTTTGAGGGTGACTTCCTGAATCATGTGTATATTCCTGAATCATTTGTATAGTAAAAACAATACTGCAGTATAAATATTTTAACAATATTAACAGGGCCAAATGTTTTCACTTGCTCAACTAGATGCAGGGAATGCATTTATTAATAATTTAAATTGCATTAATTATATGAATACCTGTACAGCATATCCATAAAGGATTTTTCTTGTTTGTACTGAAGCCTAGATTGGGTTTCATTTTAATTGTTTTTTAATCATACATACTGTATAGGGCCCATTTGTTAAACCTACATTTTTTTTGGTCATGGTTTTTAGGTGAAAACTCAACTTTTTCTTTGAAAAATAAAAACTCAAATTTTTAGAGGTTTATTCTACCACAAAGCTGCAAAAAAAATCTGAATCTGAAAAAACACCATCTCAAACCTGTCGAGGAAGAAGTTAATGGCAGATGTCCCTGAAGTTGTTTCTTGACATCGTAATTTGCGATGGATAATCTGAAAAAGTCAGGGGTTTTGTCCGATAATCCGAAACAGTTTTCGTAGCGAAAAATCGATAAAGTCCAGTTTCCGGAGTGCCAAACGTAGGATACATATTGGCACTTGGTTTTGACACTTCAATTTTTTCAAGAAAAATTATTGATAAATGAATTTAATTTGTGTAAGGGAGATAGAAATCCACTTTGTTGATACAATCTGCACCACTGAAACAAATGACCTGATCAATTTCCTGAACCATTAGGCAAGTAATATCTTCAACAATAAATGTAAAAAAAAGTGTTTAGAAACTGCCAGTTTGTGTTATTGCTTTTGCTACTTGTCATTGGGAAATTGCAGAGCTTCCAAGCAACAGCACTGATAACTGCTGACATGGAACAAGGGACTGCACCACCATAGTAAGGGATATATCATTAATGGGTTAATGTAATAAAAATAAAACATGACACTGAAGTCTATGCTTTTAAACAGGGGGCCCCTAAATGCAATCTATTGACAGTAGTAGATTATTAGACCAGGTTTAATCTTTGCAACTTTTAGGGGGTTATTTACTAAACTATGAATGCAAAAATCACAAACAATTTGTTAATTTATTTTTTTATTAAATCAGATTATTTTTTTAAAAAATCATGAATTTTTTGCAATTTATTAAATCCCGAGGATGGAAAAGGCAGAATCAGAAAATCCGGCATCTCAGACCTTACGAGGTTTCATATAAGTCATTGGGACAAGTCCCAGCAATTTTTTTGATGTGAGCTGGGTTTCGTGCAATACCCTGAAGTTTTCAGGCAAAAAATGTGATTCGATTAAAAAAAATTGTGAAAATCAGATTTTTTTCCCCTTAAAGCTAATTTTTGGGAAAATGTGATAATAAATAAGTGCAAAAAACCCAAGTGGATTTGATCAGAGTTTGTAGCAGAAAATATTGAGATCCTTTAAGTCAATGGTTCAGAAATTGTGGGTCTGCTAAAAGCCTTGGCCTAGAGCCTGGCCTAGAGGCAAGTTAAAGACATATTTAAACAATATTTTCTCAGTTATAAATCTCAATTGTGGTACTATCCCATTTGGAACAGGCAGGGCAAACAGGGATAATTGGGGCAGCTCAGTTTTGTTTTTTGGAACATTTGCCACACCAGAGGTCCTAGCTTGAGTTTTGTTCTTCGTTAAGCTCCATATATTGTATAGTGTAACTTCTCTAACAATTCTGTAATCTGTATATGTTTACTCAACAGAATAGTGATATGTGGATCATGAAAAACTCAATCTACACCCAACCCAAACCCACAAAATCTTGACCCACACCTTATCGTAACCCTCAGAAAGTTGCTATTGTAGGACCCGCACCTAAACACTCTGGTTCCAAGACAGGAAATCTTAAGGTACAGAGGAGGAGTGTACTTCCCCAATCTGACCCGCTTCCAATGGCCAAATTTCAACCCAAACCCGCCCAACTGGTGGTCAACCCATGGGTCACTGCACTTTCAAGTCAACCCACACATTACAACAGAATTATATAAGAAAGGTGCCTGTGAGATGCATTCCAAAATACAATTTGCTTATCTAGGTCTATCTCATTCATACAGTTTGCTATGGAAATGGCCTCAGAGATAATACTGAAAATATGTTTTTAAGAAAGAAAAACAAAAGAAAAAACAATCTCCATGTGCCATAGATATCCTGAGGGCAAACATACCACAGCTCTGGATTCTTAATGATCTGTTTATTTTCAGTTTACCAACATTATGAAATAATACTTATTGTTGAAGTACTGGAAGTAGAAAAAAGTGCTCTTAGCCTTTTATCACAAAAGTATCCATAGATTAAGTTAAAAACTTTATTGTAGCCATCTGTGTGTGTATGTATGTATGTGCATACATTTTTTCTTATATGTCTCTAAGAGTGTCTGAGAATATGCGTCTAATAGTATCTGAATGAATCCTCAGCCATCATGCAGCTCTCTGTGTGCTTGGATAATTAGAAATGATGATAAAATATATAAATGCAGAATATAAATAATTCATTGTAGGGTCGCACAGAGGAGCACACAAATACATTTGATGTGATCAGCAAGTGGCAAGAATTCATATCACAAGAATGCCGAAACCACTGAGATCGTAAAATGTAATAATACTTGCAAAATTACAGCGTCTCATAAAAATTACAGTAGCTGCGCTTTATAACACAGCAGATGAGCAAATAATAGGGATAAGTGGATTTTATAAATTAAACAATTTACAGGTGCATGCTGCTACAAGCTACACCTTATTGGCTTCAGTGGTTTGATCCAACTGAACAAGACAAAACAAGAACATTAAAGGAAAAAAGAAATCACTATGTAAAATATGTAATTATTTTTTAACAGGGGTAAATGAATTCTTTTTAAAATTAATTTTCCTCATTTCATTGCCTAGCAGCCATATTTTGAAAGAGATGAAGCTTAAACTTAAACAACCAACCAAATGGTCACCTATGTTGGAATAACAAGTTGATCAAGCCAAATTGGCTGCACAGCCTAAAAAAAGAACATTAAACAGTTATTATAATTTTTTTAATGAATTCCATTAATCACTAATGTATTTAACCCTTTAAGTGCCAGATAAATTTCACATTTCATTTGCACTGTTTTTTTTTTCCACTTCTGGAACAATATTTAGAGCTCTAAATACCAAAAAAAATTGAATAATTGCCATTTTTCACAATATAGGGATTTATACCAGAAACATATTTTATTTAATGCACAAAAATTCAACTGATTTGGAAAGCCTCAAGTGTCATGAATGTGCCGATACCAGAAATGTATAGTTTTATGAAGATTTCTGACTTCTATAGATCAAAAACTCACAGCAGTATATTACCAAATTTCAAAGCACTACAGTAAAGTATGGCGTACTTTGGATTCCAAAGCCAATACATCTTGGAACAGAAAGTTTTATTGCAATGGCAATAAAACACTTTTACAGGCAAAAAAAAACCGGACAATGCAATAAGAAAAAAACACGCAAAATAGTGTAATTGTGTATGTGTCAAGACCGCCGGGAGCGCGAGGAGTCGCGTCCGCTCCCGGCGGCGAAGAATTCAAGATGGCGGCGCCCAGTCAACCCACGTGGGTGCCGGCGCCGTGACGTCAGCGCGGCGCGACGGTCGCAGGCGCGCTGACGTTGGCGCAAGGGCGCCAAATTCAAACATAAAAGGACGCCTGAGACGCCAAGATGGCGCCCGAAAATAGGATTCTGTTCCCTGAGAGTTTCCTGGGTTCCCTTGCTGTTTTCCCTACTTATATCTGCCTGATTCCTTGTTGTGACCCCTTGCCTGGACTTTGATTATTTTCTGCCTGCCTTGTGACCTGTAGCCTGAACCCGATTACCCTTTCTGCTTAATCCCTGGATACCACGATCCTGATCCCTCCTGAGGGGCTTCCTCCTAGATCCGGACTACTCCCCAGAGGGGGCTCCCGGCTCCCTGACATTATTTTCGGGCCATGGATCCTTCTGAGGAAGCCACACCTCATGTCGGACGAGCGCTCCGCGGACTGGCATCCCGCATGGAGGACTACGAAAACCAGCAGGTTCGCATTGGGCAAGCACTCGATGTCCTGCTAGCTCAAGTGCCTTCTGAGCCTTCCACTGCTCCACCTACTGGAGATCCCCCCATGGCGGCAGCCCCTACGAACGCAAGCTACCCGACAGGTGAGCCTCGCATTCCACCTCCCCCTCGCTTCAGTGGGAACCCACAAGCCTGCAGGGGGTTTGCCACGCAATGCCAAATTCAATTTGAGTTCCAACCCACACAGTTTCCAAGTGAGCGTTCCAAGGTGGGGTATGTGATGTCTCGATTGGAAGGCAAGCCACTGGAGTGGGCAACGTCTCTTTGGGAGAAGAATTCCCCGCTGACTTTTGATGTTAAAGACTTTCTCCAAGCTTTTCGTTTAATCTTTGATGCTCCAGGTCGGGTTACGAACGCCCCTGCCCGTCTCTTGCAGCTCCGGCAGGGAAGCCGCAGTGTCAATGACTATGCTATAGACTTCCGAACACTGATGGCGGAGACTTCCTGGTGTGATGATGCTTACAAGGCTGTATACTACCAAGGCCTATCCATCCGCATCAAAGATGATCTCGTCTCCAGAGAGACTCCTGACACCCTGGAAGGGCTGATCGCTCTATCCATTAAAGTGGACACTCGTCTCAGAGAGCACCAGGTGGAGAGAGAGCGCAGCAGACGATTTTCTCCCTTGTTGGCCCCTCGCTTTCAAAGGCCGATTCTGCAAACACCCGCTGTTCCTGTGACTCATGTGTCGACGTCCCCCTTGGAGGAACCTATGCAAGTAGGAAAGACTCGCCTCTCCGAGCAGGAAAGACTCCGAAGACGTATGGCAGGTCTCTGTTTATACTGTGGTGGGCATTCCCATTTTGCCAACGCCTGTCCTGCCAAAGCCAAGAGTTTTGTACCCCGAGGTATGTCTCAGGTTTCTCATGTAGGGGGCATCACTCGAGGTCCTCAGGAGAAGTATCAAGAAAGTTCACGTAGACTTCTTCTTCCTTTGCAGATTCACCTGGCAAGTAAGTCTATCTTCGAAAGGGCCTTCCTCGACTCCGGAGCGGATGGCAATTTCATGGATGCCTTTTTTGCCGAACGCATGAAGATTCCCCTGCTTCCATTATCTTCACCCCTGCGAATTACCGCCATAGATGACAAACCCCTGGAGTTTGAATTCGTCACAAAGTTCACGGCGGAACTATCTGTACAAGTTGGGGCGCTGCATCAAGAAAAACTTTCATTCTTCATCATCCCCTGTCCTTCTACTCCAGTAATATTGGGTCTTCCGTGGTTACGTCTGCATAACCCCACCATAGACTGGTCCACTGGGCAGATCTCTCGTTGGAGTTTATTTTGCCTGCAACATTGCCTTCCGTCAAAACCCCTCGAGAAGGTGAATGTCTCCTCTGCGGAATTAAAGACTTTGCCCTCCACTTACAAGGGATTTTCCGATGTGTTTTGTAAAAAGTCGGCAGAGTTCCTTCCCCCACATCGCTCCTACGATTGTCCGGTTGAACTCCTGCCAGGAGCTATGCCCCCCAGAGGGCGCACCTACCCTCTCTCTCCTGCAGAGACTACCGCTATGAAGGAGTACATCCAAGAAAATCTCCAGCGGGGGTTTATCCGCCCTTCTACCTCTCCTGCAGGGGCTGGGTTCTTCTTTGTGGAGAAGAAGGACGGAGGCCTTCGGCCTTGTATAGACTATCGGGGTCTGAATAAGATCACCGTGAAGAACAGGTACCCCCTGCCCCTGATTGCCGAGCTCTTTGACCAGCTGAAAGGGGCAAAGATTTTCTCCAAGTTGGATCTCCGGGGGGCCTACAACCTCATTCGCATCCGGGAGGGTGATGAATGGAAGACGGCATTCAACACTCGGGATGGGCACTATGAATATCTCGTTATGCCCTTCGGCCTATGCAATGCCCCTGCCGTCTTCCAGGAGTTTATTAATGATGTGTTCCGAGATCTCCTAGGAAGGTTCGTAGTCGTATACTTGGACGACATCCTGATCTTTTCCAAGGACCTTGAAAGTCATCGCTCCCAGGTGAAGGAGGTACTCTCTCGTCTGAGGAAGAACTCTCTCTTCGCCAAGTTGGAGAAGTGTGTCTTCGAGGTATCCAAGATCCCCTTCCTAGGATACATTATCTCTCCAGAGGGATTTGAGATGGACCCCGTGAAGGTGTCGGCCATCCAGGAGTGGCCTCTCCCACTGAGTACCAAGGCAATCCAGAGGTTCATCGGATTTGCTAATTATTATCGACAGTTCATCCGGGGGTTCTCTTCCCGCATTGCACCTATCCTGGCCCTCATCCGGAAAGGGGGTAAACCCAGCCTGTGGCCTCAATCCGCCATAGAAGCCTTTCAGTCCTTGAAAGAGGCCTTCACGTCCGCTCCTGTTCTCCGACATCCCAATCCTGCACTACCCTTCTGCATCAAAGTCGATGCTTCTGAAGTCGGAGCCGGAGCTATCCTGTCTCAGAGACACTCCACTGATGGAAAATTGCACCCCTGTGCGTTTTTCTCCAAGAAGTTCTCATCCGCAGAGCAGAACTATGATGTCGGAAATCGAGAACTCTTAGCAGTCAAGCTTGCCCTTGAAGAATGGCGTCACCTCCTGGAGGGCTCTGAAATTCCTGTCCAGATTTTCACAGATCACAAGAATCTGGAGTTTATACAGTCCCTCAAGAGGCTAAATCCCAGACAAGCCAGGTGGGCCCTTTTCTTTTCCCGTTTTAACTTTGTTTTGACTTATCGCCCAGGTTCCAAGAATCTGAAAGCCGATGCCTTGTCTCGTAGCTTCACTCCGGTGGATCGTGACCCTGAGAGGCAGGAGCCAATCATTCCACCAGTCAAGATCATTGCCTCTCTGTATCCCCAATTTGCCGACCAGATTCTGGCTGGGCAGTCCTCGGCTCCTCAAGATACTCCGATTGGCATGGCCTTCGTCCCTCCAGAACATCGCCTGGCCATCCTGCAACAAACCCACTGCTCCAGACAAGCTGGACATCCTGGTCCGGCCAAGACCCTTGAACTCTTGAGGCGCCTAGTCTGGTGGCCTGATATCCGCAAGGATGTAAAGGACTTTGTGGCTGCTTGTAATGTCTGTGCCACTTCTAAGCCTAGCCATTCCCGCCCCAGCGGGTTGTTACAGCCTTTGCCGGTTCCCTCTCGTCCGTGGACGCACCTCTCTATGGACTTTATTGTCGAACTTCCTCCCTCCGGTGGGAATACTGTGATCTGGGTTGTCATTGACCGCTTCAGCAAAATGGCCCATTTCATCCCTTTGAAGAAGTTACCCTCTGCGGTGGAATTATCCCAACTCTTTATTAAGTACATCTTCCGCCTGCATGGTTTCCCGGTGGAGATTGTCTCCGACAGAGGCACCCAGTTTACCGCCAAGTTCTGGCGTTCTCTATGTAAAGACTTGGGAATAACACTTAAATTTTCATCTGCCTACCACCCGCAGACGAATGGGGCAGCTGAACGTGTGAACCAAGCCTTAGAACAGTTCCTGAGGAACCACGTGTCTCTTTGCCAGGACGATTGGTCTGACCTCCTCCCGTGGGCAGAGTTTGCTCATAATAATGCATGTCATTCCTCCACAGGAAGGTCTCCATTTATGGTGGTGTATGGACAGCACCCTCAAGCCTTTCCTCAGGACTTCGTGTTGTCGGACGTCCCGGCTGCAGATGATCTGACAGCCCATATGCTTGCTATTTGGGCTGCAACCAAGTCTAATCTGGAGAAGTGTGCTCTAGTCCACAAGACTTTCGCGGATCGCCGTAGAAGGCCCTCTCCTCCCTACAAGGTGGGTGATAATGTCTGGCTCTCTTCCAGGAATATTCGCTTGAAGGTGCCATCTCCCAAGTTGGGTCCGAAGTTCCTGGGTCCGTTCCCCATCTTGGAGATAATTAACCCTGTAGCCATCAGACTTCAACTCCCACCAGAGATGAGAATCCCCAACGTGTTCCACGTCTCCCTGGTGAAGCCCACCGTCTCCAACCGTTTCTCTGGTGTCCAATCTCCTCCTCCTGCTGTCTCTGTGGAGGGTCAACAAGAATTCGAGGTGGAGAGAATCCTTGATTCCAGAATCTCCAGAGGGTCCCTTCAGTACCTCATCCATTGGAAGGGCTTTGGCCCCGAAGAATGCTCTTGGGAGGGACATCGTGATGTGCATGCTCCTCGTTTGGTAAGAGACTTCCACTCCAAGTTTCCCCAGAAACCAAGTCCCGGTGGTCCTGAGGCCCCCCGTGAGGGGGGGGTACTGTCAAGACCGCCGGGAGCGCGAGGAGTCGCGTCCGCTCCCGGCGGCGAAGAATTCAAGATGGCGGCGCCCAGTCAACCCACGTGGGTTCTGACGCCGGCGCCGTGACGTCAGCGCGGCGCGACGGTCACAGGCGCGCTGACGCTGGCGCAAGGGCGCCAAATTCAAACATAAAAGGACGCCTGAGACGCCAAGATGGCGCCCGAAAATAGGATTCTGTTCCCTGAGAGTTTCCTGGGTTCCCTTGCTGTTTTCCCTACTTATATCTGCCTGATTCCTTGTTGTGACCCCTTGCCTGGACTTTGGACTTTGATTATTTTCTGCCTGCCTTGTGACCTGTAGCCTGAACCCGATTACCCTTTCTGCTTAATCCCTGGATACCACGATCCTGATCCCTCCTGAGGGGCTTCCTCCTAGATCCGGACTACTCCCCAGAGGGGGCTCCCGGCTCCCTGACAGTATGCAGGTGTACACTTGTTATGTGTGCGCGTGTGCAAGTGCTGTGAGTGTGTGTGTGGGTGTAAATGTAAATCTAAGTGTGCATTTGTGTAAAAAGTGTGTGCTTGTATGTTGGTGACTGTGTGACACTAACCTGGGGATAAGCAGGCTGTAAATCTGGAGGCGAAGGCAGGAGCGATCCAGGAACCGGAAGGGTTCTCTTCTGTGTGAATCTGTTGAGTGGGTGGCGCTGGGGCGGGGTTCAGGAAGTGCACGTGTCTGCTGCTGTCTTGGGGCCCCATGGCGATTGTGCCCCAGGGGCCACTTGTTCCCCGCTTCTGCTCGTTGCCTAGGGGCTGGGGAACAAGCGGGAATGGAGCAAATGGCTTGAAAAGCCACTCGTCCGCTTCCAAACCTGGAAGTGCTCTAGATCATAGACTTGACGATCTGTGGGACTTGGAGTCCTTTTATCCACAGATCGTAGATTCTACAATCTGTGCCACTTAAAGGGTTAAAGATGAAAATTTAAATCACATAATTGTTGACACTTTTGTTTCTTCAAGTGACAGTAAGAAAAAAACATCCATTTACTTCAATGAATTTTGTGTAAATAAAGCACCAAACATGCCAATTGATGTAAACATATTTTAAGCTAAAAATGCAAAGAAATAAATGACCATAGGTGCAAATATGTGGCCGTTGACTATTTTGCAAATTAGAATTCTGTGAAAAAACCCACATTGATTTCAATGGGTTTCACAGATTTGCTCATCACTATTCTGGCATTTTCCAAAACAGATATGGGATTTATTATCAGGAATACTTGGGCCCATTACTTTCAAAGCACTGGCTTTATAAACAGCTGAGACACTAGACACTAGACTAAACCTATATTGCACAAATTTAGAAACCCTGTGTCGTCTTGGATATTGCTATCCTTAACTTTTCAGCAGTCATAACAAAGTCACCCTACTCCATGCTTCTCTGTGTTCTAGCCTTCTTTTCAAATGCTTTGCAGGTGTACTAAGCAGTGCGTAACTACAGAGGAAGCAAACCCCACGGTCATGAGGGGGGGCCCAGACAGCAGCTTCCTCTATATCTTTAAGAAAAGGGAAGGAGGGCGCATGGGCACCAGCTGGTGTGCGTTTAGGTGACTGGGAGTACGGGTAGCTTGTAGTTTAAAGTTGCGCCGGGCCCCTCTGAAGATTTCTTTGCAGGGGGGCCCAGTCCAGTCTAGGTACGCCGTTAGTGCTAGACACCCCTAGTGATTCTAATGAACGCCTCTTTGTCAAAAAATGCACCAGCCTGGGGAACTTGTAAACTCCCATAGCCATTTTCTTCCAAGCATCAGGCATTCCCTGCTCCATCCTTGGTAGTTGGCTGAACAGCAAAGTAATTCTTCACTAGTGATGGGTGAATTTTTTCACCAGCCATGGATTTGTGGTGAAATTCCTCATTTCGCCGTCTGCAAATTTTTTCGAGAAACTGTGGCAAAAATTCAACCGTGGAAAATTCACTGCGACAAAAAAGTTGATGCAAAAAAAAAAAAATGCAGCAATGAAAAAAATGTCCATTGACTTTAATGTATTTGGAGTGGCAAAAAATTGGTGCGTGTGCCAAAACTCATTGACTTCAATGTATTTTACAAATTTTTCAACAAATTCACTCATCACTGTTTGGCACTGTGCATGTACCCTGTTTAAAAAGGTACAGGGGATGAGTGGGACATGACAGAAAAAGGGGACGCCACTCAAGTATTGTCCCCCGGAACAGAGCATTCTCATCTAATTTTCTTTCTAATTTAAGAAACAGTAAAAAAAAATCTCTCTTTTCTTCAGTGTTTCAATTTGCAATTTCACAACGGTCGTAATGAGAATAAATAGACAATCTCCTGCCAAACAGGCTTTGTAACTTCGTAAAATTTAATGGAAAAAATGTACTGGAATTGAAAAGGGTAAAAATGTACTGTGCTGAACTGAATGACACACAGCTTTTTACAAAACTCTCATTGCAAAGTAAATACCTATTCTTTACTATTCTTAGATAGTAAAAACTCCATATTGTTCAAAATGAGGATTGTAATGAGCTCATTAAAATTTTATTCAGGTTGTATTTAATGAGCGGTATTACAGTATCTTAGTCATAACTATTAAATGTTTAACCGCAGTTAAATCTACAAAGCAACAGTTAAAAGCATGAATAAATCTTTTAACAAATACTTGCCAAAATGAGGTAATGGGGATTTATGATCCCTGTCACTAGATCAGAAATAGAGACTGAATAGAAAAAAAACCCTAATGCAGATAGTGTAGGATAAAGAAGAAAGAAGGGAGCAATTATTTCTTAAACATTTTTGCGCATTTATAGGGGATTGAAACCATTCTTTTAAAATATATTCTCTTTGAGTTTCTACCAAAGTGTTAATGAAATACTACCGTGCTGCTCCAAAGCCAAAATAGCAGAACAAAAATGCTTGCTTGTTGCAGCAATCAGCTGGTGAACTATATCACTAAGCAGTGCATTAAGCATCATTTATTTAAATCACATAATTTTCTTCTTTCCAGATGTTCCTATTCAATTTTCTTTTTGCAGAGGCATAAATAAAGCTATAAAGTTCTTTCTAATGGAAAAGTTTATAAATTAGACATTTAAAGTCCATGTGGGTCTTGGCTTGGGCTTAACTTTTCTACCTTTACTGTTTACTGGCAAATTCATTCTATAAAGATTTCTCTTTGGTGCTGCACTGATGCAAAGCATTGTTGGCTGTTGTCCTGCCTACTACAGGCCTAATTACCCAGCATGAGTTTTTTTAAATGTTTATTAAAGCGATTCTGTCATGGAAAAACATGTTTTTTTTTACAAAATGCATTAGTTAATAGCACTCTTCCAACATAATTCTGTTTCAAAATCTGTTTTTCGAAGAAAAAAAAAAACGCAAAAAAAAAAAAACAGCAAACAGATTTTTAGAGGTAGAGGTAGGTTTTCTCAGCCATGTGACTTGTGCTATGATAAAAACAGTCACTCTTTTCTGCTGCACTGCAAGTTGGAGTGATATCACCCCCACCAAGCAGCCTATCAATAGAACAATGGAAATAGTTAAAAATGCTCCCATTTCCTACCTAGTAGTAGATATGAGCACTCAATATTGAAGCAACAAGGGCCAGCCATGACTTCTTCAGTTGCAGTAGGAGAAACAATAACGGATCTGAAATCAGTAGCATTGTGAAGCACAAGATCAGGCATAATGACCTGGGATGGCTGCCTACAATGTAATGTGTTATATCTACCGCTCACCCGCCACTTCACTTTCCTGCAATGGTGGTGCTGGTCCTCCGTCGACCCTGGCAAGGTCCCTCAATAGCAGCAGTAAATTCACGGATCCGCACACACTCTATATATTTCCAGTCGGGGACGTAGCCCCTATTTTTATTAATATATCACTACAAAGATCAACATTTCGGGGGGTTCAAAGTCCCTTCACTCGCCTAAATTGGCACCAGTGTTGGAACAGTCGGCGGCGTTGAAAAAACTTTGTCTCGGGTGTTGAACAAACTTTGACGCCATGGCGAATAAATTTGCCCATCACTACTGCTCTTCTGTTAGATTCAAGTCTCAAGAAGCCTTACTTTACTTAAAAGTTCCTTAACACCTTATTCCAAGTCAGTTAATTTATAGTTATTTTAACAGTTATTTTATCCAATACTCAAAATCACACAGTAGGGCTAATGTATTAAAGTTACAGCAATATGAATAGACCGTGCATGGCTTCATCTGCAGGGTTGGACTGGGCCGGTGTTCCCTGCCCAGACCCGAACCCTTCTTGTAAGTATGTCACTGCCTTCCCTCCTCCGATCGAAATGAAGTCTACAAGTGCATGGGGAAAGGGGCTGGAGGGAGGCCACTGAGTGGGTGTGGGGGCCCTTGGACACCCAGCCCGACGCTGTTCAATTGTCATGATGTTTATAGGCCAGTTGCTATAAGATGTGCAAAATATTGTCAGACCAACAAGAATAAGGGCCTTCAAGCAGTAACTCCATATGGACAATGTGATCTGGTGTTGTTTTTTATCTATGAGGTTCTGATTTCTGTTGCTGTTTCAGTTACTCGTGGGCTCCACTTCAACAATACATGATAATGAGGTGTAGTTTGCACATACTGTATGCTCTTTAGATACATTTATGCTTATGCTGTCAAACATGATAACTTGTTTGTCCTGATGTATTTTGGCTTTGTATTAAAACATGAAAGCACATTGAAACAAGTCTAAAAGGATTATTATTAACGTGGTGATGAAGTATGGGAAAAGCAAACGTTGCATCTTCTTGCATAATCCTTTGTCATTTTGTCTAATAAAAAGGAAATAGGGTATCACGGCTTATGTCATGGGGAACTAAGATCTTACGCTGTTTAATACAGGTAAAGAATGGTTATTACTATGCTAATGCCATTTTCTATGCATATGCATTTTGTAAGCTGAAACATTTGAATTATTTTATTAATATAATCTTGTACTGTAAGTGCATCTAAGTCCTTTGCTGTGTATGGATTACTTATTGGACACATCAACTGTGTGGGACAGGGTAATACTGGGTAAGAGAAGTGAGGAACAAAAAAATATTTCTGGCATCAAAATAATTGGGAAAGAGATGTGTGGGGACCCCTAGGGTTAAATGTGCCCCTAGTTTAAAGATTTGCATATCCCCTGCAATTGGCCAGGAGGCGCTGTGACCACATCCTGCCTCACACTGGTATAGTGCTGGAA
Organism: Xenopus laevis; assembly: GCF_017654675.1. Lineage (NCBI taxonomy): Eukaryota > Metazoa > Chordata > Amphibia > Anura > Pipidae > Xenopus > Xenopus laevis. The sequence continues at coordinate 19,057,322 of NC_054373.1, forward strand.
AGGAGTGGCAACTTTCTCTTTGCCTTCCACCTGAGGAATAGGGTGGATGTGTGTTCTAAGCCTGGGCATGGTCCAGTAAATTCAGGGTACAGGGCCCCATGAATGAGGAATAGAAAGTGTCACGTGAGCTCCCAGTACTAGTAAGCTCTAGGAGTGTAATGTAGTCAGGGTTGAGCTAAAAAGAGCAGTTCTGAGCTCCAACATAGAGTGATAGATTGGAGGTATTTCTCCCAGGCCATATTGCCTGTAGTATAGGGATCCCAGCGGAGAGGGAATCAGGAGGGAGTGATTGCCCTAAAGGTTAATCCAGAGACCACTACCGGAAAATATGTCGCAGAGGTGAAGTGGAATACCTGCCAAGTCTGTCCTAAGGGAGTTTCAGCATGTGTAAAGCTGCATGTGATGTGCCCTTGCCTTTTTCCTCTAACCACTTGTGATTTGGATGTTAAATAAACCTTTTTGTTCTGTTTTACTGCAAGAACCTCCTGGCACCCATTCTTTCCTGTTTATTGAAAAGTAGCCCATGGGAGTTGTAGTTACACTACACCACACCTTTAATCTTCCATGTAGCGAAGACCCTAGCCTGAAGTGTTAGAGTCACGTGTAACCCATGCTCTAGTGCACTAGCTGGTAAATTAACCCTGTATGGCCCAAGATAAGTGTTACAGATGCAAAATAGAGCGAACAATTTAAGAGAAGTACTGTTTATGCGTTTTCAATTATGTTATTAGCTTTACAATACAATAAACTAATGGTGCCGTTTTTTTGAATTAAACAAGTGACAGAGTTATTAATATGATTAAAAATTGGTCGGGTTCATCCTGATTCCTAAGCAATGTATTTGTTCCCATAGAAAAAAAATGCAACCCAGAGTATACTGGGGCTTCTGAGATGATGGCAGTTAGTATTGTATTTCTTTGATCTGGAGGCGAGGTGTTAGTGAATGATTTGTCTTTTTTAATACAAACTCTCTTTAAAAGCAAAATCTACTTGTTGAAATGTTAAATGTTCATATGGGTACACTGAAACCACAGTATTATTTTTGCAGTGATCTTCTCAGCTTACCCCATTTATTATGACCAATGTATCAACATTTTTGGGGGGTAAGGGAGAGTGGTAACCCTCACGAAATGTTGATACAGTGGTAATACAATAAATGGGGTAAGCTCCCAAACTGCTTATAAATGAGTGTGTGCTGCTCTGTATATATTGTGCACTGGTAACAGGACCATGCCGGGTCAGTGGAAAGGCTGCACCACCAATTCAGTCTGTATTAATTAATGGGTGTGCAGTGGATCAACTACATTCATCACTTCTCAACCCAAAAACACAAAGGGATATTTACAACTTTAAGTGCAGTTTGAAAAGTGCAATTTTAGATGCAGATAGCCATGGTGTCTCTCCATAAAAATCACATAATTCCAGCATAATTGCGCAATTATTCGCCTGCCGTCATTGCGTCCAATGTGTCAGAATCACCATAGTGATTAATTCAAATATAATACAAATTTCAGCTAACATTTTTAGAATCAGATTCACTTCCAGTGTTAAGTGTTAACATGACGTTTGTGTATGATTCATTGCGTGCTAATGAAAAGTGTGAATAATAAATGTTGCTGTAAAAAACTTGGAATGGTGCTCGGTAAAAGCAAGTACACGTATCTGTTGGATATTTTATCCAGAATGCTCAGGACCTCTAAGGGCCGGGCCAAGCCGACCAGGTGCCCTAGGCAACCCGGTAGGCTAGCCCTGCCCCCCACATGGAATATAAAATTGGGGAGGGACAAAGTAGAGGGAGGGGAGGGGAGGGGCATAGGATAGGGGAGGGACAGTGAGGCGATCGACAGGGGTAGAACTGAAGACAGGAGTGAATCTGAACTAGGGGTAGGCAGAATAATCTTGAACTGGTGCCCCCGCATCGTTGGTAGGCAGGTGCCTCTTCTGCCTACCCCTAGTTCTGGCCCTGAGACCTGTGGCTTTCTGGATATGGGGTATTTCCGTAATTTGGATCTCTATCTCTAAGTGGAAAGAGAAAAGAAAATCATTTCTAAAAAAATTATTAAATGCTATTAAACATGACCTTCCCATAACGCAGAGCTTTCTAGATAATGGGTTTCCAGATAACGGTTCCCATACCTGTACCTTCAATGAATAGAGTCAATAGATGCAACAATGGCTCCATTGAGAAATTACCCTTTTGGTGTTTGATGCATGGGTTTATTGTTAGACTTCACAAATGTAATGATCACCAGAGCCACTTAGCATATGCACTAGTAGAAAGACTGAAAAACAATTAAAAAGACAGGGAGATCCAGGGGCAAAGTTGTATTTATCATTTCAAGCCTTATCCTTTGTTGATGTCCCTCAAAGCATTTTATGTACTTGTCATTTACAGACAATTTTGTTTTAGAAAGGATTGATTCATAAACATATGAAATGTAAACTTAATTTAAATATCAGATAATCTATACAGTCAGATTAACAAATTAACCCTGTAAATATGTACAGGTATGGGATCTGTTATCCAGAAACCTGTTATCTATAAAGCTCTGAGTTATGGGATGGCTGTCTCCCATAGACTTCATTATAATCAAATAATTCAACATTTTAAGAATAATGTCTTTGTTTTCTGTAATTTTTTTTTATTGTATTTTGGAACTGTGCTGCCCTAGGGACCTCATTGCACCCATTGTATGTCATGACACAATGTGAAGTCACTTCCGCTCCTTCTGTGATGGGTAACCCCCTCTGCTGCCAGATTTCAATGGAAAATATCTGGTGGCTGCCCATTGTCAATAGATTTCTGGTTTTATAAGTCTGCGTGTCTAGCAGTTATTGGGTATTTAGACTGTAGGTACAAGTGTTGCAATGTTGTATGCATTAGCTTTATCCATTGTTGAGAGTTGTAAGCAGTAAACAATAGATATTCATACAAGGTGGACTAATAATTATCCATACATTTTTACAGACCATGGTGCTATTTACTTAGTGTAAGCAAAATAACATTGATTTGTTTCTAACATTGTAGGACCTTCTTTATCTAGGTCTTGGTTAATAAATAAGAAATCAATGGATGAATGAACACACTGCTTTGCTCTACGAGCACTAACAACATATTCCATAACAGCTGAGACACTTATAATTAAAAAGAATCTTGATTAACAGGCAGCAGTATTACCTCAGTTGACATGTCAAATAGATAACTGTCTCTATATTTATCTTTGTGTATAATTACTAGACTTCATTTTCACTCTGGTTATGTTCTGTCAACTATTCTTGCAACTCTCATGAAATTGTCTAATGTTCCAGACCGAGCTGTCAAAAGATGTATTTTTTGTTCCATGACTTCATATTAGTCACCTAGAAAAAACTCATAGCTCCCAAAACATTTTTATTAATAGCTTGATTGTTAAGGTCATGCAGCAATTTGCAAACAGTTTCATTTATTTATAATTATTATGAAAATGCGGATATAATCCATATTAGTAGTGATGAGCACATTTTTCGCCAGCCATGAAATTCCGCATTTCGTCATCTGCTATTTTTTTCATGACATTGTGGGAAACAAATTTGTTGCAATAAAAAAAGTCACCAAGACAAAAATGGCACATGAGAAAAAACAGCCATTGACTTTAATGCATTTGGACAAAAAAGTCGCCAGAAGAAAAATGGCCATTGACTTTCATGCATTTAGACAAAAAAGTTGCAAAGACAAAAAAAGTTGCCACAAGAAAAAATGACCATAGACTTTAATGCATTTGGAGCAATAAAAACGCTATATTCAGCATAGCTTTGCAGTTTGGTAGTTTGCAGTAGAAAGACAAATTTACCCATTTTGGATTTGTCAGGATGTGTATTTTTTGAAAATTAATTTTTTTAAGGGTCTCTATACTGTTAGGGGTTCTTATGGCACATAATACACACACACACCGGTGCTCATATTGCAGCAGCCAGAGTGTCAACTGTGAAAACTCATATACAATATTTTCATTTGGGTGCCTCTGTACTCCACATAGTTTAATAAATATATGCATATTTGGAATCAAAGTGTTCAGTAAACCCCTGACATTATTTTTTTAGGATGTTTTCTCTTGGTACCTTATGCTGTGTGGGAGATAACATACTAGAAAGTGGAAGCTTTGAAGCGATTTTCAGGTATTCTATCAAAACCGACAATTTTGGGAAAGCATTGCGTCGTTTGGAGAAGACATGGTAATCCATTTTAGATTCAACTGAATATTTACTTTGGGGGGGGTCAACTTATTTTTTACCCCACACAAAATATAGTGAAGGTGATGATTATTTAGTAGCTGAAGTGACTTCCGGGACAATTTGTATGCACTAACTTCATTTTGTGGTCTCCAAATGCCAGATAATTTGGTAATCCTATGTACAATGGGCATCGAACTGTTCAGTAGACCCCTGGCATTTATATTTAGGATGTTTCTTGGTACCTAATACTAATACCTAGAGGCAATTTTCAGGTATTTCATAAAAACTGTCAATTTTTGGAAGTCATTGTGACTCAGTAGTGTGGAGTAGAAAGACATGGTTGTGTACTAAACTGTTTTGTGAATAAAAAGCCTATATAAATATAGGAAACACACAGGTCACCCCAGTAGAGTCACTGTAGTTTAACATAATTAAATAGTAAAGTGCTCTGTAAAAAAAACAGTTTATTATCATCTCAGGGGAATAACATGCAGAGTTTAAAAAAAGAAGCACTAGTTTTATGCACTGGTGAAAGCAAGGCAGTGGAAAGCTCTTTACTTACCACTGGATTCTTCATCTGAATCAAGGGGTGGAAGATTAGATTGCACCACCTATCCTACAGCTAATCCCATCTAAAAGTGCTCTGTGGATGGGTCCCAACCTTAACACAAAAGCTCTCATGGGATTGGTAAATGAGACCTCCGATCTCTTACTTGATGTGACTGCTAATTGACACAGTACAGTTGGTGATGCTACATATATGGACTATGTCATATTGTATCTGTTTTACATCCCTTAAGGGAAACGTGTTAAAAATGGCACAGTTTAACATCCTCTGCTTTAAATGTCAACTAATCTATAGTCTTAATTTAAAACAAATGCTCAGGTCTAATACAATCCAGTATGTAATTGTTGAGCTATTCAGTTTTGCAGTGTAACCTTTATATGATTTCTTTCACAAGCAATCATTTCATGGATTTACCATGCTGCATTTAATTACCACTTGACTAATACAGTTGTGGGCATATGTATATAATTTATTTAACACAAAAAAATTATTATGATTATTATAATTGTACTAATAATATAGTATACATTAAAGTAGTATAGAATACTTCTACCTAATAATCTACTACCACAGCTGGCCTATTCTATTTTTTTTCCCAACAATACATCCCAAGATAAATTGACTGACCAATTTATTAATCTTTACCCATATATTTTGCCTTATGATCCGATTATGGCATAATGATGAAATTAGTGGGTAATTTATCTCAACTTTAGTCTTAAATGGTGATCATCCACCTATTACCCACTTATCATTCTAAATAACAGGTGAGACAGCTACCATTAATTTTACCTTAGAATGTGCAAATTTCAGGTCTGATTTATACATTGGAATGTGGATAGGGTTTATTTGCATAGAGCTACGTGTAACGTGCAATAGAAATTTCAGCAGTAAATGTGCTCTTTTGCTTTCTTTTTAAATATGGAATTCTGTTGTAATATATGCATTGGTTGGTATTCATCCAATCTGTAACAGATCAAATAAAAAAAAAAGAATATGAAATGATTTCTGGTTTTTGCAACAACCTGACAAGATTAACACCTGCTGAAGTTATTAAATCCAAGGTTTTGGAGAGAGAAGGTTCTTCAAATCATTCCTGCTTAATTTGAATTTAAGGCTCTGTCTGAACTGATGTTTCAGGAACATGTTAAATTGGAAATTCATATACCAGTTGGATACTGACATTGTATTCTTTGACTCCTGATTACAACTGTAAGTACACAAATCTGAGAGTAAGGAACAAAAAGTGCTAATGTTTAAAAAAGGAACAGGTCCACCCTCTTGTCAAAGTCCAAAAGTTATCCAGTGATGTTTGAAATTATAGGAAAATTTAAACAACTAATAGCGGCCATCGCCCGCTCATTATCTTGTGCACTTCTATAATCACATGCAATATTCACCTACCTGCAGTTATATTCACCAGGAACCTTCCCCTCTCCTGTCAACCTCCATACAGCTAAAAATGGAGACAGAGCCGCACTGTGGATTGCTCCATTGGCCCTTCTGTTACCATCTGTAGGCAGAATAGCTGGTGTGAACCTTTGTGGCCTTCCTACTTGCCTTTGTAAGCAAGGCCAACTATTGCTAACATCTGCAGCCTCTAGGAATTTAACACTCAATTTGGGTTCTCTTGTAAGTGTAATAAGGCATCAGACTTTAGAACTCTGTGTTCCATTGTAATCTATAGTCAGTGTTATTTTCTCTTCTCTCCAATAGCAAAAATGCCATTTTAGTAAATTAAAAACCATCTAAGGGTGAAGGAAAATGGCCAGACATGCAACATCCTTTATTATAATGGGTTGGCTTGTCCCATGATTGAATGTTTATGCACATTCTCCTCCCTTATAATAGTTTTAGGTGGATATCCATTTTGATGAATCAGAGCTTGAATTCTGGTGACATGTCAACTGCTGAATGAATCACTGTGCCTCACTTGAAGCTAATGGTTTGCAATAGATAAGTGTTCACTGTGTTAAAGGTTTATATTTAAATGAGAAAATACATTGGAAGTTTTTAATTTGAATTCAAATTTCCAAGAACAATGAGCTAAAAGTCTTTGTGTGTGTGTGTTGGTGGCAATATCTAATTAAAATAATGTGATAGTATCTTAATAAGGCTCTTAAGTGAGGAAGCTGGGTATTGAATAGGATGTGTGATTTATAGAGAGGAAATAATGGTGCTGACTCTGCCTGTTAGGGCTAGGTATATTTAATGTCAATGGCAACAAATAGCAATAAAAGGATGAGGATATCAAGGCAAAATACTGTAGATATTATAAAATTAGAATTTTGAATTGAGCTGACATAAGTACTCTAAAGGAGTCTAAATGAAACGGTACCTGGTGGTCTAGTGGGGTGGCGAGGATGCCGGCTGTCATTCTCGTGGGAATGCCCACTGCCGCTTCCCTAAGCTTTAGTGCATGAATCCTGTTGGTTTTGGCACACGTGTCCATATACCTGTGACATATTGTTTGGCTCCCCGCTGCTGACGTCATCGCACTTGGTGTGAAACTCAAATTTTTAAAGATACATAAATTCCCTTGCCCAACTTAAGTCTATTGTTAGATAGTTCCTTGATGCGATTCTGGTTTAATTTACTGTTCCTAGACCCTTGCCTGTCTATAAATCTTATACATAGTACATAGTAAGTTGGGTTGAAAAAAGGCACACGTTTACCAAGTTCAACCTTCTAACTCTATTTTAATCTGCCTAACTGCAGAGTAAGGGAAAAAACATTTGAATCCTCTCCAATTTTACTCAGGGGGGGGGGGATTACTTTCTGACTCCAAGATGGCAATCAGTCTAGTCCCTGGATCAAATTGGTCTGTCCTTGACCATTCCTATCTGCTACCTGAACTGTACATTTTCTGTTTACTGACTTTTCTTCCAGATCCTGATTCTTTACTACACTGTCTGACTGGTTATTGGCCTGTTTCCTCGACTACGCTTTGCTCTAACCCCATTACTCCTGTCACATGTTCCAGTTCCCTTGCCTGCCCAGGACTCTCTCCTTGGTTCTCTCTCTTTAAGATTGGGCTGTATCTGAGTAGCAAAGGGCTCCTCCCAATGTAAAAGGTGGTTGTTAAAAGCATAAGCATGAGCCGTGACCAGAACCTTGACGCATGTTCTGGGTTTTGACATACCGAACATGATGAAAATGATATAAACGGGTATATTGGAGAAAAGTCTACATTAAGCTAGATCTTTTCCTGTTTAAGAGTTGCTTGAAGGGTTCCAGTGAGAATGCCATGTTAATCCATTGCAATACTTCTGAAAAGCCTTTAGATGTTCTTGAAGTAGCTGTTTTGTGTGGAGATTATGAAGAACTAAAATATGACTTCAGGACAGCTGCTAAAGTCCAAATCAGACAACACGAAGCAAATATTTGTAGAACAAAAGGAATCATACAAAATCTCAGAACTCTCGAGCTATCTTAATCTATTTACCTAAGATGAAAGTATCTCGAACAGCCTGTAGACTTCAGCTTAGATTGCACGTTTGTTCCATCTACACAGGAAGTCACCTGAATAAGAATAAGACATTGAAAAATGACTAATATCAAAGAGCAAATAAACGTAATATTCGTCTGAGGTAAAACAAAGAACAACAAACCAGATTGCTATAAGGATGGCAAAGTAATTCTCAAATTGCTCATATAGCTTAAACATAGATCTTTATTGAAAAATTAGCATGAGACATGAGAACCTCTACTCTTATTTTGTTGGCTTGCTAGAAGGCTGGTAGCAAGTTACAGCATGTTTTTCCATAATACTTACTCTTTTGATTTGCAGAGATGACATGGGTGTACACTTACACCACCTTCATTTTTGTGCATTTGAAGTTGAATAACAGCAATGAGTTACAGTACAGAAACAATATTCAGAGGGCCCTATTTGGTCAGGGCAATTACTTTATTATAAAGCAATTTTCCCCTTGTGCCACTCTGCACTGCCCGTAGTGCCATGTGACAATTGTGTATGGCAATCCACTGCCTGTGTAATGCAATCTAAGCCTATGCTAGTGCTTTTAATAATCATAAATTAAGCCTTGTAAATATATTTGAATACAGTATAACAGCTACAAACCACCTTCAAAAATATATTTTGGCTTTGTCTAGAGAGAACTAGTTTACTGTAATTGTCTGTTCTGTAAGCAACTAAAAAGGCTAAAATAAGGTGGCACCTACGTTTCATATAAAGACATTTGAAATGATCCATGTGAATTATGGTTAGACTGAAATGATGGCTGTTCACAACCTATATATTGAGTGATGTTTTTTCACACAGGCTTATGATGCATTTGTATTGATTTACACATCAATAGCATTGAGCAGTAAATTAGATAAGGAATGATGGATGATTTGTTCATCTTTGCTTTTAAGTAGAACGTCTCTATACCTTAATCCCTCCTCTTAGATGAATTCCATTTTGAAGACTAACAATCAATGGATCGCTTCAGAATATTATTCATTTTTGCTTAGATGATTCAGCCTTATAATACTCAAAGCTTCATTAACCCATTATTTTTTTCATGTATATTTTTGTTTTAGAGAGATTAGAGATGAACATGCTTCAGAAACCTTTTATGTTCCATTAAAGATACCAATCGGGCTTAAAAACTTTTTAACTGGTAGGTGGGGTGGTTGAATGAAGTTCCTTCAAAACCATAGCTCATCAGCTGGTCCTCAAAATTAATTTTAGAAATTATTAGTCAACAGTGATTTTTATAAATCAAAAAAGTGATTTATAGAAAAGTAGCAGTGGTAATTTGTAAGTAACAGAATGTCAAGGCAATATCAGAGTCAATGGAAGAGTAAAGGTTAAGCAACTACAGAGTATCATGCACCATTACTTGTAGTAGTTAGGAAAGGTGAGAAGGAACTAGGTGTAACGGTTGGCACCCTAAATCTAGAACCGATGCCAAGCATCCTAGTCTCGGCTCGTGCTTCTGCCTGTAGCAGCCGCCTTTGGCTTCGGGAGGAGCCCTCAGCTACTCAGATGCCACCAGGTCTTAAAACGAGAGGTGCAAGGCGAGGGGTTCTAAACAAGCAGAGGGGCACAACGGTAAAGCAAGAGTCTTTGGGGTGAAGGTCACAGTACAAGGTGTAAAGAAGAATCGTAGTCAGATCAGGCCGAGTCGCTGCAGGCGGAGAACAAGCTTCGTCAGGCAGGCAAGGGTCAAACCGGGTAATCAATCAGAAGGGATTCAGCAGAAGAGGTAGTCGTATAACAGGCAATGGTCAGGAATCAGGAGTTCAGAATAGTTGTTAGCCAGGCAGGGGTCAAAACAGAATAACAGATTGCAATAAGTTCAGGAACCACAGGAAACAGATCCTATCATGGGCAGTTTGCACAAGACTGAATTCACCTTTTATACCCTAGTCTTTTCGTGCCATTGCGTCGTTTTGCTCATTGGCATCATCACGCCAACGCGTCCGCGTCAATATAGGAAACAAGATGCGGGCACGCACGCCCTAAGAAACAGCAATGGCGGAGGAAGCACGTGGCGGGCATCCCCGCCGCACCACTGGACCACCAAGGAGTGTTGTTACACTAGGGATGGGCAAAGTTGTTTGCCTTGTTTCGCCGAGGAAATGACGCCCATAGACTTGTATGGCATTGTGCGTCAAAAAAAATGGTGCTTGTCAAAAAAAAATGGTGCTTGTCAAAAAAAATGCAAAAGCAATTTTTTGCCAAAATTAAACTGGTAAAATTCGCCCAAGGCTAGAAGGAATACTTTAGCAGTAGAGAAGAAAGAGTCCCTTTTTGGACCATGGCCTCTAAAATATAATAAAATAGAAAAAAACTTTTGCAATGAAAATGACATGGTTCTATTATTTTTTACAAATTTAACAAAGTCTTGAAAAATAAAATAGCTTGAATATTAAGAAAACACCTCTTACTGACTTGTATAGATGCTTGCCAGGTCTTAGCAGGCCACTTTTTCTTCAAATTTTCAATATTCATTTTGATTGATAAATCTTTAAAATCCTTGAGAACTAAGATTTGTAAAACATGTAACATAATGTCATAATTAGGGATGTATAGAATTCATTTTTTTGTAGGGATTTGATTGAATACCAACTCTTCCATGAAGGATCCAGCCAAATCCTGCAAATGTAAATTTACAAAATCCTGGACAACCCCTCAGCAATCTCTGTATTGGCATAATCTAAAGTCATTTGATTTTAAGGATTCAGCTAAATCCTGCCAAATAAATGCTTGAATTCTCCTAAATCTAGAGCAATGTCTGAAAATGGTGCATATCAGTTTTTAAGAAACAATCCCCTTTGTTGTGCCTCTTTAAAATGCCTTTAAAAGAGACTTGGATGTACATTCGGAGAAGCCAAATCTCCAGTAAGTTTATTTTATGCATGGTTTAGTCCAAATTCACTATGTAACTTGGTAGCATAAATTATTTACAAAATATAGAACTTCTGTTGAGTGAAATGTTGAACAATATAATAAACTATTATTTTTGGTGTCCATTTCATTGATAGGGACAAAATAATTGTTGCTTCATTCATGATATCAAAGTTGCAATTTTGTTTAGTCCTAAAATTACTTATAAAAGACTAATAATATGTTTGAAAGGTTTCTAATGACCGGCTGCAGGTTAGCAGTTAGGCTCTGTTGGTGAGCAATTAATTGTGTCCATCAAGTATTTCCATTGTAATTATGTAACTATCAACATAGACGTTGGCTGTAAGCTGTTTGTTTATTCACATTTCAAAGTGGCTGTTAAAGCCTAACGTATTTCATGTAAATAACCATGACAATAGATGTTTTTCAGTATAAACTGCCATCAGCACTACCCTAGCATAAATTCAATATTTAATTTACATTACACTTCTCTCTGCCTGTGCCTTAGTCAATGGCTATTGCCGTATGTATGGGTCTAACATAAATTAGTAAGAGGTTTGAACATCAAATAATTTGCATATGAGCACTCATCCCACTGGATGACAAGCTCTAGTGGTAAATATAGGTGACCATTAGATAGTAAGCAAATATAAATTTTATCTGTAACAGCATCGTGTGGATGACAAAATAGGTCTCCACATTGCTTATATTGTAGAATATAATGTGTAAAATGTTCTGTTTGGTTTCTGTCAGTGGGATCCCATATTTACAGTACTTGGAAACGTGCTACAGAATGCATTGCAGTGCCATAGTACAGACCTAGGTATGAGGGCAGGAATGTCATCAACTTGACAAAATAATGACTACACATACTGTACTCAGCTACATACACTTCATACACTTTCTTTTGGATCTTTGAAGGGCTCTAATAATGTTGTACTTTGAACTAGACGACACAACCATAATTAGAGAGGTGGTTTAGGTGTTGAGCATTTTGTAAGGTTAAGTTAGTTAATGTCACCTACACAGAATTAGAGTGCTCACCTGAACGTAATTACCCTCTCGGGTGCCGGGTGCTAAACAGTCCACAGGACCTCCTGCTCAAGGTCCAAATAACTTGAACATCCAAAGAAAACTGTAGCACACCGATCAAACTTGTCTTGTGAAGAAAAGTGTTTTTATTGGCTCACGGCAGACATAAAGTTTTTGTGCCATGTATGCCAAAGAATCCTTTGTACTTGACAGATTACTGTTATACATTTTAGTTAATCTTAAGAAATTGTGTATACAAGTGAAACTGAAACAAAAAAAAGGGTATTCAGTGGATTGTTTGAAGAATATAATTCTCATGGATTATATTTGTTTTAGTTGGATGAAGGCTCAAAATGTAGACCTCATCTGCAGATGGCACCTGCTTCTTGAAGGGTTCTTGACGGTGCTTGCTGAGAACAAGCATGGGCAAGTTCTGTAGGGTGTAGTGCAAATCTGTATCCAACACAGCATCTATTGCCATTTTTTAAAGAAATAAGAAAAAAATAGACTTTACATGTTGAAAAAGGTTTATTTTTTTTATTTATGCAAGGATAATAGAAAACATTTGCTTAGGGATTTTAAGCTCTGTGTGACCTGATATTCGCATACACAACATACATAAGACAAAAGAGGGAGGGGTCAACTGTGTCCATTCAAGGCCAATGTGCTGCAGTTAGTGTTCAGCAAAATGGCAAAAAAATTAGCAAAACACATTGAAGTCAAAGGGCGGCAATTTTTTTTCTACATGCAACAATTTTTTTTTATGCGAGAACATTTTTCTCACTCCAAATACATTAAAGTTAATGGGAGTTTTTTCTTGTGGTAAATTTTTTGTCTCTGTGACTTTTTTGTCCAAATGCATTAAAGTCAATTGGCATTTTACCTTATGATGACTTTTTTGTCCAAATGCATTAAAGTCTATGGGCATTTTTGCTTATCGCAACTTATTTTGTTGCAGCATATTTTTCCCGCTGCAAATGTTTGCGTCATTTTATGCAAAATTAGCAGGTGGCAAAATGCGGAATTTTGCCGTGAATCCTTGGCTGGTGAAAAAAAATGCTCATCATTAGCTGCAAAGTATAGATAAAACAAAATCAAAAGGATAAAGACTTTTGAAAATGGGGTATTACATTATAGTATAGGCAGGAGCTTCACCTGATGAGAAGGTTTTTGGATCAACCTCAGAAAGAGGAAACTGGGCAGGCATAAAAGCAAATATATTTTGCACTGCAATTTTGCGAATTTATTCACCGGCGGTGAAACACGGACACATTCAATTTGTTTAAGATCTTTATATAAATATCCAGTCCCTCCAGTTCTGTCATACAACAATCCTCCGTTAAAAACTGTACATATAAAGAACAGAAATGGGCTATAAAAAAAGGGCTTACAAAAGCCCTAAAAGATAGATATACATGCTTAGCTTCCATCATGTGTCATTCAGTTGACGTATTGATAAAAGCAGCATCTGCTACTTTAGATTTAAATACATAGCAAATACCCCTTATTGTAAAATATAAGGATATTACAAGTTACCAAGGCTTTCCTTGGACATATGAAAGCTATTATGCAGGTCATGGAACTCCGATGTGACTTTTAATATCCTCAGATATATTATACTATAGTATGCAATTTTCAGCGAATCATGTGACGTAAATTACATCACTAAGCACTGATTATAACGGGTGACATCACTAAACACCATTTATATAGTTAATAAACGACCCCATCTTGTAAAATATAAGGATATTATAAGTTAGTGAGGAGATCAATGACCATATCAAAACACGAGGCTGAGTGTTTTTGCACAGGTCATGGAACTCAGATGTGACTTCTAACATCCTTATATTTTGCAACAGGGGGTACTTTATTTATCATAATATACATGTTTCAGTGATTCACGTGACAGAAATGACATTACTAAGCTCCAATTATAACTAATGACATCTCTAAGCACTGTTCATAAGGATATAATTTACAGGATATTCATGGCTCTTGTGTCTTATATAGTGAATAAAGTACCCCCTCTTGTAAATTATAAGGATATTATAAGTTAACGAAGAGTCGTATGACCATATAAAAACATGAGGCCGAAGGCCTATTGTTTTTTTACAGGTCATGGAACTCCGAGGTAACTTCTAATATCCTCATATTTTGCAACAGGGGGTACTTAATTTATTATAATACACAAGTTTCATTGAGTCTTGTGAAAGAAATTATATCACTACTCACCGTTTATCACTAATGACATCAGTACTCATGGTTTATATAGTGAATAAAGTAGCCCCTCTTGTAAATTATAAGGATATTATAAGTTACAGAGGAGTTTCATGACCATATAAAAACACTATTTATTATAATACACAAGTTTCAGTGAGTCATGTGACAGAAATTACATCAGAACTCACCGTTTACAACTGATGACATCAGAACTCACCGTTAATAAGGATATAATTTACAAGATATTCATGGCTTTTGTTTATTATAAGGATACAATTTACAAGATATTTGTTGCTTTTGTGTATTATAAGTATATAATTTACAGGATATAAATGTTTTTTTGTGTATCATATAAAATATATAATTGAAGTAGAAATTCCAAGTTGCATTATATGCCTCTTTGCTTAAATTCTGAAACTAGGCATGTGAAATCTCTAAAAGTAATAAAAGATGTACAATTTATTTGATGAAGCATGCATTTTAATCAAATATAGTGTTTTAATCATGAAGGTATATATTTTTTTTTCATTTTTTATACTGTATAAAAATTAGATGAGGCTCTAATGGATTTTGAAACCAAATTCTTTTGGGGGAATTTAATTAACTTATGTTTAAATAATTATTTTCTGCTTGTGTCTGTCAGCTTCTGACAGACAACTCAATTAATGTAGTTTCTGGATCTACACAAAAAAGCATGTTTAGGTAAAATTGGACTTTAGCTGCCCTATAGCATTTACATTTTTGTGAGATATTATTTCTGTTTTATATCATTTATTCTTTTAATTGGTACAGGTATGAGATATGTTATCCAGAAACCCCTTATCCAGAAAGCTTCCCAATTTTTTTCCCAAATGGCACCTTGACAGATAGGGGGACGACTGGGAAGTGCTGCTTTGGTTGATGTGGAAGGCAAGGAGCAAATGATAATAACCAGGGAAGCACATTTATTAAAGGTCAAATTATGAATATATAATTGTTTTAACTCTATTTAATTTGAATATACTCAAACTTCAATTGGGGTTATTTAATATAAAAATGTAATATCTTAAACTTGCACAAATTTTACTGACTCAAAAATTCAAATTGAATTTGAATCTAATTTGACTAAACTCGATTCAAGTTTTAAAAAAAACTTAAATGTCAGGAAGACTACTAATGTCTCAATTGGTCCCTGGACCTCTCCCATCCAAATAGTCGGATTTGAGTTGTGAATTTGTGATAAATCTCAAAATTCGAATTTGAATTCAAATTTGAATTGAGTTTGGTTAATTCACAATTCATGATTCATAAAAGAAATTTAAAATTTGAATTTGAATTTGAACAAATTTGCCCATCGTGTTTTGTTTCTGTATTTTTTAGGTTCAAATACACACGTTTTTTTTTCACACATGGCAATACATTGTAAAAATGTTCACAGATGGCAAGAGTGCAAACTTTACCATAAAACTGTACTAGGTGAAAACATTTGCTCATTCCTAAGATATAAATTTCTTGTCATACAATCCATACAAAACCTCTACCCTACAATCATTGCATTAATAAATCACTTCACGCTTTGGAAGTTGTAGTCAGGGATGGGCGAATTTGATCCATTTTGTGAAATGTCGGCGATGGACATTAAAGTCTATGGGAATCAAACATTTTTTGACATGCGGCAAAATTATTTTGACGCACGTCTTTCTTTTTTTGACACATGACACCAAGCAAGTCTATGGGCATCATTTCCGCAGCGTAACAAGGCGATCCCTAGTTGTAGTCCAGAAATAGCCTGTGGTGTGCAGGTTAAACTAACAGATACGTTAGTTAGGGGTACATTCTTGTTTATAGTATGTTACTGATCAAAAAGTAACTTAAAGGGTTACTATCATGGGAATTTTTTTTTTCTTTTCTAAATGCATAAGTTAATAGTGCTGCCCCAGCAGAATTCTGCACTGAAATCCATTTCTCAAAAGAACAGATTTTGTTATATTTAATTTTAAATTTTAACCTGGGGCTAGACAGTCAGTTTCCTAGCTGCCCCATGTCACGTGACTTCAGTCACTCTTTACTGTTGTACTGCAAGTTGGAGTGATTTCACCCCCTCCCCCCCCAGCAGCCTAACACAGAACAATGGGGAGGTGACCAGATAACAGCTCCCTGACACAAGATAACAGCTGTCTGGTTGATCTAAGAACAATACTCAATAGTAAAATCAAGGTCCCACTGTGTAACATTCAGTTACTTTGATTAGGGGAAACAACAGCCTGCCAGAAAGTAGTTCCTTTCTAAAGTCCTGGCTCTTTCTGAAAGCACATGACCAGGCAAAATGACCTGAGATGCACCTACACATCAATATAATATTATTTTATAACTAAAAAAAAATGCACTTGCTGGTTCAGGAATGAACTTTTATATTGTAGAGTGAATTATTTGCAGTGTAAACGGTGTAATTTAGAAATAAAATATACATCATAAAAATCATGACAGAATCCCTTTAATATTGTGATCTTGCATGAATATGAAAAGGCAATTTAGTGCTTGTCCTATTTTAGCAGCTGTAAGCAAGCAAAAGCACAAAATAGCATATGATGGTCAAGTCACATAATCTGGCGTTTCATAATTAACCTATGTATGGGGGAGAGTTTATATAAACGAAAAGAATGTGACTCATAAAGTGATAGGAAAAGGATACAATTATAAGCAATACAAGAAAATTGTCTCCCCGCCCAGTAAAATGACCTAGAACTTGCAAATTAAAATTAATTTAGCTGTGATGAGATTTTTTTTCAACTTTCTAATCCATATTTATGAATGTCACAAGATCTTTTTTTTCACAGAGGAGCAAACTTTAATTCAACCAGAGTCTGTCTTTTGGAATAGAAACAGAAACTCATGTAAGACCTAATTATTTTCATGTTTATTAAGCAATGGCACAGTTTTTTATTGCATGGGGATTATATGGATTATATGAATTCAACAATAATTGGCAAAGAGTGTGAGGTAACCTTCAAAAAGCTCCTTGGACTAATTATGTTTAAGCTTGAAATGATCTTTCTTACAAATTTTAAGGTAACAATGTAAAGGTAATACAGTATATAACGGATATTGGACTATGGAGTACAAATTGAGTTTTTTAATAATCCAGACAAGAATAGAGTTCCATTAATTAGTAGTAAGGGTCACTGCTTATTTAACCCTTAGAATTGTAAATTATTATCTCTGGGATAGCAACTTGCAATTCATTGAACTTTTTGATATTATTGCTTGGGGAGCAAATTACCTCCAAAAGGTATAACACTCTACTAAATGATATTAATTTCCGAGGGAATTTAGTGATATGGGTTGATTAGAGGTGAACAAAACTAAACTCACCATGTGTAATGAGAAGTGTGTAACAAGGTAAAGAGGTATTATTAACATGTATTTATATAGCGCCAACATATTGCGTAGCACTGTAAAGTAAATGTGATTATACAACTACATCACATGAATTACATATATAGAATATATGGAGTAACAAACATCACAATCAATACAGGTACAAAGAGGTGAGGAAGGCCCTATGCATAGGCATACAGTCTAAAGGGAGGGGAGTAATACACAAGGTGTGGGAGTGGGCAAGATCGAAGTAAGTGGGTGAGAAATGTGGTGTTGTATGTGGTGTTGCGTTTGGTAGTTAAGCAGAGTGAGGGTAGGCTTCTCGAAAGAAGTGCGTTTTCAGAGATTTTTTGAAAGCAGAAAGGTTGGGAGAAAGTCGGACAGACCGTGGGAGAGCGTTCCAGAGGAGGGGTGCAGCCCTTGCAAAGTCTTGAATGCGAGCATGTGAGGAGGTAATGAGAGAAGAGTTGAGTAGCAGGTCAGTAGAGGAGCGTGTTATGGAAAAAATATATCTGGAACGGTCTAAATCCTAAGACGGACGAATGGCTAGTGTCAGAGGGTTGATAGTTGTCACCCCCGCCCTCTATGACGCCATAACGCTATATGGCCTAAGGCAGGATGGACTAAAAAGGGCTAAATGGTCTACTGTGGACAATGGTCACTCATATAACTTATACTAGGCCATACAAATAAATGATCACCACTCTGTTACTTAGATTCCAGAGTGTCAGCATAGTGTCAGCAAGTCTCTTATGCCCTTTTGCAGAAGTGTTGCTCAATAGTTGTCTGTACCACAATGGCTATGTTTAGCCAACAGATGTTTACGAGGCTGTGGACAGTTGGAACCAGAAATCTCTTATGTTGCAAAACTGCACATCTTACAGGAATGTACAAATATATGCCAGTAAGTCTCCTTGCCAGACCATGTATGGTATTTCCGTGAACCCCTTGTCATAATTACTGTAAATGCTTTCTGAAAGTTATATAACGCTTGCACCAAGAGGTGGGTCTTTGGTAAGTCCTTGGCTGACATTCTGTGTGTTACTCCAACAGCTTACCCAGACAAAACTGTTATGTTGTATTATGTATGAATAAATTGCCTGACTGTTACTAAAGGTTTTCCTTTACTGAGTTTTGTCTTACACGAGGTCAAAAATGGTATTACTAAAAATACCATCATATGGTGACCCGCCGACTGTGATTCATTTTTTTCCAGTCAATTTTTTCAGGCAATGGAGGGCTCCAGGCTGTGGCCATTGGAGTGTACCCGAGGAAGCTTTGTTCTCGGATGTCGATAGTTTACCCGTGGATATTTTCTTTTCCAGGACGGTTTCCCCGTAAAGCTTTACTTTAACGGATGATGGATACACGCGCGTAAGTACCCCCCGGGGTGGGGTATATATGTTTTTCTAACTTCTTCTTTTTGCCTATTGTTTTGTTAATTGTTGTGTTAATCAGCTGAAATTATCTGCCATTCATGATAGGAATCTGCAGTTTCCTTCCTGTTTTTGTATTTTGTACGTCTCTTATTCCTTATCATGAAGTGTAGTCTAAAACATCTTGAAATAGAAATTACACGTGTACTGTATGTTGTTTGATGAATGCAAAAGGATCCATGAATGTTGAATGTTTGCCTAGCCGAGTGCGTGAATAACTTTAGTGTAACTGTCATATGTGTAATGGTGTGTGAGAGAATGTGTGGCTCTATCTCAGAGTCTGCAGGCCAGAAATACGGAAAACGAGGTTTTCTGAAGGAAATTCTGTAGAGTGTGAAGTGTGAATCACTTTCCTGTCCGTTTGAATTGTCAGATGAAAAACGAGAGTCATACAAACATTTAGGTTTTGTCCATCTGCAACTTCAAACCTGTTTTCTCCCTTTCCACTCAATTGTAAGTCTGTTCTAAATTACAGAGAAAAGTATAACATAATTTTTTCCTGCAGGTGACTCCAGTTTATATGTTTGTTTGCCCTGTTTGTTTTATAAACCAATGTTAATAGCTCGCTGCTAAGCTTTTTTGCATCCTACAGGTCTGTTAGAGCATATTTAGAATGTAATACTTGTGTGTATGTTAGAAAGAAAAGGACTTGACTTGACTTGACTTGACGGTTATATGACTTTGATGTGTCGGTAATGAATATGTTTGCCTTACTGTTTTTGGTTCTCTTTAATGTTTAAATGTTTTAGTAGGTACCTCTGGTAATGTAATATTTGTTCTATGGGTCTATCACTAAAATATTGTCATTTTGTCTTAGACTATCATGTCACTATTCGTATCCTATCCTAACATTGTCTTCTTTGTTATTATTCTCGTAGTAACATTAGTTCTCTTGTGTATTTCTGTTTGTGAATGGGTTACTCGTGAATAAGGTTAATTCACTCCACTTGTCTTTCTTGTGTGAACAGAAATATTAGTGTTGTCTCTTTAAATGTTCTCTGTTATAGTTTTTTGTCTCAAACTAAACTTACTTCTCTTTTTTATCTTTATGTGTCAGATTGATAACTCTTTTTTTAAGTGTATTATGTTTGACTTGTGATCTGAAAAAAAACATGTTCCATCAGTTTAGAATATCTAACAATCCTCCTAGATATGCTAGTTGAGTGCCCAAAACATTTTAAGTTTCAAAGCCTTTGTTAAGTGTCACAGTGGAGGGGACAAGACTGCGTTTTCCTGGCCAGAAGGCGATAGTATTCTTCCCTCACAACTTGAAATTCTACTGTGACAGATAAAGGATATGTGTAAGGGCAGCTATTTTACTATAAACATTGCATGCCATTAGATATAGCAGGCTTTTGCCAACCAATAGAAAGTGATATTTCTCACATATGCTTCTTCTGAGACATTACACCTATTCTCTGCTCCTTGCTCAGCAAACTTAGATCCAGTCCTTTATATGGATACTAAGGAGCAATTAAATGCCAAATTTGAATGTGCCTATTGGCAATTTTAGAGTGACACAGGGTTACACAATCTCAGAACTTTTGGTTCCACAGACGGTGCAGCCCCCAGTAATGAAGATTCTTATTGAGCTAATGGTTCAGAATGTTTTAAGCTTATTAACAGTAGTACTTCCCCTGAATATTCTGAAGACACACGTCCTGACGACCACATAAATCATGGTCAGTTGTTTCACACTGAAGTACTTAACGGTGCATTAGACTTCCAGCACCCTTTAAGAGGAAATCTAATTCAAAGTCCAAACAATAACAAGAAGGATTCTGTTTGCTGGTACTGTCATAAAAACTACATTTCCCAGAATCCTCCGTTGCACAATATTTCAGATGCTCAACTTCTCTCACTGTTTTGTAACTTCCTCTTTTGTCAGCCCGTTGGCTCAGGAAATTTTAACCACAGCAAATATTTTTAACTTTACTATTTCATATTCATCTGTATTTTTTTTCTGTATCTCCTGCATCTGGATCTTTTTCACCAACATGAAGGTAAACTTGATGCAGTTTGATTCTATACCCGATTCACTCATTGGTACAGGTTAAATTATTTTTATTATTCTCTAGACAGATGTGAATCTATTATTTCATATTATTGTACTGCATTTGCAGTACAACAAGAGGGGAGTATTATATTGTGGGTTATGTTGTTGTTAATATTTTTTCTAATTAAATAAGTTTCAGTTAATAAAAATGCAGCTTATGTGCTTGTGCCGCTGCTACAGAAAAATTCTCCCGTAATCTTTGCACTTGTGTATCTTGCATCACAAGCCTGCAAGTGTAAGAAAATGCAGAAGTGACTTAAATTTATTGTTGATTTTGTCTGATAACCAGTAATTTCACTACCAAATTTGTAGAAATAAATGATGCTACTAAAATGGGTCTATGTCATTCTCATTTAGGCTAAAAATATAAAAATATATATATAGATACAAGAGAGAACTTGTTAAATGTTTTTCCTGGTTATGATTAATCAATATTATTTTGTTATAAGAAGGAAACATTACAGGTTGTATTTGATAGTTTACATAATTAAATTTTCGATTCTGTTACAAATTTGCAAATATCACTGATATTAAGTGGAATTGTGTCTTTGTACCATCCCACTTCCAACAACACAATTTCTGGCAGCATTTGGTTGGATTTATTCCCAGTTGTCCTGTCAA
Source organism: Xenopus laevis (assembly GCF_017654675.1). NCBI lineage: Eukaryota > Metazoa > Chordata > Amphibia > Anura > Pipidae > Xenopus > Xenopus laevis. The sequence goes on from NC_054373.1 coordinate 19,079,185, forward strand.
TTCTCTGCAACAATCCTATCAGGTGTTGTGGACTTTCCCCATTTGAATTAAACACAAGAAAACGAACGTCCTTCACTCATATCATAAATGTACAACCACTTCTCATTACTGACAGTTCATACAGTAGTTTCATTAGAGTTCTTTAGCTAGTACATTAGACAAGTCAGTATTACCAGAACACCAGATATTGTCACATTGTCTCTTTGTTTCCAGGTTGGTGATCTGAGCAAAATTCCATCAGTAGCTGTTGAGATTATTCCAATCCATTCCAAATAGAACAGCTATCATTGATCACACCACTCATTGAAAGAAACTCTACATACATACAAAGAGCCATTTCCAAGTTTGCCATTCATATCTGTGATGCCTTTACATTTTTGCCTATCCTAATATCGAAACTATGGACTGATTATGAACTCCTAAAAAAAAAAAAAAAACTGTACAGAGACTGCTGCATTGACTGAATACAAGTGACTGTTGAATATTTCTTCATATGCCTATCCACCGCCATGATGTCTCTCTGATTGGACTTTCCCCTATAATGAACTGATGGACTGATATTGAAATGGGTTAATTTTAAGGTTTAGATTCATACAGTATTGAATGTGATATAGTTAAATTGTGTGCAATTTATAAGAACAATGGGAATGTGATAATGTAACATTTTCTCTATATGTTTAGTTTTAGATTAGTTATGAAAACAACAAAGGTAAAATTGTATCTGGTTCAAAAGTTTTTAGAAGGGAAGTTTCCTGCAATTACTTATTATTGTATTATTGCCCCAGGTCCTCAGCTCTATATGTAGCCGGTTGTGTGTAAACAGCACTGACATAGAAAAAATGATAAACCCCATAATAATAGAACTCTGTCATGTGCTAATGTTAGAATTGAGTAGAGTCTAGATTCCAAGACTAGTCCCGCCCATAATGTTAAATCTATAAAAAATATAAATCTTATCACCGTCATAAACTAAGCTCTATAGTTAGTATAGATATGGGTATATAGAATTTGTGTGACAGTAGGGAGGGCTGTGTGTATGGGGCTGGGTTTTCATTTGGAGGGGTTAAACTTGATGGACTTTGTCTTTTTTCAACCCAATTTAACTATGTAACTATAAACATAGAGGTTGTTCAAATAAATAGAGTAGCTGACCAGAATAGTATGATTTTAGATTAGTATGTGTTTTGATAGGAAAAAGAAGGTTGTACTCATATTGTTTCTGAAATGTTTGTTGAATGTCATATAGTCAAAGTTTTAGAGCTGCAACAATAAGTGTAATCTTTTTATAAGAACAGTTCAGTTATTCCAAATGATTAGGTAAAATTTTATAGCTGGTTAAACAACTCCATTGAAAGTTTCATTAAGTCTATCCATGTCATCTTAGCATTAATACTTGGTCTATATTTCTCCGTTAGAATTTGTGCTATAAGCACCTCCCCCCGACTTCTGCTCACATTTGATTTACATCTATAAGCTAAAGCTTTTCTCAGCCATGTGTGGGGAGGTTTGAAAGAAAGAAAGAATAATTTTTTACTTTTCAATAGTGATGAAATCAGTATTATATTAGTCTCTTATAACATGTTACATATATATTATATATTCTTTGTCATTTTATAGGGTTTTCTGTTCCCAACTGCACTTAACCAAGTTATTTCATGAAACAGGATGTATCTGTAGCTCCCTAGCTTCCTGTTTTTTCTTTTCACTGATTTCAGCTTTCAGCTGCACTTCTGTATTGGTGCTGCCACGACAGTTGAACTGTAACTCACAACAGCGTACACCACTGTCCCATTTATAATAGACCTCCCTTGTTCCTGGGGGTCCTCTCAGCACTCTTACTGTGCCTGTAATTACTAATGTGAAATGTCTTACAACGTTTCAAATGAGGAATGTTATGGAAAAAATATATCTGGAACGGTCTAAATCCTAAGACGGACGAATGGCTAGTGTCAGAGGGTTGATAGTTGTCACCCCCGCCCTCTATGACGCCATAACGCTATATGGCCTAAGGCAGGATGGACTAAAAAGGGCTAAATGGTCTACTGTGGACAATGGTCACTCATATAACTTATACTAGGCCATACAAATAAATGATCACCACTCTGTTACTTAGATTCCAGAGTGTCAGCATAGTGTCAGCAAGTCTCTTATGCCCTTTTGCAGAAGTGTTGCTCAATAGTTGTCTGTACCACAATGGCTATGTTTAGCCAACAGATGTTTACGAGGCTGTGGACAGTTGGAACCAGAAATCTCTTATGTTGCAAAACTGCACATCTTACAGGAATGTACAAATATATGCCAGTAAGTCTCCTTGCCAGACCATGTATGGTATTTCCGTGAACCCCTTGTCATAATTACTGTAAATGCTTTCTGAAAGTTATATAACGCTTGCACCAAGAGGTGGGTCTTTGGTAAGTCCTTGGCTGACATTCTGTGTGTTACTCCAACAGCTTACCCAGACAAAACTGTTATGTTGTATTATGTATGAATAAATTGCCTGACTGTTACTAAAGGTTTTCCTTTACTGAGTTTTGTCTTACACGAGGTCAAAAATGGTATTACTAAAAATACCATCAAGCGTAGTAAGCGAGTGGGTGAGTATATAGAGATGAGTTCAGAGATGTAGGGTGGAGCAGAGTTGTGAAGTGCTTTGAAAGTCAGTGTCATTAATTTGAATTTGATTCTGAAAGGTAACGGAAGCCAGTGCAGGGATTGACAGAATGGCGAGGCAGAGGAGGAGCGGTTGCTGAGGTGTATGAGCCTCGCAGCAGTGTTCATTATGGACTGGAGAGCTGACAGTCTCTGGAGGGGGAGGCCAATTAAAAGAGAGTTACAGTAGTCTAGACGCGATATGATGAGAGAGTGAATAAGAATTTTGGCAGCGTCTTGGGTGATGAATGATCGTATTTTGGATATGTTCCTTAGGTGGAAGTGACATGATTTAATAAGTGACTGGATATGAGGAGTGAATGACAGGGCAGAATCTAGGTTAACCCCAAGGCACCGGGCCTGGGGAGAGGGGGTGATAGTGGAATTGTTAACTATGATAGATACTTCGGGGAGGTACCAAAATACAGTATCTACAACATGTAGCGAGACAAATTTTTTGACCACTGCTATTTGTGGCCATACCCCAGAAATATCACATCCATTTTACAAAATTTGGCAGGTAATGGAAAGCTTGAACACATTTCTGGGGGCATTGGGCCATATTTATGTGTTGTTTTATAATGAAGGTGAAATTGTCCTTCAAGCTTTGAGTCTCAGTTCCCCCAAGAGACTTGTTTATTGTATTAGTTATAGTTATAACAAAATGCAGGTGCAGAGTATTCTGGGCTCTCTGCCAAATGCCTCTTATTTAAAGGACCAGTAACATCAAAAAATTAAATTGTTTTAAAGTAATAAAAATATAATGCAGTGTTGCCCTGCACTAGTAAAACTGCTGTGTTTGCTTCGGAAACATTACTATTGTTTATATAAATAAGCTGCTGTGTAGCCATGGGGGCAGCCATTCAAAGGAGAAAAGGCTCAAGTTACACAGCAGACAGCAGATAAGCTCGGTCTGTCTAATGGTGTTATCTGTTATCCATTATCTATCCTGTGCCATTTAGCCGTTTTTCAATTTCCGCCATTGATACACAGCAGCTTGTTTAAATGAAGTATAGTAGTGTTTCTAAAGCATACACATCCGTTTTACCAGTGCATGACAACACTACATGATATTTTCATTACTTTAAAACACTTTCAGTTTTTGGTGTTACTGTTCCTTTAATTAAGTTTCAGAAACTGTGCATCTTTTTCCTGGTATCGAAGCAAGAGATCAAAAAGGCTGAACTGTCTAAATCGGAGCTGTCTCATGCAAATTGGGGCAGTTGGAGGTGTGGTACTACTGAAGTGGTGCAAAGGAATGATAAATGGCAGTTTACCATGTGTCAGTCTGATGGAAAACAGAACATTACCTGTCTGAATGCGTAACACCAATGGTAAAGTTTCTAGGAGAAGAAATAATAGTCTGGAGCTGTTTTGTACATTTTGGACTAGAATACTTGGTTCCACTGAAATCACACCATAAAGCTGCAGCATATAAAAGCCCTTTCCTGTTTTAATGCTATAATACCCCCATACAAAATTTTCTGCAGAAGTCATTATTTGGCAAATTTAATGCAGGGAAGTGTTACTTACTCTTTCCCTAAATGCATAAGCCTTTAGGGGAAAATTCACTAACCTCCAAAAATTCGCCAGCGTCGGCTTCACTCTCGCTAGTGTTGGCTAATTTGCATATTGCGGGAAGTTAAAGTACAATGGACGTATATGTTGCAGCAAATACATTACATTACACAAGCCCAGGAAACCTTAATAAAATAAAATAAAGTTGTTATATTGCCCTACACATGAGCCCAGTGTATAGTTTAGGTGCCATATGTTAGGAAATGTAGGGGGGAAGCCGGTTACCCCAAAAAACTATTTTTAGAGGAAGTCCTATCTACTCTATTGCACTTCACCTGGTCTGAGGTGGTAAAGGCAAGTCTAACGCAAGAGGTAACGTTCAGTAAAATCCGCATCTTAGTGAATTTGAGTAGTTACATCCATTCGCCAGATCACAAATTCGCCTGGCGTTAGGGAGCGAAGTACCGACTAATGCAGTCATCACTGGATCCAAAGGCCACACCACAAGTGTCTGGGCTTCAAAACGGAGACTTTGTTCAGCTTCCCAAATGAGGCCTAATATTTTGGAATGGCAGCTCTGTGTTTTCATTTTACCATCAGAATTTGTAACTCATGCATTTTTATGCTTAAATACCTTATAAACTGACCAATGCAAAAATAACTTTTATCTGTTGTATTATGTATTGGCATTATACAAGAGCTATGAACAAAGTAGTGACACAGTAATGTGGGCAGACACGCCTGCTTATTACATTTTTATAAATTAAACAGGGATTCAGAAGAGCACACTTAATTGGATGGGCTTATACCCTAAACACCACAGAACGATATATTTCATACCTTTATGTCAAAACAATTGCTACATGAATACATTTGTGTAGTATCTGTTTAAATGGATCTAATGGTGGATAACACCAGCAGAAAGAATGACGAGATGAAAATGGAAGCCCTCTCTCCAAGGTGCATGCAAAATGCTTACTTTATTGCCTTCCCTGCTGTGCACTATTGTTTGACTCACAAGTCATTTAGTCTTTTTTAAAATTATCAGATTCAGTCCACTTACCTTCTCTTCCCATTTCTCCATTATTTTTACAATGCATATATGGTAATGGTTTCTTGGATTTTATTGTGTTAAAGCACTCTATTGACCAGATTTGCTCTCTAGCTTTAGAGATTGTATTTATGACTGGCTATTTTGATATTTAAATTGGGGTCTGAGAAGCAAAGAATGCCATTCACATTATTGTTTGCTGTAAGCAGAGTCTTTAGTGCTGACAACAAATATAGCTATGGCATTATAGTGAATAAAAAAATAAGCTTAAAGTCAAAATTATACATGTAGAAATGATTTTAACAAGTCATTACTGCTACTCTTGCTTTTTATCTTTGTTCCAGAATGGCAAAACAAAGAAAAACAATTTCAAGCTAAATACATACAAGTAAGGAGGAAATAAGTAGGTACTGTACACATCATGCCATGCACATGTTTAGGGGCCCATTTACTAACAATCAAATTGTGTTTTTTCCACAAATCTCTAAAAATGTGTGGTTTTCCTACATTTTTAAAAAAAGCTGTAAAAATTTGAGATTTATTAAGGGTAGAAACTACAAAAAACTTTGTCAGGTAAAAGTTGTTGAGGTCCTATAGAAGTCAGTGAGAGCTGCACTGATCCTAATGGACCTTTGTAAATCAATTCGGACTTTTAGAGGTCTTAAGCTTTTCGGACAATTTTCTAGAGAAAAAAAACTGAAGACCTCTAAAAGTCAGAATGATATGCTAATAATATGAATACCTCTAAAAACTTAAGCTTTTCGGACAATTCCTAGAAAGAAAAAAAACTGGCGTTTTTAGAGGTATTCATATTATTAGCATATCATTCAGCGTTATTTTCCGTTTGTCTTTTAATTAATGTCTTGACATTCGTGGTTTAAGAGAAAGTGAGTTAAGTAGTGGTTCCAAAAACCTTGAAAACCACTAAAATCTGACCTTTAATAATAGGCCTACAAATGAAACATTAAGATATTTAACAGTGTCACAAGGGTATCGTGACCCCTTTGTCCCCAACAGTATACTGAGGAAGGTTTGTTTTTCCCATTAGCTTTTTGAGTCAGAGAAGATGTCTCTAAGCTGTTGTTGGTGACAATCCAGATGACTGGCACCAAATGGAGCATGATTCTATATGTGACCCCCATTCCATAAGATATCCCATGTAATAGTTTCTGGATCTCTTTCTTTCTTTCTTTCTTTCTTTACTATTTACTTGCCTTATTTGAACTCAGCTAATTTTTTATCCTGTCTTGAAATATCTTAATTTGATTACTAATTACTACTTTGTAATTTCCTACTATGTCATTTTTAAATGGATCATTGGATCACAGCATTTTCCTTTAAATTGGATGCTATAGCATGTTGTGCTGTGGTGTATCATTGTGTGCCAGGTTACCTGTGCTGCTGGCTACAAATGAATTATATTTATATTTAGCTAAAATTAAACAGCTACTCATCACCCTTAGCCTTAGATCTTATTTTTTTGTTTTTCTATAAGATTAAAATATTAAGTAGAAAGAAGAAGCAGAAGAGTACAGATAAAAAATCTAGGTATTTAACTCAGGAAATGGGAAACAAAACGATTTTAGAAAGCAGATATGCAAGAAGCAATATAAAGGTCAACATTTTGGAATATTTATCACAAATAGAATTTTGTATATATTGTATATATCATCATATGAAAGACCAACTACAGTTCCAGTTCAATTCCAACTGATGTAAGATGGATCAAACATAATGAAGTTGATGAACAGGTGTTTTGTCTTTCCATACTAAATAAAGTTAATTAGTGGCAACTTAAAGTCCTTGGAGTCTCCTAAGCATCCAGCTGCTGCACACAAAAATATTTAATAGACATTTTGTTGCCTAATACAAGAATATACTACTGGATGTATTGTAAAATAGCTTTCTATTTTATTTAGATGTTAAATATTGGCCCATTTGTTTGAGCTTTCCAGTAAACAATTTTCTGTTTAAGTAAATCCAATCTGTATCCATTTTATAACCTAGTGATTTTACATGAGCTGTACTGTTTGTTTGTGCTTCATAAATATTAAGGTAGTCTACAAAACTACATATTTTTTCAGAAACATATTTTTTCAATAACTCAAAATGGATAAATACGACTTTGTATGGGGAAATATGTAGCCATAAATCTTTGCTAAATAGTTATTGAAAATGTTGATCCACAAGAGGGTAAAGGTGAAAAAAAAAAACAGAAGTCACAGGTGAAAAAAATGCCTTCTTGAGGGCAACTGAACCAGTCCCCAGATCAACTTTGTACAAAGGAGATAATTTCAGTGACTTTGTATTGTCTCACTTTCTAAAAAAAAAAATCGAACCTGTTCTTGAAACTATTTCATGTATCTGCTAGAATATTCTCTGGGACAGAATTCAACAACCTAACAGTTCTCACTGTGAAAAGCTCTCAACAAGAAAGCTCTTTTCTTCTAACTTGTTAAATGAATGCCCTCATGTCAACTTAGTAGCTCTTCTTTGGACTTTCTTTATTTCATAAATATCCTTTTTAAGGACTGAAGACAAAAACTGCACTGTGTATTTTAGATGGGGACATACCAATGCTTTGTAAAGGGGAGAATGGCCTCTTAAAACCATCCTGGCCCTTCCTGCTGCTGACTGACATAGCTTCCTACAGCTAAGTTAATCACCCCAGGTCCTTCACCATTAAGGATATGTATAACATAAGGGTATAAGTACATATTTTTGTATCCAGAATGCATAACCATAGCATTTATTAACTTTACATCTCATCTGTCACTTAGCTGTCCAATCTACAAGTTTGTTGAGATATCCCTGTAAAAATGCCAAATCATCATCATGGATAGAATTGGCCTGTGAAGTGCATCTGTAAACACAGAGGCATTGCCTACAATACCCTCCCCCTCATCATTAAAGGAATAATATACACCTAAAATACCTTTGCTAAAAAATAACACAATAAATAGGACTTTTGTTAATATTACATTCTACCTATTGTTTTAATTTTTATACAAAAAAATATATATTTGCCTTTTGAAATGAGGGCTACTGTATTTTCACTGAACTCTCCTTCATGTATAAAAAGGACAATGTCCTGTTTAGTGATATAAATAACAGCAATTATTTAATTTTATTTAAGTTCTTAATTAAAACAACAGGTAAAAAGTATGTTCAGCACAACCCTTAATTATTGAGCTTAAGTTGAAAATGAGTGTAGTGCCCCTTTAATGAATACAGAAAATGAAAGTTTACCCAATATAAAAACCTGCAGAACTCAAAGTAGAAAAGTTCCACTTTGACAACCACTCTCTGTATGTGACAGACTAATAGACCTTGGGGGTCATTTATATACACTGGGTAAATTTGGACCCTGGCATTACCAACACAACAATTAGATTTTTTTTTTTTCATTGCAGCTGCAATTCTACCTGCAGCTGGCTGAAATAAAATGAATCACTGATCAGTTGCTATGGATTACTGCCCCTGTGAAGATTTGCCCAGTGTGTATAAATGAGCCCCCTTTTCCTTAAGAGCAAACATTTATGTAGCATGTATCAAACGTTTTTGTGACCCCACTGTCCAAGTTCATCATAAAAACTATTACATTTGTCTGACATAATCTGGCCTTCTAAAGGAGAAGAAAAACCCCCTCCCTGCTTCCTCTCCACTTCAGATTTCTTTGTGAAGTGATCACCAACACTTGAGCTTTTGGCGCATGCATAGTAAGAGTCAGAATGCTCCATGAATTACCGAAGAGAAAGAAGAGGATCCGGAATTGAAGTAACTGCAGCAGCACTCTGTTCTGTGATAAATGATATTTATTCGTGCATCGGCAACATTTCGAGCTATACCAGCTCTTTATCGAGCCTGGGCTTGATAAAGAGCTGGTATAGCTCGAAACGTTGCCGATGCACGAATAAATATCATTTATCACAGAACAGAGTGCTGCTGCAGTTACTTCAATCCATGTGTGAGAACCTTTTGCAGAGAGGAGACAGCGTGCACCTGTGACTTCAAACAGTGATTGGTGTGAGTGTGGCTCTTTATCTTTGAATTGAAGAGGATCCGGAAGATACCAAAGCTATTGAACATGGCGCCCCTGAGCTCCTATGCGCTACTCTGCATATATATATATATATATATATATATATATATATATATATATATATATATATATATATATATATATATATATATAGGGTGGCAAATAGGGGCTTTTACATTTACTGTAGGGGGGTTACTTCTTTTTTTAAAGCCATGCTGATTACTACCTGCAAACATTCAATTAGTTTGTCCACAACAGATGTCACCCTTGAAAGTCTGTGATTGAATGAAATGGTAGTCCTTAAATAATGGAATTATATCAGCTTTCCTCCAATTCATTGGTATCAGATCAAAGAGAGTCTGGATGAAATTAAACAGCGTCCTGGATGAAACTAAACAGAATTTTCTAAGGTGCTGATTTAATAGTGTTGAGTTGATTTTTTTCCACAATTCAAGAAACAACACAAACATGAATATATTTAAAAATATTTTTCAGAAACTTTAATCAAGATGTATTAAAGAAAAAAAAGGTGAAACATTGCCAAAAACTTGGCAAGTAAAAGCTTGTAAGTTTCTATAGAAGTTATTTGGAATCTAATGTATTTATTTTTCCCTGCTTGTTAAAACATTCAAGATTTTCAGCCTCATTGAAAATGAATGGTACGATGGGATTCTTGTGACTTTTGTATGACTTTTGTATGTATGACTTTTTTCCACAATTCTACCTGCCACTATTCTATCTTAAATAAGCTAGTGCTCCAACAAAAAGAAAATGCTAGAGGGGAAAAAGTTGTCTACTTGAAATGTTGCTACCCTATGCCCAACAACTGTTGAATAATAGCATTTTAATAAATAGAGTGTTGTGACTTGGAATTTTTTAGATAATTCTCACTGTATGTAAACACTAATAGACAGGTACCTGTGGCTTTAAAGATACAATAAGAAGTTGAGTAACTCCATATTGTGTTTCTTTTGAGTATTTAAAGAATCAGCCTACCTGCACATTGTAGGGGTCATTTATGAAGGGCTTGGCTTAAGTACAGGAGCTCTAAAAAGTAAAGTATTTGTGCCTAGATATTCCAGTGCTGTGAACTGTTCCAAAGTGCAAATCAAATACTGTAGCCCACTGCTGAGAGGAGCACATGGACATTTCATAAATAATGCTCAGTCGTTCCTTTGATGGAGGTTGTTCAACTCATGTACTGTATAACAAAATAACAAATGTAGAATCTCACTCTATTGTACCAATGCTGCTATAGAGGCTTTTTCACTTATGCTTATACAAAATAGGTTTACATATCTGGCAATAACCCACACATTAAGGAAAATACACTTAAATGTTCTACTAATGTTTATTTTAAGTATTGGCTTTTGGTACATCCTGGCTGATTCTATTAATACATTTAAGAGGGACATAGCTTTGATATTCTACTGTGACACTAAAATATACAATTAGTATAGATAGATATATATATAGTTTTATATATATATATATATATATATATATATATATATATATATATATATATATATATATATATATATATTTATATATATATATATATATATATAGTTATATATGTTGTTGTATAGATAGGTTGGTATGAGTTTGTGTTTATATTTGCTCTAGGTTTCATTTGGAGGGATGAACTAGGTGGATTTTGGCCTTATTTCAACCCAACTTATCTATGTAATTACAAGAAAACACTGACAGCTCTCCTTTGAAGTTCCAGTAAAATATACATATATTTGCAAAAGTTAAGTTCTTTCTCTGATGTGATATATCTTGAAAAACATTTAGAATATCTCAAAAAGAAAGGGATTAAGTTGTTAAATATATTGATTACTTTACTTTATACACGTATAACAAATTCTGGTGCTTTATGTCATTTTGCTTCAATGGGATTTTCCTTATTAAATTATTCTGACCTGACAGTACTTTAAAAGTAAATATTTCAAATAGAGTATGCTATGCTTTGTACATCCAATGTTGGAATAAGTCACCCATTGCACAGGGAATTAAGGGCTTTCAAAGGCTAAACTACAGCAGTATATCTCTAATATATCCAAAGACAAAAGATTTCATATCTTGACAGGCCATAAAATATATTCATTGCAATATTAAATACTATAATTTAAAAAGAAAAAAAAAAGCTTTGTCTTGGCTACAGTACATGATCTGTATTATTGTACAACCTGGAAAAGCCCTAAAGAAAAGATTTCATACAACAGTAGTCATAAAATGAGAGTTAAATGAATCATTCTAGGGAACAGGTAGCATGTCAAACCTGATTGCTTCATTTAATATAATTGTGCCAACTTTTTTTAACATTGATTAAGGTCAAAATCAGGAATGAAATTAAACTTCTCTTTCACAGTAGGGTTAGCTCAAGGTCTTCTCTGACATATTACGTGCTTATAGAGGGAAAGGTAAAAAAGAGAAAAAGTAAAATACATACTGCAGCTGTAGCTAGCTCAGATATAGACTTGAGCTTTTTTTAATTTTTTTCCCTACATTTCTTCTTGCCAAACAAAAAAAAAAATCTGGTTTGAAAAAGTGTATATACTGTATGCATGTATGATTACATTTAAAGGAACATAATAACTAAATTTGCATTTAACAAACAGTACTAATTTAACTGGCTTCAATTATAGTCGAACAAGAATGCTCTCTTATCTGGCATATCGGTTGTTTCCACTGGTGGAGGCTTATTTCTCCTGTTTCCAAACCATTGACCCAATATCAGAAGTCCAGGAGTGAACTCATTTTGTTTTTTGGTTGTGTCATTGGAGTTGAGTGTCAAATGTCTGCTCCTGTGTGAGGGTTAGATTGACTGAAGTGTGAGGAGAGGACAACTGATGAGGATAAGCCATGTTTTGGTGTTCTAAATAAGTTACTGTTTTGAGATGTTTCTACCAAGTGCATCTGATATAGTGACAACTTGAAGGCTGATCTGATGACTTCATTTTATAGCTTTTAATTAGTCCTTGTGAAATTGGTATATATAGAGTCATTAGTCTTAATATCCAAAGCTCATTGACCACAGACATTGTAATGACTTTGTGCCATAAGCGGAGCATCAATATTTTCCCATGATTTCTATTAATTTTATAAATTAATCAGACCCTCAAAATCCCTTGTGGACCCAGGATTATAAAGGGCATAAAGGGGCCTTGACTGATGTGCATATTTAATATACAGTATATTTTTATCTATCAAGATTTTGTGGGAACTAAAGAGATATTGTGGTAGGGCCAATTAATTATGCCAATTATCTAATAAAAGGATTTTATTTTTTTTCCTCTGGAGCAATTAAGAGCAATGAGGTTAAACTTATGGGGGCAGATTTTTAAAGGTTCAAGTTGTTTTTTCCACAAAAATTCGAGTTTTTGAGTTGTATTGTTTTTTTATCAAAACTCACAATTTTGGGTTAAAAAAAAACCTTTTTTAACTTGAATATTCGAGATTCATTATACCTGACCCTGGAATCGCTCACATCTGAAAATACACCACCTAGAACCTGTCGAGGTTACGAAGAGGTCGCTTAAACCATATGAAGAAGCTAACAGACAAAAAATTATCAATTCACATTTTTTTGGGTTGTGGGACAAATTTGGGTTTTTAACAACACAAGTTTTTTCTTAAGTGAGATACCATTCGAGTTTCGAGTTCATTCGAGGAAAAAACTCTCGAGCTTTGTTAAATAACCCCTTGGTGTTTTAACCACACAAACTATTGTATAATTTAATTTGAATAATTCTACCTATTCAGATAATAAAGGGAAACGGCAAATACATTTTAACTTAACTCTCATTCTACTTATTCAGCTGAAATAAAAGGAAATCTGACAAACACATTTGTCTTATTAGTGATGAATATTTTTTTTTGTCACGCATGGATTCGATATTCAGCATTTTGCCATTGGCAGATTTTTTTCGTAAAACTGCGATGAAAATTTGCCAAGAAAAAATGCCTATTTACTTCAATGCACCTGAGAAAAACTCCAATTGACTTGAATGCATTTTGAGTGAGAAAAAACACAGTGACAATGCATTTGGAGTGTGAAAATTTTTTTGAAAAGTCACCCATAGACTCTAATATATTTTACTACAAAAAAGTCGCCCATAGACTTTAATACGTTCACAATTTTTTTTCTGTTTTTTTAAGCAGTTTTTTTTTACGCAGTTTCACTAATTTTACGCCTAAGTAAAATGGGGCAGATTCACTCATCACTATGAAACTTGGAAGTCAACATTGTTCAATGCATACATTCTTTCCTTGAAATGAAGTAATGATGTAGTACATGAAAAACAAAATACAAGGGTGCCACAAGGTTCTTGCAACAAACATAGAACAAGACAAAGTCCAAGACAAATTATCCGCAGGTTTTACTCACATCGGTTTCTCAAAAGCAAGCGTTACAGGCAACATCACATGCAGCGCGTAACACAGGCTGATGCTCCCCTGAGGACAGACTTGGAAGGAAACGCATGTCACCTCTGCGACACACACCCTGTAGTGGCCTGGATAACCTCAGGGAAATCCTCAATCCAAATTCCCTCTCCACTGGGATCCCTATGCTACAGGCAATATGGCCTGTGAGAGACACCTCCAAACTGCCACTCCTATGTTGGAGATCAGAACTGTTCTTTTTAGCTCAACCTTTACTGACTTACACTCCTAGAGTGTATTGTCATGGGAGCTACACCTACCACTTTCTAATGCCTCATTCAATGAGTCCCTGCTCCCCGACTTATCTCTTGAGGTATGGGTCCCTCTAGGGCAGAATGGCTTTACTGGGTCTTGTTGTACCCAGGCTCCCTGGAAACATTCAGCTGGTTCAGCAACCAGAAGCCAAAGAGAAAGATCCACCCCTTATCAATCACTATATCAAAGTGTAAGAGAAAGTGGTCAAAACACCTCTTGGCCAATAATACATCTATGCAAATTACAACTAACTACATAGGCATCTGCCCAGCAACTAAGTTCATGTCTTACTCCCATATTTTCAGCTGTTCTGAGTGGGTTAACTCCCCTAGAAAGTCTCATCTGGGGAATAAAGTCTCACCTCTGTGAGCAAATATGCTGCTTTGCTCACAGAGCCTTTATATGTGAACAATAAATAGACCCTGGAGTGCCAGCACCTCTGACAATCAATAGTTGAAGATGCTTGATCAATGATGAATCATACAAGAATAAGGGATCTGTACACTCATTATTTTCAAAAGTGTATGAATGCTTTTATTTTTGCAATATTAAAAAAATAAAATAAATGCATTCATACACTTTTGAAAATAATGAGAGTGCAGGCACTCCAAGCAAATTTTTCAAGCAGTATACATCAAGATGACATCACATCCTATATAAAGGCTATGCATTAACACATCTGACACGTGAAACAAACCAAGACTGATCCAATCAGGATTCTATGAATATGTAAATCAGGTTTAATGTATGAAGATCCAAATTAATAAAAAATCTGTTATCTAGAAAACCCCAAGTCCAAAGCATTCCGGATAACAGGTCCCATATCAGTATTTAATTCTACTATGCACAGGTCCCAGGGACCAGGCTTTAAGGCTATTTCATTTAAAAGTATCAGACAACTACAAATGTCTCACTCTTAGTACTATAGGCATATACAGTAGTATCAATACTTTTAATTGTATTATATCTATCTATCTATCTATCTATCTGTCTGTCTGTCTGTCTGTCTGTCTGTCTGTCTGTCTGTCTATCTATCTATCTTGAAATAATGTTTATGCTCTTTTAAAATATGGCATTTGGATTATATATCTATAGTACTGAAATACCATTTAATATAATTGTTATTGTAGTACATTATAATAATGTGTCAGTAATATTTAAGGGTATGATTATGAAACCAAATAATTGCTTAAGCGCTGTGTTTCCTGTCTTCCTTATATTATTGTGGAGGCAAATGCAGCATTAGTTATGAGAGAAGGGTGAAAGGTAAAAATATCTTATTAATTTACATGTTAACAGAAAATTGAGAACATGATTACAGCATATGATTTAGTTACACCCATCTCTGTACTTAAAATAATGTTAATTGGCATTCCAGAAAATTATATGTAATGCACTTGTCATGTATTTGTTCATCCATGAATAGTATCTAATCCTCTATTATGTTGTTGACAAGAATATGATTAATTTCACATATCATAGTTCATTAAAATAATATGCACCTATGCTCTGACTGTGTCTCACTTGAAGGCTCAAATGCTAACATAGTCATGTTCAATTAAGCCTGCTGGAAATTGAAACGTTGAAATTGTTATATTTTCATTCTTTGGCATTTTTATATCCAGATAAATTTAGCATCAAATAAATCAATTATTGAAGGTAAATACAGTGGGATAATTATCAGAGATAGAGAAAATGGCAGGAAATTGATTTACTACCTGGAACGAGCACTTCCATACTGCCATGTTTTATTTTTCTGTAATCAATTACATATGTCATTATTTCAGCTTTCTAAACTAGAAAAATAAAATTATTCTTAGTTTTATGCAAATATTCCTAAGTACAATGCAC
Organism: Xenopus laevis; assembly: GCF_017654675.1. NCBI lineage: Eukaryota > Metazoa > Chordata > Amphibia > Anura > Pipidae > Xenopus > Xenopus laevis. The sequence continues at coordinate 19,095,003 of NC_054373.1, forward strand.
TGAACGGAAAGGTAGTTTGAGTAACTCAATATTAAAATTTCTCAATATTAAAATTATCAATAACAACAACAACTACCACTGCTGCTGCTAATACTGATACTAATTCATATTATCATTGAGGTGATGAGAATAATAAGTATAATTACTGATGATTAAAATGATGACATTGATTACAATAATATGTATGTATTATTATTATTACAGGTATGGGATCATTTATCTGGAAACCCATTATCCAGTAAGTTCCAAATAATGGGAAGTCCATTTTAATCAAATAGATTAAAAATTTTGAAATTATTTTGTTTTTCTTTGTAATAAAACAGTATGTGGAACTTGATGGTAACTAAGATGCATGCATCCATATTGGAGGAAAAACAATCCTATTGGGTTTATAAATGTTTAATTTATTTTTGTAGATATATGGTGCCTTATCCATAAAACCCCAGATCCTGGATAATAGATTCCATACCTGTATTATTATTATTATTGTTATTATTTATTGCTTGAAAAAGTCGGTTCGGGAAAAAACTTGATAAAATCAAGCTAAAACCGGAATCATGCACATTTTTTTTTTGATTTTACACCCGAATCGCTTGGATTTTTCAGGTTGTTGCCTGAAAAGCCTGAATTTTTGGGATTATCAGACAAAACCCAGAGCAGATTGCGATATCTTCAAATTGTAAAAGGGACATCTCTCATTGACTTATACATGAACTCGACAGGTTTAAAATGGCAGATTAGATTATAATAATTTGAGTTTTTGTCCACGAAAAATTTTAGTTTTTGGCCAAAAAACCCAGGACCAGAAAAAAATTAAGATTTAGTAAATAACCCCCTTGGAGTGGATATTGTGTCACTTCCAGCATGCAGAATTAAAAAGACATTAGCATGTGATTGTTTAGGCTCAAGTCTGTTACAGCTATTAACACAACCCACTGTGGGAACTCTGCCATTACAGTCACTTCTAACATACGCATTATTCAGTGGAAAAGGCAGGACAGAGGCTCAGTGCAACAAGTACCTTTTATGCATACAATCAGTACACTCATAGCCTTGCATCCATTTTAGCATAACCACAATTGCGTTATAGGTCATAGATGAAACTGAATGAAGCCGATTTAAGAACTTTTGGAGAATGTATGTTTCTCTCTTCAGGCTCAATTTTTTGAGCAAAGATCTTATTTTATCTCATATTAGCTTAATCTACTATTTTTTTAGCAATCTATCAAGTACCCAAGCTATAAAGTCCACAAATAAAAAAGTATGTCAAAAGGGTTATGTAGAAGTCAATGGATGCTGCCTTTCTTTTCTTGCAAAGATCTGTCTTACATTCTTGTTTTTGATTTTTTTTTAACATTTCTTTTTATTAAGCAAATCTAAAGTGTATTACTGTACATACAAAGTAAAATGAACAATCGTACATATTACTTACAATTCAAAAGGAACATTGTTGTATTTAGTTACATGAAAATATAATAAAGCAAATTTAAAACATAACAAAAATAATTGTGGTGTCTCTTTGTTCCGCCTTTCATTCTAAAAGAAGGTATACAGTCTGAGGTCTATCAATTCATGTCCCCCCTGGGTTGCTATCAATAGTCCTTTTTATCTTCACTCCTCCTTTTTATATGGATGTGTTGTATCACTTTCCCCCAGAATGAGTGTATAATTGGGCAGTTCCATATCATGTGTCTAAAGTCTGCTAAGGCATGTCGACATCTAGGACATTCTAGAGTCGAGGCAGGGTTAAGCTTGTTTAGCCTTTGAGGAGTAAGATATACTCTATGTAGGCAGTTTAGTTGGATAGTTTCTTAAATTTGGCTTCCCAAGCATGCCTTAGCTGCAACTAGAGATTTAAACATGTGATTGGGAAGTGCAAATGTTTGTTTAAGGGATTGATATGATAATAGCTTGCCATTCTCTGTCGCATCAACTATGTCCTCGATATTATACCTTGCCCATCTTGATTGTGGGTCCGGTTTTAATTGTAGGTTACCCCACAGTGGGGTGTAGCTCGAGCTGTGTTGCAGTGATATTGGGAAGAACTGGAGAGTTGTTTGCCAAGCCTTTACCGTGGCTTTCATAAATGGGGTGCACTGTTTAGTGTATGTTGTGCCTCAATATAATAGATTTTTAAGCTCCTCCAGGGATCCCAATGTAAGGGGCTTACCGGTTCTCACACCGGTACTCACGCCAGTGTACTTGCTGCATCAGTCCCCGCAAACCAGAAGAACCACAAGGACGTACGACGTACGTCATGATGCACGTCGATGGGCATGTCGAGGAGCACTATTTAAGCCTGCTTTGAAGTGAGACTGAAACTCCGAATATTTACTGGCTATACTAGTAAGTTTATATATTTGTAATCTTGGATTTTGACCTGCCTCTTTGATGTACTCTTCTTTGATTCCTCCCTGTACATTTTCTATTGATTTCTGCTGCCAACCTTTGCCTGGACTTGTTTTGCTAAACCCTTGCTATATCTAAACCTGCTGTTGCCGACCTCTGCCTGTTACTGGACTTTGCTTTTGCTAACCCCTGGCCATATCTGAACCTGCTGTTGCTGACCTCTGCCTGTTACTGGACTTTGCTTTTGCTAAACCTCTGGCTATATTTGAACCTACTGTTGCTGACCCCTGCCTGATTCTGGATTCTGTTGTTCATTCTCCAGCTTATTCAGAACCTGTCTATTGCCATCCACCACCTGTTTTGAATTCCCTGTGTCCATCATCCATCCAGATTTCTGCCTGGGTATGACTGCTTCTGTGCGCAGGTGGTTCATCCTGTCGAGACATGGTCACTGGCTGCCTCTTGTTCCAATCCAAGAGGACATCAGTGGGAAGCTGTAAGAGTGGCCCTCCCTAACATCTTGGTTCCAGGACCCAGGTAATATCCTGATACCCAATACCTGAGCTTCTAAAAGTGTTGTTGAATTGGTTAAATTTGGTGTTGTCCATTGTCGTGCCAATGTAATTTGTGATGCTAGGTAATATAAAAAGAGGTTTGGTGCTGCCAAACCTCGCAGATTTGTTGGTAGTTGGAAGGTGCGGAGTGTGAGCCTAGGAAATTTGCCATTCCAGAAAAATGTGAGCATGAGACTTTTTAGTTTTGTAAAGGTTACATTTGGCCTAAATATATATGTTAGTTTTGGAAGGATCACCATTTTAAACCGATTAATTAGTCCCATGACGGATAAAGGAAGTTGGGCCCAAGCTTCAGTTTTCTGTTCTAAAAATCTGTTTAAGTCTTTATGAATCCATATTCCTTAGGGCCAGTGGCAGGGCCCAATCCAATTTAGCTAAGTACAGGAGTGTATCATTCACATACATAGAGATTATCTCTTTTTTTGGGCCTATTTTCAACCCTTCCATACTTAATGCGGTTCGCCATGGGATCCATAGCAATTGCAAACAGCAGTAGCGATAGGGGGCACCCCTGCCTCGTACGTCTAGTCAAGTTAGACACTTTGGTGTTAGTTCTGACTTTGGCAACTGGGAGATGATACAGTTCTTTAACCAAATTTAAAAAGTTGGGGTGAATCCTTATTTGTTTCTTAGTGGCCCAAAGGTATTCCCATTCCACTGAGTCAAAGGCCTTTCTGTTGTTTAGTGATGCCACTATTCTGCCCCCTGGATTATCATATTACTGTATATGGTCAAGTTATTATAGAACCTTCTAATGTTTGTGTCAGTCTGTCCAGGCATAAAGCCTGTTTGGTCCGGGGATATTATAATGGAGAGGTGCTCTGCAAGTCTAGAGGCTAATGCCAGTATTTTTGCATCTGCATTGATTAGAGAGATTGGTCTATATGATGAGCACTCTAGAGGGTCTTTCCCAGGTTTGGGGATCAGGACAATCAATGTTTCTCTCATTGAAGCGGGCAGATGTTTCCCATCCATCACTCCATTGAACAGTTTAACCAGAAGTGGTGCAAGTTGCTTAAAATGTTTCTTATACCATTCCATGGGTATGCCATCTGTACCTGGGGTTTTCCCTGCCGGGAAGTCATTAATGGCATCTTCCACCTTTTTCTGGGTGATAACAGTTGCTAAAGAGTTAGAGGTGTCCGTATCTAGTCTAGATAGGTCAGTTCTCTTCAGATACTCCCCAATCCTCTCTTGGGAAACACTTAGCTTCGAAGTATATAGCTCTTTATAATAGCTTACGAACCTGCTATTTATTTCCCTTGGTATAGAGACTGTTTCCCCATTATCTAGTTTGACCACTGGGATGACAATAGATGCATTGCCATATTTGGACAACAGTGCCAGGAGTTTCCCGGTTTTTTTTCACCATACTCAAAAATATTGGCTTTTTGGTATAAGATATGTTTTTTGGTAATCTCTAGTTGAGCCAATGACAGTGATCTTTGACTGTCTTTCCATTCTTTGACCTTTGGCTCAGTTGGGTGTTGCACATATGCAGCTTCCTTTGTTTGTAATTTTTGGGTCTTGGATACAATGTCTGCTGCAAGGCTTATAGTTAGTATTTTTGTGGTATATTGCTGATATATTCATCTCTTATATAAGCCTTTAATGCATCCCAAGTTACAGTATATCTAGGGGAACCTCCTCTTGAAAATGACTCTATACTGTTGTGGATATTGTCTGTCATTTGCTCATGATTCACCCAGAAGGGGCTTAACCTCCAGATCCTATCTACTGGATCAGGGGATATTTGCAGATTGAGAAGAATTGGGGAGTGAGAATTTATATGTCCTGCACACATTTATTTACCTCCTCACATCCTAGGGCCAGATCAATTCTAGTTAAGTTATTATAGCTTGCCGAGTACCCATTTTGAGCGGATGCAACTTATCTAGTTCAGGATCTGATATTGCACTAAAATCACCCATTAAGAGCAAGGGTCCAATGGAGAGAGTAAGTATTCCATTACTTCATCTAGAATATCATCCTTAAATGGTACATACATGTTTACTAATGTAAATTTCTTCCCCAAATACCATAGCTATCAGATATAATTTTTTCTAATGTGAAAGGACAGGTTTTGCATACCAAGATGGATACACCTCGAGAGTAGAATAGAGTGAAAGATACATTGAGCCTATCCAGGGCATTTTAAGTGCCAAGATTTTGCCACCAGCCAAGTGTGAAGTAAAATGAACTGGGGTCTTGTTCTGCGGATAAAGTCAAAGACTTATCTCTGTATATTCGGATCACCAAGACCACAAACGTTCCAAGATTGAAATGTAACTGTTGCCATGGCATTTGTGGTTTAAGAGAAAATTAGTTTAATTGTGGTTTCAAAAAGCTCTAAAATTCAACCTTTATTAGATGGGCCTCTATAGTGGAATGGAATAAAAGTCTCAAGTGTTATTTAAAATCATGTAAAAAAATCAATGTAAAATCAGTCGCTGGTGAATATCACATTGCGCATTATCGCTAGGCAAAGATTTAGCATTAACACCTGCTCCGGAGTTTTGGGAGATATTTTGGTTTTGAACAAAAAAAACACTTTGTGATTATTACATACACTGTTTGCAAAAGTAATTTGGTTACAAACTTTGCGATGAAATCCTTGAGGTCTGTAATCAGTCAAAAAGGAGACAAACACAGGTGCTAACATTTGCAAGTGTCTTTGCGTAGGTTTATTGCACTTACAAAACATATTACATTCCCAAAATATGTCTTACTTGAACAGCAGCTTGCATTGACAGAAATATTTGTATACTTATACATACATGTTAATAGATACCTGTACATTCAGTAAATCCATCTTTTAAAAATCCAGTGTATTAGATCCATTCTATTTTTTTTCTCTCCTTACATGAGATTAAGGGCTGACAAAGATGATGTATTGTGTTGATCTGAAACATCTTTGGTATATATTACAGTTGCATTCAAAAGTCAATGAATTCATATCTTCAACTAAATTCTCCAGTTTGCTAAAATGAAAAAGAGATTACAAGAGAAACTTCATATCATTTCCTACCATAATTTAGATCCTCATAACAGCATGAATTTAAAACATTGATTTCTTTTATTAAGCCTTGAGTCCAAAGACAGACTGTGTAACATAAATAGCCACTGTACAAAAAATATACAGTGCTGACAGCTATATATCTATTTATTGCACATGAAGCTGTTTGACACTCAGGACTTATTCAACATAATTCTTCATGTGCCATTCATTGCTACACTATACACATCTAGTGCTGAACACTATATTTTTGGTACCATTATGGCATAATGAAAAGGACATACTCAGAATAGGTCCTTAAGGGCAGCAGCTAATGGGAATCCAGGTGCTCAAAGTGACAGCCCTTAAAATGCCACAAGCTACTTATTTACTTTAAAAAAAAAAGAAAAGGTAAACAAAAGAGGTCTTTCCATTTTCATGTTCTGCGACATGTAATTGCATTTCAATTGAATCAGCGCATATTTTCCCTTAAAATAAGATTTCAAATCAATCATCTTTTCTTTTGTGGTTTGGAACTAATGGAAGCTGAGAAAATTCTCACTGTGTCTTTTCTTGAGACATACTGTTTGATGGATTTTGTTGAAAGCTGAAATGGTAGTGTAGCTCTACATGGCCACATTTTATGACTTGACTCATGTTTAAATCTATAGTCATGTGCATATATATTGTACCAGTGATATGGATGAAGGGATTAAAATAGCAGTATAAGTCTGCACAGAAGGGAATAGTAAAGAATAGTCAATTGACCATGAACAGATCTGTTGCTCTTTGCCATGGTTATAAGTCAAGAAGCAGAAGATGTAGGGGGTTATTTGCTAAAATTCTTGGGGTTTTTTATATAAAATCGGAATTTTTGTGAAAAAACACATATTTTTCAGAATTTATTAAACCCCGAGGATGCAAAAGTCTGAATCAGAAAATTCAGCATCTCAGACCTGTCAATGGGAGAAGTCCCAATGACTTTTTGATGTGCGCTGGGTTTCATGCAATACCCAGAAGTTTTTGTAGTTTTTCGGGCAAAGAGCATAAGAAATCTGAGTTTTCGGGTGAAAAATCAGAAAAATCTCGAAAATCGGGTGGAAATTCAGAAAAATTCATATTTTTCATTATTCTTTGGGATTTTTTCGTGCAAACGAAATTTTCAGAAAAAAGTGTATTAATAAATAAACCAAAAAAAACTGTGTGGATTTGGACAGAGTTATTTTCAGAAAAAATTAATAAATTTGGACTTTGATAAATAACCCCCTCAGTTTTGACCAGGAATTAAGGACAGATGCCCAGGTAGATAGATAGCTGTGTATGAACCATTTTAATCAGAAAAGCATTCTAATTGGCATATTTTTGGTTTTTGGAGCAAAATAAAAAATAAAGATGTCTATATTAAAAGAAGAAAAATAAAACATTTTACTCAGTTCCATAATAAAAAAAACTGAAATGTTATATATTCATTATTATTATAAATTGACCCAATTCTAAGCAAAACAAAACTACAACTTCCATACACACCATCCTCAAGGGATTGGCAAATTGGCAGGTAATGATTATGACATAGCACGAAAGATAAGAGTGTACATTCCAAAAATCTGTATAGGTACTGCTTAAATACTATTATAATATATTATAATGCCAGGCTGGTCAACTAGATGCTAGAGCATCTAAATCTATCTGTGGTGGCCTAAGACCACATTGCATCAACGTGCATTGAACTGCAGGGCTAAGTACATTTTATGGATCTCAGCCATTTCACCAAAGCAGTAACAGAACCACCACATTCAACTTGCGAAGTTGCGCTAGCGACAATACGATCAGCAGTTCGAAGTTACGCTAGCGATACCTAATTAGCATATGGCGTGAAGTTAAAGTACAATGGACGTATATGTTGCAGTAACTACATTACACTACACAAGGCCAGGGAACATTAATGAAATAAAATAGAGGTGTTATATTGACCTACACATGTGCCCACTGTATAGTTTAGGTGCCATATGTTGGATAATGTTGGATGGAAGGAGGGAACCCAAAATTTTTTTAGGAACTCCTATCTACTCTATTGCACTTCACCTGCATGAGGAAACGTTCATTAAAATCCGCATCTTGGTGAATTTGCGTAGTTACGTCCATTCGCCAGAGTGAAAATTCTCCTGATGTTAGAGTGCGAAGTAGCGCTAAAGTTTATCTCCTTCGCTGGTGAATTTTCACCAGTGTTAGTCACTTCGCCCTTTAGTAAATTTGCCCATTAAGTTGTATAGGTCAATTATAGCTCATCCATACTTTACAAAAAATGTAGGATCAGAGGGCTCAGTCAGGGGAAAAAAAAGATTGACTATACAGTAACTCGAGGAAGCATGGATATGGAAGCTTGTCTACAGCAAAGCAAGTGAAACAGTGTAGCCACTTCAACTCATATACTTTTGGCACAAAATCTAGCTTATAAATAACCAGAATATACAATGTACTCAGAAAGTAGGCATCAATGGTAATTGTTAAAGATAAAAAGAAGTATACAAAATCATTTTATTTAGTCCAAATGGGCTATGCAAATCCATTTCAACTCCCTTGGAGTAGCAGCCTTTCTCTATACCCACCCCATATTGGGTGGGGGTTCATGGTCAAGCACCATGAACTGTAAGTTGGCAAGAGTGTGTTTGTGTAACAAAAAATGAGCAACCACTGGTGTGTCAGCTTTGCCTGTCAAAAGGTCAGTATGGATGGAAGACCTATGATTAGCCATATGGTACCTGAAGGTAGTGATAGTATTATCAATGTACATTTGGCCACAATGGTTGACTTGTTACACTGTGAGATGGGGTGGGTTGCATCCTTGTGATGCCAAAATGATTTCAAGCCATACACTGTTTATCTTGGGTCCACTGTTTTTTTCTGTAACTTTGAGAAAGGCCGGGAGTCCGGCAGAAGTGTCAGTTTTGCTCTAATGAATCACTTTTATGTTTGCCTGCAAGTCCTGCAAGTGCGGTATCAAGTTTTCATATATGTGTATATATTTAATTTTTCCTTCTTAAACCAATAAATAAATCTCAGCCTAGAGAAAACAACTTTGGCCATGTAAGTATTAAAATGAGAAAAAAAAACCTTTTGCACTGTTCTATTATATCAAAAAAAAAATCTGAAACGCTGAAATTATATATATATATGTGTGTGTATATATATATATATATATATATATATATATATATATATATATATATATATATATATATATATATATATATATATATATATATATATATATACTTGGATGGAACGCACAACCACGAGTCAAGTGAATGCCTGGATGCCAGTCTGGTAGTATGTAGATCCAATGATGACAGCACTCCACGGACAATAAGCAACAAAATAATAAAAAAGGATTTGAATAAAAAATAGGTTTTGGTTCTAGATTTGAACCTTCATCAGGGAAAATCTAGAACCGATGAAGGTTCAAATCTAGAACCGATGAAGGTTCAAATCTAGAACCGATGAAGGTTCAAATCTAGAACCGATGAAGGTTCAAATCTAGAACCGAAACGTTGGAAATAATAAACCTGCTTTAATTCAAATTCTTTTTTATTATTTTGTTGCTTATTGTCCGTGGAGTGCTGTCATCATTGGATCTATATATATATAGTCAGGTGATCCCACTGGTGTCTAATAAAAGGGCAGCCAAGTTTGGGAGTTTTACTTTGAAAGCAGCTAGTAAGTTGCAGGTAAAACGTATTCGTCCCTTTTATAAAATGTATAATTAAACCATAGAATTCTTAATGAATCAGATGAAAATTGAGCATAGGACTGGCCAGATATGGGATGACTTTGACGTAGTTGGCCAGCTTAAATATATTGCAATATATGGACAAACAATCCCTGTTTTGTTTAAAGGGTAAGGCATTTTTCAGTAGCAGTATGCACAAAATGTCTCTGTCTTAAATATATTGATAATGGGTTGAGTGCAGAGGAATCTTGTATTTGTCTATATGTTTTTTGTGGTCACACCCTCATTGCACCCCCGCCTAATGATTTTAAAAAATAGTGGTGAGCACAACTTTCCCTGTTTGCTATAGTTATACAGGAGCAGTGACCAGCTCCATGTTGTAGCTCCCACCCCCTCCAACTATAGTCAGGTGATCCCACTGGTGTCTAATAAAAGGGCAGCCAAGTTTGGGAGTTTTACTTTGAAAGCAGCTAGTAAGTTGCAGGTAAAACGTATTCGTCCCTTTTATAAAATGTATAATGAAGCAATAGAATTCTTAATGAATCAGATGAAAATTTAGCATAGGACTGGCCAGATATGGGATGACTTTGACGTAGTTGGCCAGCTTAAATATATTGCAATATATGGACAAACAATCCCTGTTTTGTTTAAAGGGTAAGGCATTTTTCAGTAGCAGTATGCACAAAATGTCGCTGTCTTAAATATATTGATAATGGGTTGAGTGCAGAGGAATCTTGTATTTGTCTATATATATATATATATATACACACACACATATATATATATATATACACACACACACACACACACACACACACACACACACACACACACACACATACAGTACACATACTGTACTTCCTAAACCAATAAATAAATCTCAGCCTAGAGAACACAACTTTGGGATTTTACCATTAATAATGTTTAAATTGGTTTTCTTAACCCCTGTAAGCTGCACTTACAGAGATTTAGCAGTGATAATATGTTATGTCTGTCATAAATTTAGGGTCAAGACCTGGATGCTCTAACATGATGAAAAAAGCAACTGATCAATATCATCAGACTTTTTTTTTATCTTTTTTCAGTATTATTTCTGGTTTTCTGAGGCTTAACTATTATGTATTAATCCTACCTGAACATCTTGGTTTAGGAGGAACAGGGACATATTTTTAACTTGACAGTATTGGTAAATATTTGTATGTCATATTTATGGCCCTTTGGTTGCCAGGAGCTTTAAAGGTCTGACCTTTTTTTCTAATCATAACTAAATGCAATGTGGCAGAGTAGTCAGACTGAAAAAACCTTGTTTGAAGTTTAAAATACTGTGTTTATAATGTTTTAAGTGATTGTTAATTATCCTAATGGGATTCAGTATGCTTTGCCAATGTTTTTTTTTTTCCTGATAGCATTACCACATTGCTTCTCAGTTGTAAGAAATTAATTAAGATCATATTTTGTAATACTGAAATCTAGAATTTACAGGCCAGAAAATAAGGACGAGGAAAAAATAAGATATGAACCTAGTTGGAAATACTTACCATGAAAAAATGGAGAAATATTAAACAATATTATGGTCATTTCAAAAATTTAAATTTCAGCCACAAACATGTTGCATAGTTCCTAATGCAAAGGATATTTTATTCACACTAATCTGGAGGCAGCATTACTATAAAAAGAAGTGCAAATGTAGACTGTACTTGGATGATCATGCTACTCTCATTCAAGGCACGCAATGCCCGAAACATGGTGGTCAGCCAAGGACTAATTATACCAAAGATTGCTGGGCATGAACCATTTATTAAATATACTGTATATAAAATTTTATTTTAGATATGCAGGTCCAAATTTTCAGTTTTAACAAAATATAAGACTCTGCAACCAGCTACAATGGATGATGTGTAGCTTGCATATTGCTTTAGGTAATGGCAACCTATATAGAATAAGTATGCCACTGTGAAAATTGCAGTTTAGTTTTAAGCTTGACACAACATTACATTACAGTGAGAATGTAACATTTCCCTTCCATCATTATCTCAATAATATGACATGTCTTCTCCTCTTTTTATGCCAATATTTGCACTGGCTCAAACACTGGTTGTGACTACTCAACTTTGGATTTAAGTCTGATGCCCAGGTGACTATCCAGCATCTCTTTGTATGTATGAATCAGGTACCCTGCTTAGCCTAGTACAATCACCTTGCTGTTTTCTGGTTCATTTTCCTGTCTCCAGCCATTTAGCAGCCACAGTCCTAAACAATTTTAAAGTGTACAAGAATTCATAATGTCACAACCGCCCATAGGATTTTATAGAAACAGCAGGCAACTGCAGAAAGAGTATGCAAGGCGAATAGCAATATAGATACAGAAAAATAGCTGGAGGAAAGAAAGAATCTACCAAGGCTAAAATATTGGCATTTTGCAAAAGAATTAAGAAAATATGTTGTCTTATTTCCTCAGTGCCAGCTTAGAAATAATACATCTGAAATCAAAAGATTTTGGAAATACAGTGGAACCTCAATTTTACATCCCCTGATTTAAAGTTTTCCCTTATTTTACATTGTTGTTTTGTGGTCCCACCTAAATATTATGCATATACAATTCCCTGATTTTACATTTTACTGAATTTTACACAATTATTTTCTAGTCCCCTGAAAAACTTAATTGGGGGTTCTTTGGTATATTAGATGCTGTATTAATGGATGTAATTTACATATTATTTTATCACATTCTATTCCACAAATAAACAAAAAAAAATAATACATTTTGGGGGTTATTTATCAAACTCCGAATAAAAAAAAAAATTACAATTTTTTTTTCTCTAAATTTATTATACCCCGAGGCTGAAAAAAGTCTTAATCCAAAAATCTGCCATTTCCAAGCTGTCGGGGTCCTGTAGAAGTCAATGGTAAATGTCCCATTTCAATATCATGGTCCACGCTGAGTTTCGGCCAAAAATCTGATTTGTTTCTTATTTTGCCACCAAAAGTCCGCTTTTGGCACCATAAGTCAGATTTTGACACCAAAAGTCTTATTTTGGGTAGGAAATCTGTATTTTTGGTGGGAAAATCCAACTTTTTTTTTTTTTTTTTAGTTTTTTTCTCAAACTGATTTTAGCAAGCTTTTTCCATGACAAATAAGGTCCAATCGCCAATTCGGAGATGGTCAGACTTTTTTAATAGAAATAATGAGATAAATTTGGACTTTTATAAATAACACATTTAATGTTTTCCAGTATGATACTAATGATTCATATATGTATTGGGTTTTTTAACAGTAATTTTTAAATATAAGCTATTAGTACAGAATTCCAACTAAATGTCAAAATTTGTTATCTAGGAACTCCAAAAAATGTGTAAATATGTATAACATGTCTAACATGGTAACATGTTTAGTAAATAACACAAAAAATAACACAAAAAATAACACAATAACTACCATTGTTAGGATTTGACCCTGCACTAGAGTCCTGAGCGGGTCCATTTTTTGGGACCGAACCCGACCCGTACACACAACCTGCAATCCGCAACCCGGACCTGCAACCCACATTCTTACCTGCTTGGACCCGCTACCCGACCCTACCCGCAAGTACCTTATCCGCAACCCAGACCTGCGACCCACTGACCATCAAGAATCAGGAAGTGCTGTCAATGGAAACCGGAAGTGACATCATCGGAAGTAGACATGATCAGAAAAAAAAGGAATTAAACAGGAAGTGCTGTCATTGTAAACCGGAAGTGACATCATCGGAAGTAGACATGACCAGAAGAAAGGAGTGAAAATAGATATTGAGAAGACCCGCGGCCCGACCTGCAACCCGCAGAACTGCCGACCCGCGCGTATACCCGCACCTGGAACTTCTAAGTGCAGCCCGCAGGGTACCACATGTTTTTTAGGGTAACCCGCGGGTACCCGTCCCGCTACAGGACTCTGCCTGCACACCATCCCCATATGCTTGATGGGCGGTGCTCCCCAACCACCAACTCTTTAAATTATAATTATGGCAACAATTTATGCACTTGGATTCACTATGTATTTTTACCCACATGCAGTGTTGTTTCACTTAATTCCAGCATCATTGTGTTTGCCAGGGACAATTGTGCCTGACCCAATTACTGAGCATTGTGCTGAAAAAGCCTTGGTGACATCACTCCCCATACACTTCAAAACCACGTGTGCCTGATTCTTTAGCTAAAAGCATAATGCAGCAATTGATGTAGGCTGCTGTTGGAAATCTCAAGTTACCACCACATTTGTAGGTGGTGATAGGTCCAAGGTCTCCCTATGTCAATAGGCGCACTTTTAATTAATGCTGATCAGGAATAAGGCAGCCATGTGAGCGAAACTATATGGAAGTGCAAGGAGAACCTTTTGACGTATATTTAATGAATATGATTTTCTGTGCAACAGACTGCTGTCAATTTATTGACAATGCAACCATACTTGTGGTAATAAATTACCCTTTATATATTATTACTGTTATTATTATTATCATCAGGTATTTATAAAGTGGCAAAAGGGAAAGGTTGTGGGAGCACTCCATGGCTAAATAAAAATATACTAAAACACAATGGAAGTGCTACTGATCTGGCCAAATTAACTACAGACATAGAGAAAAAGAAAAAAGATTGATCAATGCACATTCCCTGGTCCCCTGTCACATAAGTCATGTATGCAAATTTTTAGGTGGAAAAAAACCTAAAATATTTTGAGATTTTTAGCCGAAGCTGCTAAAAGTCCAAATATCCCCCATCTCAAACCTGCCGAGGTTATGTAGAAGTCAAAGGCAGATTTCCCTTTTGCAAATTGAGGATATTGTGATCTGTGCTGGGGTTTTCGGGTTTTCAGGTTTTCAGGTGATAACCACAAAAAATTGAGTGATTCGGGTTGCAAATACTGTAATTGTAATTCTTACAATTAGAGTTTTCACTCAATTTTATCGATCTTTTCTTTGGGGTTATTTTATTAATAAATAAGATAAAATCATAGATGAAAGTTTGGTCGAGCTTGGTTTAATAAAACATAAATTCGAGTTTTAGTAAATAACCCCCTTATGGTAATATTTGGTATTGCAGGTTTTGAAGTAAGTACTCATAGGAGCAGACTTATCAAAGGTCGAGGGGAATTTTTGAATTCAAAAAATTCAAATTTCATGCTATTTTTTATGTACTTCAACTATGGAATAGCCCAAATTCGATTCAAATTTGAAAAAATTCTAAAATGTGAATATTAAAATGTATCATGTACTCTCTCTTTAAAAATTCAACTTCGACCGTTCGCCATCTAAAACCTGCCGTGAGGGACCTCCTAGAAAAATTTTGAAGTTAATTGATAGACTTCGAAGATTCAACGTTTTTTTGGGGGAAAAACTTTGAATCAAATTCAATTGAATGCACTATTAATTCGTACTATTTGAATTCGGCCGCATACGCACCTATTTGATCAAAAAAAAAAACCTTCAACTTAATTTTGGTTGGTCTTTTTGAATTCACATTTCGAAGTTTTTCAAATTCAAAATTCAACCCTTGATAAATATGCTCCATACTCTTTGAGCCCCAAAATACAAGGCCAGGGTCATTGTCTTGCTGACCATGACAGTCATCATTGTGCAGTTCTACAAAACTTCATTTAAAAGTACTATTTACTACTTTAATGCACCATTCATATAATTAGAATCAAATAAAACAAATATACAACATGTACAATTTAAGATACAATAATGATAAGATAAAACTGTAAGTATAAGTTATACCTTTGTACAAATGTGCCTGAACAGATGTCATACTTCAAATGGAATATTTCTTTTTAGATTGTCTTTCCTCTCAATGTAGCATCCGGTCCCACAGCAATAAGAATACTAAAGTTCTGTGTTGTGTAAATTGTATTTTGACAGCTGTGAAAGAACATAAACTCCTTTTTTTGAGATATCAGGGTTTCAAATCCTGCCTTCCAACAGTACAGCATGTTTCTCAATAAGGTTTCAAATGTGAAACAAGATTGGAATTAAAAGACATCATGTAAGGTATAAGACTAAAATATTTAAGAATATTAAACTGACAGTGATATTAAGTCACCAAACAGAGTTGAAGGCATTTTTCTGATAGATTTGAGGTGCATGTTAATGGAGTAAAATGAAGATAGATAGCTCTATTCTAGTACCGTTGAGCAGGCAGCTGCCTTGTGGAATGTTCCTGTGCCAGTGTACATCAATCTTTCCATGATAGCTGCTTAGATCAAAGAGAGGGAAAGTACCCTTGTGAATCCTTAAAAAGCTATTTCTGCCTTTTGTAAAGTTGTTTAACTTTGTTTTGATTTTATGAGTATTGGCTTGGTTTTAAAACACTGGCAGATATATCCTTCTAGTTTTGGACACAATTCAATTTTAAAAGCATACTTTATAGTCTAAGTAAGTACCATATTCTGCAATTTTATTATGTAGGAGATGCAGTAAGTAAAAATTAGAAACTTTATTTTCAGGACTTTAAATAATGCTTTTTATTGTAATGTTATGAATATGTACCATCTATCATGCTTCTCTGCCATAATAGTAGTAACTGATGAACTATACAGCGGGAATTGTGTAACAATGCAAGCGAAAGTTTGTCCTGGTCAATTAGACCCACAAAACCAATCATTTATTAGCTTTTATTGTTGATCACTGAACAGAGGTAGTGATGGGCAAATTTATTAGGCAAGCGCCACAAAAACCGCCTCAAAAATTTGCCGGCGTAAAAAATGGACGCCAGCGTCCGTTTTTTTTTTTACACCAATGCATTTTCGCCGGTGAAAAACGGACAACGGCATAAAAAACAGGCGCCGGCATCAAAAACAGACGCCGGCATCAAAAACGGACGCCGGCGCTGTTTCACAAATTGTTGGCCGCTTCCCGAATTTCACTGGAAATTCGCAAATTTTTCGGGGAAGCAAAACGCCCCAAATTCGCCCATAACTAAACAGAGGCGTTGGAACAAAAAAATATCAGCTTGCAACCTTGGTTGTTAATGGATAGCTGGCTGTGGCAAACATTTGCCTGTAAGTTTACATGACACATGATATATAATAAGATGGACATATGCTTTACAAAAAATTAGGCTAGAAACACTGCCTGTTATGTTATGAGATTCTATACCAGCCCAAGGCAATCACAACCCTATAGCAGTGAAGATATGGGATGCCCCCTAGTAGCACCCCATCTTTTTTCTTCTAATTTCTCTGCACATACCCAGTGCTTCTGTCACTTAACTGAGCTTAGGGGCCCACTCACAATATACAATATATAGAGAGAATAAAATACATGGTTGATAAGTAATTCACAATGTGAAACAACTTTAGGGACATTGACCTCTACCATTGACTTCTACATGGCATCAGCAGGTTTGAGATGAAGTATTTCAGATTCAGATTTTTAGCAGCTTTGGGGTTTAATAAACTTATATAAAAAAAAAAAATTCCTTTAAAACCTTGACCAGAAAAATTCAGGATTTAATAAATGGGCCACTATGTGTTTTGAGGAACACGTGCAAAATAAGGATGGGCGATTTTGACCCGTTTAATCAAAAATTTGCCGCCGGCGAAATGACGCCGACGCCCATTAAAGTCTATGGGCGTCAAAAGTTTTTGTCGAACGGTGAAAAATTTTTGACGCACATCTTTTTTTTTTTTTTTTTCGCAGGACACCATACAAGTCTATGGGCGTCATTTTCGCGGGGAAACAAGGCAAAAAAAATTGCCCATCCCTATTGCAAAACAGACATACTGTATACAAATAAATATGTGCTGTGCAAAGTTTTTAAATTAGCCTTCCATGCACAACTTCCTGAATCATTAGGCGAGATTCTGAAACTTTAGGCTGGTGCAGTAAGTTCAGAATATGAAATAAGGCAGTTATATCCCATATTTTGTTTAGGGTTTAGTTCTCTTTCTTTTGAAAGGCATAGTAGAGACATTTATTTAGAAGTGATGAGCGAATCTGTCCCGTTTCGATTTGCCAAAGAATTCGCAAAACTACAAAAAAAATAGGCGAAGCAGCGACAAATTTGCAAAACGCATTGAAGTCAATGGGCATCAAAATTATTTTGATGCAGGACAATTTTTACAAGCATAACTTTTTTGTCCAAATGCATTAAAGTCAACGGGCTTCAAAATAAATTTTATGCGTGACAATTTTTACATGCGCAACTTTTTTAGTCACAGCAAATTTTTCCATCAGTTTTGCAAAAAAAATTTGCAGGTGGCAAAGGTGAATACATTTGCACATCACTATTATTTAGTAGCTAGGAATCAAATAACATCTGCACACTCAGCAAAAATCTGAAGCTTAACACAGATAATAGGACTATATTACTGTATATTTAAATAAATTCCCCCTCTCCTCTTTTCAGTATTTGGAACTGTGTGTGGATGCTTAGACACAGCAATCTGTTGTAGGGGGTATTGTGTATAACCATTACTTTTGGTTCCATTAATTGAACATGTAAGCTTGGGGAGATAACTAGTAAAACCCTAGTATTTATCCCTGTATGAGAATTATACATTTCTTTGTTTCAGGAGTACCTAGGGGCTGATTCACTAACTTCGAGTGAAGGATTCGAAGTAAAAAAACTTTGAATTTCAAAGTTTTTTTGGGCTACTTCGACTATCGAATGGGCTACTTCAACCTTCGACTACGACTACGACTTCGAATCGAAGGATTCGTAGTAAAAATCGTTCTACTATTTGACCATTCGATAGTCAAAGTACTGTCTCTTTAAAAAAAACTTCGACCCCCTAGTTCGCCATCTAAAAGCTACCGAAGTCAATGTTAGCCTATGGGGAAGGTCCCCATAGGCTTGCCTAACTTTTTTTGATCGAAGGATATTCCTTCGATCGTTGGATTAAAATCCTTCGAATCGAAGGATTTAATCGTTCGATCTAAGGAATTATCCTTCGATCGTTCGATCGAACTATGCGCTAAATCCTTCGACTTCGATATTCGAAGTCGAAGGATTTTAATTCCTAGTCGGATATCGAGGGTTAATTAACCCTCGATATTCGACCCTTAGTGAATCGGCCCCCTAGTGTGTGTAAACAGTAGGAGACTAGTGATATATCCTAGGGTGCATGTGTGTCAAGGACAAGACATTTTTGTAGATCTCATTGAATATGTGATTTCAGAGGAAGGAGACATCAGTAATGGGAATTAGAAAGATGAAATTTAGATCCTATGTTTACAGAGCTACTTAATGAGCAGCTTGGGTTCTACTGAGGATTAAGTCTTTCAGTAACTTGAGTTATTAATTCACTAGAGGAGGGGTCCCCAACATTTTTTACCTATGAGCCACATTCAAATTTAAAAAGAATTAGGCAGCAACACAAGCATGAAAAAGTCCTGGGGATTAGAGATGTCGCGAACTGTTCGCCGGCGAACTTGTTCGCGCGAACATCGGGTGTTCGCGCTCGCCGGAAGTTCGCGAACGTCGCGCGACGTTCGCCATTTTGGGTTCGCCATTGTTGGCGCTTTTTTTTGCCCTCTCACCCCAGACCAGCAGGTACATGGCAGCCAATCAGGAAGCTCTCCCCTGGACCACTCCCCTTCCCTATAAAAACCGAAGCCCTGCAGCGTTTTTTCACTCTGCCTGTGTGTGCTGAAGAGATAGTGTAGGGAGAGAGCTGCTGCCTGTTAGTGATTTCAGGGACAGTTGAAAGTTTGCTGGCTAGTAATCGTTTTGATACTGCTCTGTTATTGGAGGGACAGAAGTCTGCAGGGGTTTGAGGGACATTTAAGCTTAGGTAGCTTTGCTGGCTAGTAATCTACCTTCTACTGCAGTGCTCTGTATGTAGCTGCAGTGGGCAGCTGTCCTGCTTCTGATCTCATCTGCTGACTGCTGCAATAACAGTAGTCCTTGTAAGGACTGCTTTTATTTATTTTTTTGTTGTTTTACTACTACTACTACTACTACTACTATAAGAGCCCAGTGCTATTAGTCTAGCAGTGTTGGGGAGTGGGACTGGTGTGCTAATCTGCTGCTCCTAGTAGTTCAGCAGCACAAACTTTAATTTTTTTTTTTTAATATTCATTTTTTTTTTATTTTACTTTTTTTTATTTTACTACCGCTGTAGTAGTGTATAAGTTGACCTTTTAGGCATTATTTGCCCTGTAGGCATTATTTGCACACTGTTTTCTTCAACCCGCCATCGAGCTGTGTGACCTTGTTCACATTCTGTCTAAATATCCATAATATTACCGTCTCCAGAAAAAACACCGGAGTCACTTTTTTCAAGCAGCCATAATATATTTTACGTAATCCGTATCCACCGCTGTAGTAGTGTATACGTTGGCCTTGTAGGCATTATTTGCACACTGTTTTCTTCAACCCGCCATCGAGCTGTGTGACCTTGTTCACATTCTGTCTAAATATCCATAATATTACCGTCTCCAGAAAAAACACCGGAGTCACTTTTTTCAAGCAGCCATAATATATTTTACGTAATCCGTATCCACCGCTGTAGTAGTGTATACGTTGGCCTTGTAGGCATTATTTGCACACTGTTTTCTTCAACCCGCCATCGAGCTGTGTGACCTTGTTCACATTCTGTCTAAATATCCATAATATTACCGTCTCCAGAAAAAACACCGGAGTCACTTTTTTCAAGCAGCATTCATATATTTTACGTAATCCGTATCCACCGCTGTAGTAGTGTATACGTTGGCCTTGTAGGCATTATTTGCACACTGTTTTCTTCAACCCGCCATCGAGCTGTGTGACCTTGTTCACATTCTGTCTAAATATCCATAATATTACCGTCTCCAGAAAAAACACCGGAGTCACTTTTTTCAAGCAGCATTCATATATTTTACGTAATCCGTATCCACCGCTGTAGTAGTGTATACGTTGGCCTTGTAGGCATTATTTGCACACTGTTTTCTTCAACCCGCCATCGAGCTGTGTGACCTTGTTCACATTCTGTCTAAATATCCATAATATTACCGTCTCCAGAAAAAACACCGGAGTCACTTTTTTCAAGCAGCATTCATATATTTTACGTAATCCGTATCCACCGCTGTAGTAGTGTATACGTTGACCTTGTAGGCATTATTTGCACACTGTTTTCTTCAACCCGCCATCGAGCTGTGTGAGCTTGTTCACATTTTGTCTAAATATTGATAATATTATCGTCTCTAGAAAAACCACTTGAGTTACTTTTTTTCAAGCAGCATTCATATATTTTACGTAATCCGTATCCACCGCTGTAGTAGTGTATACGTTGACCTTGTAGGCATTATTTGCACACTGTTTTCTTCAACCCGCCATCGAGCTGTGTGAGCTTGTTCACATTTTGTCTAAATATTGATAATATTATCGTCTCTAGAAAAACCACTTGAGTTACTTTTTTTCAAGCAGCATTCATATATTTTACGTAATCCGTATCCACCGCTGTAGTAGTGTATACGTTGACCTTGTAGGCATTATTTGCACAGTGTTTTCTTCAACCCGCCATCTAGCTGTGTGTATTATCGTTTCCAGAAAAACCAACTGAGTTTTTGTTGTTGTTGTTGTTTTTTTAAAAATAATGCCAGGCAAAGGCAGGCCGCCACGCAGAGGCCGTGCTAGGGGCCGTGCTGCTATGCAATCCTGTGGCCCTAGCAAATTGCCCAGTTTTAAAAAGCCAATGACCCTGAACTCCCAAAATGCTGAAGAGGTAGTTGACTGGCTTACACAGCACACCCCATCCTCTACCGTTTCTAACTTTACCACAACATCCTCCTCATCCTCCACTGCTATGGCCACCCCACGTAACACTTCCTCCACCACCGGTGCCCCTTCTTCACTGGGGTCAGAGGAGTTATTTTCCAATGAGTTTCTTGAACTGAGTAATGCGCAACCATTATTGCCAGAAGAAGATGAAGGAGATGAGGACCTTACACCAGATTTAATTCTGGCAGAGAACACGATAGAGATGGACATAATGAGTGATGAGGAGGAGGTCCCCGCTGCTGCTTCCTTCTGTGATGTGTCAGAAGAAATTGATGCATCTGAGGAGAATGATGATGAGGAGATTGATGTTTTGTGGGTGCCTAGTAGAAGAGAGCAAGAGGAGGGTAGTTCAGATGGAGAGACGGAGAGTCAGAGAGGCAGTAGGAGAATAAGACTTAGAAGAAGCAGGGAGGACAGCCCGCAGGGATCAGTAGGGCAACAACATGTATCGGCACCTGTGTTCAGCCGGCCAACGCACCCGCCATTGCCGCCAATACCGCCAACTCCGCCAACTTCTACTGTTACCGCCAGATCGCACACTTCCAAAAAGTCAGCAGTGTGGGATTTTTTTAATGTGTGTGCCTCTGACAAAAGCATTGTAATTTGCAATGAGTGCAGTCAGAAACTGAGCCTTGGTAAGCCCAACAGCCACATAGGTACAACTTCTATGCGAAGGCACATGAGCGGCAAGCACAAAGCACTTTGGGAGCAACACCTCAAAGGCAACAGGCAAACTAAAAGCCACACTCCTTCTGGTCCAGCATCTTACTGCTCTACCTCTGCTCTCCTTGACCCGTCTGAACCACCCTCCACTCCGCCTTCCACCTTGACCACCTGTTCCCATTCCCAGTCATCTGCCACCAGCCAAGTTTCTGTGAAGGCCATGTTTGAGCGTAAGAAGCCAATGTCTGACTGTCACCCCCTTGCCCGGCGTCTGACAGCTGGCTTGTCTGCACTCTTAGCCCGCCAGCTTTTACCATACCAGCTGGTGGACTCTGAGGCCTTCCGCAAATTTGTAGCAATTGGGACACCGCAGTGGAAGGTACCCAGCCGCAATTTTTTTTCTAAAAAGGGAATACCACACCTGTACCAACATGTGCAGAGCCAAGTTACCGCATCTCTGTCACTTAGTGTTGGGCCAAAGGTCCATATGACTACTGACGCATGGTCCTCCAAGCATGGTCAGGGCAGGTATGTCACCTACACTGCCCACTGGGTGAACTTGGTAATGGCTGGGAAGCAGGGAATGGGTAGCTCAACAACAACAGTGGAGTTGGTGTCACCGCCACGGATTGCACGCGGTTCTGCCACCACCTCTACTCCTCCATCGCTCTCTACCTCGTCTTCTTCTTCTTCTTACTCTGCTGCTGGGTCCTCCTTCTCCTCCTCCACACCTGTGCACCCCCAGCTCCCCCTAGGCTATTCGACGTGCCAGGTACGCCGTTGTCACGCTGTCTTGGGGATGACGTGCCTGGAAAGCAAAAACCATACCGGATCTGTACTCCTGTCATCTCTGCAGTCACAGGCCGATCGGTGGCTGACCCCACACCAACTGCAGATCGGATAAGTGGTGTGTGACAATGGAAGCAATCTGTTGGCAGCGTTGAGACTAGGCAATTTAACACATGTGCCCTGCATGGCACATGTGTTAAATTTAATAGTCCAACGTTTTGTCTCCAAGTACCCAGGATTCCAGGACGTTCTCACCCAGTCCAGAAAGGTGTCGGCCCATTTCAGGCGTTCCTACACAGCCATGGCACGCCTTGCTGACATTCAGCAGCGCTACAACATGCCAGTCAGGCATTTGATTTCTGACAGCCAGACTCGCTGGAATTCAACGCTCCTTATGTTGGAACGTCTGCTGCAACAACAAAGGGCCGTCAACGAGTACCTTTTTGAACTGGGTGGTAGGACTGGATCTGCACAGCTGGGGATTTTTTTCCCCCGTTACTGTGTGCTTATGCGCGATGCCTGCAGGCTCATGCGACCTTTTGAAGAGGTGACAAATATGGTCAGTCGCACCGAAGGCACCATCAGCGACCTAATACCCTTCGCTTTATTCCTGGAGCGTGCCGTGCGACGAGTGACAGATGAGGCTGTAGACCAGCGTGACGAGGAGCTGGAAGCGCACGATTTCTGGTCGGAATCACCAGAACGAACCCAGGCACCTGCTGCAACGCAGGGAGAGGTGCCAGAAGTGGAGTCAGAGGAGGAAGGTGGCTTTATGGAGGAGGAGGAGGAGGACCAACAGGAGCAGGCTTCCCAGGGGGCTAGTGGTGACCTTTTGGGGACCCCTGGTCTTGTACGTGGCTGGGGGGAGGAGACCGTGGATGATGCAGTCCTTGATAATGAGGAAGCGGAGATGGATAGCTCTGCATCCAACCTTGTGAGAATGGGGTCTTTCATGCTGTCATGCCTGTTGAAGGACCCCCGTATCAAGAGGCTTAAGGAGAAGGACCTGTACTGGGTCGCAACGCTACTAGACCCTCGGTACAAGCATAAAGTGTCAGAAATGTTACCAACATACCACAAGTCCGAAAAGATGCGGCATTTACAAACCAGCCTGCAAAACATGTTGTACAATGCTTTTAAGGGTGATGTCACTTCAGGAACTCATCAACATTCCAGGGGCAGAGGTGCCAGTAATCCTGCCACGAGCACACCTGCAAGGACAAAGCCCTTTGGCCAGTCTGTAACGTCAGACATGCAAATGTTTTTCTGTCCAAGGCAGCGCCACAACCCTTCTGGATCCACCCTCAAAGAACGCCTCGACCGGCAGGTAGCGGACTACCTGGCATTAACTGCAGATATCGACACTCTGAGGAGCGATGAACCCCTGGACTACTGGGTGCGCAGGCTTGATCTGTGGCCAGAGCTGTCACAATTTGCCATGAACCTCTTGTCTTGCCCAGCCTCAAGTGTGCTCTCAGAAAGGACCTTCAGTGCAGCAGGAGGGATTGTAACTGAGAAGAGAACTCGCCTAGGTCACAAAAGTGTCGATTACCTGACCTTTATTAAAATGAATGAGGGGTGGATCTCGGAGGGTTACTGCACGCCGGAAGACTTGTTCTGACTTCTATGCAGCTGTCCTTCTCTTCAAGCCTCATGACTCCACACACAGCTGTCCTTTAGCGTCCTCCTCCTCCCTCCGCCACCGTTACAAACTAGGGTGCAAACCCTACTGGTTTAATTTTTTCTGGCCTCTGTGCTTCAGTGGCTGCAACCAAAAAAACTGGGCAAACAATGTCTACAAGGTCAACGTATGGCAAAAAATGACTATTTTCAGCATTTATATGGCATATTTTTTCTGGCAACTGTGCTTCAGTGGCTGCAACCAAAAAAATGCATATTTTCTGCATTTATATGGCATAATTTTTCTGGCCTCTGTGCTTCAGTGGCTGCGTCCAAAAAAATGCATATTTTCTGCATTTATATGGCATAATTTTTCTGGCCTCTGTGCTTCAGTGGCTGCAACCAAAAAAATGCATATTTTCTGCATTTATATGGCATAATTTTTCTGGCCTCTGTGCTTCAGTGGCTGCAACCAAAAAAATTATATTTTCAGCATTTATATGGCATAATTTTTCTGTCAACTGTGCTTCAGTGGCTGCAACCAAAAAAATTTATATTTTCAGCATTTATATGGCATAATTTTTCTGGCCTCTGTGCTTCAGTGGCTGCAACCAAAAAAATTTATATTTTCAGCATTTATATGGCATAATTTTTCTGGCAACTGTGCTTCAGTGGCTGCGACCAAAAAAATGACTATTTTCAGCATTTATATGGCATATTTTTTCTGGCCTCTGTGCTTCAGTGGCTGCGGCCAAAAAAACTGGGCAAACAATGCCTACAAGGTCAACGACGTTGACCTTGTAGGCATTGTTTGCCCAGTTTTTTTGGTCGCAGCCACTGAAGCACAGAGGCCAGAAAAAATATGCCATATAAATGCTGAAAATAGTCATTTTTTGCCATACGTTGACTCAACGTATATGGCAAAAAATGACTATTTTCAGCATTTATATGGCATATTTTTTCTGGCAACTGTGCTTCAGTGGCTGCGACCAAAAAAATGCATATTTTCTGCATTTATATGGCATAATTTTTCTGGCCTCTGTGCTTCAGTGGCTGCAACCAAAAAAATTTATATTTTCAGCATTTATATGGCATAATTTTTCTGGCAACTGTGCTTCAGTGGCTGCGTCCAAAAAAACTGGGCAAACAATGTCTACAAGGTCAACGTATGGCAAAAAATGACTATTTTCAGCATTTATATGGCATATTTTTTCTGGCAACTGTGCTTCAGTGGCTGCGTCCAAAAAAACTGGGCAAACAATGCCTACAAGGTCAACGTATGGCAGTTGTTTAAAGAGAACAGTAGATTACTAGCCAGCAAAGCTACCTAAGCTAAAATGTCCCTCAAATCCCTGCAGACTTCTGTCCCTCCAATACAGAGCAGTATCAAGCAGATTACTAGCCAGCAAGCTTACTATCATCTGTCCCTGAAATCACTAACAGCTCTCCCCCTACACTATCTCTTCCAAGCACACACAGGCAGATTTTTCAGATACATTTTTGCCCTTGATCCCCCTCTGGCATGCCACTGTCCAGGTCGTTGCACCCTTTAAACAACTTTAAAATCATTTTTCTGGCCAGAAATGTCTTTTCTAGATGTTAAAGTTCGCCTTCCCATTGAAGTCTATGGGGTTCGCGAACCGTTCGCGAACCGCTCGCATTTTTGCGCAAGTTCGCGAATATGTTCGCGAACTTTTTTTCCGACGTTCGCTACATCCCTACTGGGGATGCCAAATAAGGGCTGTAATTGGCTATTTAGTAGCCCATATGTGGGCTGGCATCCTACAGGAGGTTCTTTTTGGCAACATACCATGCAACCAAAACTTGTCTCCAAACCAGGAATTCAAAAATAAGCACTTGCTTTGAGGGTTCTAATAGCAACATTAAAGTGGTTTTGAGCACCATGTTGCTCGCAGGCCACTGGTTGGTGAACACTGCATTAGAGTAAAGACTGAAGTCAATAGACTTAGAATAGAAGTGTGTTCACCTGGAAGTACACTAAAAGGTGTAATATATGGCAATATTGCTTTTACAGTTGGGCAAGCTAGGGGGGGAGTGGTATTGGGGGTATTTTTTGGTGTTTTAGCAATATTATTGCCAAGATGATCTCTCGCTACACATGTGAAACACATTTGTCTTTGAATGCATTGTGTGCTGCTCTATCAATGATGGGTTAACATATTATGCGCCAAGGAACATAGCAGTAATAAGGGTCATTTGACAAATATGGAGTATAGGAGAAAAACAACTGTTCAGGAATTAATATAGCATCTCTGTCAATTGGACAGTGTAAACATGATAGGAAAACAATCTAGCTGCTTTTGTACGAAATAAAACAGCTTTACTCTGTAATCAAGAACACTTACGTGGTAACAAATACATCAATTATCTAATAAAAAGCTTTTGGTTTTGTAATAATAACTGTATTGGGGGAATAGAAGGCCACTAACTTGCCATATATCAAATATATGAATACAATAAAAATGTCAGAACTGTATTTCTGCACCACTATCATAGACAGATTACATACTGCAAGACATAGCAGTCCAGTGCAGTAAAAATATGAAGACTGTCTGATCTAAACTGGGTAGATCACACAGCTTCAAATATAGATATTCTCTGGCACTCGTTTCCACTGCCATCTCTTTTTTAAAGCTTCCTTTTTAGCTATTCCTTCACCCCTAAATTCCTTCGTAAATAACTATTATGTGTTGTATACCAAGTGAAAACTGGACCTCGTATAGTACAAGCACAATATTTAATTCAATGTTGGCACTTAGGAACCTATGCAACAACCATTTTAGATGTCTACATTTTCCTTCCAATTTGCCTCTGTAAGTTATTCAATATGAAATGACAAATGATAACTTAAAGGGGGTTGTTCACCTTTATATTAACTTTTAGTATGAAGTAGAGAGTGATATTCTAAGATACTTCGCAATTGGTTTTAATTTTTTATTGTTTGTGGTTTTTGCATTATTTATCTTTTTATTCAGCAGATCTCGAGTTTGCAATATCAGCCATCAAGTTGTTGGAGTCCAAGCAACCCTGTACTGATTTGAATAAGAGACTAGAATATGAATTGGAGAAGGCCTAATTAGAAAGAGGAGTAATACAATTAGCAATTACAATAAGGGGCATATTTATCAAGGGTCGAATTTAGACTTTATGGGAGTTACTAAAAACTCCAATAAACTCCCATGAATTAGAAATTTTAAAAAAATGACCAATCGAAAATGTATTTTTTTTTAAAAAAAAAAAATTAATTTCAGTGAATAGGATCGACTTGCAAACTCAAATCAAATTTGATTCGAGTTGTTTCACCATTTTTTTTTTTCAAAAGTCTACGAAATTACTTTATTGTAGGAGGTCCCCCATAGGCTAAAACACCAATTCAGCAGGTTTTAGATGGCAATTAGAGGCCCAGAGACCAACACAGAGACCATAATTTCTCCCCTTGATGTTATTTTGTATGCTGAATGCACAATAACATCAAGGACTGCAGTATACCAATCTGTGCCATCTGGGGCTTGGCTACACATGGATACTCTAGGTAAATTCTGCCAGTTGGTGTAGCTAACTAATATGAATTTGTGCTTCAAATGGCACAAATGTCTTTTGCATATTGCTGATTAAAATTGTTATTAAATCCAATCCCTAACCTCCAAATTATCTTGCCTTATAAACATACAATGTAGTGCCTAATGAATCAATAATGCCTTTTATACTCAGCCAGTGAGAGTGGCTTCATACCAGGGTCCTCATTTCTCCTATGTCTTATCTAATACTTGATCTTAGGGGCAATGAAGCTAGAGCTCTCTACATTCCGGCAAAGTCTGCTGCCTTCTAATCACTTGTGTGAGATTTTGAGAACATATTTTAGGACATATTTATCAAAGATTGCACGTGACTTTTTCCCCTTTGATAAAAAGGTTTTCATTTTATGACATTCGGACATGCCTAAAAGTGATCTCAAAAATACCCCGTATAGAACTACTCAATTAAGTAATAAAGATGTAGCCAGTACACTTATTAATCCAGACATTTTCAATGTCTTTATTTCTTAAGATATATTTTACGTACAAATTGATTTAGGGAAAAATACATTTGTAAGGTGCAATTGTCTTCTGCAATGTATACTTTTAAAAAAAAAAGCATTGAAATTAGTGATGGGCGAATTTATTCGCCAGGCGCGAATTCGCGGCGAATTTGCGCGTTTCGCCGCCAGCGAATAAATTCGCAAAATGCCCGCGAAAATTTGCGCCAAAAATTCGCCGGCATCCAAAAAAAAAATTCGAAAAAACGGGTGCCGGCGTCAAAAACGAGATGCCGGCGCCGTTTCGCAAATTTTTCGCCGTTTCGCAAATTCGCCCATCACTAATTGAAATGTGTATATATAT
Organism: Xenopus laevis; assembly: GCF_017654675.1. Classification (NCBI taxonomy): domain Eukaryota; kingdom Metazoa; phylum Chordata; class Amphibia; order Anura; family Pipidae; genus Xenopus; species Xenopus laevis. Next base: position 19,123,854 of record NC_054373.1, read on the forward strand.
ACATATATGCATTACACATTGGGTGCATTAAATAGCATCTGCACCAAAAGTACTTTGATCCAAAAAAAAGTGTATTTTTAAGAGCACTTTAAGGAGCAAAGCTTTTAGCTACCACTATAGTCAACATATCCTTGACTTATTCCCATCGTTTATTTTTTACATGCAGATTCTAATGATGAGTCAGACAAAGGTTTTGTTCCATTTTGCTTTTGGTGTACTGGCATATTAATGTTTCTTTTTGCTTTATGTCACTATTACTAGCATGGAATATGTTATATGTAAGCATCTTACCCCAAAAAACCTTTTTCCATATAATATCTAATATCTATATTATTGAGAAATTATGCAATTATTCAAGGTTCCAAGCATTCTGTACAATAAAACTGTTACGGATGGGCGAATTTGTCCCATGAAATCCGCGAAATGACAATGTTGACGCTGGCGACAATTCAACAGCATCAACATTGCCACCCGCTTCAAAGTTGACGCCGGCGCCCATTAAAGTCAATGGGCGTTCGTCAAAATGTTTTCACCGCCGGCGAATTTGTGAGCCAAATTCACAAATTTATTCACTGGCGGTGAAACAGGCAAATTTGCCGCAAATTTGTGCCTGGCGAATAAATTTACCCATCTCTACTTATTGCCTGTATAGAGCTTTTAAGTATACTCAGCAAGGAGTGAGAGCTTTTACTGGTACTGGTACATGTACATTATGGGTAACTCATGGCAATCTTGGTATTGCAAAATAACTCCCAACATACATTACCTTGGACAGCTCAACTTTAGGTGAGATTCTGGTTGTACAAGGCTTTGTGATTTGGGAGGCCTGAAATAGCACAGGGAATAAAACACATGTCTACCACTTTTTAAAGCATACTTACTCTACTCTGCAACCAATAATGATAATAAGTATATATTTCAAACTGCAAACTCAATAACTTCTGTAAGAAAATGTCATACTGCCAAATTTTGATACAGGTATGGGATCTATTATGCAGAATGCTTAGGGGGATTGTTATTTCATCAGCATAGCTTAGTGGGATAGCTATATTATTAAAGATCAGTCAAGAATTGTTTGTTTAAAGAAGATCCTATGGAAATCCTCACCTATGGGGGTCATATACTAACAATGGCATTTAGATTTTCTTAAAAAAGCTCTAAAAATTTGAGATTTAATAAGTGTAAAAAAACACAAAGTTGTCGCGGTCCTATAGAATTCAATGGGAGCAGAAATTTGGACTTTTAGAGGTTATTATTTATTATATATTTTTTTTTTGCTAGAAATTCTCAAATTTTTCAAGGTATTCATATTTTTTAGTGCAGCGTTCAGCGTAATTTTCCATTCATACTTTTTTATTTGGATTTTTTAATAAGGGCCAGATTTATCAAAGGTCGAGTTGAAATTTCAAATGAAAAAAATTCTAATTTTGAGCTATTTTTTGTGTACTTCGACTAGGGAATAGTCCAAATTCGATTTGAATTTTAAAAAAATTTGAAAATTTGAATATCGAAAGGTTGAGATGAAGTTTCGAAGTTAAAAACTTCGAATTTCTAGCTATTTTTTGTGTACGTCGACTAGGGAATTTGAAATTGAATTTGAAAAAACTTTGAAATTCAAATTTTTTTGAAGTACTGTCTCTTTAAAACTTCGACTTCGACCATTCGCCACCTAAAAGCTGCCGAAGTGCTGTTTTAGCCTATGGAGGACCTCCTACAACCTGTATGGAGGCATTTGTGGGAGTTTGGAAGATTGAAGGTCGAAGTTAAAAAAACTTCAAATCGAAGAAACATCTTCAGTAGATATGAGCGAAAATTTTCGCAAGTTTTGACACAAATATGATGCCCATAGACTGTAATGGGTGCAAAAAATTTGTTGTGCATCAAACAAAATGTTGTCACCCATAGACTTCAATGCGTTTTGGCAAATTTTGCCATTTCATGAATTTTTGGCATAGCGAAATGGGTCAGATTTGCCTATCACTAGTCTTCAATGATTAATCAGCAAGTCCAGTTACTCAAAATTTACTTCTACTAGATATACCATGACCTGGATAATTGAAAACCTTCATAGACACAATGGAAATAAAAATAATACAACTAAGGAGGCCTCTCCAAAACTGCACACTTAGAGGTAGATTCACTAATGGGCAAAATTTCACCATCCTTAGCTACACACTAGTGAAGGGCGAATTTATTAGCCAGGCGGGAATTCGCTGTGAATTCCCACGATTCGTGAAACTGCCGGAAAAAATTGCTGGAGCAAAAAAAAAAAGGAATTTTTTGCTGGCGACTTTTCAGTAGTGTTACTTTGGCAGTGCAAACGTTTCTTAGCAAAGATGCGCTAGCGTTCGTTTTTTGGCTATTGAAAATTCACTAGTGATCTTGCGCTTACGTCAATTTGCATAGGGTGGGTAATTTAAAGTTGTATGGAGGTCTTTATTATAAATGTTAGTGCAAATGCTTGAAGTTACCAATTTTTATTACAAATGTCCAGGGAACCTTAATAAAGGCAAGAGAGTTAATATAATGCTCTACACACGAGCCCACTTTAAAATTAATGTTCCATATGTTATGAAATGTCTGGAGAAAACCGGTTACCCAAAAAAAGTTTGCTAGGACTTTTGCAGGCAATCCCGTTTAAAAAAAAGAAAATTCGCCAGCATTTAACTGCAGCGTTTAATGCATTTTCGGCACACAGGTTATGATTTAAGTGACAGAAGATTGAGGAAGATCAGCTGCTTTTAAGCACTTCGCCTGGTCTGAGGTGGCAAAGTCAACTCTGATAAAAGAGGTAATGTTCAATAAAATCTGCACTTTACTGAATTTGTGGAGTAATGACATTTTGCCAGATGGAAAAATCATCTGGCCATAGAATGCAAACAAACGTAAGTGACGGTCTCTTTCGCTAGCGAATTAAGGCCTGTGCCTGTTAGTGAATAGGTGATGTCCCTGCAGATAGTAATGCTGGTGAATTTTAACTAGTGTTAGCCACTTTGTTCCATGATAAAATATAATCAACCACAAGACATATTTGCACCAGCAAAGGATGGCATAACAACTGCATGAACGATTGAAGTGGCAGGTCCACTGTTGAGTAGGACTTTCATTGGTATGCCATCTGCTCAAAGGTATCAGGGAAGTATGTACCAGAAGCATGAGTAACTAAAGAAGTACATTTGCTATTAGCCATTCAAGGGAGATAAGTATCGAATATCCAGTAGGCATATTTACACATGGATGTTCATGTCTCTAATATGTTTATATTGAAAATGTTGAACTGCAGACAACTCTTTTCAATAGCTATCTAAACAGCAACACATCAGAACTATAATTAGAATTATGCATTGGGCTGACTATATCATCATCATCATCATCATCATCATCATTTATTTATATAGCACCAACAAAGTACATAGTGCTTCACATTATTATAAACAGGTATCAAATAACAAACAAGGCTTACAGAGTATGATAGGATTAGAAAGCCCTACTCGCAAGAGCTTACAAACTGAAGGGTTAGAGAAGGGTTAGAGTACAATTGAAACATAAGGATTATAAAAACAATTTTGTGCCAAGATTTTGATCCAAACGTAGTGATGGACGAATCTGACCCATTTTGCCAAAAAATTCATGAACTAGTAAAAAATTTACCCAAATCAATGGGAGCTTTTTTTTTCATGTTGCACAACATTTTTTTTTACTATACATTAGAGTGTATGGATGTTTTTTCTGTGAAACGCACCAAAATATTTTACTCATCCCTATAAGAGTACAGAAGCATTTGTATATGTTCAATTGGAATACCTTTATAAGCTGATACATAACATCATATTAGATAAATTCACTATGCCTAAGGAAGGGCCCCTCCTGTCATGTCACATTGCTCATAAAGGTCAGGGTTGATTATTTTTATTTTTTTCATCATGGGTATGATCAATAAATATAATAAATATAATATGATTATTCTTCTGATGGGGTTTAGCCTCCTTAGTTTTGCAGTTATGATTTATAATTGATTGGAGATGTCCATCTGACCATCAAAACAAGGGATCCTTTAACGTGCTCTCCCATAGTGTAAGCATGTAAGAAATAATGGAGATAATGAAATTACACAAACACAGACAAATAAAAATGCTCTGCCCACTTTTTTAGATTATGATGTTAAATGAGAGTTTGTCTGACTTTACACTTTTCCTATTTTTCTCTCGTTATTTGTTATAACTTAAATAAAGACATTCTCTTTCAATACATTGGTTTAGATGTTAGCTCTGACATAAAATACATAATACATAAATGCTTAAATGCACAATGGCTGCCTATGAATGGGAAGGCATATATTGATCTCTCTCTGACTTGAAAAGATTTTGTTGCTGATCCCCTCAAGTAAACATATGGTCGATATGTTGCTTCCTATTTTGTGGGGAAATAATTCAGTTAGATATGAGCTTCTGTTGTGTTTTCCAAAAAAAAAAAAAAAAAAAAAATAAATTTCGATCATCACATTTAAGTTTTCCTTGCCATTTATGTAAAATGTCACAACCACGGACAGTAGTGATTGGCGAATTTATTCGGCAGGAGCGAAATTTGCAGGGAATTCCCGTGATTCGCAGCCGACGAATAAATTCACAAAAATTCGCCAGCGAAAGTTTGCCTGCGTAAAAAAAATGGATGCTGGTATCCGTTTTTTGGACACCGGCGCCGTTTCGCAAATTTTTTGCCATTTTGCAAATTTCACGTGAAATTCCCGAATTTTTCGACGAAGCGAAACGCCCCAAATTTGCCTTTCACTAACGGACAGTGCTGCATTTCATATAGGAATTTGAGGAAGCAGCAGCTTATGCGGGACTGCACATGGGTACCTATATAAACAAAATGCATATATTTTTTTTTTCTTTTGTGTAAACCTCTGCTCATGCATATCCCAGTACAGATAACTGGCAAAATAAAGGTAACACTTCAGTATACAAGAGATACAAATAATACTGAAATCACACGCAGACACTGTTTCATTTCTGATCTAAATAAGTGTAACACCTATTTGGGCCATACAGGGTTAATTCACCAGCTAGAACACTAGAGCATGGGTTACACGCGACTTACACCCAGGGCAGGGCCTTCGCTAAGTGGAAGTGTTCCCTCTATGGTGTAGTCCAACTACATCCCCCCAGGCTACTGTGCACACAAAAACAACTTGGGCGCCAGGAGGTTCTTAACAATCAGGAAAAAAAAGGGCAAATGACCACAGGTTTCAGTACTCATGCAGGAGCTTGAGGAAAACAGCATATTGAGAGTTCACACAGAACAAGGCAGACTCACACAGAGAGTACACAGGCAAATGCAGTACAACCTTTCCCTCCTGGAAGTTGTCAGGAAAGCAGCTTCTACCCTACAGTCCCTCCTCACTGAGGTCCCTGACTGGAGGCAACACACAGAGCCTCTGGGAAGCTACTCCCTTACTGCAAATTCTTGTTGGATCTTCAGCTGCTCTTTCTCTCTATCCTATCTGCCTTTCTCTCCTAGAGAGACTATGACAAGTCTGCCCTAGTATATCTGTTCCTCATTCACGGGGTTTCCTGGTCCCCGACTTGGACACATGACTTCTTCTGGGCCTATTGCACTCAGTCCCCCTGAGCACAACCAGCTGGAATCACATCCAGAGGCAAAAGAGGAAGTGGCCACTCCCTGCACACACTATATAGGAGTGTGTCAGAGCAGTGTCATCAAATTTGTATTTTGTAACAGGGATTCTACCCAATAACCCAAGGAAATGGTGAAAAGATTAACTCTATAGGGCCTGTATCCCTATAGGGCCCTACATAAGCAATTATCTCTCAAGGGTGCATCTCTCAAGTCATGTATAAAACTGCTGGACTAATATTTTCAAAGCAAAGTTCATTCAGGGCTCATGCTATGAAATCTTCAATTGATATTATGTGTTTTTGATTGCAGTCTGCAGGACTCTCCAAAACAAATCTCTGTAGGGAACCTCAAATGGACACTAGGGTGCAGTATCCTTAATTAATTAATTAATTAATCAAATAATTAACCAAAATATGTATAAGAAAAAATGCCCATTGACTTTAATGCATTTGGAATGAAAAAAATTGTTGTGTGAATAAAGATTTCCCGAGCGTAAAAACGCCCATTGACTTCAATAAGTTTAACTAAATTTTGCCATTATTTTGTTGCAGTTTTACAAATTTTTCAGCAAAGTAAAAAGGGAATGGATTCACCCGTCACTAAAAACAACTCTGGCAGATCTGTTGTTCGCATATCGTAATATTACACACACCTTGAGAAATTTTCCACTTATTTTCCACAGTTTTTTTTCAGCAAATTTAATTTTACACAGCATAATAAATATGTGTAATAGTAGATGTCTTGACCAGTCAGCCAGAGGTAATGGCTAAAATCACAGACATATTTTTTTTTTAAGAATTGGAGTCTTTTTTCCATTGAAAAAGCAGTTGTAGCTTAGTGAATAGGAGTCCTCCTAACAATGTAAGGCATATCTGTAGCAGTATACTAAGTGAAAACTGCTTGTGATTTTGCCTTCCTATTGACTCAAATGCAATTCAGCAAATTTTTACACCTGTTAAATTTTGACACAAAGCAAAACATGGCATATTTGCTCAACGCAGTCAACAAGACATGAAAGTGAGGAAACATTTTTATTGGTAGCTCCAAAGCAGAAACTAGGTACCATAGAGAATGGCTATATACCGTATATACTCGAGTATAAGCCGCCCCAAGTATAAGCCGAGGTACCTAAATTTACCTCCAAAAATTGGGAAATTGGGCTTATTGACTCGAGTATAAGCCTAGGGTTAGAAATGCAGCAGCTTCTGGTAAGTTTCCATCAAAAAATTGATGGTTTCTGCTCCCATTGGAGGTGCCTGCGTCTTGTTTTTGGATGCCGGCAACCATTCTTGGACGCCGGCGAATATTCTTGGAGACTATTCTTGGACGCCAGCGACTATTCTTGGACGCCGGCGACTATTCTTAGGTGCCGGCGACTATTCTTAGACGCCGGCGACCGTTTTTGCGCTTGACCCGAGTATAAGCCGAGGTAGAGTTTTTCAGCATATTTTGGGGGCTGAAAAACTCGGCTTATACTCGAGTATATACTCTAGTTTGCTACAAAAATGTGTGCAACAAAAAAAATTGTTGTGCAGCTAAATATTCGCGACAAAACGTTTTACAATTTTTTGGTGAAACATGACAGATTCACTCACTATAAGTCAGCCACTCCAATTTAAAATTGCTTACTCACCCAACTCTAAACACACATAAACCAAGTTTATGTTGCGTCTGTGGTGTCTTCAAGCATTCAAACAATAGTCAGTTATAAAAAGGAAAACATTAAGGGGGTTATTAACTAAACTCTGAAAATCTGTTTTTTTTCCCCGCAAAGCAAATTTTCAGAAAAATTTAATAATAAATAAGAGTAAAAAACCAGAGTGGATTTGATCAGAGTTTGTAGCAGAAAATGCTGAGATAAAATCAGACTTTGATTTAACCCCCTAAAAGTGCAGACTTATTTATTTAAAAACAATGTACCCCCCACAACTGGGTATCTCAGAAAATAACAGGAATTAAAAATGTTGTGCAATTAAAGGAGAACTAAACCCCCAATAAGAATAGCCCAATCTACTACACTAGATAGTCCCCCCTCCCTGTTCCCCCCACGCATAGTTCATTACTCCTGAAAATGTCCCTAACAGCGTGCTCACACATCTGTGTAGCAAAGCTCATGGGTGATATCTTCCAGATCTTCCGACTTCGTCTGTAAGGGCGCACCATATTGGTGCATGTGCAGTTGAGCAGTCCGGTATTCATAGCAACTGCACATGCACCAAAAGAGCTGTAAACTGCCGAAGGAAGAGGATCGGAAGAAGACTGAAGATCCAGAATATTGTGCCCATAAGCTCCGCTGCGCTACTCTGCACAGATACGTGAGCATACTGTTAGCGGCACTTTCAGGAGTAATGAACTATGTGTGGGGGGAAGCAGGGGGAGGACTATCTAGTGTAGTAGATTGACCTTTTCTTATTTGGGGGTTTAGTTCTCGTTTAAAACAGATATATTGCCACTAATCCTAATCCTCAATGTGTTTCACATGGACCATCACACTTATTCAGAAGGAATATCTCTATCCCCACCCTCACTTTAAGGGGGTTAGTTAGCAAAGGTCGAATTTTAGAGTTTTGTGTATATTCCTCGAATTAACTCACAATTTGAATGGGAATTTTGGGATTAACAACCCAAAAACTCGAATTAATCAAGTTTTCGGCAGCAAAAAACTCAAATCACTCAAGTTTTCAGGCAAACCCCTCCAAAAAAACTCTGCCATTGACTTCTACATGACCTTTACAGGTTTTAGGTATTCTCAGATTCAAGCTATTTTCAGGGTCAGTATAAAAATCTCAAAAAAAAAACCCAAAACATTTTCATAGAAAACACAACTGGAACCTTAATAAATCTGCCCCTAACCTTAAAAAAACTCAAATTTAATCTACATCTTTTCAGGACTGACTGAATCTGTGAATATCCTTTACATGTTCAATCAGAGCTGGAAGTAAGATTAAGTGAGGTGGCTAACAATGCCCCCACCTCCCTGAGCGCATGCTCATATGTATACAGTATATAGTGAGGCAGATGTGTGACCATGGTAATGGTTCAAATGGGGCTTCTCTCCCCAATACTTATGCCCCTCAAACCAGGCTTTATTGTATACAGTGAATAATGTTAATGTATGCCCTATTTTAAAATACAAGGTTATTACAGTATAAGTCACTGATGAGTTATATGACCATATAAAGGCACAAGGTCAAATGTGATTCCAGAGACTAAAACATTGTAGTTGTATCTATGAACTTTACTATCCATCTATTGTATAAAAGTTTGGATACAATAGATGGAGTCCTCAGAAGACCAGATAGTAAGTACGAAGCAGCTAAATATAGCAATGTTTGTTTCACTTAAGATGACACCACTAAAGGTATAAAGTGCTTGGGTTGAGTTCTAACTTTTCTCGTGGTTCTCAAGCCCATTCAGGCATGAAATGTGTTAGGCTTATGTATGTCCTAATAAAGTATTTTTAACTGATCACGACTTGAGCTACTGCTTCACTAGAAAATGGGTCGCATCCCACTTTGAATCCTCTCATATATTAATATTAGCTAGAGGAATACTAGAACCTATACTATACATATTAGGAGAATGAGGCAGTGAAGAAATAAGTGAGCAGCTTTGGCTCTACATAAAGGGTTGCAGTGACTCTTGAGTGTAGAGACACAAGGTAGAGGTGATCTCTTTGAAGTACACTGAAGAGGTGTTTTGGATATTTCAACCAAAACCTTTGTTTTAGTCCTGTAATTAAAAATCTGTGGTCTGTATAACTATTGCCCTTGACATGTACAGAAGTTATTTGCTTCTATGCAAATACAGTCAATGTACTGAAACCCATGTGATTATCCTATGTGAGTTTATAAATAGTTATCAATTGTCTAACACACTAGCATCCAATCATTGTATGTGTGAAGTGATTAAGAATACCTCCTCCGTATAAACCATAAGGACCAGGACTGGGTGTAAGACGTCAGGGTTCATCCTTGTTTTACCTGGAAGCTGAAAATAAATATTCTAAGGGTACTAAGTGTACCAAGAAGAAGGGGTTAAATCGAAATCACCTTTCAAAGCTATAGATAAATAGCCACAGTCACCTTTTTGAAAGCACTGATAACTATCGTTGTTTCCTTTATGGAAGAAAACAAGGCATTATATTATACACACACTAATAGTAAATTCCGTAGAATGATTTATTCAACAATTCTATACACGTATAGACTTTACAGCCTAATTCAAGCTGCAACTTAAAAGAAAATAATCAGCTTTGTCAACTTTATTTCTGCAAAAGGTATGTTTTCATTTTATCTTCAATTTATTCTTGCTAAAAAGGTTTAAAATAAAGGGCAGAAACGACATGCAGTAATTCTATGCAGCTTACTTTTACCAGAAACTGTTTGAGTCAAATAGAAGCAAAAGATGAGGAGGTTAGCTTTGTCAGCTCTATTTCTGAAAGAACATTTAATTCTCTATCTACCGTATTTCTCCGTCACTGAAATAGTATATAGAGGAAAGTAACAAGGACATATTTAGCGATATGATATACAAGACCTTGTAAGCAGTACCAGCAAGTAAATAAAAGTTCAGCCTTGTATAATCTACTCCCTAAAAGAACAATGATAATGGTTTGATAATATAAAAATAAAAACCTTTCATGTTACAAAACTTGAACAAAACTTCTCATGAAATACTGAAATGCTAATAGCAATTGTAACCTTTAGAGATTTGTACAGTTTCTATGTTAAAAGAATATGCTGTATCTTTACTAGTAATTTGAGTTTAATTAGATGTCTGAAAGCTTCTTTCAACTGAAACATGTTCTTTTATTCTCAAGTGTACACAAGTGTAGGCAGTATATATTTTGTTTTTCATTCATTTTATTTTTTTTGTATTTCCTAAAGATGTCACCCATTGCCCGAATATCGAGGGTTAATTAACCCTCAATATTCGACTAGGAATTAAAATCCTTCGACTTCGAATATCGAAGTCGAAGGATTTAGTGCAGATAGTTCGATCGAACGATCGAAGGATAATTCCTTCGATCGAACAATAAAATCCTTTGAATCAAACGATTTGAAGGATTTTAATCCAACGATCGAAGGAATATCTTTCGATCAAAAAAGTTAGCCAAGCCTATGGGGCCCTTCCCCATAGGCTAACATTGACTTCGGTAGCTTTTAGATGGCGAACTAGGGGGTCGAAGTTTTTTTTAAAGAGACAGTACTTCGACTATCGAATGGTCGAATAGTCGAACGATTTTTAGTACGAAACCTTCAATTCGAAGTCGTAGTCGAAGGTCGAAGTAGCCCATTCGATGGTAGAAGTAGCCCAAAAAAACTTCAAAATTCGAAGTTTTTTTACCTTCGAATCCTTCACTCGAAGTTAGTGAATCGTCTTCATAAAAAAAAAAAGGTTGTAATTGGGTATGGGCAGAGATCCTGGGAATCATGTATTGACATACAGTAGGTGATAAATTGCACTTATCACACCATTAGATTTATAACATAGTCAATATCCTGAAACCTTTAAGGAACATGTGAGTTATCAGGGGTAATTTAAAGTTTACCCTGGTCCCGCTACCAGTACTAAAAATAAAGTTGAATCTACTTTAGTAAATGAAAGCTCACACAAAGGAACTGATATAAATACATTTTTGACTGCGGTAGGCTGATCAATCCAGCACAGGCAGGAGCTTCTGATTAAAAAAGTTTTAGTACATTCATCATAAAAAATTCTTACATTTATGGGCAGATTTATAATGGTGGAATTTTCGAATTTATGTGAATATTTTTTGACTCTTAGGGGCCGATTCACTAAGCTCGAGTGAAGGATTCGAATGAAAAATACTTCGAATTTCGAAGTATTTTTTTGGTACTTCGACCATCGAATTGGTTAAATTCGTTTGAATTCGAACGAAATCGAACGAATCGAACGAAAAATCGTTCGACTATTCGACCATTCGATAGTCGAAGTACTTGCCCTTTAAAAAAAACTTCGACCCCCTACTTCGGCAGCTAAAAGCTACCGAAGTCAATGTTAGCCTATGGGGAAGGTCCCCATAGGCTTGCTAACCTTTTTTTGATCGAAGGATTTTCCTTCGATCGTTGGATTAAAATCGTTCGAATCGTTCGATTCGAACGATTTAATCGTTCGATCGAACGAAAAATCCTTCGATCGATCGAACGTAGGATTAGCGCTAAATCGTTCGACTTCGATATTCGAAGTCGAACGATTTTAGTTCCCAGTCGAATATCGAGGGTTAATTAACCCTCGATATTCGACTATTGATGAATCGGCCCCTTAATAAATTTGAATATACTCACAACTCGAATGGGAGGTTATTTAAGAAAGAAATGGAACGTCTAATATTTGAGCGAATAGTCCAGACCCGACAATTCTAATTGAATTTGAATCAAATTTGAAGTTTTTCCTCTGAAAAAAACTTGAATGTCAGGAAGGCAATTAACATATTCAAATGATTCAACCGCTGCAATTGACTTGTACATGAACTCGGCAGGTTTTAGGTAGCGAATATTCAAATTAGAACTGTTTCAATGTTTGAGCTGTGATAAATCTCACATTCGTATATACATTCGAATTGGGGGATTAAAATTGAATGTGTGAATTTTGACATCATTTTTTTTTCAAAAATTCTAATTTTAATTTACTATTCGACCCTTAATAAATCTGCCCCTTAGCTTCTGGATAGAGCATTTTACAGCTTAAGGAACCCAGAGGATCCCTTTTTGACTTACGTGTATTGAAATAAGACATGTTTCGCTATCTATGCAATTTTTCATTTTTGGGAAACAGGTAATTATAGCTACATCTTTTCATACATAGATATCTTAATAAATAGAGATTTTCATCTGGTAACTGACATGACTGATTATAACTAGTGATGGGTGGAAACATTTCACCAAATACTTTGGAGTTAATGGATTTTTTACTGTGTTTATAAGTCAATTAAGAGTCAATGGGCCTCTTATTCAAAAATTTTTTGCAGAAAATGCATTGGAGTTAATAGGCTTTTTGCTTTGTTTTTCCTCACATCAAATGCATTTCCCATGTTTCTGCAAATGCAATGAGCGTTTTTTTCAAGCATTTTTCCTCGTCTTTTGTTTTATGTGGATAAAAAAATGCATAATTTTTTCTAGCTCCAAATGCATTGGTGTCAGTGATGGAGTTTTCTTTCTTTTTTTTTGCATTTTTTCCTCCATGAAAAAAATAGATTTTTTTTTCTGCAGCAACAAAATGCACTGCAAAGAGTAGAAAATGTGAATGTGAAAATATCTGCCACTTGCAAATCTATATCAGGCAAACAAAAGTGTTAATTTCTAAATTAGAACCTGTCCATGTGTCCTGTAATTGTAAATTGAAATATAAAGCTATTATAGTTCCATGATCTGTAGAGAAGCACTCATTCCAAGGCCATGTGTCTTTCTATGGCCATAAAAACCCTGACTGGCTTCTAATAGCGTTATAAAATGAAGTCTTTTATTCTCTGTATAACAAACAATGACGCCCAAGGACTCACAATTAGGTATACAGAAAACAAACATAACCATTGTAATTTTAAAATAGATAATTGTATAAAAACATTTCTAAAATTAACAGTTATATACTAAAATAAAATGTCAAAAATGTTCACTGAACTAAAATATCTTTGCAAGAATAATCATCTTTTAATGTTTAAAGTGTTAGTATCTTTCATGTTTACTTTGATACAAAAAATAGGGAGGATATAGCTACTAAAAAAACAAAAGGGCTGCAGAAATTATATAGCTGGAAACTGTTTGTTAAATAAGTATTTTTCTTTTCAGATTGATAATCAATTTTACTGCAATCAGCACACTAGAAAAATTTGAATGCAAAAAAATCTGTGAAACGGTAAGCATTTCTAAAAACTCAAGAAGTCAATTGCCGTTTTTACATGTGCAACAATTTTGCTTACTCAAAATGCCTTAAAGTCAATGGTCGTTTTTTTTATGGCGACTTTTATGTCCTAATGCATTAAAGTCAATGGTCGTTTTTTCTTATGGCGAATTCTTTGTCCTAATGCATTAAAGTCAATGGTCGTTTTTTCTTATGGCGACTTTTTTGTCCTAATGCATTAAAGTCAATGGTCGTTTTTTCTTATGGCGACTTTTTTGTCCTAATGCATTAAAGTCAATGGTCGTTTTTTCTTTTGGCGACTTTTTTGTTCTAATGCATTAAAGTCAATGGGCGTTTTTTTCTTATGGTGACTTTTAATGCATTAAGTCATTGAGCATTTATTCTTATGGGCTTTTATTCTCTGCATATTTTTCCACTGCATATTTTCTTCTAAATTTCGCAAAAAAAAATTTGCACATGGTGAAATTCGGAATTTGAACTTTGGCAACATCTTTACTGATTTTGTCCTTTTATAAATTTTTATCAAACAAATCTCTAAAATTCAAAACCAGCATCAACACCCTATAAGCTTCTATATAAGTCATTGGAGGATATATTTCAAGTTTTCAACATCCTATATAGAATCTAAAAAACTTGAGAGTACAAATGTTATGATTGGTATCCCAAACCCAGAACAAACCCCAAGGTCCTGGTCATGGCTCAGTCTTCCACTTTTAACAGCCACCTTTCACGTCAGGAGGAGCACTCCTCTACTCGGGTGCTGCCAGGTCTTAGTGTGAGAGGACCAGGGAGAGAGTTTTGGACACGCAAGGGAACCGAATGGGGGACAGGATCGAAGAACAGGAAGCATGGTCGAGGGACAGGCCCAGTCGATACCAAACAGGAGCAGGCAGTACAGATACAGCAGATTGAAGAGTAGTCGGGTTCACAGGCCAGGTCAAAACATACTGATATCGAAGTACAGAGCTGGATTAGAAAGAATAGTCAAAGTACAGGCAAGGTGAAAACACAGCTTAAACACCTTGGAATAGCACCCAGGAACTAGCAATCAGAACCTATATTGGGCAATGATTCAGTGCAGGGCAGGGACCTTTATAGGCAGCCTAATGGGTTACACTGATCACATGGGACTAGATGGGGCGAGATTGATAACAACTGAACCAAGCCATGCCTATTTGCAATTACAAGTATAGCAATAGGAGTGAACCAAGGAGTGAGTCTGCTCACATAGAGTAGCGCTAACTCAGACAGCCCAAAAACACCAGACCCCTAGTTCAATTCCAGCTAGGATAGTACAATAAAATTGTAATAAAAAAATTGAATGCATTGAATTTGTATAATTTTCAAATTAGAACATTTTGAAAAATCCCATTTGAAATTTTTTTTGCATGTAATAAATATTGAACATTACAGATTTGGAAAACAATTGAAATTCCTTTGTAAGGGATTCTGTCATTTTTATGGTATAGTTTTTACTACTAAATTCACTGTGCATTGCAAGTAATTAATTATACTATTTAAATGTTTTTCTTAAACTAATACATTCTTTATTAGTTGAAATATTGGTGTATAGACAGCCATCTGTAATAAAAGAAACTCACCCTGGTGGTCTAGGGGTGCGGCGTGGACTCCCTCTGTCGCCGTTCCTTAGGGCATGCGCGACCGTGTCTTGTCTTCTTTATAGACGCGGATGTGCTGGCGTGATGGCACGCAATGTCGCAAAATTCAAACGCTCAAAAATGGGATTTTGGCTTGTAGGTCATTGCCCGTGATAGGAATTTGTTCTTGGAGCTTTCTGAGCGTTTGCTAATCTGTTTTGAACCTGTTTTGATTCCTGTTGTGACCCCTGCATGGCTTTTTGACTATTCTGACCTCTGGATCCTGACCTTTGCCTGAATACTGACTACTCCTTCTGCTTAACCCTTCGGATTGACTTCCTGGTTTGACCCTTGCCTGCCTGACTACGTTTACTCTATGCCTGCCCCGACCCGGCCTGATCTGACTACTCTATTGCCTAATGCCTTGTACTATGACCTTCAGCCCAAAGACTCTCGCTAACAGTCGTGCCCCTCTGCCTATCCAGAACATCTGGCCTCTCGTTTAAGTCCTGGTGGCATCCAAGTAGCTGAGGGCTCCTCCCGAGGCCAAAGGCAGTCACACTACAGGTGAAGCACAATCCGAGACCAGGGTGCTTGGCATTTGTTCTGGTGTTGGGTGCCGACCATGACATTATCTCAAGCAGGCATCTCAAGAAAAGAGTGTGGAAGCCACTCTGTATGGTGAGAACCCCAGAGTGGGGAAACGTTTTGGATGTGTGCTGTTTACATACTGATGAACTGTGTTCCTGTGACTTTATGTTGGGAAGAGTTTGCCAAAATAAACCTTTGTTTTTGCCTGAAGACACAGTGTCCCTGTCCTTATGCTCCTGATCCTACACTTACCTGTCTACCATAGCTAATTTCCCCCAAAAACTGCATGTACAGGCAGACAGCATGTCATAATACATACTGTAGACATTTGAATTAGAAAATAGGGCATCTGACCTTTTGGCCACACCAAACAAAAAAAAACCTCATTATTTCAAACTCAAAACATATTTTCAAACTCATTGCTGAGGATTGCCATTTTGCAAATTTTGGGAAACAGATACTTTAAATATAAACTTTTAACTGCCACTAAATATTGCACTTTTCTGATAATTTAGGGGGTAAGTAATAAAGATATATTGTAATGAAAAGGTCAATGCTTTGGGTAACTGTCCAGGTGCAGTAATCCATAACAACTAGGTAAAGGTGTTTTTAAACAAATACATGTTTCCTCCGGATTGGTTGCTATTAGTGATGAATTCTGTAGCCTTTTATTACATAAGTCCTAAACATCTTATAAAAATCTAAACAAGAGGAGGAAAGGCAAAATTACATAAAAGGCTAGACTAAACTAAACTTTAACTAAACATCAACATATGCTAAAATCCAAAGAGAAGAAGAAATAGAAGACACAGTGAAAAAAGGTGAGACATTTTTATTTAGGTACATTAATAAATTAGCGATAAAGGAACAGTAAGACTAAAAACAGTGTGTGTGGAATATATTGATGGAGACATAGCAAACTACTTAAACTAAAAATACTGTAGTACTCACCTTGAATATTTTGTTCAGATTTGAGAGAGAGTCTTTACAAGTAAATGAATAGCACAGAAACTAAGAAGAGCATGTGAATGTGGTGGGAGGTGGAATGGAAATTAAATGGTTATTAGTTTTTTTTTTTTTCACCCAAAACTGAGCAAGTGGGTTTGTGATGACTCCACCTATACCTTTAGAGAGGCTTTCAATGAGACTAAAGTAAGGAGTAGAATGGCCATCAGGACAAAATCAAACAGGAACTCTAATATGTTGCTAGACAACTGGATAGTAGAGTTGACAAATTGGGCCAAGGTCAGTGCAGCTATATAGACAACATATTCGGCTAAGATTAGGACAGGCAACTGGGAACAGAGAGTTAGCAATGACAAGTCAATGTGGAACTCAAGACAATGTACCAACAGAAGGATATTACAAAATAAATTCAAAGCTAAGCAAATATTCAGTAGTAACAAAAAGTAGGAGCACTATCTGGATGATACAAATATGTTAAAGAAATGTGTGCGACGTGAGTCATTCTAAAATAGCTTGAGTATTTATACATTATAGTTTAGGTTTTAGTGTAACTAATGCAGATGCACAAATGACTTAAAAACACAGGTGTAAGCTTGCATAAATTACCATGCACACCAATTGCCCCTTGACACTAGTGGTAATTAATGATGAGCGAAATTTTTGCCAAGTTACTCAGTGAAAAAGAGTCTAATAAAATAACTAACAAAATAACTGCCTTTTGCACAAAGTCTGCATGTTGAGAGAAAGGATTTCTGGTGATTTCAATTAAGTGAGCTCCGATACATCTTCTAGGCAAAAGGAGCGCCCTATAAGATATATTGGATCATTCATCTGACATGAATGAAGACAGAATGAGGAAAAACAGATGATGAAGGAAGAATAGGGAAGATAAACTTGATTATTTCAGAAATGGTACAGATTTTTTAATTGATTGTATTTAGAAAGTTTCTTATTTCAGTATGCTGAATCCAATATTTTCATTTTCATGATAGTTCCCCTTTAACATAAGTTGCTTTAATAATTAATCTAGGACATATTATATTTAAAACAATGATATGTAGTATCAAGTTTTAGGGGCAAATTTACTTATGGTCGACTATCGAGGGTTAATTAACCCTCGATATTCGACTGCCGAAGGTAAATCCTTCGACTTATTCGAAGTTAAGTAAATGGGCCCCAAGTTTTTAACTTGTAGTAAAAAATATTATAATAGATTGTCATCACATGGAATTTTTTTCCAAGTGATTTTAACTTCATATTTAACAACAATAAGGGGCCCATTTACTTAGCTCGAGTGAAGGAATAGAAGGAAAAAAAACTTCGAATTTCGAATGTTTTTTTTTTGGCTACTTCGACCATCGAATGGGCGACTTCGACCTTCGACTACGACTTCGAATTGAACGTTTTGAACTAAAAATCGTTTGACTATTCGACCATTTGATAGTCGAAGTACTGTCTCTTTAAAAAAAACTTCGACCCCCTAGTTCACCACCTAAAACCTACTGAAGTCAATGTTAGTGGAGTGGAGTGAGGTTGCAGAATGTTGTGTTTGCAGATTTTATTAATATAAGGATACAAGGATATTTTACTGTCAATACAAACTAAAAACTATACAGTGTATTGAAATTACGTTTCACAAAAACTCCTATATGAAATATTTTAAATTTACAATAAATAAATAAATAAATAATAATACTACACATTTTTGTTTTACCTTTTTATCTATTTTAATCCAAAGTGCACATTTACATCAATTTATAAAAGCGACAAGTGCATTTTAAATTTGATTTGCAACTAATCCCCTCACCATCTCTAAGAAATGTCTATTCCGTTCAATAAAGAGTCATGTAAATGGTAATAGTGAACATTTACTACCACAAGTATTCCATAGTCTATTTTAATCCAAAACGTGCCCACTTACTTCAATCTAAAGTGACAAGTGCATTTAAATGTATTTAAAACTAATCCCCTCATCATCTCTGAAAGTTCCTGCTCATAATAATGAGTTCAAAATCCTGAGTGCTTGAGGAAAAACAACTTTTATAGTATCTGGACTTTACCGACTCAATACTATGGAACATTCTACCCAATGTTAAGAGAGAGAACACTATATGAGATGGATGGAAAAAATGTCCCCCACTATGCTATTTGCTCGTCCAATGACCTGCTTCTTATATGTTGAGTTGAGAAACAGGCAAAATTGAGCTTCCTATAATTCTTTCTGCTGTCCTAATAATTCTCTGCTAGGATGTTTTCTCATTTATCAAACTATTTCCAAACCAAACTGTAATATTACTACATAGGACACTCTTAATGGTGCCCCGATAAAAAGATGTTGAAATTTGGGAAGGAAAGCTGGCTTTTTTCAATTTACATAAGAAATAAAGCCGTTAGTTCCCTTTCTTAGTAATAGAAGCAGTATTTAGATTCCACATTAGATTGTCTGCCAAATTTACTCCAAGAAACTTCACTTTCTAACTATTTCAACATCAGTACTCTCTATTTTCAGTGGAGGTAAAATACCAGACTTCCTTCTAAAATCAATTACCATCTCTTTGGTCTTTCAACATTTAAGTTTAAATATTTATCCTGACACCACTTGACCAATTTCTCAACCTCCTTCCTATATAAGGAAGCATCCTTGTTACTAATAAGGCTCACTACTGTAGTATCATCTGCAAATTTTATAATATGATTTGAGCTATACAGGGCCACATATTCATAAGTTAACAGAGTAAACAGCAGTGGAGTGAGCAAACATCCCTGAGGAGGATTTCGGAATTGTCGTTTCCAATAGATACATACTGGAGCCTGTCATACATTTGGTATAGAAATCACCCCCAAACTTTGCTACCTAGCTAGATAAACAGAATTATGTTGTTAGAAATATATACACAATTGTGTTATCTGCATTGCAAACATTGATTGTTAGCCTAAATCATAAATATGTCAATATAGCAAGTTCCAAGTATCCAGTCTCAACATGATCAATTAAAAAAAAGTTTGCAATGACAATATTATTGTTAGCTAATGGAATGTTCTTATTTGTTCTACATCAAAAAAGTTAAGAAATGTATAATTTGCACATATAACTTCTATCATCCCAAGCATAAATATGTCCTCTTAAACTTTGCTGAATATTCTGTACAATTGAATAAAATTGGTTTTATTAGATGCAGACAATATTTATTTTCATAAACAAAAACAAATCATTTATATCAATTCACCTGAATTCTTTATCTGTTATTGAAATGCTGATGCACCAGATTTTTGATAAGATAATGTAGCACAAGTAATACAGATTGTCATACAGAAATAGTAAAATTTATTTTATTCTCCCTTCGAATTACATTCACTTGCAAACTATATATTCTCTGTGAATAACTGAAAGTATTCATATTCTACATCCAAAATAAAAATAGATGAGATGAAAATAGATCTTAAATTTAAGCACCCATCACTTGAGAAGTATAACCATTATCTTTGGAGGCTCACAACCCCCTTTTAAATATTCATGAATCAGCCCATCAGGCAACAGCTAAGCTTCTATTTTAGTTAAAACAGCACTCCAGAAATATGTCAGTCCACGTTCTGGGTGGTGCACATGTTTGCTTGGAAACATCTTATTTTACTAAAAAAAAGTAGTGTACATCTTGAAAAGCAAAGCAATAATCATGGAACTTATTCTAATAAAAGCAGAACATTTGCATATGAATTATGATATCTATCTAGAACTCTGCTACAAGGTTTTTTAAAAAAGAATCACAAAACAGTATTGTGCACATGTATTTCAAGGGCTTTATTTAACATCCTCTAGTAACACTTGGGGGGAGGATTTATCAAAATCGTATTTTTCAGATTTTTTTAAGTAAACAAAGTCTTACCACAAACTTACCTCTACAATTTGACCTTATTTATCGATGAAAAAACTTCATGAAACTGGTTCGGAAAAAACAAAAAAATTTGGGGTTTTTTGCAAAAAAAACACAATTTTTTCCGTGAAAACACCGGAAACCCCCTGAATTGTTTAGATTTTTCGCCGAAACTCAAGGCAGCCCATCAAATTTGAAATGGGACCTGTTCCTCTGACTTTTAAAGAACCCCAACAGCTTGGAGATGGAGATTTTTGGATTTTGACTTTCAGCAGCCTCGGGGGTTAATAAATCATGAAAAAAAAAATTTCAACTAAAAATTCATGCTTTTTAGTGAAAAAAACTCGTGATTTGTGCCGGATGAGTTCAATATTGACCCTGATGGGTGGTGATCAAGCCCTGTGGTCACCACCTCCTCTTTGGACTTCCACTTCAGGTGGGAATGAAACTGATAAAAAGCATAGGACCAAGGCCCTACTAAGAGAGTTAAGCCCTTAGTGAAGTTGGTTATGTAGTTAGTGACAGGTGAACACCTGTTATATTATGCTTTAGAAGTTTAAGGCAAACAGGCCAACATAAGAATGATGTATTAGAGGTATCTCTAACAGGTGATACTGCTTGTTAGTGTAGTTTAGCATTTATTATTTATTAAGAACTACTGGTACCCAGAAATCCTGGTTGTGCGAAATATAGTTCTGAAACACCTGTCCCTTCCTCCACACAAGTACAATATGTGAGGGCTGCCCAACTTAGACTGATGGAGTAATGCAGTGCTCCCCAAACCATGGCTTGTGATCAACATGTTGCTCACCAGCCCCTTGGATGTTGCTCCCAATGGCCTCAAAGCAGCTGCTTATTTTAAAATTCTCGACTTGGAGGCAAGTTTTATGGCCAAATAAACCCTCCCATCGGCTGTCAATCCACATAGGGCTACCAAATAGCCAATGATATCCTTTTTTTTGGCACCCCATGAATTTTTTTCATGCTTGTGTTGCTCCCCAACTCTTTTGACATTTGAATGTGGCTCATGAGTAAAAAAAAAGGCTGGGGACCTCTGGAGTAATGTAACATTAACAAGATTAACAACAATGTTTAGATTATTAATGCTGCTCATGGTTAACTACTCGATCTCAGTCTCAATAACAAGTAAGCAGAAAATGGATAAATAAAAGTTACTACACAAAAATTTGGTTGAAGCCTCTCTACATTCCCCCAAAGTAATTTTAGTTTAAGACATCTACTTAAAGTTCTTTCAATAATGGAAAAACAAAGTCTTGTTTCACAGTATCTCGATATAATATAGAAAATAGTACCAATTAATATACCTAACAGCTTGCTGTGAACAAAGTATAAATAATTCGGTTATGTACAGCAACAAGAAATGCTTTGAAAAGAATAATATTTCCAGCATTATATTAAAGAATAAAACATATGATTAGCTATGAAACTTACAATGTGTCACAATAACCCCTCACCAAAAGTACAGATGCAAAATACATTACCCAAGCAAAATAATTATGTAAAATACGTAAGTTAATTATGCTTCATTGTTTTGATAATAAATACAAATACATTATAAAAAAACACTTAATGGCAATTTTAAACTAGAAAATAAGAAACATATAAACAGGCTGCACCTGGGGTTATTCGTGCAATGAAAAAGAATGAGAATCAGCAAAACGTCTTCAAGAAAAACTTTAAATGCAGATATACAGTATAACTGAACATTCATTTGTCACATTCTTTGTATAGAAACTGCATAATACATTTAGTTATATGCTGCTTTTGCTGGTTTAAATTTCAGCTCATAAGTTAAATATCAATTTAGTCCGTTAGCTTTGCAATTTGGTCAACTGGTTTTGCAATACAGGTATAGGATCTGTTATCCGGAAACCTGTTATCCAAAAAGTTCCGAATTACGGAATGAATGTCTCTCAGAGACTCCATTATAATCAAATAATCCAAATTTTTAAAAATGATTTCCTTTTTCTTTGTAATAATAAAACAGCAGCTTGTACTTGATCCAAACTAAGATATAATTAATCCTTACTGAAAGCAAAACCAGCCTATTGGTTTTTTTTAATGTTTGCATTTTTTTCTAGTAGACTTAAGGTATGAAGATCCAAATTACAGAAAGATCCATTACCTGGAAAACCCTAGGCCCCAGTCATTCTGGATAACAGGTCCCATACCTGTATTATCAATTTGCCTATATGGTTATAAATATGTCTATAATGGTCCAAGCAGGGCATAATTCCAAGGTTTTTTTTGCTCTATGTAGCCATTAGACTCTTATGGGGTTATGTAATTAAAGGCACTAAGTTTGCCCAGGGGCAGTAACCTATAGCAACCAATAAGCAGGTAGAATTTCCTGGTCACATGTTTAAAAGCAAACATATTATTGGTTGCTACTGGTTACTGCTCCTGGGCAAACATAGTGCCTTTTATTACATGTGGGGGTTTGTTCTTTGTTTTTAGGTGTAAGGCTAACTAAATGCTAAATATACCCAGGAAACTCGTCAGTGTTAATACAGCTTCATTTAAAGGTTTAGTTCTCCAATGCAACTGTTTTGGCCTTTGGTGTCTCAGCACCCTGTCATGCATCACAATCATTCCCAGAAGTCTCTAACTGACGTTAAGAGTTTGGTTTTCTCTACAACTAAATCATGAAATTATTGTGAAACCAACCTACAGTATGTAAGATTGTCTGGGTCATAAGCATTTACCATATTTAAATTACTTATTTACTGTACCACACTTCTGCATTTTAAAGTGGGCGTGAACATCATTCCCTTTACATCTTTAACCATGAAACCATTATGTAACTTTATTCCTAGGGATGGACGAATATGTCCCATTTTGCTTCTCTGAAAAATTTGCGAAATGGTGAAAAATTTGCGTAACGCATTGAAGTCAATAGGCATCAAAATAATTTTGACGCACGACAATTTTGACACGAGCAACAATTGATGATATACATTTTTATGTTATTTTGTGGATCTTCCAAGTAAAGTGAAATATATTTTAAATTAACAAACATAAATAAAAGTATTTGATATGTATACTTTAAGGTTAATAATTAATCCTTTACTTTCTAATTCTTCATTTGTTTCTGCAATTTTTAATTCACTCAAAAAACCTTCACAACTTTTCTCTAAGCAATACAATTTGGTATCAGATGCCTCTAGTTGTATGGCCCAAAAACTGCCAAGGGCCCAAAATAGTTTCTACAAAGAAAACACCAATGGCACACCCAATGCCTTAGATACGGCCAAGTGAAAGCCGATATTGGTCCCCTAAAACAGAAATCCACACGTTTTCTTTGAAAGCCAAAATTTTGGACCTACCCTTGTCTCAGCTGTGCACAGTGCAATTCTGGTATTAAAGGAATGTGTTTTACCATCCCCACTCAGGTAAAAAATACAATTTACACTGGATTACTATACATGCGATTCTTCATTTGTGGTATATTTATTGGAATGCCTCTTAGAGCTTATTTACATCGGTGAAACCACACAGAAGCTCAAAGACTGCATTTCCAAACACAAGTCTACCATACGTAAACAGTTGATTGCTCTTCCAGTCCCATCACATTTTCAAGAGGCTAAACACACAGTGAGCCAGTTAAATCTTTAGGTCATTGGCTCAGTAGGGATGCCCAGATGTGGAGGAGATAGGATACTTTTACTTAAAAAATTGGAGATGCAGTGGATCAATAAATTGAATACTATTTGGCCACATGGTCTTAATAGGGATTAAATCCTGGGAATGTCCATTTAACCTATATTAGGTGTGTAGTCCTGGGGTGTAAAGGTGTAAACATAAGGTGAAAACATATAAATTTACACCTTCAGTGACTTTAAATGACTGTTTTTAACTTCCTTTTCTTTTCAAAGGAGTTTGATCTACATGGAACACCCTGAGTATCAGTGCCTATTGGGACATTCAATGAGGTGTCTCAGGTAGAGTGTTGTATGTTACTTTGGTACAATGGGATGTCTCAGAATTGTTAGATCAATTCTCCCTTTGTTCCCAACAAGCGCTATAATACAAATGTTTCATTGAAATGATTTGATATCTATTTCCAATAGATATTATGTTACAATCTTGAAAAACAGAATGCTTTGCCCCTTGGAAATATCTTTACACATTTGGACTTGATGCGTATGGACTTATTGGCTTCTGTTTTTTTTTAAAACATAAACACTATGGATTTGGTTTGATGGGTGGGCAGTAGGAGGGATTAAGCCTCCTTTTCACTATTTAAAGGTACTGTGTGTATTGCACCATTAGGCGTGACAAAGGGTCTTGCATAGGCCGAAATGTTGCCATTTAATGAGCTAATAAACAACCTACACTTGTTCAACAGCATTGGGTGTGCCAGTGGTGTTTTGTTTGTGGAAACTTTTCTCTAAGCAACTGAATTCTGAGTTGAGATGTTTAATAAGTTGTATATAAGATCACCTTCTCCCTGTCTATTTTTGATCCATTAAGATAGCCATAGACGTACAGATTTACCTTCACATCAGACAAACAATCATTTGTTGCCATCTCCCAACCTGCCACTAACCATTCAGATCAAATAATGTAGTAAAAGAACAGATCAGACAATGTTATGCCCCTGACAGCATCTTATGAAAGTTATGTCCGACAAAAGCTGGTGACAGTCTCCCACTGATATCGGCAATATATGAAGAGATATTATCGGTAGCCAACAGAAATGTTCTAATCTGTCTGAAGGGCCGATCACTATGGCACGAAAAATGTCGGGATACTCTACACACGGCCCGAAAATTGTACGAAGCCAAGATTCATACGATCGGATCTTTGGATCTATGGCCAGCTTTAGTTACTTATATAGCAAGCATCTTTCTTATTTTGTTTGAAGGAAAAGAGTTGGGAATTTAAAAGCACACCTTAACATCTGTCATTATGTATATGGATATTCTTCTAAGAAATGGCAGACTTTAAAGTAAGGAGACTTCCCTGGAGGTCTAATTGAAAAAATAATCCATTGTAGAACTGGTGATACTTGAAATGTCTCAATAGAGATGCACCGAATGGGGAAAAAAAACATACTACAGTATTTTAATTTTTAATTATGAGAATACTGTTACACTGTTTCCTGTAATAAAGTGTAAAATGCATTCAGAATATCTGGAAATAATAGACCAAGAAAACAGCTTCAGGTGGGTATTGTTAAATGAGGATAATAATAATTCTAATACAACCATGACTATTGTTGGTACATCAGTACATCAGTACCTTTCTGTAGTGGATTTTCTTGCTTTATTTGGTCTAGTACTATTCTTATACAGGCATGGGAGTCTTTATCCCAAAACCCGTTATCCAGAAAGATCCAAATTATGGAAAGGTCATCTCCAATAGACTCCATTTTGTCCAATATTTTTGAAATATAAATTTAATATAACATTTTTCAAAATTATTTCCTTTTTCTCTGTAATAATAAAACAGCAGCTTGTACTTGATCCCAACTAAGATATAATTAATCCTTATTGGAAGCAGAACCAGCCTATTGGGTTTATTTAATGTTTACATGATTTTCTAGTAGACTAAGGGGCAAATTCATCAAGGGTTGAATTTCGAGGGGTTAAATCCCTCGAAATTCGACTGGGGAATAGAATCGAATAGGCAATTCGGGCGTATTTTCGCGCTGGCGAATAGTCGAATTGGCGACTATTCGCCAGGCGAATAGGCGCTCGATCAAATATTCGCTCGAAGGATTTTCATTCGATCGAATGCCTTTTTATTCGATCAAAAACTTGGAAAACAAGCCTATGGGACTTTCCCATAGGCTTTTAAAGCAATTCGGTAGGTTTTAGGTGGCGAAGTAGGCAGTCGAAGTATTTTTAAAAGAGACAGTACTTCGACTATCGAATGGGCGAATAGTTGCAGCGTTTTTGCGCTCGATCCAGTACTTCGACTATCGAATGGTGAATAGTCGCAGCGTTTTTGCGCTTGATCTATTCGAATCATTCTACTCAGGCGAATTTACGCCAATTCGATAGTCGAGGAGCACAAAAATTCGAAGTTTTTTTACTTCGAATCCTTCACTCGAAGTTAGTGAATCGGCCCCTAGAGGTATGAAGATCCAAATTAGAGAAATATCCATTATCTGGAATACCCCAGGTCCCGAGCATTCTGCATAACAGGTCCCATACCTGTAATTGTTGTCAGTTTTCTTCCATAGCACTTTTATATACAAGAGTTAAAGAGGGATCAATGAGAATTTTGTATTCCCTGGTCATGCATGCATTTGAGTGAAGATTAATTGTATTATCCACATGTGCAACCTAGTATATTAACTGGTTGCATGACGTCTACATTCAAGAGTATGAAATAATTTTTTTTAGTTCTATTAGTGATGAGGAAGTTTGTCCATTTCGCTGCACTGAAAAATTAATGAAATGACTAAAAAACGGGAAGCACATTGAAGTCAATAAGTGTGTTTTCACAGCTTTTTTTTTTTCAACACAAAATGCATTTACATAAATTGCAGTTTTTTCCTCAATCCAAATGCGTTAAAGCCAATAAGTGTTTTTTCTCCAGTTTTTTTCTCACTCCATACGCATTAAAGTCAATGGGTGCTTTTCAATCAAGTTTTTCTCACAACAAATGCATCCAAGTGAATTGGTATTTTTCATGTTTTTTTTCCGAGGGCTCCGTATTTTTATAAAATTGTTATATTATTGTCTTCATACTCAACTAAGAGAGATATTAGATATTCTGCACTGCCCTTATTTCCTTATGAACGTTATTGAGTATGTTTTTATACAAGAGGACACATATTTGGTTAGAAAGTAGAAACAGTGACACATTCATCAGATTTACTGCACTACTGAATATTCCCATCAACGTGTTTTAGTAGTTCTGGGATACAGAGATCTGACGAGAAATGAAAGCCACTTAGAAATGATCTTAAGGAAAATGGAAGCCACCAATTTAAAAGGGTATAAATGCAATATACAAAGTGTCATCAAAGTTCAACTCTTAACTTTAATAACTTAAGCTCCCAGCATTTTAGGTCTCCCCCGTGTAAAGCAATTGATTTTAATTTTATATGTAATATACAATACAAATACATTTCATGTGTGCATGAATATCTGTGTGTGCATGCATGTATCGCTTTGATTGCAGTATTTTATTTTATATTCCAATAATAACTGAAATACATTTAAAAGCTAAAAAGATAATAAACATATAAAATTATATTTGTAAATGGACTAAACCCTTTATTTTTAATAATAACACCAAAGGATATATCAGTAAAAGATGCAGGTAATGGAAACGCACATCATATATTTTATTACCTTAAAAGCAGTCCTACAGATTTGAAAGTGGGTCCTTTTACCAACTGATTTGCTAAGGTCAAGCAAATTAATAGGTTGAGTAAAATAAAATGTTGGAAATTTATTGAACATTTATGGAATAACCTGTCAGAGTGTAAAAGCTCCAACTTGCTCAGCACTGCTGTTTTAATTTAAAAAGGATGTTTTTCTAAAGTAGTTCACAAGCCTTAATATACAGTACGCTAATGCAAAAATATTAATATTTTGAGAACTGCACTCAGAAGGCTTTATTGGAAAGGAAATACAGTGAAATACGAGAAAAAGTTACTAAAATATTAAGGTCATTATGCAGTTCCTCTTAACTTAATAGCACAGCAAGTCAGGTTTTATGTGTTTGTACAATAAAGAGAAGATAAAAATCTACCAATCAAAAAACCCATATTCATATTAATTTTGCTTAAAACTGGAATATCTGAGACATATTTACTGTCTTCAGCGTTGGTTTCATCCCATATATCAAAATATTTGTTTCAAATCGGTTTAACTCTTTCCTGCCCCAAATATATGCTTTGGTTGTCCCTGCTAGAACACCATTATATTGGCTATCCCCTTTCTCAACTGGGCCCTCACAGTGATGTCTGGAGGAATGGCTATTGCTGTTTCACTACAGCTTAAGTTCTGCAAACAGGCATGTAACTACAGAGGAAGCAGACCCTGCTTTCGTCCAATCAAACATTTCCACTCCCATCACATCAGGCAGGCACACAAACAAGCAGGTGGAGGTGGGAGGATGCTGACCAACGCACACTGCATGTCTGGCCCCTCTGATAATTTTTTTAAAGGGGGGCCCAATGGCTAGTTACACCACTGTTGCAAATATAGAATTATGATTGCCAAAGGCTCTTAACCACCAAGTAGATGTTGATTTAATACAAATGGATCCCATCCAGTGGAAGGCTCTCATGATTAAAACTAGCCTGATTCCATGTCCAGATGGCTGTACCTTCACCTTGGCAAGGTATTGCCTGGGAGTGCTACCTCCAGTCTATCATTCCTCATTGAAGCTAAGTGCTGCTCCTTCTAAAGCTATTGGGACTATCTTACACCTCTGAAGTATATATACAATTACATCAGCTTTCTGTCATTATCTAATGTCTCATTTATGGAGTTCCTGTTCTAAGACTTTCACTGCAGAATTGTTTTCCTTAGGGCACCGTTGAACCATGAACAGGAACTTGTTATAACATCCTTAGACCAACAAAGTGTACTTCCTTCCCAAAAGGCATAGGTAATAGAAGTGAGACTGAACCTTTAAAGGAACGATTTCCAAGCTATTTTCCAACAAATGTATCTGTTCTCTGGAACTGGTTTGCAGACAGGCATATGAAAAAACCTGATATGAAAAGACCTGAACAATTATAATGGGTTCATTAAAAAGTGAGTTCTATTCCAAGAGTTCACTACTGGTGCTGAAAGAAAAGACCATGCAAGGAATCTTTAAGGAATATATGTATTCCCCTTCAATCATGTTGTCCTTTGTATTTATGCAGCCTATAATGTTAACATAAGAGCATAATTATACTCAAACAAAACATCATGTAGACTATGCAAAACATGATGTCAGAACAATAATTTCTCTTTAATTGCCAATCTTTCGTTTTTTTCAGTTTAAGAAATTATAGAAATTCAATGCAATCTGTGCAAGGATTTTCACTGATTACTCTTTGTTTTTCTTAAAATACCCCATCACTGATGTGCAATAAAGGTCAATAACCACAAACTACTGTAGATGGTCCTGTACATATGACATTGGATCATTGACCATAAAATCAGGCCCTTAGTTTCCCACTCTTACATGCAATTGGCAATGGTTTCTGGATCCTGTACCTAGCACCAATGAACCAGTTCAGCCTGTGTTAATTAATTTCATGAATGTTTAATATTAACACGTGCTCGAAAAGGTGTAACTTCCAGGGTTTCCATAGTTTTTTGTTTCTACAGATATGATTAACTTCCACCTAATGAATTGCAGTGGAAATAATGGCACTGTGAATGCTTGAATTCTGGAAAATCACTGCTAGGGTTATTTGGGGTTCCTCTTATTACTGTGTAATAAAATGCAGTTATGCTTTTATGGTATTGGCGCTTTAAGGCTTAGGATTTTAAGGTAATGTTCAGATGGTGTCCAATATTGCTATAGAAATTAGTATAAGGAGGTATGATATACTATTCAAATTGTATTTCTTAAACCCTCCAGAAATTATAGCTTACATTTTGGAATAAAAAATGTTTGTCTATGTTTTCAGTTGCAAAATTATTCATAGTACATTACATTCAAAATATGTTAAACATTAATCATAACATTACAAATATATTATTCTGAAAAGGGCACTCCTGCTAAAAGATGTGTGAAATAGACCCAGGCCAGTCCTAAAGAATGATTTGCAGAAACGCCTGAAATGTTAAAGTTATAACGTGCGTGGATTTCCGGCACTATATTTATATCTTGTTTAATAAAGTGTGTCCTGTTGGTTATACTTGAATGACTTTAAGGGGCAGATTTACTAAGGGTCGAATATCGAGGGTTAATTAACCCTCGATATTCGACTAGGAACTAAAATCGTTCGACTTCGAATATCGAAGTCAAACGATTTAGCGCTAATCCTACGATCGAACGATCGAAGGATTATTCGTTCGATCGAACGATTAAATCCTTCTAATCGAACGATTCGAAGGATTTTAATCCAACGATCGAAGGAATATCCTTCGATCAAAAAAAACACAGGCAAGCCTATGGGGACCTTCCCCATAGGCTAACATTGAGTTCGGTAGCTTTTAGCTGCCGAACTAGGGGGTCGAAGTTTTTCTTAAAGAGACAGTACTTCGACTATTGAATGGTCGAATAGTCGAACGATTTTTAGTTCGAATCGTTCGATTCGTAGTCGAAGTCGTAGTCGAAGGTCAAAGTAGCCCATTCGATGGTCGAAGTAGCCCAAAAAACACTTCGAAATTCGAAGATTTTTTAATTCGAATCCTTCACTCGAGCTTTGTAAATGTGCCCCCAATTCTTATATGGTGATATTTTTCTGGAGGTTGACATCAAAATTTGATTAAGTATTTAGCACATAAATAAAAAAGACACCTATGGAAGATTCTTGTCTTAAGAGTTCAAAGGGGTAATTTAAAACCTTGAGTGCAGTTGCGAGGCTGCTCAATTGGCCACAATGAGTTACATGGAAAATACAAATCTACATTGTCTCCTTCCATATGTGTCATTGTGCTAGATGCTGCAACCTTCCTCCTGCTCCAGACTTAATGCAGTTGTGCCTATTGGCATGGGGGGACCCTAGAGCTACTGCCAACCCAAACTATTGGGTAGCACTAGTGTTTCCAGAGCTGCTCACATCAATTGTTGCAGTGCAGTTGCACTAGTGACACATGTCACTTCACCCCAAACTACAGAAATTACACCAACCAGAAATGTTCAATGCAATTGTATTCGATTGGCTCTGAAGAGAGAACTATTTTAAAGTATAAGCCACAATTGTATCAGGTGCATCTCCCCAAGTTATTGCTTACGCCTGCTCAGAAAGTAACACTATACAATAACATCTAGAAATTAAAACCTGAGCACCTATCAATTGAGTATTTACATTTAAATTAAAGAAGTTAAGCTTCATATGGAAGGCAAAGGGTGGACAAAAAATGAAGTCTGTTAAAAATTTGCACCTTGTATGATAGGGGGAATTCACTTCAACACTGTACCATCTGAAAAAATTTGCTCATCCCTAGTTACCCACAACGCTATCAAATCTACAACTTTAAGGCTCCTTTTTAACTTTTGGCTTATTAAGGGTGCAGTACTGAACCAACCTGACTTCTGAAACTTATATTTTCTCTTTTTATATTTTATGCAACAATTATGCATGATATATGTCATTTGAATGGTATGTTTTCCACCGATTGTCATTATTAGTGATACATGGCTATAACAATAGGAAGAGCTGTATAAATCTCAAACTGTCTCAAACTGATTCAGAGAAGTTGAAAGTTTCAACTACAGATTCAAAATGAATTATTAATTATTTTATATAGTGAATACTGTAATATGAAAATAGTCAGCTATTGTACATAAACAATAGAGTACAAAATATTTTTTTTCCCATTTGACTTGGCATTCATGCAAGGGTTTTGCTGTACAGGAGAAAGAAAATAAACCATTAATGATGAAACTATAGTTGATTTGAATTGGTTTAAATGCTGTTTTTTAACTTATAATGTTTAGAAGGGATAGGGACTGCATAATGCTGCATTTTTGTTTCATGGAATTAATTTAACTGTAATTATAATCACTATAAATATTTTATAAAAAAAGCAAAACTGTATTATTTTAATAGCTCAAGTTATATACAGTTATTACAAATTGTGCTGCTATATTAAACACGACTATGACTTTAATTAACTTCAGTAATGCACAATACCAACTCCACAGAAAATGAAATGCTGTTTTTAATGAACAACCAGGAAAAGGGATTAGGATATATGTAAAATTATTGGTGCAATAGAGCAAAGTGTGACATTACAACAAATAAAATGTCCTATTAGGCACCACTTTTATCAATTGTCATTGTTAGAGATGACTGAATTTTTCCACCTGATACATGTTTGTTCTGAAATTCCCATTTGTCACGAGTGGCGAAAATTTAGGAAATCTGTGTTAGAATTTCACCATGTGTTTTGTTTCACCAGAAAAAAAATCTTTCTTTTTGTTTGCACAAGAAAGAAATTTGAAAAGAAACAATCCCTTACCCTTTCTCTGTTCCTGTAAAATATTTTAGACACCTGTTTGGTATTATCAATAATTATTTTTGTTGGGGAATTAGAATCAGAACAAAGCAGCTAATTCAAATTGTGTGTTGTTCCTTGACAAAGGCTATTATAATTTTCATGGATCCTATTTACGAGTAAATACGGTATAATTGTACAGGTATCGGACCTGTTATTGAGACTGCTCGGGGCCTGGGATCAGGGATCTTTCCATAAATTGGATCTCCATACTTTGTCTACTAAAAAATAAATTAAAAATTAAATAAATTCAATAGGATTAATTATATATTATTTG
Organism: Xenopus laevis; assembly: GCF_017654675.1. Lineage (NCBI taxonomy): Eukaryota > Metazoa > Chordata > Amphibia > Anura > Pipidae > Xenopus > Xenopus laevis. The sequence goes on from NC_054373.1 coordinate 19,156,837, forward strand.
GGATCCAATAGGATTAATTATATATTATTTGGGATCATACTATTTTATTAGGGAATCATTTTTTAAAATTTTAATTGATTGATTATAATGGAGTCTATGGGATAATGGATTCTATAGCTGTACTTCTTTTTATCTATCCTTTTGGAAAGGTTTAATGAAATGTTGCACAAAAGTCAGGAAAAACATTGTAATCTTCATATTTCCAAAATGTTTTGGTGGCATTGAATAACCAGATTGGTTTGCTAATTTCTAAGCAACAACTAAGGGAAATAAAATGTAGATTTAAAGTTAGTATAGACGAGAGACACTTCAAAATACATCAGCATTGTATGTATAGGATTTCACTAAGAGGAAATGGAAAAGCTGACAGAAAATAAGACTCAAACTAAATGAGATTCAGAGAACGGCAGCAAAAGGAATTCTGACAGCAAAGGATGAGACATTTCAAAACTGATAGTGTGCTGAATTGAGCACAGCAGATTATCCAGTAATTCTGGGAAATGTTTATCCCATTACAGTAACCCATAACAAAAAAATCAACTTTTCAGGTTAAAAAAGTACTCACATTTTTTGAAATTTACAATTCTTCCCTACAATTTACAATTTACAATTCTTCCCTTCCATGCTCGCCACCCAGCTGCACTGTGCTAAGGTGGGCAAGATCACTCTGATCTCCTGCCTCCTGGGACCATTACCCAAGGAGTTTAAATCATTCACCATAAATGCTGTTGTTGTTGTTATGGTTTAGGACAGCTAAGGAGTCAGATGCCAAAGCCAAACTAGTTATTAGTAGAGTCAAGATAGAATGTTCTTACAATTAATAGCGGGAACCAAGGCTTAGCTGTGGCATTCAGCCAGCCATTCCAACTTTTAAAGCAGAGTAGTGGTTACACCATACTGTTCAATTAATGTCATTGTGTAAAATAATAACTAGCAAAACTGCAATAAAATTGCCATTTATTTGTCTGTATTTTGTGCAACTATTCTGCATTTCATTGTTTAGGTCATACTGTAGGTCATAGGTTTTCATGTGTTTATACATTTTAAAAGTTCAGGCATTTTTGTTTGCCCTTATTTAGCAAAACTTATCTCTAAGTCTTTCCTTAGTTGAATGTATTAAGTCTTTAATAGACTCCCAATGTCAGTTATTCAAGCAGCAAGTTATTAAGATATGGATCATTGTAAATAGGAAATATGTGCACAAATAATTAGCAATTACAAATATTATTCCACAGATATAAAGCCTAATGTAAATGAACATTCCAAACTAATTTCTAAACACAAATTCTTATAAATTATTAATGCTTCTATCCCAGAACAAACACACTGATGATTCAAATAAAGAATCAGAAAGCATTTTCTAAACTATATCCGAGACAAAAACAAACAATCCAAATAGTGGTATTGAGGATATGCCATTGTAGAGCAAGTGACTTACACAACTCTAAAGGGAGTCTTAAATAAATATTTGAAAATGCATATGAAGAGAAAAATAAATAAATATGCCAAATCCCTAGAAATGCTGAATATCTTCACTCATATTCTGAATAGTGAAGAGAACACAAATTAGGAAAATCAAATAAGAAAATTTAAAAAGAGAAAATTGAAAATAGTGTAATGGAAAAGAAATACTCTATAAAATAGGTTAGTATTGATATCCAGCATTTGATTTCAAAGAACCAGCAGACTGCAGAACAAAAATAAGCAGGAGAATTTTTAGTTTACTGAACATGCAGATGGATTATGCTCTCATTCGAATATACAATGTATTGTATGTTTGCATTTAGATTAAACTCTACCGAGAGTAATTGTAAGATCCCCAAGTATCACAATTACCTCAGAATCAGAAAGTTTTATTAGAATTCTAGATATCTATGAACCTTGTAGGCACTTCAGAATGCAAACACAATAGCAATTATTAAAATATGAACATGTGTGAGTTCATTTACCTTGACCTTGGAAGTGCAAAAAGAGGTACAAAAATGTGAGTTTCTCTGTTAAGTTACTATATTTTTCAGTAGTCTAGGGGCTTAATTAGTCTTATATTTTGCAGCATCTATAATAATTAAAAGAGTATATTTTGTTCATCATGCAGAATATTTTTTTTTTTTTCATTTCTAGGGTTGCCTTCCCCTTACAAGGTAAATACAAGGTGTTTGTCTTATTATGAGGCAGAAAAAGCAAATCAAGTCAAGATTTCTGGAAACACTGAGAAATGAATTAACATAATTCAGAGCTTGTTTCTGTTTTCCCAATCGTGTGTTCCTCAGCTTGGGCACATTGCAATAAAATATGATGTCTGCTTTAAACAAATGGTGGTCCTATGCTTTTAAAAATGGGTGTTGGTTTGGGCAGTCTTTCTCTTAAAAGCTGCAAAAGCTAGTGGTCTAGCCCTCTGAATGAAACCAATGCCAGTTAGAGACCACCGTACAGGGTTTACCTTGATATGGTATGGTAACTAATCAATTTTATGTCCAAGTATAGGAGAAGGAAGAGGAACTCCAGCAAAAGTTGTTTGCAGTAATACTGCTGGAGTTCCTCTTCCTTCTCCTATACTTGGATCTTTTGCAGCAGTTGCAGCACAGAGCAACTATTAAGAAATTAGACGCATGCCATTTGGAAAAGCTGTGCTAACCACCATCACCCTCTTCTATTTAATCAATTTTATGAGCAACGTGGTTACTAAAAACCCCTGGTATTTGTCTTATTATGAGTCAGAAAAAGCGAATCAAGTCAAGATTTTTGGAAACATTTAATTACCATATTTCAGAGCTATCTTAATAAATGGTTTCTGGATACCAAATACTTGAGTACTTCAGCCTGGGCACATTGTAATAAAATATGATTTCTGCTTCAAAATGAACCTTTTCAAATTTGGATAACAGGCCTTAGGTCAGGAAATCAGTTTAGACCCAGTTCAATAGACAACCAGGAACTGAAATACCAAGTCTTTGGTCTTTGCAGGTATAGGGTTTTATTGAAAATTTAAGGCAAATGCCTGTAACAATGACCAAGAGAAGCAGGTTGGATTGTATGCTGGTGTATAGTATAATGTATTAATTTACTTTGTGGCCTGAAATAAAGTTCTCAGTTCTTTTACAAGCCTGTCTGTGGGATATGTGTCTGCCATTTTCTGTTTTGGTTGGATACCTCCACCTTGAACTGTAGGTCTGGAGCATGTGCACTTATACCCCACTTACTACTAGTGAGATTGTAAATGTATTAGCCTTACACTGGGATTTTTTATTTTTAAAATGCAATAGTGTAATGTAATCAACATATCTTTAACAAGGTGGGGTCACAGGTCAGGTAAGGGTAAGAAGAGCCACCAAAACCTGGTACAGGAGGTCAAAAACAGGGAGTACAAAGAAAGAAAGATTCACATGAAAAACCTAAGTCAGACCCAAAAAACACTGACTAGTGAGAAATGATGAGGTGATGATACAGAAAAAATATAGGATGAGAGCAAGGTCCTAGTCTGGACTATATCCAAGTATGAGATTTTCAGATATTTATTGATTTATGTGAAGTTCTTTCAGTATTTTAGTTCAAGGCAGAAGTTTTCAATCTGAAGTTAGTTTATAATATTGTATTTAGACACTATATAATAATTACAATGCAATGTGGCTAAAAACACATTCATCTGCTTAATGAGCTGAGGGTTTCTGAATTCAGCAATTAATGTCTTTTTTAATTCTCAACAAAAGTCTCCTGATAAACCGACAACATGATTTGCACTACTTAATAATGCAAACTTTCTTTAACCAACTATTAATAATAGAAAAAGGCAGCAAACACAACATCATTCGTTAACAAACCATCAATCAAGCCAGACAGTGCATTCATGATCTAACAATGGCATTTTAATATACAGTAACACAGGGAGGCCTATTTAGTAAGGGTTGAATTTGAGTGGTATCAGAGCTTTTTGAAACCATGATTAAACTCTATTTCTCTAAAATCATGAATGCCTTGTAATGAAAATAGCCGGCGAAAAAAATCCAAAAACCCTGAATTTTTCGTGAATGAACGAAAAATTCTATGACAATGAACAATTTGATCTCTGAAAACCTCTGAGACCACAAATGAAAGGCTGATCTTTGCAAGAAAGGGAACTTGCATTGTTTTGCAGGATCTTTTACTTACTTTAAGAATTTATGGTTTTTAGACTTGTGACAAAACTGTAGATTAAGGGGCAGATTTACTCAGCTCGAGTGAATTTACGAAGTTAAAAAAGTTCGACTTTCAAAGTAATTTTTTGGATACTTCGACCATCGAATAAGATACTATGACTTCGAATTTACTTCGATTCGAAGTAAAAACCGTTCAAATATTCGACAATTCGATAATCGAAGTACTGTCTTTTTAAAAAAAACTTTGACTTCATTCTTCGCCAAATTAAAGCTACCAAAAAATTTTTTGGTCGAATAAAAATCCTTCGATCAATCGCTAAAAATCGTTAGAATCGTTAGTACTTTGACTATCGAATGGTCGAATAGTCGAACGATTTTTAGTTTGAATTGTTCGAATCAAAGTCAAAGTTGTAGTCGAAGGTCGTAGTAGCCTATTCGATGGTCAAAGTACCCCCCAAAAAAACTCGTTTTTTACTTCGAAACCTTCACTCGAGCTTAATAAATGTGCCCCTTAGTGTACATTATAGACAAATCAAATCAATAATGATATTCAAATACATACACCAAACTGTAACCAGAATATACAAGCAATAAGGAGCAGATGCGCTTGCCAGAGAATGACAATTACCCCAAATTCAGACAGATACTGAACAAGATCAGAATCAAAGAATTAGATCAGCCTGACCAATTTGATTGGCTACATCCTGCAATGGTCAGAAACGAAAAGCTCTAGAAAAAAGGAACATAAATATCTATTCACAACTATATATGTTAAATAAGCACACGTGTTGAGTACAGACAAACATAAAGCACTTAATATAATGTGAATTTATGATTAGCCACCAAATGGAATAGAAATTGTATGAACCTATGATATTTAAACACATACATACGTATTTCATAAGGGCCATCAGAAGCATTTCTGTAATCCAACCACCAGGTCAGCGTATTCTGTTAAATCTGTTTCAATACAAATATAAAATTCTAAATGATCAAATAAATAGATACATCTAAAATATATATAAACTAATGCTTTATTGAATGGAGCCGCATTTAAACTTATTGAAAACACTTTGACATTTAGGGAATTTTTTATTGAAATTGTATAGTTCAAAGAAATAAACCATGATGGAGTTTTACCATCATCCTATTTTATTAATCCTATAAAAATGGAAAAATATAAAAACCATAACCCATATCACTGCTCTTTTCATTTCCAATAGTAGATAGAAAATGAAAAAGCATACATTTTCCAGTATTTTCATTATTCTTTTTCAAAACCATTTCACACTTGCAATGCATTTTTATCTACATACAAAGTTTGCAACAGGGATCTATCATAGAAACTGTTGGTATCAATGTTTTTAAAATGTTCTCAATATTGCACATATATGTATATGTGTCTGTGTGCGAGTGTGCAATACTCATAATTTTGTTAATGGTATCTAAGTATATATATATATATATATATATTGTAATGTTTATAAAGCATCTTGTATTTTTTCATTTTTTTTCTATAGCTATTTTAAAATAGAATAATGTAGCTTGTTCTTTGCCATAGGTTAAAGCAAAAATACTGCTCCAATCCTAATGTAAGAGGGCTATTAGGACTCCTATCACCTATGCAGACTGAGTAAGCAGTCCTAAGCTTGTGATTGGGAGATGAGCAACTGGGTGTAGTTTACAAACATAAATCTACTGGGGAAGCAAGGGGCATAGTCATCAAAGAGCAGTACTGAACCATACTGTAACATTAAAATGCTTTGTGTCATTAAAGGAATTGTTCACCTGTAAATTAACTTTTGATATGACATAGACATTGATATTCTGAGGCAAATTGCAATTTGTTTTAATTTTTTTTTTTTTTTTTTAGTTATTTTGCTTTTTGTTCAGCAGCTCCAACGTTTGTTATTTCAACAGCTATCTGGTTGCTAGGATCTTGTTTTTCCTTAGAAATCAGGCATAGTTTTAAATAATAGATGGAAATATGAATAGGAGAGGGACTGAATAGAAAGATAAGGAATAAAGAGTAATAATAACAATACAGAGCACAGCTTACAGAGCAATAGCTTTTTGGTTATTGGGATTCCATGACCCCCATTTGGAAAATGGAAAGTTGTAAAAGAGGAAGGTAAATAAATGAAAAAAATCAATAATTAATGCCATTTGCAGAATTGCTAGCAATAGGACATTATATAACATACTAGGGGTCAGATTTATTAAGGGTCGAAGTGAATTAGAGGGAATTTTTGAAGTAAAAAAATTCGAAATAGAAAAAAATTATTTTTTTGGATACTTCGACCATCGAATGGGAAGCTATGACTTCGACTTGAATTTGATCTGAAGTAAAATCGTTCGAATATAAGACCATCCGATAATTGAAGTACTGTCTCTTTAAAAAACTTCGATTTCAATACTTCGCCAAATTAAACCTGCCAAAGTGCTATGTTAACCTATGGGGACCTTCTAGAGCATTTTCTACATTTTTGGAAGTCAAAGTAAAATTGTTAAATCGATTGCTGAAATCCTTCAAATCGTTCTATTGGAAGGATTTGATCGAACAATTCTACTTCGACAGCAGGATACCCAAATTCGCTGAAAAAAAACTTTGACTTCGAAATTCGTAGTTGAAGTATTTCAATTCGATGGTCGAATTTCAAAGTATTTTTAACTTCGAAATTTGACCCTTGATAAATCTGCCCCTAAAGTTAACATAAAGTAACTTGGTGATCAAGCAATGGTGGGGGGTACCATTTCTGCATATGTTTAAGCCTCTGCAGAACTCTTCCCACTGTCTGTCCCATGAATGACAATTTAAATTGAAGATGTTAAGATTAATGAATGGTGTACAACTGTACCTACTGATGCTGGGGAACCCAGGAGCTGCCACCATCAAGGGTCTACACAGCAAGTTACAACAATAGATGCATGTTGGACTGCATTTAATGTCATAAGTAATATTATGACAGCAATAAGTAAAATTAAGTCAAATATAACTTTATTAAATTGAAATCTTGTTCTGGGTTTAGCTTACCTTCCACTGTGATGTGCAGATGCTCCCTAAAACCTGCATACATTCTAAATATCATAGCATTTCCTGTGGAAAGGCTGGGAAGGGTGGGAGCTACAACATGGAGCTGGTCACTGCTCCTGTATAACTATAACAAACAAGGGAAAGTTGTGCTCACCACTAATTTTTAAAAAACATTAGGCGGGGGTGCAATGAGGCTGTGACCACAAAATACATATAGACACATACAAGAGTCCTCTGCACTCAACCCATTATCAATATATTTAAGACAGAGACATTTTGTGCATACTGCTACTATGCAGGAGCAGTGACCAGCTCCATGTTGTAGCTCCCACCCTTCCCAGCTATAGTCAGGTGATCCCACTGGTGTCTAATAAAAGGGCAGCCAAGTTTGGGAGTTTTACTTTGAAAGCAGCAAGTAAGTTGCAGGTAAAACCTAGTCCCTTTGTAAAATGTATAATGAAGCAATAGAATTCTTAATGAATCAGATGAAAATTAAGCGTAGGACTGGCAAGTCTTTGTGTGTATGCACTCTTACCAGATTTGTAGTTACTTTGGGTGCGTTGGTCAATTTTGGTTATACAAGAAGATAGAAGGACTCGCACACCATTCTTTAGTGAATAAAACAGTGTTATTTTATTCTTTGATGCATTTCCACCATCACACAGAGCAGGAAATAGAACGTCAGACAGTGAAGGAGAACGGAGCGCATCTGGATCCCCACGAGGACGATTGGCTTTCTTAGGGGAGCGCATATCGAGCGGCTAAGAAGAGGCAATGCAGGCCAGCACCAGCGCACGAAGGCCACCCGCAGGGGGAAAAGAAGCGGCTCTGGTGCTTACCCGTTCGCAGATACAGCAAGGCAAACCGAAGAGGGGGAAATGATCTTCAACCTTTCCTCCTATCAGCTAACAGCAGCGGAGAAAGCGGTGCTGCAGAGAGGCCTAGGATTTGTCCCAACGGTGAGTTCTACACCTTTTGAACATGTTATCGATAATTTTAAATTTTCAAGACATTTGCGGCTAAGGGAGCATTTTGACTGCATATTGGGGACGAACCAGACTGTAACCTCAACGGATTCACCAGCTGAGACTGAGGACTGTTTAAGAGACTCAGATATATTAAACATACCAATTGAAATGTCAGCCAAATTTAAAAACAAAAGTTTATATGACCCAGTTAGCACTAATGCATCTGTAAAATTGTTAAATCGTATGCTTAATTGTGAAATGGTGGCATGGTATAGGACAGGCAACAAACAAAGGGACAACTTGTCGGCAGAGCAAAAGGCTGCATTACATGCTTTAAAAAAGAACAAAAGTATCATTATCAGAAAAGCGGATAAGGGAGGAGGTGTGGTTTTGATGGATTATAAGTATTATAAGGAGGAATTGTTGTCTCAATTAAACAACGCAGATAATTATGTAAAACTTTCATGATCCTGATGACGGTCCCTTGATGTACCGAAACGCGTGGATGTTTATATGATTCAGTAAAGGACTTCTAACAACCTTTATGCCGTGAGTGCTTCCTTTTATTTTTGGACTTTATATTGAATTGGGTTAGCACCCGGCGAAATGATCGAATGGCGGAGGTGAGTACCGGCAACCAATGGCTTTATATATATATATATATATATATATATATATATATATATATATATATATATAAATATATATATATATATAAATATATATATATATATATATATATATATATATATATATATATATATATATATACATATACACATATACATATATATATATATATTCAAACAGTATATATGAAGTATCATCATTCTATATATATATAAGGTACCTTATACATGGTGCTGTTTCTTTATGAAATATTTTTACAGTAAAAGCTCATTCTTTAAAGGTAATGTAATGGTTAAGCCAACAAATAATAGAAAATACATTCCCATAAATGACTTTGGAAATCTATTGGTGCAGGAGTGAAATGAGCCTTTTGCTCATTTTTGGAACATGGCAGAGTTTAATAGACTAGAAAACAGAGCCTTCCTAGAAGTGAAAGCATTAGTGTGACTATTAATGAACTCAACCAGTTTTAGGCAGGTGTCCACTTAGATAGCATAGTCAACTGAAATGACAAGCTCACATATGAATATTTTATCATGCAATAAAATCATGACTATGGCCTGTCTTCGGGTTTCTAATTCCAGTACCCTATGTTTGCATATAATATTAATGGAGAAAAAAATACAACAAAAATTTAATTTAATTTCCTCTTTTTAATTTGAAGTCAAAACATATGGAACTTTTTTTATTACTTTTTAATTTTATATTACACTGAAGAGAAGGCAACTAATTTTTTTGTATAGTGTGCATAATGTTTTCTTTGAAAATCATTCTGGCATTGTGATTTTCTCTAATTCTTTTAAATGTTATATTTTAGATTATGTGGAGAAACTAATTTATATAGTTTAGCATTCTGATCCCATAACGCTAATGTGTAATGTAAGCAAGGGCTGGATATAGTCGGAGGCGTCCAAACCAGTGCTTCAGCTGAGTATGGATGTGCTAATATATTGTCTAGTTCAACCCAAAGAGGTAGTGATTGTAGTAGGTGTAATAAGGGGATCTGAGCCAGCTGAGCGGCCACATAATACTTTATCGGGTTAGGTGTTCCTGGGGTCTCTTTTCCAAAGTTTTCCTGTTAACCCTCAGTGGTTTAGCAATCCAAATGAATGACGTAATGTGTTTTTCAAATAATTGAAGATCTTTCCTAGAAATATCCGCAGGGAGTACTCTAACATTTTCTGTAGCTTTTTATACACATACAGTAGGGGTAATTGAACTTATAGAGTTGGTTATATGAAATGGTGAACCTGATTCCCAGGATAGTAATGTATGATTTACAATACTGGATGTCGAAGCTTATAGACAGGAGCTTGATCATCTCAGGGGGTAAGTTGATGCTGAGCACTTCCATTTTAGCAGGATTAGTCACAAAGCCAGAGACTGACCCAAATTCTTGCAATATTTGAAACACATAAGGAAAAGAAGATAGAGGTCGAATGATGACCATGGTAACGTCATCTGCAAACAAATTTAGAGTGTGTTCCTGGGTCCCCATACACATTCCATGTATGTCTGAGTTACCCCTAATCGCAATGGCCAATGGTTCCAAGATCAGGTCAAATAGAAGGGGGGATAAAGGGCAGCCCTGTTGGGTAATCCTTTCTATAGGGAAGGTTGTAGAGGAGTGAGGCCCAATAGTTACTCACGCAATTGGCTCATGGTATAAGGCTCTAATCCATCTAATGCCCCACATCAATAAGTCGAACGCTTTCCTTATGTCTAATTTTAAAAGCATGGAGGGAATCCTGGATTTCTGGGCCTGGGTCGACAGTATAGACAGTCGACGGATTATATCAGCTGCTTGCCTTCCTTGTACAAAGCCTACCTGGTCCCTATGGATTACAGATGGAAGAATCCAATTTAGACACTCAGCTCAAACTTTGGCCAGGATTTTAATATCAATGTTGAGGATTGAAGTCCTGCTACTCTCTTTGTAACCTATTACTCAGCAGTTCAATGTTAAATCAAACTTTAGCAAGACAGAGAAATATCTTTATAGTTTATGGCACTGAATGTATTGACCACTGTGGTCCTCTCAGAGTGTTAATCAAGTTGTGGTAATCAAAAGGCTCCTTACCACATGCAGATACATTCTAATCATACAAATGGAAAGTACTGTGACTAAATACTGTAACTAAGGAAATTATGGTGTTGTTAGTTGAAAATCACTACACCTAACAGACAGTGAAAATGTCAGGGAACAAGGGGTCATTACAAATTTGCCAGGGTGTATCCAGTACCTTTTAAGAGTTCAGGGTGAGAACTAAGGTGGAAGATTGTCAGGTGCTTGGCAAACAGGAAAAACTTAACACACAGGCAGGTACAAGGCAAGGCAGAAGTTAGGTACTGGCACAGGTATGGTTAACTGGCAGGCTAGGTAAGGTACCCACTGCATTGCAGCACTGGAAGGATAATAAGGGAAGGTATGGTGAAGTTATAGGCACATACCATAGAACAGGCTATTAAGTCAATTAAAATTCCAACGTAGGGCATATAAGGGTTGATAAGGCTAAAAGTCCAAATAATAGGTGAGGGTAGGTAGCACACAGCCTGAGTCAGAAAGACAAGGGCCAATAAAAGGATCAGCATGAGCAAGGTTAGTGCAGACCACAGTGTGCAAGGGGGTGAAAGTGAATAGGAAATGAGTCATGTTTTTAGGCCTCTTAGTGCTATTGCACTAGTGCCCCCCCCCCAGGGTTCATGCTTTATTTGCTAGCAGGTCCTCCCAGCACTCAAGGCCATTCATTTAATTATAAGACAGAAGGTACATATTTGAAAAGGGCGAGAGTTGTAAAGTTGTGGAATTTTCTTCCTAAATTTATTGTACTGGAAAACACATTAATTAGCTTTAAGAAGGGGTTAGATTACTTTTTACACAGGTGAGAATATACAGAGTTATTAAACAACTTTTAGTACAAAGTTCATTCAGGGATTGTTCCGATGGCCATCATGGAGAAATTTATAGTGCTCCCCATAGAGTATCTGGGCGGCATGCCGCCCCTAATAAGTTGCCGCCCTAGGCCCGGACCTTTGTAGCCTCGCCACAAATCCGGGCCTGACAGAAATATCTTCTAATTCACGGCATATATTTACAATCAGGTTTGCCTCAAAATGTTATGACAAAATCTTTTTCTTATACCAGAATTGTGGATAATACCAGATGGGTCAGTTTTGCTACACCATCAGGGGCACTGCTGTCACGAGGGAAGTTGAGAAATTTAATGCCAAATATAAATTTGCCTCAGGCGTCAGCAGCCCGCAAGTTACCAGGGGTGGCAAGAAGCCACTCCTGGTAACTTTAAGAGCCTAGATTTTTAAACCGGAATTTCAGGCTCGACTCGTGCAGAGAGCGCAATTGCACACTATATGAACTAGTGATCCAGCTACCCGCAACCTGTGATGGAGCTTCTAAAGGTAAGCTGGACCGGCAAGGGGCATACTTTAGAAATGCCCCTGTGCACCATCAGCTGTTTAGTTGGTTTGACTAAAATCTTCATTATAGAATCTTAAACCTTGTGCCAGAATTGTGTTAAACAACATTTCCTTAGTATTCCAAAGAATTTCTAAGATAAAGCAGTGGATTGTTATAATTACATTTTTGTCTGATATGATTATTGTATATTTGGCAAAATCAACTGGCAATGTCTTACATATAGATGCAAATCTATTCAAATCATTATATCCTATTTATCTTAGATTCAAATCACAGTGGCTCATTTAGTGATTTACTGTGCCTGATAAACAAATTAGCACAGAAAAAAATGCATGTGATGAAAAAAAGGATCACAAATTGCCATAAATCATGTGAATCAGTATTTGTACAATTTGATTCTTTCCCCTCTATTAGAAACCAGCATCAGCTGGAAAGAAGAAGCCTGCTGTAAAATAAAATAAATAATAGGATCATTAGTTTTATACAGGACAGAAGATTTGTGATAAGGTGTTAAATGATCTAAATTAATTTCTGAAATACAGTAGAGGCCCAAAGCACTATTATCTGCCCTATGAATAATTTATGGTTTTATACATTTAACCTGTAACATCTGCTCTTGTAACTATTTATTTTACTGGGTTTGTTTTAGTAATCAACATTGCAGTTCTACAAGCCTCTCTGTCAATATTCTAAGATCATTTAAGAAGATGATTCATGATTTGATATTCAAGCAGCTGGAATACAGTAAATGATATGTCAATTTGAATAAAATAGAAAATAAAACAATAGAGTAAAAAGAAAATCTGAACAGAATCAGAGGATATTGCCAGAGCCAGACTAACGCATAAAGGTATCCAGGGCTAGCCCCAGCGATAAACACACTCCCAGCGATAAACTCTTACCTCAGCCCTTGTCTACACTCTACCACCATGCCGATCATCAATTCTTCTCGCATCCCCCCTGATGCTCGCCGCTTACCAACTGTCAACCCACCTGCTCACTATTTTCCCTGTCGCCTTCTCAAGAACAAATAACTAAGAGCCAGAGTTAGAGGCAAAAGTGACACATAACTAGGGTACCAGCCCCACCAACCATTGAACCCTAGGCAGGTGCTTTTTCTGCTTACCCCTTGTTCCTGGATATGACAATTTACACTGTTTCTAAAAAGTTAAATTACACAACATTCTAAAAACTTATATTACATTATAAACATTATAACACATTCTAAAAACTATATGGACACAAACTAGCCCATAATAATTATTATCTAAAACAGCAGGATGCATAAAATATAGACAAATCTGACAGTGGGTACCTCTATAAACACAATCATATAAAGTGGTATCACTGTAGTGGCCTTCTTCCCTGTTTTGTTTGAAAGGGGTGGCATTTAGTACAATATAGTATATTTCTGCACAAAATGTCCATATGTCTGAGGATAGGGATGAATGCAGAGGATCTGCCTGTCGTATGCCAAGGGTGTATTGGTATTTATAACCCAGACCTGGCACTGTTCTTTGAATAAGAAGGGGAATGAGAATAAGTCAAGAGGAGAGATGGGAACACTCAGCGATTAGATCTGAATTTACAGCTCGGTCCTATTCACCCGTTTGTAAAAAAAAAAAAATCTATTTTATTAATACATTTTGATTGGTTGTTTTTTTTTCGAATTTCAAGTTTATGGGAGTTGGTGGGAGTTTTAAGAAACTCCCATAAACTTGAAATTCGACCCTTGATAAATTTGCCCCTAAGTGGGGCCTTTTGCACCTCTTGCATCTGTGGCCAGGGGTATGTGCATCTCTCTGAATTCATCACTAATAATATTTATATTTCAAATGAATGCTTGCATTTTATGAGATTATAAAGAGGTTGTCCTGGTGGTCCTCTATATTTATATACAGAACATTGTCTATAATCATTTAATTTATTTTTCTTGCTTATTCGTGCTAATGGTGCCAGGTTGATGCTTCAGGAGTGAATTAAGCGCAAATGTGGTAGGACCTACTCTCTATTTCACAGATAGCACTGGTGAATTTATATCTGGTATTCCCAGTATACATGGGTGTTTTGGATCTTGTGCTTTTGTTCATATATATTTTATAAAGCAATTTAATTAAAATGTATTTCACATTCACAAACATTAAATGCAATAATGTTATACTGCATAATATATATATTTTTTTACTAACATTCACATTTGTTCTTCATAGGTCATTTAATATACAGCTCATATAGATTTCATTTCTGTATTGTTAAAGCCCAGGACCCAAAGTGTTATTAACATCAATTACTTATGTTGCTCATAGCTTGAGTAGTTATACTTTTCTAAAGTATTACAATTTGTATGCAAAGGCACAGATCTGCTTCCTGCCATAAAAACTTAAAGCTGCTAACTCACTCCTGGGGTTATAAATATATACGCTTAGCTGACTTTTTATTTCACTTCTGAGGACTAACCACTGCAAATGTAAAGCTTGAGGTTTGAGCAACTTCACCTCTGTATTTAAAATGAACATTAATATAATCTGTACTGAAGGTTACGGAAAAGAAAGTTTTAACGGCTGTAAAAATATCCAGGACAATATTTTTAATAAACATTATTATTTCTTAATCGGATGTGCATTTAAATCAAAGTTCACAAAAGCACATAAACAAATTAGCAAAGTTCATTCATTTTCCAAAATGTTGTATTATCTAAACTAGAACAGGTATCATATGAATGGGTTTAATGGATAATATAACACAAGGGGCAGATTTATCAACGGTCGAAATGAAATCAAGGGAATTTTCTAAATTAAAAAATTTGAAATTCGAAGTAATTTTTGGATACCTCGACCATCGAATAGGCTACTACGACTTTGACTTCAACCTTCGATTCGAAGTAAAATCGTTCGACTATTCGACCATTCGATAATCGAAGTACTGTCTCTTTAAAAAAACTTTGACTTCAATACTTCGCCAACATAAACCTGCCGAAGTGCTATGTTAGCCTATGGGGACCTCCCAGAGCATATTTTTTTGTATTCAAATGAAAATCGTACGATCGTATGATAAAAAGTACGATCAGAGTACGATCATATGATCGTACTACGATTGGAATACGATCGTACGATGCAAAATAAATATGTAGAGAGACAGGAGTTCCATCAGAGCTGGTTATTTTAAAAGAGTGAGCTTCAATACATCTTCTTGTCCAAGGGTGCAACCCCCCAAAGTATTATTAGTTCTAACTTATTAGTTATAATATGACTACTGCATGAAGAGAGACAGGGGCTGAGAGGGTGCAGTTATTGAAGGCTAAATTCCTTACAAACAGTACAGAATTTTTAATTTATTCTTATTGGGTTTATATATTAAAATCCGAATGTTAAAATCTCATTAGATTTCAAGTTTTTTTCATTAGAACTCAAGATTTTAGAGGACAAAACAACTTGAGATTTATTATACCCTGATGCTGCAAAAAGCCTGAATCTGAAAATCCAATCTCAGACCTGTTGAGGTCCTGTTTAAGTCAATGGGAGAGGCACCTATTTCCATTTGAATTTTTCATGGTCTATGCTGGGTTTAACCTGATAATCCAACTTTTTCTGGGTTTTTGGGCAAAAACTCCATAAATTTGAGTCATTTGGGAAAGAAGCCCAACATTTGAGTAATTTGGGAAAAAGGCTCAAAAATTTGAGCGATTTGGATTTTCGCCCAGTTTTATAGTTTTTACCACAATCCGATTAAATCAAGTTTTTTTTTAAATAAGCATAAATCAGGCATAGGAGTTTTGTCATGGTTTTTTTTTAAATAAAATATGAGATACATTCGGAATTTTAGTAAATAACCCCCTTAATGTTATCCGGAAAACCCAAGGTCCCAAGCATTCTAAATAACAGATCCTATAACTGTAATATGTTTAAAAATAAAGTATTAGCAGGTAACATCAATATATCAATATATGACATATTTCAAATTGCAATTGATATAATGCTTAATTTTATAACTTGTTTTTAGTATTTGGTGACAAAAATACATTGGATGTCCTACATCGTTTTGCATTACAATGAAACATACCAGAGGGAATAAGCTAATTTTTTCATAAAGGTTTTTCCAACACAGCATTTCCAGAGACCAATTTTGTTGAGTAGACCAGCATTTACTTGCCACCATTAAAAAATCAAACATCTTATTAGTTGCTATGGGTCAATAGACCTTGCCAACTCTGCATGCAATTATATTCCCCCTAATTATATTCAGAACTAGAAACAAGATGACTCTGTTTCATGTCTTGTATTCTTATGAAATGAACAAAATATGTTGTACATTTTACATGAAATCAAAATGGCTACATTTCCATTAATGGTAATATTTTATTTTAATTTTCACCTTCAGTTTTCTTAAAGTGATATTTTAATTAGATTTTTGATTTGATGATACAGGACACTTGACATATGACTGGAAGGGGATTTCCCATGCAATAACGTAGGCAATATTTATATTTCTGTTTTGTTTCATATCAAAAGTATTATGATTAGTCTTAGAAAATGATCTGAGTGATCCTATGACATGGAGTTGTTGAAAGTAATTATAATTTCAACCTCTTAAAAAAACGAAGAAATTCCTGCTTTCCTGCTATGTCAGTCTATCATAATGTTTCTGCCACTGAATAAATGCCTATGGTCAAACATTTTGCATTTCATCTGTCAACTCTTAAAATATTCAGAAATAGAAAAGGAAATCAGACAGCTTCTATGTTCCTTTATACATTAATCCAATACCATGTTCTTGTGAAAAGATTCTGTGCGTGTGCCTCATTTAAAGGAGGTAGAAGTTTTTAAAGCCAAATTGTTTACTTCACAGAGTTCACAATTGCTTTCTGGAACAAGTAAACATACTTCACAAAAATATGCTGCATATTTTGAGTCTACAGCAAAAATATAAACTGCATAACATTTTGTTTTCTCTACACATATATATCCTGTGGACCACTTGGTGTTTTTCTTCCCATCATTCAGCCTTCAGTGTTGGTATAGGAGACCTGTCTTTTTCATCAACAAGGCTGAGGTCACGACACCAGCTTTGCCAGACACTCTTGATGTGCTCCAACACCTTCTTGGTGTCTGCCAAAACACTCCAGAGTCTTTCACTACTGTGCTCCTCTACACTTCAACCACTGCCCTAACCTTACGCACACTGCTACAGTGTGCTATAAGAAAACTCAGCACCTCACGCTTCCTTACTCACTTAGGTGTGGGCTGAAGTTCAGGTGACTTCTCACGTATATATTTCACCCATAAGAAGTATTGTGTACTTTTAGATGATCATAAACGCCCAATACTGTCACCATAACCTAGTGGCTGAACACTATAATTGCCCACAACGATTTAAATAAGGCAATTATTCTCGCATTTTCCTCACCCTGACCATTGAAAGGACATGTTGTCAAGATAATTATTTTCCCAGTAACGTGTAAAATATTTCACTAACTTTCAGCAAAAGATAAATCTAAGAGCTTTGCCATATTTGCAATCAAGAGGGAATGTACAGTAGCTTTGTGTTGTCTAATTTAATTTTCTATTACTCTGCACACTAAATTGCTCAGCTAACCTCTTGCCATGCTAATCACGGGAGTCACTGTGAATCTCAATGAATTCACTTTGGGAAAAAAATATTTTGTTCAAGTTTTCTACAAGAAAAGACAAAAGGGGAGACATAATGGTTGATCAGTAAACAGATTCAGTCGTTAAATGCATTTGTGGGCGACACACAAAGGGTGGGAATATGGCAGTGATGATGATTAAAGATTTTTTCTTTTAAAAACTGTGCCTCAGAACAGCGCCTCTACTACTGGCATCAGTTTACATTAATTTACACTGGTGCCATTTGCCAATATACTGAATGTTGTTGAAATGCCAGAGAGTCAGAGGAAATGTTGCTGCCTGTTGAAAATGGTCTCTATGGATTGGATAAAGTACATGGACTAAATGTTGTTAGAAGGGTCTGAGAGAGGAAAAAGGTATCAATGGTTTAATGGCAGATGAGTTGGACAATAACAATACACACAGTATGTAGATATAGTGAATAAAGTACCCCCTCTTGTAAAATATAAGGATAATATAAGTCACCGAGGAGTATCATGACCATATAAAAACACGAGGCCGAAGGCCGAGTGTTTTTATACAGGTCATGGAACTCCGAGGCAACTTCTAATATCCTCATATTTTGCAACAGGGGGTACTTTATTTATTATAATACACAAATTTCAGTGAGTCATGTGACAGAAATGACATCAGAACTCACCGTTTATAACTGATGACATCAGAACTCACCGTTTATAAGGATATAATCTACAAGATATTCATGGCTTTTGTGTATTATATAGAAATATACTCTAAAATTGTTTTTGGTTTTCAGAAAATCTGAGAAATTAAAAAATATTAATAGAACAATGGGATACAAATATATTTATGTTGTTTTCTTTTGAGTATGCTAATAGTGAAAATAAATGCCCTTATAGTTCAGACCTCCCATCTGTCCACAACCATAGTGTCACGTGTCAAATTACTATAGTTACCTATTAACTATTAAAGGAGAAGAAAAGGTTTGCAGCACTTGTGGGTGCCAAAGTGGGCTTGGCTGCGCATGCGCAGTAGAATGAAAGGCCGAACTTTAACTAAAAAGTCGTGTATTTCGTTCAACTGCGCATGCGTTTGCCCGGGGAAAGACGGAAGTTGATTGCTCCGTGGTGCTCACTGGTATAACCCCGGGCCTGTGCAGTTTTCTGCTGATAGGAGCACCGGCCTGGGGTTTCAGGTAAGTAAATAAAATCACTTGAGTGTGCCTAACATTTGTCACCCCCAAGTGCTGCAAGCCTTTCCTTCTCATTTAATTACACTAATTATAGCAGAACTGGGCCCTAATAAAGCAGATAACTCTTTATTCAATAATGTGTCATTTTTCACTTCATCTATTAGTAAAGAAGTGTAAAAAATATTTACAGGCTCAGCCATCGAGAGAAGCTGTGGTGGTAAGATCACCATATGTGGATTAAATTTACGTTTTTACAGTGAGGGCAGATTTATCAAGGGTCGAATTTCGAGGTGATGGGAGTTTTTTTTAAACAAAAATCAAATGTTTTCAATTCAAGTGAATATTCTGTATTTGATCCTTCTAATGAAATTCGGATTGTATTCGATCTAATTTGATTCAAAGTATTTTTAAAAAAATAAACCTTCAATTTTTCAAAGTTCACCAAAGGACTCCAAATAAGTTCTAGGAGGTCCCCCATAGGCTAAAACAGCATTTTTTTAGCAGGTTTTAGATGGCGAATAGTCGATTTTTTTTAAAAAAAAAAAGTACATGATAAATTTTGATATTCAAATTTTCAACTTTTTTCAAATCGAATTTGGTCTATTCCCTAGTCAACGTACACTAAAATTAGCTCGAAATTTGAATTTAAAAATTTGATTTTTCCATTCAACCCTTGATAAATCTGCCCCTTAGAATGAAGGTGAGCATGAAACAAGTTAAGGATTTGGATCAGTGACAATAATCTGATTTATTGTACAACAATCTCAATTTTCTGTTATTCTGTTATATACCCTGTATACCCAATTCTTCTTAAATAAATTATTTGCTTTTTCCCGCTCACGATCATGAATATTGCATGACTAATTGAAGACACCATGGTCTCAGCATAAATTTGGTTGATGTGTGCTTTGTTTGGTGAGTAGGCAATATTACCATTGGGCAGCTTATTTATCACCCTTGGTCTTTTGGTGCTACACCATAGTACCCATTTAACAGTTCCTTACAGAGATTTGTATTGTACTGGAAAGTCCAGTAGAGTAAAGGACATAATATAATTTGAAGATTCCACAGAATTAACTGTTTGCTTTAAAGGCGTTGCTCACCTTTGAGTTAACTTTTAGTATGAGTGATATTCTGAGACAATTTGCAGTTGGTTTTCATTTTTTTTTTTATTTGTAAATTTTTTTGGTTATTTAGCTTCATATTCAGCATCTCTTGAGTTTGTAATTTCAGTAATCAGGTTGCTAGGGTACAAATTACCCTAGCAGCCATTTATTTATTTGAATAATAGATTGGAATATGAATAGGAGAGTCCCTGAATAGATATACTAGTAATTAAAAATTAGCATTAACTAGATTCGATTTGTAGCCTTACAGAGCATGTGTTTGTAGATGGGGTCAGGGACCCACATTTGAAAGCTGAAAAGAGTCAGAAGAAGATGAAGGCAAATAATTTAAAAAAACTATTTAAAAAAAAGTAATGAAGACCAATTAAAAAGTTGCTTAGAACTGCCCATTCTATAACATGCTAAACATGCTAAAAATATGATGTGTAATCTTTATTTTTTGTTGTGGTAGCTGGGGTCCTGAGTTAGATTTGACCCTGCACGTTATTTTTAAGGAGTTTGTTCTCCCATCGTCATCGTGAGTTTCCTCCTTCATGTACAAGCAGCAGAGACAGACGGATTCTGTGCCAGTATACACACTTACAAGGTGTGGAAGGCAGGGGAGAAATCAATAATTACAGATAATAGAAATGCAGAAAAGTTTATATCAAAAACGATATAAGTCCCAAGGCCTCTTCAAGTAAAAAAATATTAATTTATTGTTATTCACATTAAAACAGTATCTAGTACATACTACCCCACATATCCCACCTTACGCGTTTCGCACCCTCCGGCGCTTAGTCATAGGTGTAATAGGAGATAATAGAAATGGCCATGTTGACACTATACAAATAATACAAATAAACAATAAAGCTTTTAGATTTCAGCATTGTGGTTATTTACTGTACACGTTTGAAAATGAGAAGTACTTGATCTAGAAATCTTGATCTAGCATTAGTTAACCTTATGCTTAACTCATATTTATTTGCTTGTATTACTTTTTATCTACACCGTTGTTACTTTTTTTCCATTTAAGATACCGTAATGCAAATACTTGCAATTAAAACGCCTATAAAATAAATGCATCCAAGGAGATCATTATCTCCAATACACATTTGTTTTAATAACTTCTTTGACTATAAAATGGCAATGTAGTTCATACTATGGCTAGTTTAAGACTCCTATTGCAATAATTTACGATGCCTCAAGAATGCAGGAATAAATCTAGGGAATTTAATTTAGCATTTTAATGGTTTGCAATATACAATGAAAAGTTTTAGAAGCATCCAGAGTAAGTAGGAATAAACTAATGTAGTTACCTCTTATCAGTAGCAAGACTGATATCAGTAGAGTTTCCAGAAGAATTGCACATACTATTAGTTGGGGCACAGCTAATGGAAAGTACTAAGAAGAGCTTTTATTACAATGTACAGCATATTGCACATTATTTTTTGCTTTTTGAATATCTTTCTAAACATGAGTTGTATTGTTTTTACTTACTCCCATAGATCCATTTTAAGAAATTAATCAAATTTTAAAATGTTTTCCCTTTTTCTCTGCAATAAAACAGTACATTGTACTTGACCCCAATTAAGATATAATGGATTTAATGAATGTTTAAATTATTTTTTTAGTAGTCTTAAAATAAGAAAATCCATTTTTATTATCACTTTTAAGAGTTAAAAAAAGAGAAAAAGAACCCCCTCTTCCACCAGTGCTGAAATTTACACAATATTATCTAAAAAAAATACTGAATAAGGTACCACTCTTAATTAGGATAAATGCCACTCCCAACTTTATCTCGATATTGCAATTAGCCCGTTTTTGTATTAAGGTGCTAGTGCATTTATATTAATAAATATATAAAAAACTAAGTGGAGCATATTTGATAGTACCTTAAAAAACTATGTACATAAGAGTGCTGGGTATAATAAAATATGACCCGTTAATTAATGAGTTCAGACAATTAATAGTTTATAAAGTGCCGTGCTTTTAGTTAAATCAATTCATAAAGTTATCAATAAATCAGTTAATTCCAGAAATTCATAATTCATAAAACAGATTATGAATTAATAAAGTGCAGTGATAATAGATAATTGTCCCATATGATAGTGATTTAATAAATAGTAAAATTCATCGTGACCAATTAAGTATTTCAGGATGAATTCATTCCAATGGAATCAGTTCAACTGAAATTAGTGAGAAAAGGAAAAGAGAAGGTGGAGTTGTCCCCAAAACTTCTGCCTAAATCATTTCTAATCCTGGGACACCACAAAGATGGAGAAAGGCAGGGTAACCAGGACTGCGGTCTCAAATTTTAACTTGCCCTAACTTATAAAGCACTGTCTTAACCTCAAAAAAACACGAATCAATGGTCCCTTAGGAATCCCAATGCGGGAATGCAATAGAAGAGAGAGAGAGAGAAAGAGATTGAACCGATTGCTAATTTGAACCCGCAGCCCAACCTGCCCGACCGATTTCTTGTTTAAATTAGAAGGCTTTTAAAATAAAATGTCTTAAAAAACAAATCATACAGCAGGTATTCCGCCAACGCGCGTTTCGCTAAAATGGCTTTTTCAAGAGTTGTCATTAATGAATTCAACTTGGAATATCTTGTGATTTGTCATTGTGGGGTGTGGATCGTCATATAGTAGGGACACTGGGTGTCCAATACCAATGGTATTAATTAAATTTTTTTTAGTGGTTTGAAGTCATTTAAGATTTTAGAGTGAACTCTGATTTATTATTAGTTATTGCGGGGTACTTTATTTTATTTTCTCTCTATATAAAATAATTTCTCTTATTCAAACTCACTGACTTACGTCAGACCCCTGCAATACTAAGTTTATATAAAATTTGATTGAAATAATTAAGGAGACTATCCTATTCTTCTCCAAAGTTATCTGGAAACCTGTTATCCTGAAAGCCCTGAATTACATTATACTCAAATAATTCAAATTCAATGTGTACATGTACATCAATATGGATTTGCCTCAACCTGTGAAAAAGAATACCCTAGAAGAAATTTCTGCATGATGCCATAATAAACATGAAGCCAGGCTCTCTTCAAACCGAGCTGTATTTGAAAATTTTCCAAAATGTACATTATTTACTGCCTTAGCTTTCTGAACTTTTCTTTTTCGTCTCTGCCAAAGAATTGCCAGCTATAATAACCTTCACTCCTGTTTCTCAGTGAAATGAAAATGGGTTTAGCAGGTTTTTTAACTTTTTTTGTTGGATATTACTTATATATAAGGAGTCATTTACTTTTGCCCTGGATGCAAGACTGTAGAGATTTTGCATTGAGGGCAATGCCCTAAGCTGTAAATTTCTAAGCTCTGCAACTACATGTGCTCAGTTTTGTGAAAGAAAAATGTTGCTGGCAGGGGTGAAACATCAGAATTGACTGGGGCCAAGGTGTAAAAGTGCAAAAGATTGCCATGCTTTCGACCTGTTTTTTTGCACCTTCCTATCATAATAAGAAATGAGGCCAAAAGTCCTCATTTGACTAACCTACATTTTACCCTATCCTATGGTTATACAAATTTAGGATAACATAATTGGGCATACTATTTAAAATGATTAGAATAGAAAAGAATTAGAATTATATTCAAAATAATGGGATTGAATCATTATGAAGCCATTAGATATACTGGGTCAACACTATACAGGTATGGGACCTGATTTCCAGCATGCTTGAGACCTGGGTCTTTCCAGATAAGGGATCTTTCTATTATTTGGACCATCATACATACATACAAGCTACTGTTTAATTTTACAGAGAAAAAGGAATTAATTTTTAAATCATATACCTGTACAACATTTCTATTGCAGATAAATAGTAGAGTTCTTTATTCAGGCAATGCAGGTTGAAATGATGGCAGCAAGAGATCACTTACATGCTTCTGATGATGAAACTGCAAACCCTTAGATGGCAGTGGTTGTCAAACAAAACCAAGTAGGTCAAACCCACATAACAAGGTTACATATATACAATATATAGCCAAAACTATGGATTAAATATATAATCTTTTTGGTGTAAAATATATTTCACATTTTTAAAATATGCACCATAGTAATTTTATTTACAAAATATAGTGCATCTCCTGATTAGGCCTTGCTCTACTTAAGGATAAAAAAACAGAAATTCACCTTAGAACTTTACCATTGGCCTTTACTGTTTGCCGATTGCAAAGATGGATAAATTAAACCAATGCAGGTACCAAACCAATGCAATAACAAGTTGACCCAAAGAGGTGTTTATAATAGCTGGCACTGAGACTGGAGTATACAGTAGGTGAAGGTTGGCCAAAGCCATTAACAATTGTATTTTAATAACAAACATAACTTCTGCACTTATACTTATTTTACCACTACACCTGATGCTGGCATGTGAGGTCTCGTTGATATATGAACAGGCAATGATTTATTAACCTCCTCTCTGTGACAATATGAATTTTATTTAGATCCTGAAGGAACCAGTTTTTTTTTGAAAAAATTCACTAATAAGGTGGGAGGGAGGAGAATTAATGTCTGTGCTTTTGGAGTGGTGAGCGGTTAGAGGAAGTGCCGTCACAGTAAGGGCTAAGCTAGGAGGAGCGAGGGCTGTGAGCATGGTACCTAAGAGGAAGTCAAGCTGGAGAAACATTTAGAAATGGTACAAATATGGGACCTATTATCCAGAATGCTAGGGCCTGGGGTTTTCCAGATTACAAATCTTTTTGTGATATGGATCTTCATACCTTAAGTCTACTAGAAAATCTTGTACACATTAAATAAACCCAGTAAGCTGGTTTTGCCCCCAATAAGGATTAAATATACTGTATCTTAGCTTGGATCAATTACAAGGTACTGTTTTATTAATACAGAAAAAAGGGAAATCATTTAAAAAAAAAAATTGGATTATTTCATTATAATGGAGTCTATTGGAGACAGCCATTCTGTAATTTGTAGCTTTCTGGAAAACAGGTTTCCAGATAACAAATCCCATACCTGGAGTATTCATTTGTAGGGATAGGCGAATTTGAGCCGTTTTGTTTAATCAAAAATTTGCCGCCGGCTAATTGTCGCCAACGACTATTAAATGGGCATCAAAAAAATGTTGTCTTATTTTTTGTTGATGCACACCGCCATACAAGTCTATGGGCGTCAAAACAAGAACAAGGCGAAAAAAATTGCCCATCCCTATTCATTTGTTGACTAATGGGGTTATGTAATAAAAGGCAATAAGTTTGCCCAGGAGCAGTAACTAATAACAACCAATCGGTAGGTAGCATTTATTCATCAACGGTTTGAAAGCAAATATCTTATTGATTTCTATGGGTCTTTTATTATATATGGTTGCTATGGGCCTTTTATTACATATGGGGGTTAGTGTCTTATTGAATGAGCTTTGCGAGTTAGACAGCAACTTAATTGACTTTGACTGTGTCCCCAGGCCCTGCTAGGCCCAAGTGTCATCAATATAAAGGATATATTTGTTAGTCAAAGGTACAGTATATAACTTATAGGGTGTGTGTGGTGCCATTTATTTTTTCAAGTGGATCCAGCTGGAGGTGCCGGACCCTATATCAAACAACTTATGGCTATATTCCAAACAAAGGACTACAAGTACTATTTATAAACTGAGAATACTTTCCTTTTAATGTGACAAAATTCTTAGTAGTTTACTGTATACTAACATTAAATACAGTTATTTCTATTGTAGCAAAATTGCTTTACAAATAATACTATTAGCCATTATTTAAGGCTACTTTTAGATCCAAAGTGACTGTGCTATATGTATCATCCAAAAATGTCCTGTTAGTCTTTCTGTGGAATGTTTCTAATAAGTTGTATCAATCTCTTTTCCCCTAGAATTGCTCAAGTTCAGTGTGGATAAATAATGGCCCATTAAGGTCTCTCTTTTTTTATACCTTCCCCACCATAATGATACATTTTCACTTTAGGGTATAGCGACAGCTACAGTAAAATTTAATGTAGTAGGCAATGCTGTATATGTAACATGAGGGGCAGCATCTGGCATCACAGCATATTTCATGACAAGTGTGCCACATTCCTTTCCATCAAACAAAGAGGAAATGCATTTGCTGCCATTAAGATGATGACTCCTACGGAATTGAATCTAGAAATATAGCTGCCATTATTGTTTGTGCAACTGTCATACAGTTTTCTATTTGCCGGCGTGTGTGATGTATTTATCTCCAGGCTTTTAGTATCAGTAAATGCAAAAATCCTGAAACATCAATATATAAAGTGATCAGTTTGTACTGTCACTGACAAGTTGTTAATCTGGGACAGATTTTTGTATGGTAGAAGCCTTTTCACACATTATACAGGGGGAAAAAATGCACCTAGAACTATTTTTTACTGATTTTTAATAAAGAGAAACTTTATTTAACAAATATTCTATATAATCTAACAATTTCTCTCTGTATATTTATACAGCAAATCTTCTACATACAGTATTATCCATTTAGATGATTTAAAATTTTATATATATTATAATATATCATATAATATATATTAAAATATACAGTATATACATACATGAATAGGATCCCTTATCCTAAAGTCCATTAACCAGAAAGCTCCAAATTATGGGAAGACCATCACCCATAGGTCCCATAGGTCAATTGTAAGTAAATAATTAAAATTTTTAAAAATGATTTCCCTTTTCTCTGTAATAATAAAACAGTACCTTGTACTTTGATGGTAACTGAGCTGTATGAATCCATATTGGGGAGAAAGCACTCTATTTAAACACATCCAAGTCATGTAGTAGAAGTAAATCTAGAGCAACTGCACTTGCTGAGTAATCATTGAAGACATTCAATAATGATCTGAGCAGCTTCTTCAGTTCTACTAGATAGACAAAGTCCCAAGCATTTCAGAAAAAATATCCAAACCCAGTGTATATAATGTTTGTCTGGATTTTGTTTGGTATTGATCCAAATCTTCTGTGATCTGTCTTGGCAGATATAGACATAGTTATGGGCATCTTGCATCAGTATGACCATATTACCTGAACTTTGATCTTGCTCTCTTGCTCTCTCTCCAGCCATGGGGTATAAAACATTGCTAAAGACCTGTCCTTATCCAAATAAATTAACTCTAGTAAAATGATTTGTTATGCTGTTTTAATGTTCATTCCTTTCAATGTATTTGCTACAAAACCATACCACAAAATACCAGATGATTTAGGAAGATATGTGAAATGAACAATACACACCTGTAGTCATCATGATCAATATACATTATGCACTAGCATTTCTAGTAAATAATAAATTGCTTATTCTTTTTGTATTTTATGAATTTCGAAAAAAGGTAATCCCAATTCCAATGTTCCCCTTGCACTTCTGTTAGGCGCAACTCAGTTTCATCATTTTATAATGTACAAGGTTCACTGGGGATGAGCATTATCTTAAATTACTTCTACTCCCACAATTGCCCTGAAGTATCAAAGAGGTGGGATGAAGTGCAAGATGAAACTGGTTTTTAATCTGCACTGTATCATACATCAACTGATAAGATCTAGGGGTAGAACACATTTCTAACATGCCAAATTTATTGAGCTTATGTGGAACAAAAAATGTATATTTTTATTTTGAGAAAGAAGAGCAGCTTCACAGATATTACAATATAAAGATAAATTACAGGGTATTTTAATTACCCCCCTTGGGATGCATCTTGCAAAGCAATTATGGGACTGACACAGCATAGTGCCAGGTACCATACAATACCTCTATGCTTTTAGTTTATTGCAGTTAGGAAAACACTTCTGGTGGAACTTACATTCTCATTTCAAATTAATTAATATATTGCTCTACATTTGTAACTAAAGTGCATTTCAAAATTGTCGTGAAATGTGAAAATATATCTACTGCAATAATTGCAGAAAGGCTGTTTCCCTAGGATTATGTTGGTAAAGTTCAGTATTTCTCGAACATTAATGGCTGATTTTATTTGCTGCTTTGCAAATTTCTGTGAATATTTTTTTTTTCCCAGATTTATCTATTTAGTTTTCCTTCCTGTGTTAGTATAAGCCTATCAAAAGAATACTGGAGGAGATTTTGTAGGAAGGCATGCTGTGCGATATTATTCCTTTCTTTAGAAAAAGGCAGCAGCTGTGAATATCAGTGCTGGGAGAATGGTAAAATACTGATAAACTTTACAAAAGGTCACATCCAATAACATCATTCATGAAAAAGTGGGTATTTGGATAAGCTTCTAAACTTTTATAATGTGGACTTTAATCTAGCAAATACAATTTCCAGCTTTCAGAACATATAATGTACAGCAGCATACTATACATTATTAACTTGACTAGAATATGCTATTGTGCCACATGTAGTGCATGCCTTTGTGCAGGAGCCAAAGAGCAGGAAAAGTTTTGGTGAAAGAAGAGAATATATATTTATTTTTATTATTTTTAATATGAATATAGAATAAATCATATGACTATAACATATTGGACTGAGCTACATATTTGTCATTACAAAGTGCTTTCTGTCTACCCTGAATGTAGCACCTATGGGAACGTTCCAACATACAGTAGCTCACCTAATGTAGTTCACCTTATGTCACCATTATGGCTCTTCCAGCTGTACGTGACTTTAGGGGGCAGATTTATCAAGTGTTGAATTTCTAGTTCATGGGAGTTATTTAAAACTTCCATGAACTCAAATTTGACCAATTGCAATTTATTAAAAAAAAACAAAACACATTTTTTGAAACTCAGGTGAATAGGATCGACCTGCAAACTCGAATCGAATTAGAATCAAATTTGATTAGAATTTTTTTCTCTGAAAAAAACCTCAAATATCAGGAAGGCTGATTCCTGGACATCTTCCATAGGTTAAAACAGCAATTCAGCAGGTTTAAGGTAGCCAGTGAATGATAAATCTCGTAAATCCAATTCAAATTTTAAAAAAAACTTGA
Source organism: Xenopus laevis (assembly GCF_017654675.1). Classification (NCBI taxonomy): domain Eukaryota; kingdom Metazoa; phylum Chordata; class Amphibia; order Anura; family Pipidae; genus Xenopus; species Xenopus laevis. The sequence continues at coordinate 19,185,879 of NC_054373.1, forward strand.
ATAGAATTTTAACAATTCCCTAGTCGAATTTTACAGTTTTGGCCATAAAAAAAACCTGAAATTTGAATTTAAGAATTTTGAATTTTCACTTTGACCTGCCCCTAGGTGTGGCTATCAGGGGGTCTCTCACACACCTTGCACACAGGTTAGACTAGCACAAAAGCACCACCAATACCCACAAAATTCATATAAAGAACTGGTGGCCACCAAACTCAGGACTTGAGAGATTCCTGTTCCACAGCCCCTAAAGGGTTAACTAGTGTACAAACAGACTAGTGTTTCCATTCATCATGCAAAGTACTAAGGTACACACTTACACACTTTCAGCCGAGGGTCATTTAAAGCATCAAAGACAAAGTTGTTAAATTTTATATTTAATATATAAAAAAGTGTACAAAAGTTGTTACAAAAAGCACATACATTAAAAATATGGCAAACAGATTATAAATAAAAACCTATACCTAGATAGAATTTTCTGGTCCTGGAGGAAAAGGGAAACAAATGGGATAACCCCCCATGGAAATGGGCCCTCCTAAGTAAATCCAATTATTAGCCAAATGATTTAACTATTTACAGTTGGCAAAGGCATCAGATAACTGGAAACCCCCACTGGAATGCAAGGGTAAGTGGAATAGCAAGACACAGATCAAGTTTTTTATGACCTCTTGGTAGTAGGAACCGGACCAAGAATATTTATGACCATAACTTCTTACTGGAATATAGTGGAGAAATGATATTATATTCCTTGGTTATGACCTACCCCTGCCCAGATATTCCCATCTAGTAAACCAAGTGCCAAACCTAGTCATGACTTCTTTTAAAGCTAGTGAAGATCACTTTGGTGCAGCTGCTTAGCAGAAAAAAGTCCAGGTACCACTATTAGAGTAATACATTATTTATTGTATTACTGGTACTTGGGACCTGTGGTTTATCAGGAAAAGGGATCTTGCTGTAATTTGAATCTCCATACTTTAAGCCTGCTAAAAATTTCTTTAAACATTAATTAAACCCAGTAAGATTGTTTTTCAGATACTAAGGATTAATTATATCTTAGTTTGGATCAAGCGCAAGGGGTTGTTTTATTATTACAGAGAAAGAGGAAGTACGGTATGTTTTCATATTGTGAATTATTTAATTAAAATGGAATAACATGGTTATGGATAACAGGTTTACACGTAACGGATCCCATACCTGTATTTTATAAATGATTTTCAAGGGGAAATTCTATGGTCCATTTACTTACTGCACCACAGTGGCCAAAGTGCAATTTTGGGTTCCACGTTCACCAAGTTTTTTTTTTGCTTACAGTGCAGCATTTTTTCCATTCCAACATGGAAAATGTCTTCACAATTGACAAAGAATGCTGTGGAAGCCCTGGAGCTACATGTGAAGCGCCACTGGTCCATTTCAGAGCTTGCAGCTCATTGCTTCTGTTTTAAAAAGGGCTTGCATGTACAGTGAGGTGCACAATTATTGTTAGCTGGTGGACTTTCAGCTCTGAATTACGACTATCCTTCTGGATCTTTGGTTAACGGTTTCCACTCCTGTACTTTGGTCGGTTGGATTGATTACAACTAGTGATGGGCGAATAAATACTCCTGGCGTGAATTTGCGACAAATTTCTGTGTTTCGCCGATGGTAAATAAATTTGAAAAACTCACCTTTACTTACCATACTCAAAAGAGTACTCAGAATGTTGGACAGAAGAAGAATGTGGGTGAGAAAGAGGAAACAAGTCAATGTCTCTTCCTCAATTGGCTTTTTTGACAATTGAAGTTACTCACTTAAGAATCTCTATGACTGACTATGTCACTATTATGCTTGAAAATACATCACATTTATAACACCGTTACAGAAAAATATATCCTAATGTGTAGAAATCAGTGCCAGAGAGAGTGCTGAGTTCCTGCTGCTAGATCAATTTTTACATTTTTACAGTCCATTACTGGCAAATAAAGTAATGGTTTGTGACAATAAGTGAAGGAAATTGAAAATGCTTAATTCACAGAATCATTTACATATTTCTCACACATATTGAAGTGTATGATTTACCTTTGGAATCATTGGTTACGTTTCCATTAAACTAATAAGATGTGTTCATGTGAAAATGTTTAACAATAAAGGCTCCCGTGATTAAACGATTAACCATCGGCTATAGTGTTCGGAATGCAAATGAAATGCTATGCAAAATTATTTTGATTTAGTTCATTTCACTGTAAATTCGATGGCATTTTTGTGTACAGCAATATGTTTCAATAAATCATGAGCAATATTTATTTTTTAAATATATTTTTATTTTTACTCTAGATGAAAATTGTAAATAATTACGTTATGAAATGAAAATAAGAATATTCATCTGTGCATAAGTCTTCTCCAAAATGGAAGACATTTTTGTACCTTTATTGTTTTAACCTTTTCCTGCTTATAGATAGTTGATGTTTCCTGACTTTGTCACAATCATTTATGAGCTGTCCTTGTACAAGCTACTTACTGTATGATAACCTCTGCACAGCTTCCCGCAAACATGTGATATCAGGTTTTTGAAATCAGACTGATCATACCAAAATGGCTCAATACTCTGCTGTAACATCCTGCCTGGGTTGAACCAGTGGCCTATAGGTTTCTGACTTGAGTTTGTTGCACAATTGTATGGTTATTTTCTGGTTCTAACCTGGCCTGCCTGATTATATCCAGCTCTGTCCTTACTGGCTCCTTTCCTGCAGTATGTGTTTGGCTCCTTTGCCTGCTTCTGTGGGAGTTACTGGATTCTTATGTGGTAAGACCTGGAGGCAGCAGTAGTAGCCAAGGGCCAAGCCCAAAGCCAAAGTTGGCTGTTATTGGCAGAAGAGCATGTCTAGACAGGGATCCAGAAACTCCCTTGGGGTTTTGGATTTGCCATACTTGACACCTACACACCCCTTAACTGCCATTTTACACAAACATTACTTCATTTTACGATGTAGACAATGATACTCTGAGCATTATTTCGAATTACAGTAACTGCCTTTCCATTCAGTAGCCTGAAATGTAAAATGGTATTCAGATGTAGGGCTGCCTGATGTAAAAACCAGAAAAGACATTGATCACTCAGTTGGCTAAACCTGCACTATTTAAATTTGTTATGACTTTTTTCCCAGCTTAGACCCTCCTCTATTCGTCTAACATACTCTCCCATAAACTTTTGTCATTAAAATTAACAGTATGCCATGTGGGCAATATGCACCTTATCAATAAACCCTGTCAAATGAAACAGCTACTTACATGAATTGTAAGGCAAAGAATAAGTATTACCTTTATATGAAAGCCAATGGCAATTAATGCATTTTGACCACAGCTTTAAGGCCAGGTTCCATCAATCTTGTTATGAAGGGCCTATTTAAACCAGTGCCTTTCTGCCTCCTATTGCTAAATTGTTGAATCGTTTCTGTGTACTAGCCCCTTATACCTGCTTAAGCTTTGTTCCAAATGCCCTGAGTTCCTGCTACCGTATCTTGCATACTTGATTTCCTAGTTTAACCCCAGGCCTGTTTATTTGGGCTTCTTGTATTGCTTGCTTTTTTACCAGATCTCTAGATTCATTTTCACCAACTTGTGTCAGCTTGAAACCTGCCCCAACTATTTGGCTGTTAAATGGACTTATGCTCTTATTCTGTTGGAATTGGACTTGATTTTCAGTCTGCCATAGTTTTAGCCATTGCTCATCTGTTCAAATTACTAATTAAACACTTGGTTACACATTCCTGGTTACTTTTTAAGCACTAACCACGGGTACAACATGTTGCCAACCACAAAGGCTCCTACTTGCAAGTCTCATCCCACATGGTCACACCTGACAATGAGCAACAGAATATCAGAGGCTTTGTGTGAGAGGAAGCCTGTTGGAAATTAAAAGCCTGACAATAGGAAAGCAAGATGAACCCCATATGTGGCCCAAGATGGGTAAATAAATGTGCAAGGATTCCAAGAAGTACCAAGGCAGTTCCTGTGTAATAGTGACACCTGGCATTAGTGTGTTGGTTACTCAAGTGCCATTAAATAGCATCAGCCCTGGGAAAAACACAAGCCATGAGGTCTCATTTACTTATGTGGATGTGGAATGCTAACAAGCGATAAATTAAACTCCTTAAAATACTATACACTGAACACTTGCATCTTTCCATAGTTAAGTGTAAATTGCCTTCTTACATTTGGGGGCAGATTTATCAAGTTTTGAAGTGAAAATTCGAATTTTTAAATTCGAATTTTGAGAAAATTTTAGTGTACTTCGACTTGGAATAGTCCAAATTCGAATCGAATTTGAAAAAAATTCAAAAATCAAAATTTATCAGGTACTGTCTCTTTAAAAATTCAACTTCAACTACTCACCATCTAAAACCTGATGAATTGCTGTTTTAGACTATGGGTACCTTCTAGAACTATTTGGAGTTATTTGGTGGACTTTGAAAAATTAGTTAATTTTGGAAAAAACTTAGATTCAAATCCAATCAAATATGACCCAAATTCGAATCGAACAATCGAATACAGTCTATTCACCAGAAGTTAAAAAAATTAGATTTTTTAATAAATTTTGGTCGATCTTTTTTTATTCGAATTTCCAGGTAATGGGAGTATAAAAAAACTCCCATCACCTTGAAATTTGACCCTTGATAAATCTGCCCCTTAGGGGCAGATTTATCAAGGAAGGGTCGAAGTGAAAGTTCAAATTTTTAAATTCAAATTTTGATCTAATTTTAGTGTACTTCGAATAGGGAATAGTCCAAATTTTAATAGAATTTAAAAAAAATTCAAAAAGTCAAATATCGAAATGCATCATGTACTGTCTCTTTAAAAATTAGACTTTGACTATTTGCCATTTAAAACCTGTCGAATTGCTGTTTTAGCCTGCGGGGGACCTCCTAGAACTTATTAGGAGTCATTTGATGGACTTGGTGGAAAATACTTTGATTCAAATTTGATCGAATACGATCTGAATTCGAATCGAACGATCGAATACAGCCTATTCACCCAAAGTTAAAAAATTAGATTTTTTAATAAATTTTGGTTGGTCTTTTTAATTTGAATTTCCAGGTGATTTGAGTTTAAAAAAACTCCCATCACCTCGAAATTTGACCCTTGATAAATCTGCCCCTTAAGGTCCATCTGTCTTGAGCAGATGGTAAATACAGGGCTCCAAAAGGTATATTCTGCCTGTAGACTCTGCTTATTGGAAATAACAAACAGGTAATGGGGGATCATGGGATGTGCATAAAGAAACCTAGTTTCTGCTAAGGGGAAATATGTAACTAACAGCATAGTAATTACTGTCAGAAGCAACTATTTACAATTCATACTGAGTGAGGTGCATTGTGGACAAAACATGGATCTTTGCTCATGTATTTTGCACATCACATCTTGCATCTCTTGGTACTGTATATAAAGCCTCAGATGAGATCCAATCTCATTACAGTCAATTGGAAGTGACCTGTTGTGACACCCTGTGTGCCATTGCCATTAGTATGCATGCACAGCTCTAAGGCTCACTTTAGATATCAAATACCTGGCTATTTGGCATTCAGATTCCTCTGCTTGAATGCTTCAATCATTACTGAACAGCATAAAAGCACATAGAATCCCTGCTTTCAAAAATAAACTTCTTTACTGCAATAACATTTGTAATTTGCATGAATCACTCAATCTATGCTATATGAATTACTAGGTAATCAATAGACAATTTATTCAGACTAATTCCTTTGCATTTTTCACCAGGTTGTACCTTGATGCATATTGACAAATTGCAACTGTTATAAATCAGTTTGCCTTTCTAATTGCTGCTGATTCTCTTATTTTCATGCTGTTTTACTCATCTATTTAAAAAAAATAGTGAAATCTCCATATAAAGTATTTTTTGAGGAAGAAAAGAGCAGATTACCTATGAATCAGCTTGTGCTTTTATTGTACAACTGGTCAATGGTTCAAACCTATGAGATGATGATTCACATGATGTGATTCACCAGGTCTTTTAATCAATGATGAACCACAGGGAACAATTCACTTGTTTCCAATTTTGAGTTTTATATACAGATGAAGCCACTTGGATTTGTGAGATAAATGCGTCATGACTCAGGGTTAATTGAAGAAACTGCGTTATCTAAAGTCATCTTAACTCATTTAATGCATTTAACCTTTCCATTAGCATACCAAAGCACCATTGTGAACAATGGTGAATGCTTTAATTAGATGGGATGTTGTGACGCAGTTTTCTGTGTTAAATGAGATAAATGGGATATCTGTGTTTAGTTATTCTGTGTCAAACAGACAAACCAAAGTGGCTGCATCTGTAATACCCAGCTAATGTTGAAGGAGCGTTAATGCTCAGCTAAGAATTAAGATAGAAATGCTACACTAGAAATCTGTGCCTCTAAAGACACTCATAGAAGCCCCAATCTTCTATTCATTTTGGAGCACATAGATTTGAAATCATTTAAACAAATACAATACTGAGTTTGTCAGGGCTATTCGATGGCTATTGCTAATTGATGGATTAAAGGAGGCACTCATGTGTCTCCCTTCTTCCCCCTAGCTTAAATGGCATGTAAAGTCTAAAATAGAATAAGGCTAGAAATGGTGTATTTTGTATACTAAATATAAACATGAACTTACTGCACCACAAGCCTAATCAAACAAATAATTTATGCTTTCAAAGTTGGCTACAGGGGGTCACCATCTTGTAACGTTTGTTAAACATCTTTGCAAGACTAAGACTGTGCACATGCTCAGTGTGGTCTGGGCTGCTTAGGGATCGTCATAAACAAAGCTGCTTGAGTTCTGCATGGCTGGGAAGTATGACGGGGGCTCCCCCTGCTGTTCATAAGTATGATTGTTTCCCTGCTCAGCAGTTAGGGACCATCTGACAATTCCTATCCACAGCAGTAAACAAAGGGAGAATGTCACTGCATGCAGTCAGGTATAAAAATTTGATTCAAATTTGAAAAAAAATTGAAAATTAGAATATCGAAATTTATCATGTACTGTCTCTTTAAAAATTCGACTTTGACCAATTGCTGTTTTAGCCTATGGGGGACCTCCTAGAACCTATTTGGAGTCAATTGGTGGACTTTGAAAAATCAAAGGTTTTTTTTTGGGAAAAGCTTTGAATCGAATACGGACCTATTCGATCGAAAACTGACCTATTTGACCCAAAAAAAACCTTCAACTTAATTTCGGTTGGTCTTTTTGAATTTCGAAGTTTTTTCAATTCAAAATCCGACCCTTGATAAATATGCCCTTAAAAGGTTTCTGTCATGGGAAAACATGTTAAATTCAGTCACAAGTTGGAGTGATATCCCCCTTCCACCCCCCCCCAGAAGCCTATCAATAGAACAATGGGAAGGTAACCAAATAACAGCTTCCTGACACAAGATAACAGCTCCCTTGCATATATGAGAATAGCATGCAACAGTAAAAATCCAAGTTCCACTGTGACTCCTCCAGTTACGTTGAGTAGGAGAACAATAGCTTATCTGAAAGCAGTTCCTTTGTGAAGGCACAGGATCAGGCACAATAACATGAGATGGCTGCCTACACACTTATATTACAACTATATACTTGGTTCAAGAATAACATTTTATATGGTAGAATGAATTATTTATAATGTAAAAAGTGTAATTTAGAAATAAAAACTACAACATAAAAATCATGACGCAATCCTTTAAGACTGATGTATAAGTTACCACCATGCTAACTGTGGTATACATTATATTTCTGCCTCTGTTGTTAATGCGTGTGCTCCCATCCCCATCTTTTTCTTACAGGAAATGTTACTGTAATATATTCATAAGGACAACTGGACACAAGGCCATTCTGTAGCTGCAGCCAAGCTATCCTTTATTTATTAGAAAAGGCAAAAACATAAAAATTACCAATATTTTGCATAGTTTATGGCTTAGAATACAAGTATAAAGGTCAAAACTATACAAGTCTAAAGGTCAAATTATGCATTTAAAATTGTTCATAAAAATGTTTATAAAACTGTAAGGAGATTGTGATGGAATGCTTTCCTGGTATTTATATTACTATGGAAAATGCTGGTTAACTATGAAATGACAATGAACGTAGAATGAAATATACTATGGAGGTTAATGTTAATGATGTTTCCTGGAAAGTTTTAATAAATGTGCTAAAATTTAAAATTTCCCAGTTTGGATTTTAGTAAATCAACTTTTTTCTTGGCAACAAATATAGGAAAGGATAATAGGTTGCTTTGTAGTAAAACAATAGTATACAAATGTATTCTAAAAAAAACACTGTAAATAAATATAATTTATAACAGTGCCTGGGGACAATGGGGCAGATTTACTAAAGGGCGAAGTGAGTAACGCTGGCAACAAATCACCAGCATTACCACTTTCAGGCACTTTCAGGCACTTCCACAATTTACTAACGTCATTCGCACTCTATCGCCAGTCGAATTTTCCCTCTAGCAAATGGACATTTCTCCGCAAATTCACTAAAAGGCGGATTTTACTGAACGTTACCTCTTTCGCCAGACAGCTCAGACCAGGCGTAATGCATTGGAGTGCATAGATCTTCCTCAATCTTCTGTTACTTAAATCATATTTTTAGTGGAAAAAGTTTCTAAGTCCCAAAAAATGCTGGCGTCTTTTCCTTTTTTCAGAGTGATAGCCTGCAAAAGTCCGTAACATTTTTTTGGGGTAACTGGGTTCCCCCATACATTTTCTAACATATAGAATATTAACTATACAGTGGGCTCATGCGTAGGACATTATAACAACTCTAATTTCTTTATTAAGGTTCCCTGGACTTGTGTAATGTAATGTATTTGCTGCAACATATACGTTCATTCAACTTTATAATTTCCCGCCGTATGCAAATTAACCTGAGCGAAGACCTCTAATGAAGTTGCGCTAGGCATAATTGAACACTAACGCATCTTTGCTTTGATTGCCGAAGTAATGCTTGTGAAAAGTCACCAGCGTTTGGTGCAACTTCGCATTTTAGTAAACTAGTGTTGTCTGAATGAATTTTCGATGTGTTGCAATGGCTGCAAAGCCACCACTGGCGAATTTTCACCGCTTAGTAAATTTACCCCAATGTGTAACATTTACCAAGATATACAGTGATAGTTTTTGAAGTTCCTTTAACATGAAAAAGTTTATAGTTGAAGTTTCTTTTGAGTTATTAGGAAGTGTTACCAATGTCATATCTCTTTCTCTTATCATACAAAGCGGCAGTTCTTTCATGCTTAATGGCTGAGATACTAGCTGTCTATAACACAGAAAGATTTGACTAGAGTGGAGAGATGGAGAAATGTAAAAAAAACAATGCACAATTCAAATGGCATTTTCTTTGTGCAAACCCATAAAACTATTTAGCAACCAATCTGCAAGTGGAAGTAAGAATGTGTTTTATCATTAATGCCAGTACATGGTGTATGCAATAAAACCACTTATTGTAAAACCTGTTACCTTCAAGTAGTTTTTGAGTTTAAAAAAGTGCTGTGTTGATTTGAAATGAAACCTGTAATTTTATAACTAAGGAACAATATAATAATGCAAAAAGAATGTCAGGAGTGAGCCAGGACCTGGGAACGCCAAGGCCATGACTCGGAAGTAGGGAACCGGACAAGGGTGTTAGGGATTATGTGTGTTGTCGTTTTCCCTGAGTTGCTGTGGGCATGGATGGAGACATGAGAGATTAAAGGAGAAAGGAAGTGAAGGGAGTGTTCTCTTTTTACTGTACCTTGAGCAGCTCATGCCTTCCCCAGAGCAAGAAAGTTAGAAGTGTAGGGGGAGGTATTGGCGTATTGGAGTATTGACTCAGTGGGAGGGACTACCCGTAATGACGCCAGTGCGCAATGGCGCCAAATTCAAAACTATTTAAAGGGGACTTTGCGTCCTATTCATTGCCCTTTATAGGATTGTTTCCTGGTGCTTCTGGGCTGTTAGCTATCTGTAATTCTGATTCCTGTTGTGACCCTTGCCTGGCTTTTTGACGATTCTGACTTCTGTATCCTGACCCCTGCCTGATATCCGACTTTTCTTATTCTATATACCTGCTGATTGATCTCCTGGTTTGACCCTTTCCTGCCTGACTCTATTTGTACTCTGCCTGCCCCAACCAGGCCTGATCTGACTACAATTCTGTCTACACCTTGTACCATGACTCTCTGCCTAAAAGACTTTGCTTTACAGTTGTGCAGCTTTTTCAAAACCCCTCGCTTTGCACCTCTTAGCCGAGGGCTACTCCTGAGGTGAAAGTTGGCTGTTATAGGCAGAAGCAAGAGCCGAGAACAGGGTGCTTAGCATCGGTTCTGAATTTAGGGTGCCGACCGTGGCAAAAAGTTATGAATGGGGCCCAGTGGAAGGGCAGGCCCATCATTCTTGGGTACTATTGTTTGCAGCCTTCAGTGGCTGCAAACAGCCATCAGATGTTATGAAAGTTAATGGTTAAATACTTGTTAACCGTAATTGTTTACATTGCCCTACACGTAACTGATGAGTCTGTTAATAAACAAGCTGCTGCCTTTCTCCTAAAATAACTCATATGGTTTGGTTTGCAATGTATTGGTGAGTATGTATATGGTATTCTGGATACAAACAATATGTTGAATATGAGAACTGCTGATTGCAGAATTTGTCAGCAATTTGCAACCAACAGGAAATAATGTTTGGCTGTAGAAGCTAAATATTCATCATGTATTTTTATATCTTTAAAATAAATTGATAAAATCTGTTTGTAAAAAAGACACTACAGTTTGATTGCATGTTTATAGAGGTGACAATTCCTCTTTAGCTGTATATTGTCTACTACTGTCTCCAGGCTAAAAGCATAGGGGTAACTGAATACGATGTACATAATCATTAAAATTCCATTTTCATTTGGCATGAATTCTTATCTGTTGGTGATAATACTCATCAAATATCAGGTGCCTAAACAGCCTGGGATGTAGACACTGTGATTCTTGTCATGGTTCCAACAATAAGTAGTTAAAAGGGTGTTCAAGCTGAGAATTAGCCGTAGAGTATATGGGCCCTCACAATTTGCTGTTAGTGATTTCCTGGACACAGATCTCTGTTAAACTCACCCCTCCTATGTAATACACATTTTACCAGTAACACACAGCTGGCGAATCAAACAAACATACATCAAACATATTTTTGTGTTTTCAAAGATGGTATTGAAAATGTAGCGTCGCTCCGTTGTAAAACCAGGGATTACACAGTTTGCTTCTCCAGCCTTAAATATATCTTTTTTTATTATCAATAAAAGTTTCAATTATTTTTACTGCACCTTCATAACTATAGCTCAAAATAGTTTCGGCTAGCATAAGCTACAAAATTATATGACTAAAATTTAAGATATCCAAATCTTGCACTGACAGCCTAAAATTAAGCCTGGAAGTCCTACAAATAACTAAATGTAAAAGGAACAAGTTCAAAACACAGTTACTTAACATAAAAGAATAAAATCCATCTTCTCTCCATGTGCGTGTTTACAGATAATTTTCTTACCTCTATGCATCTCTGCTAGAGATTGATGAAAAGCAACACACTAGAATCTTCAGATGAATTAACGTACTGCATTATGACTATGAGAATGTGTTTGCCTGGTAAAAAAAATAGCATCTTCTAACATTTCTTTTTAAGCATTGGTGCTTTTAAAGTTAGGGAAATTTCTCAGTAAAGTGTATCATCTGATCATTTATAGATAAATTAACTTACAGGGAAAAGCTATGCTGTTAAAAAGTTAAGCACAAAAGATTAGGAATTGTGGGAAGCAACAATGTAGACTGTTCTGCTTGCACCTGAAAGAGCAACATACAAGATGGTGAAGGATATGGTTCTCTAACAGACCTCTTTTGCAAATTATTCATAGGGGTGTGCTATGGCATACAGGGGAGAACTTTAAATATTTTCAGTATTCTTTGCCACATGTTCTTGTTGCCTTGTGGCCATGTGACCTGGAGAGTAGTAGAATGAAGCAGGGCATTATGATGCTTAAAGTGTTGGCCCCTTCACCTGGGTAGGGATTTGCTTTGGGAAATTATTGCATTAGGGACTGATAGGCAGGTTCAGAAGTAACCGTATCTGTTGGGTTGAGCAGGTGGAGGACTTGGTGCACAGCAGCATTTTTCCCTCCCTACCTGATGCTAACTTAAAGAAATTGTTATTTTTGTTTTTGATCTTTGTGCAAAATGGCTACCAAAGGACCCAAACATTACATTATACTAGGCTGGACCCCAGGAAATATCAGGTGAATGGTTATGAGCAGACTTGAAGGGTTTAATATCATACCACACTTCACTTTAAAATGGGATCATATAGAACTCTACATAATGGTAAGTACAAAGTATAAAGGAAAGCTACCAGACTACCAGCTTTAATATTTTTCACATTCCTTTATTGGTCAGTGTTTCCTCTTTCAAAAGCCACTTAGTCACAAACATTGTGAGGAAAACGTTGAGGTCTGTAATCAGTCCAAAAGGAAGCAAACATGGTCAATAAACATTTGCAATGGTCTTTGAAAATGTTTTTTTCCCTAATGAAACATATTACATTCCCCCATTAAATTTTAATGACTCTCTTTTTTTATCATGCGTCTTTCTTTTTAGGCCCACTACATGTTTTGATTTAATTTTTTTTCATGTCTGAAGCAATTTGGAGTGGCATCAGATGGGTGTTTTTGCCTTTTTCCAGATTAATTAGCACTAAGACAGGCGTGCATAGATAAAAAGTGAGAATTTGATGTTTGCTATGTTACTATGAAATACACAACAGGAAATAATCTTCTTCGCAAGACCATGTAGTCACAATTCATTAAATAAATATACCAGCCATGATTTTATCAGAAGGAAGAGGAGTGCACATATTCCCTTTACAAAGAAGAAATGTTTAACAAATCATAAATCCAGCACTTTATAAAATCTCACCTGTAAGTAGATTATGGAAAAGCACTAGGATAAGCCTAAGGAAATAGTAATTTTATTTAAAATAGAATAGACATTTTGGCCCCAAAAAGGAAGAAGATGGGTGTCATGAAAACGGGACTCTCAGCCACACATAACTCTTGGGTTTGACTACAAGGGGTTACAGTCACACCCAAACATGCCAACACCCACAAAATTTAGAAACCTAATGTGACTATTCCCCACCCCTCTATAACAGTTAATAACTCACACTACAACAATGCATTAAACACTCTCTCATATGGTAGTTAGTCAAGGTAAGATCCTAATAGTTCAACAAGCACTCCAGAAGCCAAAGGGTTAATTTACATTCAAAACACACTTTCCTGCTAGCCGTACTAATTATTCATCATATAAATAGGCAACTTTCACTTTACACACATAGAAAGAGTTAATACACTTAGGCACAAGCATTCATATGGGCTATGAGTTCGTTAGAGCACAAGGACAAAAGTTATTAAAATGTTATTTTTAATATTCCCCAAGTAGCATTACCTTTTCCCAAAAGTACCTTTCCCTGCTGCTCCCACATAGCAGGTGCACCATCAAGACCTGTCCTCACACCGGGGACACACTAGTTTTTCAACAGGCATCCATGCAGTGTAACTTCTCCCTTTAGAATGGAAACTCAAAGCTGAGTACCACACATAATAGTCTCTGCAGCTCCTTTACATACAAGCTGCACTGTCACACTCCACAGACCTGGCTCTGGCTGGCTGCTGCAGCAGGGGCTCCTTTCTCAGCTTTGTCTGTAATTCTGTGCATTTTGCTCCAAAGCAAGGCACTCCTCTGGGTTCTCCTCCTCTCCCAGGTATGCACTGTTGTGCCCAGCCAATCAGATGGCTCTCCAGCCTGTAACCGGGCTGGATAATGTCACAGACAGAAAAATAGGCGAAAAATGTGTCTGATCCCCTACAATTCCATGAAGACAACTGTCCGAATTTAAGACAATTTGTAGCATTCTGATATTTTCAAAAAAAGTCTGACTGCCAGTCCACATATTGGCTACCAAATATTGGCAAACCACAGCCCTTATTTGGCACCCACTGGAACTATATTCATGCTTTTATTGCTCCTTGGCTCATGGGTAACAAAGGTTGGCAACCCATGGGTTACTGTATTCAATTGGAGTTAGGATGCCAAATAAAAAAAATTTGGTCATCCCTCTAATTTAACTGGTCACCCACAGAAACATCCTAGCCACCCAATGTGTAATGTTCACAGCGGGAAGCAGATGTAACTGGACTTAGTCTCACACTTGGAAGTGGGTATGGTGGAAGCCCAGTGGGATAGCCATAAACAATTCGAGATGACATAGTGAATTGCAGGTTTAATGGCAACAGAAGATAACAGGAACAGGCCAAAAATCAAATACAAGTTCAAGCCAAAGTCATCACCAGGAAATCAAGAGGGCAAGGAATGCTGAACATTCCAGGAACAAGGAACGCAGGTCATCCAGGAACAAACAAAATACATTCAATGACAAAGCTCAGGGCAGGGTTTATAAAGGGAAGGTGATTAGGATTAGGAAACACACGAGGGTATTGAGAAGGGAGGAGACCAGGGAGGAGACAAACATGGTAAGTGCAAGAGTCCTGCACAGTGTAAACCAGAGTTCGAGTCACAGCTGATCCTGATGGAATGTCAGTTATTTGCACCTGAATCCTTTGCTAACCCCTCATCATCAGAAGCAGAGCAAGGATTGCAGGTGTGTTGGAACTGTTGGGGTGAAGTGGACATGGCCAGATGTATATCTAGACCCTTATACCCTTACATCCAGTGTGGCATCTCTGGGGAATAGCTGTTTAATTATTCTAAAACCTACTTAAATTGAATTATTTAGTAACACATATATTGAGTCAAAATTCATTACAAGCATTCACATATGATCATTATCAAAGCTGTGCATTTTCTCCATAACTAGTTCAATTGTACTAAGCCACCAAAGGATCTGAAAGAGAGTTGTAACCTAGAGGGGAGTCTTAGATGTGGGGAAGTGATTGAAGATATATAGCTTTATCATTATCTTAATGTCTACCTATGTGACATGTGGTTTTAAGAGGTATACACAGGTTGGATGAAGTACCTGCTGATATTTGCTCCTCTTGTGTATTATGTATTTTTTTAATTTAGCCTAAATAGCTCACACTACAGTAGTAACCAAGCGCTTATATTAGTAAGTAAGCCCTAATATTTAAAAAGTTGTATGAAAAGGTAATAGGGATTAATTGTGAAACAGATGAATTTAACAACTTCTGTCATGTCTCCATCATAAACTGTCGTCATGTTATTTATGTAATTGCTCACTTGTGGTGAACTTCCTCTGCAGGTTGTTTGTTGTATTTACACAAGGCCATTTTCACTGAACCAACATTCTGCTAACATGTGATCCAGCACAGTGCCTTGTGGGACCTAAGACTCCATTTTGCAGCTCATGGAGTGTAAGAAGTAGTGATGTGCTGGACGAGAAAAGAAATTGACCCACACCCACCCGTCCTGTGCCTGCCTGCACCCGGCTACCACCTATAAAACCAGATTAACAAAGGTCCGGGGCCAGATGGTATTCATCCCAGGGTAATTAGCGAGCTTAGCTCTATGATTGCCAAACCTCTTTATTTAATTTTTCAGGATTCATTGAGATCTGGCATAGTGCCGAGAGACTGGCAAATTGCTAATGTGGTGCCTCTATTCAAAAAAGGATCCCGTTCTCAGCCTCAAAACTATAGGCCAGTTAGTCTGACGTCAGTGGTAGGAAAGCTTTTCGAAGGATTAATAAAGGATAAGATAGTGGACTTCATAGCAAATCATAATACTATGAGTTTGTGCCAACATGGTTTTATGCGTAATAGCTCTTGCCAGACTAACTTAATTTCTTTTTATGAGAAGGTAAGTAGAGACCTCGATTCTGGGATGGCAGTGGATGTGATTTACTTAGACTTTGCTAAAGCATTTGATACAGTGCCACACAAAAGGTTACTGCTTAAATTAAGGAATGTTAGCCTGGAACATAGTATTTGTACCTGGATAGAGAACTGCCTAAAAGATAGACTACAAAGAGTGGTGGTAAATGGAACATTTTCTAATTGGACCAGTGTTGTTAGTGGAGTACCGCAGGGCTCTGTACTAGGTCCCTTGCTTTTCAACTTGTTTATTAATGACTTGGAGGTGGGCATTGAAAGTACTATTTCTATTTTTGCAGATGATACTAAATTGTGCAGAACTAAAGGTTCCATGCAGGATGCTGCCACTTTGCAGAGTGATTTGTCTAAATTGGAAAACTGGGCAGCAAACTGGAAAAGGAGGTTCAATGTTGATAAATGCAAGGTTATGTACTTTGGCAAAAATAATATAAATGCGAGTTATACACTAAATAGCAGTGTGTTGGGAGTTTCCTTAAATGAGAAGGATCTAGGGGTCTTTATAGATAACAAATTGTCTAATTCTGGGCAGTGTCATTCTGTGGCTACTAAAGCATATAAAGTTCTGTCTTACATAAAAAAGGGTATTAACTCAAGGGATGAAAACATAATTATGCCTCTTTATAGGTCCCTGGTAAGGCCTCATCTGGAGTATGCAGTGCAGTTTTGGACTCCAGTCCTTAAGAGGAATATAAATGAGCTGGAGAGAGTGTAGAGACGTGCAACTAAATTGGTTAGAGGGATGGAAGACTTAAATTATGAGGGTAGACTGTCAAGGATGGGGTTGTTTTCTCTGGAAAAAAGGCGCTTGCGAGGGGACATGATTACACTTTACAAGTACATTAGAGGACATTATAGACAAATAGCAGGGGACCTTTTTACCCATAAAGTGGATCACCGTACCAGAGGCCACCCCTTTAGACTAGAAGAAAAGAACTTTCATTTGAAGTCTACTAAAATAAATCATATAAACATTAAATAAACCCAATAGGATTGTTTTGCTTCCAATAAGTATGAATTATATTTTAACAGTCCAAGATTTTCTTAAAAGGTCAGCGCTAATTCAAAGCTCAGGGGAAAAAATATGATGAAAAAAGGAAAAAAGATTTTTTGTGAGTGCAACCAGTTGGTTTTTTAATGTTATATAATAAAAAGGGTTTTTACACTATATTTGCGCACTTTTAACCTCTTCCAGACCAGAAAGAATACCCTACAATTTTATTCTCTACAAATCGTGATGTGTATATGCTAAATCTAAACCTTTGTAAGTACCCATTTAATAGCCACATGTGGTGAATCGTAAAGGGTAACTGCACCAAAGAGTTTATTTTGGTTGTGGAACGACAACTCTTAGTAAATACTACTTATAAAAAATCTTTTTTCCTTTTTTTCATCATATTTTTTCCCCTGAGCTTTGAATTAACGCTGACCTTTTAAGAAAATCTTGGACTGTTATTTTTTATTCGAGGAGAAACGAGGATTGTTGGGTAGGACAACAAAGGGGAAGACTCAGAGACTTTGGTCATTTAACTTTTTATAAGTTTAATACCTTTATGAATTATATTTTAGTTTGGATTAAGTACAAGCTACTGTTTGTAAGGGCCCGAAGGCGCAGTTGAAGTGCAGACCAAGGAGGAGGCAGGTAGCAAGCGAGTTCGTGGTACAAAGGGATCAGGCAGAAGAATAGTCGAGGTACAGGCAAAGGGTTCAATCCAGGCAGCAAAGGGTCAATCCGAATAACAGGCAAGGTTGGTACACAAGGAATCAGTCGATAATATAACACCCAGGAATCACGAAGATGAACCTATACTTGGGCAATGATAGAAATGTCCAGGGGGTTTAAATAGGTGAATTTTGGCGCCAAGATTTGGACACAATGACGTCATGACGCTGACGCCGGCGTCAAGACGCTAACGTCATGACGCCGACGCACGTTCTGACGCCGGCGACCGTTCCGTCGCCGGCGACCAATCGGAGAGCGGGAGGCAGCCGACGTCATCACACAGGGACCAGCAGGATCCACATGGGGAAGGAAGGAGTCGCCATTTTGGAGGCCGTCGCCATCTTGGACGCCGTCGCCATCTTGGACGCCATGATGGTGAGAAACTTCAGCTTCCATTACACTGTTTTATTATTACAAAGAAAGAGGAAATCATTTAAAAAAAAAATAATTATTTAGATGAAATGGAATATATGGGAGATGGCCTTTCCATAATTTGTAGCTTTCTGGATAACGGGTTTCAGGATAATAGATCTTATAACTGTATCAGGAAAGGGTAAAAAAACTTGAAAAGCAAGAGAGCAAAAAAAAGAGTAAGGAGGAAATGCAGCAAAATGGTTAGAACACCTCATCTGTTCTCAAACCCACATAACAATTAATGGATAATGGTTTGAAAAAATACTGGATGGACATTATCTCTGCAATAAAAAGTACACTACAAGAAAATGTAACCGCTAATTTTTGTGTGTTCTGAAAAATGTTACACAGTTTGAAAGAAGTTGTGCGATAAAAATGCCCATGCTTTTGGTGAATTGTTTGCTGCTTTATAAATTTTAAGTGAAGAGAAACAGGTCAGATCCATCACTACTCTTACGCTATAACTTTCAATCTGCCTCTGTGATAAAAAAAAAAACAACTGATCCTTCACATGTAACAAGCGCTAAAGCTCTCATCCCCAAAAATTGGAAATATACACCATCTATGTGCCTAAACTGGCTACATCTGCTAAAGGAAGTTCTGAAGAAAATGGAGATTATTACAGCATTAATTCAACACTTGGATAGATAATCTCAAACTTGGCAAGTAACAAGGAACTATTAAAGGTAGCTGGGGATTATATTGTTTCATAAGATTGCATTCATTACAAATTTTCTGTGGTTTTTAAGTCAATTGTAATGTTATTTCCAGTGTCGGACTGGCCCACCGAGATACCAGGAAAACTCCCGGTGGGCCCAGGTGTCAGTGGGCCCTCATGCTGCTAAACATTTGGCCTATTTCATGGGTGTTCCCTATTTCTATGAGAAAAATAGATGGAATCGATGGAATAATAGGTTACAGTATGTATAACTTGAAGAGATTAGGATAATAGAGGTTGAGTGAGGAGAAGAAAAAGAGGAAAAATAATATAACTTAGAGTGGGCCCCTGATCTAAGGTTTTTGGGTGGGCCCCGGGTGATTTCAGTTAAACGCAATGTCTATTTGGATGTTTATGTTCTCTGCGCTCGTGCCTCTGACTCCTGAAACTATGTTGAAAGTCACCTGAATAAAAAAACCTAGAGGAGACTTGACTGGACGTTGTTTTAAGAGTCAGATGCAGAAAAGGAATGGGATAGAAAAATTGCACTAAATTACATTTTCTTTTATAATTAAAAAATATTTTTATATGGATGATCCCTTTAAGTTGTCCTTTAAAGCCAATAATTATTGAGAGATTGTAGAAAAAGCAACATTTATAGTAACTGGTACCAAAATAAATGAAACACTACAAAGTAGCCTATGTTACATTAGTGAAAAAAAAGTTAAAATAAAAAAATAAATAAAAGGTAAAATATTTAATTTGTGAGTGAAATATCAGTTGCAACCTGACCTGTTTCAGTCAAACCGTGAAATATTTTGTTAGCATGAAAACATAAACAGGTTAGGATGTCTGTTGGAGGATTCAGGAAATGTTTCAAAAGAGCTGGTCTGAAAGGATATTTATAGTGTGTTGCATTCACTGTAAATGAAATGAGTTTACAAATCCACTAGGAAAGCTTTTTTAATATATTTTTTTATTTATTTTAGATTCATGATGGTTACTGGATCAAAAAAGTACATAAAATAAGCTTAGAGTTTTTGGTAGATAAAGAATAATTCATTTCTGAAATATTTATATTCACCCAAAAAGGTGCCATTGATCACTTGGACACAGATCTGGGACTCATGCAACATTTTCTTATTAAATTCACATTAAATAATTTTCTGCGGTACTCTTGTATCAGTACAGTTTTCATAAACAAGCTTTCAGGAGTTATGGACTGTCTTTCACTTGGGCTTATATCCTGTCACCTCTAGCCATTTTGTTGGGTACAAATGTGACTGATATTTTCCATGGTAAATAGTGATGGGCGAATTTACTAGTCAGACGCGAATTCACTGTGAATTCGCCGGTGAATAAATTTGCGAAACAGGCGCGAAAATTAGCTGGCAAAAATTTGCCGGCGTAAAAAAAAATGAATTTTTCACCATTTAGTGAATTTCACAGGAAATTCGCAAATTTTTCGGCGAAGCGAAACAGCACAAATTCGCCCATCACTAATGGTAAAGTATCTTAAAGCAATACCAACACGTTCCTATAAAATTCATAGGAACTTGTCCATATCAAGGAGGTAACATCCAAGACAACAGTAGATAGACAGGAGCCGTAATAACCACGGGTAGTGTTACGTTAAAAAAATGTCTTTATTTCCAAGCATCTTTGAAAACACAAACAGGCATTCTCCTGGAACTGTTCAACTAAACCATGACGTGTCTAGTCACCTGACGCGTTTCGTGCCTTTCTTTGGCACTTCATCAGACCTCTGATGAAGTGCCAAAGAAAGGCACGAAACGCGTCAGGTGACTAGACACGTCATGGTTTAGTTGAACAGTTCCAGGAGAATACCTGTTTGTGTTTTTAAAGATGCTTGGAAATAAAGACATTTTTTTATCGTAACACTACCCGTGGTTATTACGGCTCCTGTCTATCTACTGTTGTCTTGGATGTTGCCAGTTTGCCAGGAGCAGAGTCCGGCTGACGGAGGGCCACCACGAGGGTAGATGCGGACCAGTCGCATGTGAGTAATTTGTATGCATATCAAGGAGGTGCTGCACACCAAATATTTTCCTCTAAAAGCCCCCCTCAAAGCCGCCCCCAGCCCCACGAACCATTGTGTAACCGACCCTCTGACACTGCTAATGGATCTTCTGCATTGCTTCGGAGACACTGGGCTGGGGGCGGAGCGATCCTTCCATAGGCTGAAGTCCTGTCTTTCATTTGTAATTTCCCTATAGAAGTATCACACCGCTCCCAACCCACTGTCACTGAAACAAGACAGAAGATCCATCAGCAGTGTTGGGGGGTCAGTTTAACGAAGGTGCACGAGGAGGGGGTGGCTTTGGGGGGCTTTTAGAGGAAAATATTCAGCTTGCAGCATCTCCTTGATATGGACATGTTTCTATGATTTTTATAGGAACATGTCGGTATCACTTTAATCCCATGAATACTATTCATACAGTTGCTTAAAAAAATTAAAATTAAAAAATGGTCACAGCATTGCAATATTTCAGCTTTCAGGGAAAAAAACATGGTCAATATAGTCATTTGTAGTGATGGGTGAATAAATTTGGCCGGTGCGAATTGTGGCAAATTTCCGCCTTTCGCCGCCGACGGATACATTTGTGAAACTCCCACGAAAATTTTCCAGGATCAAAAAATTTGGACACCCATTGACTTTATCACCAGCGTCAACATTGAAGCGAGCATCAATTTTTGGGTTTCACAAATTTTTCAGCGAAACAGAAGAAATTCGCCCATCTCTAGGCATTTGCAAATAAATATGCTTTTCCTGAACTTTACAAATGAACCCCAGCGATGCCTAAAATAATAAGAAGAATATAGTGTGGAGAGTGCAGTGTTTGTTGTAATACATAATGGCTAATTATTGAATTTAACAAATGGCTTACTTTACTATCAAATATTTCACAGTGTCCAGTAGCACACATTTCCAGCTTTTCAAATCAGAGACTTTGGGTCGACTTTCGAATAAAAAAAACTTCAAAGTTCGAATAAAAAAAAGATTAACCAAAATTTATTTAAAAAAATCAAAGGTTTTTTTTTGGGGTGAATAGGCCATTTTCGTTCTAATTTGAATTGTACGAATCAAAGTAACATTGTAATCGATCAAATTTGATTCAAAGTTTTTTCTAAGAAAAACCTTTGATTTGATTGGACCAATTTACTCCAAATAGGTTCTAGGAGGTCCCACATAGGCTAAAACAGCATTTCGGCAGGTTTTAGATGGTGAATGGTCGAAGTTTTAAAGAGACAGTACATACATTTTTTTTTAAATTCAAATCGAATTTGTACTTTTCCTTAGTCGAAGTACAAAATAATAGCTTGAATTTCAAATTTTTTTAATTCTATTTTTCACTTCGACCGTTGATAAATCTGCCCCTTAGTGGCATAGCAAGACAATCAGTGAAGTTGAATTTGCCCTTTCTGTATTAATCTCACATATGCATTTGTCTATAGGCAGTGGGGTTAACAACACTATAAGGTAACATGTGTATGAACATGTGCCTAGTGATGAGCAGATTTTTTGCAACACATGGATTTGCAGTGAAATTCTTCATTTCGCCATCTACCGATTTTTCGCGACAGTGCGATTGTCTAAAAAGGATGTTTGGTTCACTGAGAAAAGGGTTTATCACATGAAAAATCATGAACATGATTCAATTTGAGATGAAATTCAATTCAGGAAAACTTATCTCAAGGTTTATCATGTGAAAACTCTATTGAAGTCTATGGGATAAAGACTGGAGCTGAATTTGGAGAAATGTTTTTTCTCCTCGAATTGAACCTTGTCCATGACTTTTCACGTGGTAAACCATGAGATAACTTTTCCTCGCTGAGTTGAATCTATCCTGATGTTGGATACGTTAAGACAATATATAAAAGAAATAAAAAAATAATATAGATATGAGCTGCTTACAATTTCTATTACTAAAACGCCTAATTCAGTGTCCCAAAAAATTCAGCTTCAAAACTTCTTCCATAGCATTTCCAAACACCAATTCAACTGTGTTTTCCAAGTGAACTTTCTTGAATCCTTGTTCTAGTGTTTGAAAAGTGAAACTATACAGGTAAGGGGCCTGTTATCCAGAATTTGTTTGCAGATAAGTGGTCTTTCTATAATCTGGATCTCCATACCTTATGTCTAAAAAGGCATTAAACGTTATTTAAACCCAATAGGATTTTTTGCCACCAATAAGGATTAATTATAACTTATTTAGTATCAAGTACATGGTACTGTTTTACAAAGAAAAAAGAAATTGTTTTTTAAAATGTGAATTATTTGATTAAAAAGAGTTTTCTGGATAACGGTTTATGGATAACAGAAGAAGTCAAAATAGTCGCACGTATAAAAATTGTCGCTTATTATTATAAGAAGCACATCAAAATAATTTTGACGCTCATTGATTTCAATGCATTTTGCGAATTTTTCGCCGTTTTCACTGTAGGTTTGCAAATTTTGTGGCAAAGCAAAATGGCACAGATTCGCCCATCACTATCTGTAACATATGTTTGCGTCATGAATCAAGAGTCATCCATATACGTTTGTACAGTACACAGTGAAGCGAAACAACGTTCCTCTAGGACCATGGTGCTACACACAACATAGATGTACCAGACAAAAATTGCAAGTGCAAAATTATGCAACTCCTCTAAGACAGGACAGCATAGTGTAGGTACAGGACTTATGTTAAGTAAATAATGCTAAATGTCAGACATGATGGGTGTATCGTTGTGATATGATAGTAGTAAGAACATGATAAAGTGCAGATGTGCTCATAGAGAACAATTGTATCCAATGGCTATTTATTTATACAATGGCGTACAGTGGCTGTGTAACGTTGTAGTATATAGAAAGGTCAGATGGAGTGTGTGTGTGAGAGAGATCTGTCTGGTCCCTGAGTATTCAGGAGCCTTATGGCTTGGGGGAAGAAACTGCTACACAGTCTGGTAGTTAGGGCCCTAATGCTTTGGTACCTTTTTCGAGATGGCAGGAGTGTGTTGGATCAGCCACAATGCTGGTGGCTTTACGGATGCAGCGAGTGGTGTAAATGTCTGTGATGGAAGTTAAAGAGACACCTATGATCTTCTCTGCTGTCTTCACTATCCTCTGTAGGGTCTTGCGCTCCATGACAGTGCAGTTCCCAGCCCAGACAGTGATACAGCTGCTCAGGATGCTCTTGATCATTCCTCTGTAGAAGGTTTTGAGTATGGATGGTGGGAGATGGAATTTCCTCAGCTTGCGCAGGAAGTAGAGGCGCTGTTGGGCTCTCTTGGCTAAGTAGCTGGTGTTGTGGGACCAGGTGAGGTTCTCCGCCAGGTGGACATCAAGGAATTTGGTGCTTTTGACGATCTCCATATTAGAGCCGTCGATGTAAAGTGGCAGGTGGTCATTCCTAGTCTTCCTAAAGTCAACAACCTTCTCCTTTGTTATGTCTACATTGAGAGACAGGTTGTTGGCTTTGCACTAGTCTGTTAACCGCTCTGTATGGTGACTCGTCATTATTGCTGATGAGACCCACCACGGTCGTGTCATCAGCAACTTTATGATGTGATTTGTGCTGTGCGTGGCTGCACAGTCATGCGTCAGCAGAGTGAACAGTAGAGGACTAAGCACACAGCCTTGAGGGGCTCCAGTGCTCAGTGTGATCGTTCTGGAGATGATGTTTCCAATCCTGAGGTCTGTCGGTCAGGAAGTCCAGAATCCAACTGCAGAGGGAGATGTTCAGTCCAAGCAGGCTCAGCTTTTCTATCAGATGCTGAGGAATTATAGTGTTGAATTCTGAACTGAAGTCTATGAACAGTATTCGAACATAGGTGTCTTTTTTGTCCAGATGAGAGAGGGCCAGATGGAGGGTGGTGGCTATTGTCTCTTGAGCGATTTTGATGGTATGCGAACTGTAGGGGGTCCAGTGCTGGTGGCAGCAGGGTTTTGATGTGTTTCTTGAAACACTTATTAATGATGGGGTTGAGTGCCACAGGACGGTAGTCATTGAGGTAGGACACTGATGACTTCATTGGCACAGGGTCAATGGTGGTGGCTTTGAAGCACTTTGGGACAGTGGAGGTGATCAGGAAGATGTTAAAGATGTCAGTGAAAACATCTGCCATCTGATCTGCACATTCTCCTAGCACTCTGCCAGGGATATTGTCTGGTCCTGCAGCCTTCCATGGGTTTACTCTTTCTAAAGTCATCCTCATGTCAGCCACCGTCAGACGCAGTGCCTGGTCACTAGGCAGAGTGATGGTCTTCCTCATTCCTGTGTTGTTCTGTGCTTCAAACTGTGCATAGAAGTCATTCAGCGCATCGGCAACGGAGGCGTCACTGTCACAGGCAGATGGTGTTGACCTGTAGTTTGTGATAGCCTGGATGCCCTGCCACATGCGCCATGTGTCGCCATTCTCCTGGATGAAGCTGAGTATTATGAGTGTATGCGCTCTTAGCTACTCTGATGGCAAGAGAAAGTTTTGCTCTAGCTGTATTCAGGGCGACTTCGTCACCCTCCTTGAAAGCAGAGTCTTGGGCCCTCAGTAACACACGTACCTCTAAAAGTCTGATTAATTTTTTAATCATTAATTGGGATTCATTTTTAGCAGATACAAGAGTACAAGAAAACAAATAGCTGTACAAAACTATTATGTCATAGTGTACCATGAGTTATGTTTTCAGACACAGCTTTAGAACAATGGCCCTTGATGATTCATAAGTAACACATGAGATAATGAGATACACTTTGCGGGGTTAAGTTATCTTTCACCAGAGAATTTATCACATTACCTAGTTAGAGAGAATAATAATCCATCTTCAAATTGTCTGTTTTCTCCTAACACACATATTATACAGAGAAAGATAACCACATTTGTTCATGCCATAAGTAAACAATAACAGCTTATTCTCTTGAACTCGGCAGTGAAAAAAAGCCATGTGTAAAATGCATTGCTTTACCAATGAAACTTTGAAGAGCAGCTAATCTCTGTAGCCTATTGTAGAGTATTGATTTCATGGTTGCTCTAGTAAGTCTGACTGTCAGTGGTCTGTGCAACATACTAATGTTTGAGCTATAATCCAGCAATAAAAGAAGCACTTTCTGATCTGGCACTCAAACCTGACATGGATAAAAAAAAAATCTTGACTTTTAATTATATTTGTCAAGAAATGACATCATTGGAATGCTGTTATAAAATTACTCTTTAATTTGAAGTCTCTATGGTCTACAGATACAATATTTGTGCCTTGCATGTGAACTGTGATCTGCTATGAGGCACAAGGACCATTATAACCAGGGACAGCTTACCTGCAACATTCCATCTGCAGCATTCTTCATGTTATTAGAGACAAGCATATGTTGTGTTATGGTTCAAAATAATAGAATAAAATAATAGATGGATGACCACTAGTGATGGGCAAATCTGACTTGTTTCAGTTCTTCAAATATTTGCAAAACGGTGAAAATTTTCGCTGGAATGCAGTAGCCTATGGGTGACAAATTTTTTTGACGCGCGACAAACACATTTTTGACACGCAATTATTTTTTTCACCCAGTCTATTGGCGTCATTTTCGTGGTCAAATGACCACTAATGACCAATCAAGAGCTACTGTTTAGTAATATCATACTGTTTCCTTTTATTTTGCACAGTTGTTGTGTTACATAAAAGCTGCCCGTGCTTACATGCATTCTTACTCAAGGACATGAGTTCAAAATGAATAGCATCACTTATTCTTAATTTTCCTTAATTTTCTCTCTTTCCCTCCCCCTCTCTGTCTTTTTGATTAAATGCATTTTCTAAGGGGCACAGTGTGAAATCAGCTGCCTTTTCAGTAAATCAGACAATTGCTCCTTTAAAAAGAACAGGAAAATAGAGTTTCTCTTGGTATCTCCTCTCACTCAGCTGATTTGCTGTTGCACCCAGCAGGGATTATATATTATAGCACAAGAATTACATGACTTTATGCCTGATCAAGGGCATTTGTTAATGATAATATGTTTGCAATCAACCAACCAAGGTAAATATAAAATGGCAACCCGCAGGCAGAATACAAAAGAGTAATAAAACATAATATGAAGCAGTACATTAAAAAAATGTATTGCACATGTATGGGATCCATTATCTGGAAACCTGTTACCCAGATAATAGGGACAAGCTAAATATTTTGCAGTGCTTATTCATGAAAAAAAATGCCCATAGACTCTAATGTATAGTTAAAAAAAATTGCGTGGTTTGAAAAATGTCGTGCGAAAGTCGGCCATTGACTTAATGCAGAATTTTTGCTATTTCACATAAAAAAGAAAAGGAACAAATTGACCCATCACCACTAGAAAACTCTGACAGCCATCTCCCATAGGCTGCATTTTAAACAAATAATTAAAATTTTTTAAAAATATTTTTTTTTCTCTATAATAATAAAATAGTAGCTTGTAATTAATGGTATCCTTATTGGAGGCAAAACAATCTTATTGAGTTTAACACACCCTAAAAAAACATCCACACACAATCAGGTTGACCAGCATGTTGAGGATAAATATATCATTATAAGAAAAAATAATAAATTTAACACTTAACCTCATTGGCAAAACAAAAAAAATCGGCTGCGGTTTTATTTAAGGTTGGAGTTTTTATACTGCGGTTTAACAGTGAACATTAATGAACTGTGCAAAGGAACAAGATGGAAGAAATCTCCACAGTTGAATCTGTGTCTACTCTTCAATCAATTTAGGGAAAATGTTATTACTTAGCGACTAATCACCAGCTGTCTTCTTTCACTGGCAGCAGAGCGCTGTAAAATCGAATACTGTGTAGAATTAATTAATGGAATTAGGATTCTACAGTGTACAAATGGTTCCATGGCCTGGCATATAGGACTTCTTCACCACTGTGAAATCGTACAATTAAAGGAGATTCACCTGCAGTAAAGCTTGTATGTTCCCTATTAGTAGAAAATCCACTTACTAACCTGTAAATGGGAATAGAAGGATGCAATCGCCAAACTCTGCTAACCCAGACGAATTAAAGCAAAATTGGTCTTTTCTTTAAATAAGCACCTTTATTTCTCTAAGGTTATATTTTGGTTCAAAGAAGTACTTATTAATGCAATACTAATGCTATCGGGATCTCTTTATACCATGTAATGGTTCAAACCACTAATGAATTTAAAAAGCAATAATTATATTTATTGCTCTACTAACCTATTGGTACTAAACCTGATCCAATCTCTGGTGGCATGGGATACTTTACCATTTAGTGAGAGCCTCCACATTATGAAGTACACATGTACAATATGCCGTGCAGTTTTGGTCTTCAGCACTCAAATGCGACATTATTGAATTAGAGAGGGTCCAGAGAAGGGCAACTAAGCTGGTAAAAGGCATGGAAAATCTTTTTTATGAGGAAAAACTGGCCAAGTTGGGGTTGTTAACGAAGGAGAAAAGACAATTGTGGGCATGATATTAATACTATGTACTGTATAAATATAGGGCAGGGGTAGGCAACCCGCGGCTCCTGGGCCTCATGCGGCTCTTCATCCTGCTTGCTGTGGCTCGGTCTTGTGGCTTTGCCTGTCCTGTCATCTATACAGCCCTCGCACCTGCTGGCGGCTTCTTGAGTGTGCGACCGCGGTAAGCAAACGGTTAGCTTACCGCGGTTGCACACTCAGGAAGCCGCCAGCAGTTGTGAGGGCTTTATAGACGTCTCAGGAGTAACAGGCAAGACCAAGCCGCAGCAAGATGATTCATCATGGTCCTTACTGCGGTCGCACACTCAAGACAAGCATGGTGCTTCAGAAACAGAAGTCGCATTAAACAGATGAGAACACTAGCATTTAATAGGGCTATTCAGTGTTTAATTTATTTCAAAGTAGGCCTACACACTGCACTTGTGTTTGTTGTATTCTGTTGTTGTAACATTTAAAATTAAAAAAAGGTTAAAACTTTTAAAAGTTTATATGCTGGGTTATGTTTTGCGGCTCCAGACTATTTTTCTTTAGTGGAAGAGGGGGCAAAATGGCTCTTTTGATAGTAAAGGCTGCTGACCCCTTATATAGGGGATCATGAGTTAGCTTTAAGAAGGAGTTTGATGGCTTTTTAGTATGTAAGGAAATACAAGGATATGATAGCTCATAGTACAAGTTAATCCAGGGACTGGTAGATTTGCCATCTAGGCGTCGGGAAGGAATTTTCCCCTTCTGGTGTGAATTGGTGACCAGGACTGTATTTAGGTCAATGCCACCTTAGGCATCTAACCTAAATATGCCCTTATGTTTTGCGTGTGACATCAGCATGTTTTCATCGCGTAGTACATGTGATGTTTGTGTGACATGCACATGATGTCACTCGCTGAATTCAGCACCATGAGCGTGCCATCACTTCTGCGTGCTTCCTTGCCCCCCTACCCCTTATGCCCTCAGCTCCATCACCAGATTGTCTATGGAAATCCATGGTGGAGGGTGGGGGGTTAAAAAAACAAACAAAAACTTAAAAGTAGGCACCCAGAGACCTGCCCTCAAAACCTAGGCACAGGCCTTCGGGGTATTTTGACTTCATCTGGACCAACTAGCAGTTAGGCAGGTTATATATAGACACAAAAGGTTGAACTTGATGGACTTGTGTCTTATTCAAACTAACTTACTATGTTACTATGTAGGTGTCCCTTTAAAGGGAACCTGTCACCCTAAGAAACAATTATTTTCTATTGTGTTTGTCACACAAAAATAAAATTTACTTACACTTTATAAATTTTTAAAAGTTTGTTTCCTTCAGTCTTCAGTCAGGTGCCATTCAGTGGATACTGTTATTAAGACAAGTGTTGTATCATCCCAAAACCTTTTATATGCACCAGAATGGAGGACCTAATGTCCATTTCCATACACTGGCTACACAATTAGATGGTGAGGATGTATGTGAGGAGTGCAGGGACATCAAGGAAGCACTGAATGGAAAGTGAAAGTAATTGTCTGCCCGCCTCTAGGCCAAAGGCATATGGGTGGGGCAGGCAAACTATGATTGACAGTTGAGATTTATATGTGCCTTTATAATGGTTATGGATGTGTTAATAAAAAAAACATTTGGTTTTCATGTTTACTTTAAAAAGGACTTTTATTATAAAGCTTTTTATGTCTGGGTGGCAGGTCCCCTTTAATTAAACATATACAGTACATTTATGTACATATATGTGCTATGGTCCACTGATTATTCAAATAATGTTAACGTTATGACACTGGGAGCAAGGCTCACAAATTGTGTCAGATAAAACTAATTCAAAAACTCACTCAGTCCACAGTAATCCCATGGTATAAAAAATAATCATACTGAAGATTCTGATTCAGTAAGCAGTATTTCACCTTTTGGTATTTGCAGCGCTTACAGTAAAAGTCTATTCCCCAGCTTCTCTCAATATTACAAGCTTTGCAGTAGGTGGCAGTAGGGAGAAAAATACTGATACCAATTAGGAGATACAATAGCAGAAGCACTTTTGCACTATTCTCTATGAAGCCAAAACCATACCTTTCTCACTCATCACCATTTTATATCCAACACGTTTTCAACCATCCTGCTCTTCTGCTTGAAGGCTAATCTGTTCTCTGTAGAAGTCACCTTTTCACTTTCAGAATACTGAATTCAAAAGAAGAGGTAACATTACATATGTTTCCAGAATGGATGTAAATAATTTCTTCAACAGCACCCTTCAGCACTTTTAACATACAGATATGGGTTTTATTATCTGAATTACTTGGGACAAGAGTTTTTCTGGATAAAGGGATTTCTCATAATTTGCATCACTATAATTTAAGGGGCTCCTGTCACCACAAAAATGTTCCTGTTACCAGAGTTGCAGGCTAATAGAGCAGGGCCGGGCCAAGGGGTAGTCAGAGTAGGCACGTGCCTAGGGCTCAAAGCTGGGAGGCACCAGGCACGTACCTCCTCTGTTGCCTACCCCCAGTCCGGTCCCCTCTGTGCCCAACTCTTCTTACTTCTCTTTGCGCTCCGGCGCATGCGTGCGAATGCAGGCTCACGTCATTTTGCGCATGTTCACAATGCGGAGTGAAAAAACGAAGTAAAAACAGTCACATGCGCATGAGAGCGCCACCTTGCGCATGCGCAGGCCTGGCGTGGCCCTGTAATAGAGCCCACACTCCAGTTCGTGGAAGCAATTGTTTATTGCTAGGCTGCCTGCACGGGAAGGGATCTCTGAATGTGAGTGACCATGTTGTGTAGCACACATAATGAGGCACCTCACAAACTGACGTCATGCTCAAGTGCATAATGAACAAGTTGTTGACTTGAGTGTGGACTCTGTTAGCCTGCCCTTCTGGTAGAGAAAACTATTTAAGGTGACAAGTGTCCTTTAAGGCAGTGATCCCCCAATCAGATATTCATGAGCAACTTGTTGCTCACCGACTCATTGGATCTTGCTCCCACTGACAGTATCAATTATGAAAAGGTAGTATAACGTAGATATGCACCACCCCACCCTGAAAATTAAGGTTTGATCTAAAACATACATTTTATGTAACATATTAAGACATGATACTTGTACTCCCCTTATATTAAAACCAAGGTAGAGTAGGAGTCCCCTTTAATTTAAAAACTCTGGGGTAAGGATAAGGAAAAAGAAGAAAGTTCTAGTGCTTGCCTCCACAGACCAGTTACATAGTTACATAGAGGTTAGGATGAAAAAGACCAAAGTCCATTAAATTCAACTCAAGTGAACCCCAATGCACATACTTATACACACTCCCTCCACTCACGGAAACTATATACCAATATCTATACCAATTGTAGATATTAGTTCTATTATTATAGAGAAACACTGTTTCCCGAAAGAGTGTTACAAAGGTTTCCCCAGCAATGACGAACAGTGTAATCCTTCTGTCTACCATAACAAAGATACATTTCAATTACTGTGTAGGGACCCGTAGGGTTAATTCCCCTACGGTCTGAAACCACATGTTGGCAAATCCCCAGAATGTGAGCTACAGGGTCTACCTAGAGCTTTGGGAGGGGCTGGAGCCTTGTCCCAGTGCAGCATGTGTGGCAGATACCGGAGGGTGTCACAAGGTGTCGCTGCTGTACCACTTTTGTATATATAGGGGATGCCATGTGCTCACAGCCATTGCTGATTTTACTTCACTGAGGACAGAGTGGAATAAGAATCTGGCTGCAAAGATGTAGGGGCAGGAGCCCTGGAGTCTGGGGTGTGGCAACCCCAAGCCTGAGCTCCTAATTGCCAAAACTGGACTTTTGTGGTAAATCTCCATACCTCTGTTCAACTTGTAGCTCCTGACTGATCCCTGACCTTTGCCTAATAGTTGACACTTCTGTCAACTATTTGCAGAGGTCTAGAACCCATAGACCCCCCATTTCTGAATAAGGACCCTTATGCCTATATTTTGTGTCTTACATCTGTATTTGTTGAATGGAAATATTTAGAGAGTACTGTAAAATTATTAATTTTTTTGTTCCCTCTTGTCATACAGTGTTTGTGTAATGATACCTGGTGGTCTAGTGGAGCTGCGGGGATGCCTGCATTCTTGCAGTTAGTCACGCTAGGGTTTTAGAGCATGCGTCCTTTTGTCTTTGGGCTTGGCTCGAAATTCAAATATTTAAAGGCGTTTTTTCATTGCTCAACGTAGGTCAATTGTTAGATTTGTTAGAGTTTCTGTGTACGATTCTGGTTTGATTTACTATTCCTAGACCCTTGTCTGTCCTTGACCATTCCTGTCTGCTACCTGAACAAACTATTGTCTGTTTATTCTTCCAGATCCTGATACCATATTGCACTGTATTGACTGGTTATTGACCCTGGTCTGTTTCCTCAACTACACTTAGCTCTAACCCCATTACTCCTGTCTTTTTGGTTCCCTTGCTTGCCCTGAACTCTAACCTTGTTTCTCTCACATTAAGATCTGGAGTCCTCCGAGTAGCGAAGGGCACCTACTGATGTTAACGGCAGCTGTTATAGGCAGAAGTGTGAGCTGTGACCAGAACCTTGACATCTGTTCCGGGTTTTGGGATACCAAACATGACAATTGGCTATAGAATCACTTACCGCTTTCACCTTCACATGACTAAAGTGTCCAATTAAAAGTCCAGAGGGAGTGCAGCCCTAGTAGGCCTAAGGCAGTTCTGCCCTGAAATATAGAAGACATTATGTCCAGGGCTCCTTTGCACCCTGTTTCTGTAATCATTTAGATACACAAGTGGCGAATTTCCGAGTTTAGTTGCTGTCGAATACATTTGCAAAACTGCTGCAAAACTTCGCTGATGTCAAAAAAAATTTTGACGAAGGCGACAATTACGACGCTATTTACAATCCCGACGCTGGAGACAATTTAAAGCATGCACTTTGACTTTAATGCAATTGGACAAAAGTCGCAAATTTTACTGGGCAAATTCGCCCATCACTATTTGTTTCTCTTTTTACCATGTGTCAGCAAATGAACCATGGACTTAATAGGTAATCCCTTGCACTAAGCATGATTCTGCAACAATTTTCTTTAGTTTAATTATTTATTTATAAAATATTCTGCATACATTGATTTTAATAACCTTTCTTATCTCTCCTACTCTCTCTGAGTCTGAATCACTATCTGCAATAAAGATAGCAAATAGCTAAAATTTCATGTCAGAAAGGAAGGAGATGATGACTAATGCAATTCACTAAACATTGCATAATGTACTCAGCATTACATTTATCCCTGAGAGAATGAACTCTTATTCAAGAGCTCTGTAACTCAGCTGGACTAAGATGGTCTCACTCGGATGGTGGGGGAAAAAAATATGTGTTTTACAATGACCTTTCAAGTTTCACAGTAGCGCAGTTTTGCCTGGTTAACCATGCTACCCTCTGGGTTTCAATTCCTGTCTATGCTGGTGCACTCTAACAATATATTTATTACAATGTTTGAGAGAGTGAAATACATATCCAGTGCACATTATTATCATAATCTACTATACCACTGTCA
Organism: Xenopus laevis; assembly: GCF_017654675.1. Lineage (NCBI taxonomy): Eukaryota > Metazoa > Chordata > Amphibia > Anura > Pipidae > Xenopus > Xenopus laevis. Next base: position 19,219,534 of record NC_054373.1, read on the forward strand.
TAAATAATCTTATAAAATGGAGATATAATTATTAGTAGAAACTGAGATCCTGAAGTGAAGGTTATTTCTGGAAGAGATTAGTGTTTTATAAATTAATGGTGCTGATTTACTAAAGTAGGTGCTAAAGTGCACCAGTACAGTTTCCCATATAAATGAATCAGGTTTTTGCTTTTAGTTTCTATGTGGTCATAGACTAATAAAACATATAGGGCCATATTCAATTCAGTGATAAAAAAGTTACAGTATCTCATGGTTTATAACCTGAAGGGCCAGATTCAATTCACATGAAAAGTCATAGACGATATTAAATTTGAGATGCAATTCAATTCAGAAAAATGTATCTCACAGATTATCACGTGAAAACTCGTTGAAGTTGAAGTATATGGGAAAAAACTGGGACTGAGTTTGGAGAAAAGTTTATTCTCCTCAAATTGAATCGCTTCCATGGGTTTTCACGCGATAAACTGTGAGATAACTTTTTCCTCACTGAATTCCATCTGGCCTGAAAAGTCATGGATGTGATTCAATTCAAGAAGAAAAAACGTTTCTCCTAATTTATTTCCAGTTTTACAATTTAAAATATACAGCTAATTGCTTGAGATCCTACATTCTGCATTGAATCTTTGCAGGTCAACTTTTCTTTTGGAATTTTTAAACTCAAATCTGTGATCTGGTACCTTGTATTCTGTATAGGTATAGGATCCATTATCTGGGAACGCATTATCCAGAAAACTCCAAATTACGGAATGACCATCTCTAATACTCCATTTTAATCAAATAATTCACATTTTTTTTTTTTAACATATCTTTTTTTATTTCGTGAATAAAATGTCAACATTACAATTTTGTCATTGCGTCAGTTTTCACAATATCGTGTTTCATATGTGATATACATTGAAAGGTATTTCAACAGTATTAACTTGTGTAAGTATATGGTAATTATTACAACTTCTATTAAACAACAGAAAAAGAGAAGAAAATAAACCAAGAATAATCAAAAAAAAAAAAAAAAAAAAAAAAGGGGAATAGATAAACATATTTAGTTAAATAGTATAGAGTAGGTAATAATGTGATTGCTAAGAGAATTCATGAATGTCTCTCGATTTTCTATGGTTTCCGTTATTTGTAATCCATTCTGTTGTGACGGGTTGTGTTCTCAATTAACTTTGATAAGTAAAATTACTCGGGGGGAGAAATTGAGTTAAGGAAACAAAAGCAAAAAGGAAGAGGATTTCTTGTAGTTCTCCCAAGGTTGCCATATGTCGTCAAAATAATTCACATTTTTAAAAAATATTTCCTTCTTCTGTTTAATAATAAAACAGGACCTTGTACTTGATAGAATTAATTCTTATTGAAGGCAAAACAATCCCTCTGGGTTTAATTTACTGTAAGTTTAAATTATTTTTAATAGACTTAAGATATGGAGATCCAAATTATGAAGACACCCCTTATCCTGGATAACAGGTCCCATACTTGTACAGTACATACATCCTGATATCGTGGTCCAGGTATTAAGTCTTTACCAAGATGCCAATTCTTTGTCTTGTCTGTTTTCCTGGTGTACTTCAATCACATTTTTGGCTCCTACCTACTGGTCATTACCTGCCATCATGACCTGCCTGTGATTGCTTTATTTCTTCTTGTTTTTTGCCTGTTATACTCTAGTCTCACCAATAGATTTGGCACCAATATCTTCCCTTGTGAAGTTACATCTTCTCTGGGAACCCCAGATTTAGAGTACCAAACGCTGACAGTAATCTAACTATCCAATAATGAAAGTTGATTGAAGAAAAATATGTAATACCCCATAATGCTTAGATTTTGATATTGTGACAACATTGCAAAAAGCTCTATGAATATTATTACCATTAGGTAAAATATACCCAGTTAAAAAGCAACAAAAGTACAATTTGTCTAGGGAACATGGGCTTTTTGGTCCTTATATTATAAAACCTTATATTATAAAATATGTGATTGTTATTTTCTTGTATTGGACTACACATTTTACCATATTTTAAGGTAAATACTCAGAATTAAAAAATACTTTTTTTAAAAAAAAATTTAAGACTTTGCTTCTCTTGATCACACAAATCTTATTTAAACTGAAAACCATTAAGGTTAGGATGAGAAAGGCCAAAAGGAGCCAGAAAATCCCTTCCCTCCAAGGAATTACAGGAATTAATGCTCACAAGGAATACTTTGCAAAGATATTCAAATGGCTCATTTAAGATTTGTGGCTTACTGTTCACCAAAATTGTTGGTTTAATAGCACAGATATGATCTAATAATAATTCAGAAATATATTGTATAAATAAAAACTTGCAGGCAGATTGTTTCAATCTTCTTAGATTTTATCAGTGCAAGATACTGGAACATGACTGCTAAGGAGTATGACTTGTAGAGCAACCAAATGAAAAAAACATGAAGGTTAGGTTGAGAATGAGCAAACATCCTTCTTATGCAAAAAAAGTCTTCTGAAAATAGAAGTTATTCATGTGCCTTAAGCTGCACACATACAGTAGTTTAACACTGCAAATTAACCCACACTTAAGGAATTATGGACAGGGGTGCAAATTACTCCATTATGTCCCATCAATGAATCCTAATAAAAATTCAGAGCCATAAATCTTAAGTTGCAGACAGGTTAAATCTATTTTAATTTCAGCGGTGCAAAATATTGGAACATGTTTTCTGAAGAGAAGAACTTATAGAGCAACCAACAAACAAACCATCAAGGTTAGGTAATAGGATACATGGTTCCTCTATAAATACAATCAACAAAACAAACAAACAATACATTTGCCTAGAGTGCCATTAGGGGAGCTCAAGCACACTATTAAATGGAAATTATACCTCTAAACATTGCATTAATCATATAAAACAGTCCATTCATGTCAGGTGATTTTTGAGGGAGAACACAGAACAAAATGGCCGCTCAAGGGAAAAGGGCAACATGGGGAGGCCCATTAATTAAAGTTTAAATTTTAGTGGTATTAGAGCTTTCTGAAACCATGAATAAACTAATTTTCTCTTAAACCAGGAATGCCATGAAAGTTATTAAAAGATCCAAAATATAAAACTTTCAGACACTTAATAGTGAAAAAACCTCCAAAAGTCTGAATGGGAAAAAGGTCCAATAGGATCAGTGCAGCTTTCATTGACTTCTATGGGACCTCGACTGCTTTACTTTGCAAAGTTTTGTGCTTGGGTTTTTTGTGATTTTTACAATGTTAACTCATTAAAAAGGAACTATCTTGAAATTAAAATAAGTTAATATAAATGTCATCATACTGAAATCTAAAACTTTATAAATATGATCAATTAAAAATTGTCTACCGTTTGTCTTCAAAATCCCTCTGTTTCTTTTCATTCTATCTTCATACAGGCGTTGGGTGTCAGATTTTCAGACAGATCCAAATATATTTTAGGGGGCTCCCTTTCCTAGCAGATGCATTAGAGCTCACTCAAATAACTAATTTCCCATACATACAACATCTAACTGAATAACAGACTATGGAATGCCCTGCATGTAGAGAAACAGGATTTCTGGTGAGCTATAATGATATATGATGAAGAGAGATAAATACTGAGAGGGGGATAGTGAAGAGTAACTCAATTATTTCAGAAATTATTCTGAATTTGATTATATTTAGAAAATGTTTTATTTCAGTATTATGATGAAGCTTATATTAAGTTTTCATTTTCTCGATACTTCCGCTTTAATGGTAAGTTGCAATATTTAAAGAAGGATTTAGGCCCCTGATTCACAGCACTGACTTGGGTCAATATAAAAACTTGCCTGTGGCGGAAAACTACAAATCCATCCCTTTCTAAAGGTTAGAATTCCTCTACTTAATTTTTAATATGTTTTTAATGTAAAATCTCCAGAGCATAAAGGCAGTACTGCTTTTTATCTATATAATAGTGACATAATGCACAAACAAGAATCTTTGTGCATTATAATCACTGCTCTCCAGAGGCCTATTTGAGAGAGTAAATCTTGGAAATATACCAAGACACACCAAAACTATACAAATTCTAAATGAATATTCAAAGCACTAGAGCATATTTTCATGAAAATCAATTGGATAAGCTGCAACTAAATCTCATAAAAGATTCATTGTTTAAGACCATAATAGTGAAAGCTTCAATGACTCTAAACTAATAAGATATACTCAGAAAAATAAATGTCCAATCATCCAAAACAGAGCATTAAACCATTAAAAAGCACGTAAAAGCATGTCTATTTTTGGGAGATCTTTACAAGAACAAAATGTTTATGTACAAAATACTCATTTGCTGGTTTATTTATCTACATCAGAACAGAGATGTGAGCTCACAACTGTTTTAATGGAGGGCCAAAGAAACACATGTTCAATAAATTCAAATGAGGTCTAGATTTCTAATGAAATGATAAGATGCACCAAAAATCTATTGTAACACATTCTAAGTTAAAATATATAATGATGAGAAATACAATGATATGCTGTTTCATGCAGGCTACACAGACACAGAAAACTCCAGTAATATATATTTAATAAGAAGAAGCGTGAGGTTATAATGTAAAAACAGTAAATCTTTGCTCCATATGGATTGAAACGATTGGCCTTTCAATACTAATACAATGGCAAATGCTAAATGTAATTAACTACATGCTCCAGTACTTTATAATAAACCACATGGAGGTCTAGCAGTCGGTATATTAGTTTTTGTAAATGAGTTACTGTTCCATACCTTATCCATTTCCCATTGCTTTAATAAAGAGAACATTCAAGATTTACTGTTTTTATAATTTAGATACAGGAGTTTTATCTCATTGAACAGATAGTAGAAAGGTAATACGCAAGATGTTTAATCTGTAATAGCCTTTTATTTTTGTACTTTAGCTGTTCGAGTGGAAAGATGGCAGAAGCCCAATGAAGAAGAAGTGAACAATTGTATTACACACAGCAGTCAGTGCTTCAGATACCACTGTGTGCTTCTTCATGGGACTGAAGGTTGCATACTATACACTTACAGTAATAACCAGACTGATGTAGAAACATGGTTTCTACATCATGTAGGGATGAGTGAAATATTTCACCACATTTTACTGTGAAAAACCACCTATGGATGGTAAAAAAAATGTTATGCAAAAAAAACACCCATGTGTTTGGCGAATTTTATGCCGTTTCACGAATTTTCAGCAAAGCAAAATGGACCAGATTTGCCCATCACTCATTGTAATTGTTTACTAAACCTGTACTTGTTTTCAGTAAACACAGTTGACTATCTTTGAAGGGCACTTATAACTTAAACCGTGTGTCTAACAGACCGCACATTCCCAGTGGGGGAAATACCTGTAATAGTAAGAAAATCCCCTTATTGAGCTCTCTATCCCCCCTCCTATTGTGGCGATCCATTTTGGGGCACATGCATATTGAGCGAATGCCCTGGCTCAATTGTTGTCCCTCCAGGTGCGGGGCTAATTGTGTTGGTATATAGGGGGCTTTTCTTAGAAATATACTATTGTTTCCCCCTATCCAGAATGATGGTTCTGTTAGCCTGCAACTTCATTGTGTCCTTTAAAGGAGAAGGAAAGGGATAACACTGGGTGTGTTTGAGAAGCACCTTCAGGCTACTATGTGCTGTGTGCATTTTTCCACCAACAATTTACATTTATGCAGATGGAAAAGCATTTTCTGATTAGTTGTCCACAGTAGAAAAGATTTACAGCAAGTAACTAATCTTGTTGTGTGTCATCACCCTAAAGAATATTGTTACTAGGACCTGACCAGCATATAGATTAATAATTATTAGCTTCTGGCATCTCAGATATATGACATTTATTATGCAATACTCGTACATTCAAAAATAATATCCATTTTTCTCAAGGTAATATATTACTGTTAATGTGTTGCATATGTGAAAGGTTTTCTAGGTTAGACCTTTTGTAAATAATAAATATTAAATGCCTTTAATATTATTAACTGTGTACCTGCTCTAATATATCCTTCGTAAGACATTCCTTAAAATCCTATTGCAGTTTTTGAAATTATTGGATGATTTGTATGCTGTTTTAAAATCGTCACATGGGCCTAGATTAACACATAAACAGATTGACTAAAACATGAGAAATTGAGGTGAAATGGATAAAGAAAGCAGGTTTGTAGAAGTCAATATTTTTAATATCACTGTGTGTAAGGCTACCTCTGTATGTATGGATTTTGCCTTTATTCCTATTGTTCTATAGTAAAGTAATTCCGCTAATTGTTGCTGCTGAGCAAACATCGAGCACCTCCCTATAGTAATTTGTTTGCAATGTGTCTTTTTTACTGACAGCAACCAATGAAATGTTTGCTTTGAAACAGGAGACTAATGAATGTTACACATTGATAGGTTGCTATAGGTTCCTATTAGTGATGGGCGAAATTGGGGTGTTTCGCCAGAAAATTCGCAAATTTCCAGCGAAATTCGCAAAACGGCGCAAATTTCTCGAAATGTTGCCAGTGTCTCGTTTTTGACGCCGGCGCAAATATGCCAGCGTCCAAAAAAACTGAATAAATTTGCCCATCACTAGTTACTATACCTAGTACAAACATTGAGACGTTAATTACAATATGGCCTAGTTTATCTTATTGGCAATACTGTAACATTGCTATCTCTCGGCAGCATATAATATTATGTTTCTCTGCATCCACTTAAGTGGCCCGTGCAATGTTCCATGTGTTTCAACTTCACTCCATTAGTGCTTATCAAAATGGATGTACTATCAATAGAACACTGTCCATGGTTATTGTATGTAATGGAATAAATCTAGGTAACATATTATTCACTATTGTACTTGCTAACAGATATACACATAATTCTCTCTCTTACATGATTTACTGACATTTCTTCTGTATAATAATATGTACACCATATCTTGAAGAATTATTTCTGTCAAAGGGGACACTTCAGCATTTTTATGCTATTACAGCAATATACAAGATAGTCACTGCAACGTCTATATGCTATTACACATCTAAAGAAAATATTCCATTAACTCCAGCCTGCACACAGAGTCTAATAATCTCTGCTGTCACTGCTCAGATATATTTAGATAAATGTATGAAGATACAATGGTGCATATAGAAAGTATAAATGTGCATATTAGCTGTAAGGCTCAGGAATGTGTGCGTTTAACAGTGCTCTGTATTGTATAGCATAACAACATGACAACATGAGACTCTCCAATTCCTTTCTATTAAGAATGGCTGCAATTTATCGGCATGTTCATAAAAGTGTGTATTTTCTGTTACTCCAACATGTTTAAATAGTTTAAAATAGAATTATTGGTGTTAATTCTGTAAGCAAAGGCTCAATTCAAGTATGTATAAAAGTGTGTATATCAGAGTTGCTATTAAAGTTAAGGATATTAAAGAACATTTCAAAAGTCTATTAAACTTGCCTGGAGAAACAGGGTAGTTGGTAAAAAAAAATACTGTAAAAACTCTATAAAAACTTACTGTATTTATATTACTGTATATTACTGTACAAACCACCACCAGTAAGTTGATCCCAGAAAACTTCATAAAGTGCATATTCTGCAGATTAAAAAAAGAAAACAAATATCTTTGTGTAGGGACCTATAGGATTTGCTATGCTCCTATAGCTTTAAATCCCTACAATTCCTCCTTTTCCCTAGTTGCTGGGCAAAAGTCCATAGTTATATTTGCATAACCAGTGTTATTTGCCAAGAGGTGTAATGACCACTTCCTACCACACTTGAATATAGTGCTGGGAGAAGGGTGGATCTTCCCCTTTGGCTGCTGTTGTCCTTACCTACTGGATGTTCCCATTGCACCTGGGTACACCAAGGCCCAGTAAAGCCATTGCCCTAAAGGGACAGCACCTTTAGTGATTAAGTTGGGGACCAGGGAACCCCGTGAACAGGTTTAGCTAGAAAGGGATAGTTATGTAATCGACTCTCTAGGAGAGTAAGATAGAGAGCTTAACTAGTAAGAGTAACTTTGTGCTCCATCGAGGATCTGTAGCAGGGAGGGAGTAGCTTCCCAAAGGCTTCTTGATTGCCTTTAGTGAAGAGACCACAGTGGATAGGGCGTCTGGGTGGGATCCGGACCACTTTGAGGTATATCTGCCTGAGGGAATTAATGTACTCTTTGACTGCAATGCCTTATGGGAGTCACATCCTTCATGCTGTATCATCTACCTGTTCTACCAACATCTGATGTTACATCTGCTAATACCTCAAACCTATGTGAGTAAACCAGCCGTCATTGTCTTGGACTAATAAATCATCCTTTTTGTTTTACTATAAGAACCTCCTGGCATCCAATTATTCTCTATTTTTATTATACAGTAGCCTGAGAGTTGTAGTTCAAATACACCGTTATGGTAATCTTCCACTTAGCAAAGGCCCTAATCCTGAAGTGTGAGTCGCAATGTAAACCATGCTCATATCACTAACTGGACACTTAACTCCTTGTTAACGCCATTTTGGAGTCAGGAAGGCATTTTTTTCCCCTCTTAGGCAAATTGGAGAGGCTTCAGATGTTTTTTTTTGACTTCTGGATCAACTAGCAGTTGAAAAGAAAGAAAGAAAGAAAGAAAGAAAGAAAGAAAGAAAGAAAGAAAGAAAGAAAGAAAGAAAGAAAGAAAGAAAGAAAGAAAGAAAGAAAGAAAGAAAGAAAGAGAACTGACTTTGTGCATTGTCTGGTGATGACATTTATATAATTATGTTAATTTAATACTCTGTGTTTTTACCATTAAAACCTTGTTGAAGCTGGCAATGGCAAATGAGCAATAATGATTATTATCATCTCTTTAAAAGGCAGGTGACATTGCAATATATGTATGACCCAAACTGATTTAGATGAGGGAATATATTTCTATTTTCATCCATCATGCTTTGACAAAGATAAATTATCAGTCTGATCTCTTTGGATTTTTTTTAATTCTCTTAAGTAGTAAAACTCTGGAATGTTTTGATATTAATAGTGGTGTCCTTTTGATACAGAGGGCAATGTGTCAAGCAATAAATCATATATCAATGACCACTCTACCTTAATCTGCTGAAGTATTCTCTTTTTATGTCAAATGGGAAGTGTTTAGTTTAGTCCACAGCCATTTAAATTAATTTATGATGTCATACACTGTCATTACAGGGCAGGTTTTTGACAGCTCCTTTCAAGAAGGTGAATAGAAGGTTTTAAGTTTCTTCACTGTAAGATTGAGATGTCTGTGCAGTCAAATTTAGAAATGTATTCATTATATTAGACCAAATTGATATTAGCAACATATAATGAAATCCCTATCTGAATAAAACTAAGACGTTTTCAACTCCTAATGTACACTATGCACTTCTGAATGATATAGTTACATGTGAATGTGCTTATGGAGCTTAGTATAGATATGGTTTCATTAAACTGTAAAGCTTGGCACCTAAGGTTTTCCTGATAAGTGATTTTTCCATAATATGGAACAACATTCCTTAGGGCAATGGCATTTTGTCTTCTGAGATAAACAATACTCCTGGGGCAAACAAACATCTGAAAATGTTGTAAAGATTTTACCGTATGGGATTAATTTAGTACAAAACACTTTTCTGCTCGATTATTCAAGTAGTTTAGACACTCTGTTTTCCCTCAACATGAATGATACAAGAGGGCGGTTGTGGGTGCACTCCTAAGGCCATATAAAAAAATATATAAATACAATAATCCCCTGTCTAAAAAAAGAAAAACAGGGTTTTTTGTTACAAAGTTATGATCATAAAATTGATAAGCCGCCATACCACGTCAAGGTAAACCCCATACGGCGGTCCCTAACCTGTTTACCTGCGATCAAAATTTAAAACCTTGGTTTCAATCTGGACTAGATCCTCCCCCGCCACCTGCATATGCGGCTTTTGAAGGGGAGACTGCCCAGACCAACGCCCATTTAAAAAAAAAAAAAAATGTGAAGAGACTTTGATGAAGGAAAAGTAAAATTGTATATATAAGTGCACACTTGTGTGTGTATGTGTGTGAGTATAAGTACAGGTGTGAGTATAGATTTAGAGGGAGATGAAAAAGGAAAAGCTAAATGTGGAGTGTAATAGGTGTAATGTGTGTGGGTCTGTGCAAGTGTTACCTAGTGATAAGTGCAGCAAATATAATGAGTGTCTCACAGGCGTTGGTAATAAAAAGGCCAAAGCCTCCCCAGCCGCTAGCATTTGTGGCTTTTAAGGGAGAGAAACTGCCCAAACCAAGGATTAATAAAAAGCAACAAGGACATAGGGCCACCGTTAATTTAAAGGGGTGGGTATGAGGGTGCACTAACCACATGAAGCTTAGCCACAGCTTCCGGCTACATTTCAGGTACAAGAGGGGGGTTGTGGGTGCACTCCTAAGGCCATATAAAAAAATATATAAATACAATAATCCCCTGTCTAAAAAAAGAAAAACAGGGTTTTTTGTTACAAAGTTATGATCATAAAATTGATAAGCCGCCATACCACGTCAAGGTAAACCCCATACGGCGGTCCCTAACCTGTTTACCTGCGATCAAAATTTAAAACCTTGGTTTCAATCTGGACTAGATCCTCCCCCGCCACCTGCATATGCGGCTTTTGAAGGGGAGACTGCCCAGACCAACGCCCATTTAAAAAAAAAAAAAAAATGTGAAGAGACTTTGATGAAGGAAAAGTAAAATTGTATATATAAGTGCACACTTGTGTGTGTATGTGTGTGAGTATAAGTACAGGTGTGAGTATAGATTTAGAGGGAGATGAAAAAGGAAAAGCTAAATGTGGAGTGTAATAGGTGTAATGTGTGTGGGTCTGTGCAAGTGTTACCTAGTGATAAGTGCAGCAAATATAATGAGTGTCTCACAGGCGTTGGTAATAAAAAGGCCAAAGCCTCCCCAGCCGCTAGCATTTGTGGCTTTTAAGGGAGAGAAACTGCCCAAACCAAGGATTAATAAAAAGCAACAAGGACATAGGGCCACCATTAATTTAAAGGGGTGGGTATGAGGGTGCACTAACCACATGAAGCTTAGCCACAGCTTCCGGCTACATTTCAGGTACAAGAGGGGGGTTGTGGGTGCACTCCTAAGGCCATATAAAAAAATATATAAATACAATAATCCCCTGTCTAAAAAAAGAAAAACAGGGTTTTTTGTTACAAAGTTATGATCATAAAATTGATAAGCCGCCATACCACGTCAAGGTAAACCCCATACGGCGGTCCCTAACCTGTTTACCTGCGATCAAAATTTAAAACCTTGGTTTCAATCTGGACTAGATCCTCCCCCGCCACCTGCATATGCGGCTTTTGAAGGGGAGACTGCCCAGACCAACGCCCATTTAAAAAAAAAAAAAAATGTGAAGAGACTTTGATGAAGGAAAAGTAAAATTGTATATATAAGTGCACACTTGTGTGTGTATGTGTGTGAGTATAAGTACAGGTGTGAGTATAGATTTAGAGGGAGATGAAAAAGGAAAAGCTAAATGTGGAGTGTAATAGGTGTAATGTGTGTGGGTCTGTGCAAGTGTTACCTAGTGATAAGTGCAGCAAATATAATGAGTGTCTCACAGGCGTTGGTAATAAAAAGGCCAAAGCCTCCCCAGCCGCTAGCATTTGTGGCTTTTAAGGGAGAGAAACTGCCCAAACCAAGGATTAATAAAAAGCAACAAGGACATAGGGCCACCGTTAATTTAAAGGGGTGGGTATGAGGGTGCACTAACCACATGAAGCTTAGCCACAGCTTCCGGCTACATTTCAGGTACAAGAGGGGGGTTGTGGGTGCACTCCTAAGGCCATATAAAAAAATATATAATACAATAATCCCCTGTCTAAAAAAAGAAAAACAGGGTTTTTTGTTACAAAGTTATGATCATAAAATTGATAAGCCGCCATACCACGTCAAGGTAAACCCCATACGGCGGTCCCTAACCTGTTTACCTGCGATCAAAATTTAAAACCTTGGTTTCAATCTGGACTAGATCCTCCCCCGCCACCTGCATATGCGGCTTTTGAAGGGGAGACTGCCCAGACCAACGCCCATTTAAAAAAAAAAAAAAATGTGAAGAGACTTTGATGAAGGAAAAGTAAAATTGTATATATAAGTGCACACTTGTGTGTGTATGTGTGTGAGTATAAGTACAGGTGTGAGTATAGATTTAGAGGGAGATGAAAAAGGAAAAGCTAAATGTGGAGTGTAATAGGTGTAATGTGTGTGGGTCTGTGCAAGTGTTACCTAGTGATAAGTGCAGCAAATATAATGAGTGTCTCACAGGCGTTGGTAATAAAAAGGCCAAAGCCTCCCCAGCCGCTAGCATTTGTGGCTTTTAAGGGAGAGAAACTGCCCAAACCAAGGATTAATAAAAAGCAACAAGGACATAGGGCCACCGTTAATTTAAAGGGTGGGTATGAGGGTGCACTAACCACATGAAGCTTAGCCACAGCTTCCGGCTACATTTCAGGTACAAGAGGGGGGTTGTGGGTGCACTCCTAAGGCCATATAAAAAAATATATAAATACAATAATCCCCTGTCTAAAAAAAGAAAAACAGGGTTTTTTGTTACAAAGTTATGATCATAAAATTGATAAGCCGCCATACCACGTCAAGGTAAACCCCATACGGCGGTCCCTAACCTGTTTACCTGCGATCAAAATTTAAAACCTTCATACCCTTCAAACCCTCATACCCACCCCTTTAAATTAACGTGGCCCTATGTCCTTGTTGCTTTTTATTAATCCTTGGTTTGGGCAGTTTCTCTCCCTTAAAAGCCACAAATGCTAGTGGCTGGGGAGGCTTTGGCCTTTTTATTACCAACGCCTGTGAGACACTCATTATATTTGCTGCACTTATCACTAGGTAACACTTGCACAGACCCACACACATTACACCTATTACACTCCACATTTAGCTTTTCTTTTTTCATCTCCCTCTAAATCTATACTCACACCTGTACTTATACTCACACACATACACACACAAGTGTGCACTTATATATACAACTTTACTTTTCCTTCATCAAAGTCTCTTCACATTCACATTTTTTTTTTTTTTTAAATGGGCGTTGGTCTGGGCAGTCTCCCCTTCAAAAGCCGCATATGCAGGTGGCAGGGGAGGATCTAGTCCAGATTGAAACCAAGGTTTTAAATTTTGATCGCAGGTAAACAGGTTAGGGACCGCCGTATGGGGTTTACCTTGACGTGGTATGGCGGCTTATCAATTTTATGATCATAACTTTGTAACAAAAAACCCTGTTTTTCTTTTTTTAGACAGGGGATTATTGTATTTATATATTTTTTTATATGGCCTTAGGAGTGCACCCACAACCCCCCTCTTGTACCTCAACATGAATGATGACTAGTTAAGTTAACACCAAGTACAAGATTTATCAAAGACTGGCAAAAAAATCCTTTCTTTTGACAATTTATTGCCAATTTACAAAATTTAAATCATCAGGAAAATGTTGCCATATTTATTATTGTTTCCTACCAATAGTTGCTAAGGAAAATAGGTGAAAACTATGTTGCATGAATTTCCCAAAAACAAATTCAGATAGATAAATGTTTCCTAATGTCGGGTAAACACTTTCAGAAAGGTCATACCTTTACTGCGACCCGTACCTGCACTTCAATGATCTATAATAAAAATGCAATTATTTGAATTTAATTAATGAATTAAAAATACTTTAAAATAAGAATTTTTGTATCTGGTTGGGAAATGAGAGTGTTTGTATGCTATGCATTTATATACTTAATAAAGCTCAAAGGGAAAATATACATTGCTGTATTTCACCAAAGCTTATCTTGTATTTCCAGATGGAGAGTGCTTTATTGTAAATAAAGGCATGCAAGAGTACACCCTTTTCCTCAGTACAATAGCACAGCCCAAGTGTTCCATTCATTTTTTCAATTGAAGTCTATGAGGAAATTTATACTAATCACACAGTAGAGGATTAGATGGACCATATGACCATTTATAATAGACCACATCCTTTATTCCATTAAATTGAAGGTTATAGTTAAGTGTGTTAATTGAACAGCCCTTTTTTGCCTTTATTTCGAAGCAGGAGCTGCAATTTTCCCGTTTAGAACAAGGTAAACCACAATATGTCATTGCAATGGTAGCAACAGCACCCTTAGTGGTCGTAAATAAATTGTGCTATTACTGTTGTTTTTTGATGCAAGTGTAATTAATATGACAGATCCCACAGATAAACTGAAATGCAAAATTGTAAGAATGTTCTATGGAAACTGTAGGCTTTGTGGGTTTATCACGTGAAAACTCATGGATGATATTCAATTCGAGTTGCAATTCAATTCAGAAAAATTATCTCGCTTTTTATCATGTGAAAACTCTATTAAAATCTATGGAGAAAAAAACGAAACTAAATTTGGAGAAAAGTTATCTCGTCCTTGAGTTTTCATTAGTGATGAGCAACATTTTTTTGCCAACTTTTGTTTAGAAAATAATGCCCATAGACTCTAATGGGGTAAAAAAAATGCGCATCAAAAAAAATTTGAAAAATTTTCAAAAAAGCAAACTGATTTTTTTTATATTTAATTTTGAAATCTAACATGGGGCTAGAAATGTTATTATAAAAAGGCGTATAATAAAAGTCCTTTTCAAATTAAAACCAAATTAAAACATTTTTTTAATAGTTAATATTTAAAAATCCCAGCTGCCTCTATGATTGAGGCATAGAGGTGGGATAGGCAATTACTTTCACTTTCCATTCTGCATTTCCTAGATGTCACTACCTTCCCCCCATTCCCTCTTCCTCCTCATTATCTATAATTTGTAGCCACTGTAAAGGCATGGGCATCAGATCCTTTATTCTGGCACATAAACAAGATTTTGGGTTGATACAAAGCTTGCCTTGATAACAGTGTCCACAAACTGGCTGCTGCCTGCTTGCTGTGATGTGAATTCCAAGACCAAAGGCAGCAAAGGTTTAAATAATTTATATAATGTAAGCAAGTTTATTTTGCTTAAAAACACAATAAAACAGAAATTTGGAATTATTTCTTAGGGGGACAGGTCCCCTTTAATATATCCAAAGTGACCTGTGCATTGTGCAATATCCTTTATCAGTCATATCATTAATTGCAGAATAACCAGAAAATTGTACATTCCCTTTTTTTTTTTTTTATAAATCAGCCTCACAGAGCTATACATTCTATGCCATAGTATTTACCATCTCCCAAAAACTACTTCTGCTTTTCCTGTTACCGGTGTTTCTTTCTATAAATTGATTGAAACGATGCAGTGGTGCAAATTGAAAAGTTGAAACTCCCTTTCCTGTTTATTGTCTGTTGGCTCACTTAAATATATCCTCTTGCAGTTTATCCGCCAGCATCAGCTGCATGGGTAATTGAGTTCTGTACAGGGTGTTGACAGTTTGCTACCCTGCCCCAGACGATATAGAACAATGGATAGAATACGGCAAGCTTGATTGATTATTTAGGTTGTTCTTTGATCCCTTTATGCATGTTGAAATTAACTTGCTGTCGTTTTTGATATCACTTAAGCTGGGTTCGCTTTCTAATGTTCTCCCGTGGTTAACACTTCTCATTTCCTATGCTGACCTTATATTCTTTTCCATTTTATAGTGACCTTATATCCTTGTATTAATGTGAATAACAGTAATCTTGTAAAGCATATTCATTCTCTTGATTGGCATTTTGCCTGACAATTATATTTTAATGTAAAAAATATATAGATACTGTATATATATTCGCACTACTTATCTATTAAAATCATACTCAACCCACACACAAACCGAAGACAATAATGCCTGGGTCAAGGCAACATTATTGTCTAATGGAAAAATTTACATTTTGAAGAGCATTATGAAGCCGATGGATTCTTCTGCTTATGTGTAGTCTCATTTTATCATCTCGGGATTGCTTTATGTATGAGAATGTTGAATCTCAACAGATCTGAAGCAATATCTTTACTCAGAAACTCAGGAAGTGGATGTGTAAGATGGCCAATATTACTGCTCTAGCTGCTTAATTCTCTTGATGTACCATAACACCATACAAAGCCCTTGTCATGCCTTAAGTAACTGACCTATGACTGCAGAGAATTTTGTCTGTAAAACTTAATTGTCATGACTTTGACTTTAACCTTGTTTGGTTTGCCTCTCTACTGCTTATTGGCATGGAGATCTTAACTATGGTTTGGCAGGCACAGTAACACAGCAGAAAGTTTGAGCTCCAAAATTTTGATGAAAAACAGTAGTTGAGATCTCCTTCTTTCCATAGACAAGTGAGAATTTTCTTTCTCTCTCTTCACTCTCTGTTTCTGAATCAACACATTTATTATAATGTATTAGTCACATATAATCACATATAAGTTAAAAACATGGACTTTCTACATTCTGACTGAACAAAACTGTACATATGGTACCCCTTATGCAATTAGAATATAGACATCAGAGATGCAAGGCAGAAAGAAAACTATTGTGCTGCTAATGAATAATACCACTATATAACTTGTGCGCCATGATTTCAAAAACCAATTCCAAGATCCACATTAAAAACTGTTAAACTTATAATAAGAAAACTCCTGAGCTCAGATAGGTGTAATTACACAATTCACCTGCTAAAACCAAGATTTAATGCTGTAAATAAATTCCCTTAGTTACCTGAAATGGGATAGATCGTATCATTGCAAGTACTTGGTTGATAAATACATTTATTGCTGAATGCAGAAAGGTTGCTATACAGAGAATAGTGATAATGATTTGACATTTCAGTGGCATATGCTGATCCAGGGGATGAATGAAAGAAATTACATACAATCTTCAAGCACTGCCACCGTACATTTTATTGCAATCTTTCTCCTGAAATATCTACTTAATCTCTTACTGTATTGCATAGCCAAAATTATAAAATGTTTATAATTAGACAGGTATACAAAATGTATCCTGATGGGGGAAACATAGTATATCTTAAAACAATGTAACTTTTAAATAAATTGATTAATATTGATAGAATATTGAAAGAATAACATCAACAGCAGGTACAGTAGCTTTACCCTTGATGAACATTGTTTTATTTAGCATATTAGAAAAATAATTAAAACATGATTTAAATCAACACCTGGTTGTGAGACCTTAAGTTGAGCATTTACAGGTATATATGTAGTCCTACGTGTTCCTCCCAAAATATGTTGCTCATGATTTTTTCTGCAATAAGCATAGAATGATGATTTGAATACAGAACGTGCTCTCCAGGTACTACTTTATTGTAACTTTGAATTTTGCATCCTGACAGAAAGGCTGCAACCTGTTGAGAAGCACTATAATACCGATTATGATGAGCTTATACGGGACCCACCGCCCACCACCCGTAATGGGACCTCTTGACCAATAAGCCATAACAGGGTATTATATTTATCAGAAAAGAGAACTTAGAAGTCATCAATGACATTTTCTAGTAATATCAATCATTAAGTCGCATAAGATTTTGGTGTTACTTTAAGCATACTGTAGGTTCAATAGGTTAGTGCCACCACCTGGCAGAATCTACCTAGAGTGTTCCACAGATAACAGTATACAGGCTCGTATACCACAGTCCTTGATATTATTGGTCTACCAGGTTACACAAATTCAGTGGGGCTGATGATTCTGTGTCAAAAGGGCCTTAATGTGATGGGTGTTGGTTTATAGGCCTCCCTTAGTTTGTAAAATATATTTCCTCTTCCTTAGGGGTTTGAAATCTCTATGGGCTTCACAACCTTTTGTGCCAGAGACTGGTGAGACTCCTCTGTCCCCTGAGGACACACAGATAAACATCAGGAATATACTTTCTGCACTCCCCTCTCAGAAAGAGAGTTCTGGACTGTAGATGTAAAGAAGTAGACAAAGTAAGACAGAAAATACAATATGGAGCTTCCATTGAGCAGACAGAAGGGCACCAGTGCCTCAAAGGGCTGTAACTAGGGATGAGGAAAATATTTTGCAGCGGTTCGTCACAGAAAAAAACCACCCATAAACTCTAATGTATAATTATAAAAAAGTTGCACATCCATTGACTTCAATGCAGTAGTATTTTTTTTGGGTGAAATTTCAGCTAATTGGGTAAGGTTTGCCCATCAATAGTTGTAAAAAGATTACTAGCCATTTTACTAGTGACTAATGTAACCATTTATATGCTGTTACACATGGGATTGAATCAAGATACAAGATAAATAGGACACTGCTCCTTCCCCCTAGCTATCACCTAACGTGTGTATCATTCAGACACCATTCAAAAAATGAAGCAGGAAGGAGTGGGACTTTTAGTTTCAGAGGGGGGGTCAGCTGGTTGATGAAAACAAATTAAAAGCGCAGATTCTGAATTCATATTTTTCATCTGTCTACACAAATGAGGAACCAGTTATTGAAGGTTTACTTCTTTATAGTCCCAATTCTAGAAATACAACTAATGATGCATGGTTCACAAATGAGGAAATTCAAAAAAGACTAGAACATGTTAAGATAAACAAAGGTCAGGGGCCAGATGGTATTTATCCCAGGGTACTTAGCGAGCTTAGCTCTGTGATTGTCAAACCTCTTTACTTAATTTTTCAGGATTCATTTAGGTCTGGCATAGTGCCGAGAGACTGGCGAATTGCTAATGTGGTGCCTCTATTCAAAAAAGTATCCCATTCTCAGCCTCAAAATTATAGGCCAGTTAGTCTGACGTCAGTAGTAGGAAAGCTTTTTGAAGGGTTATTAAAGGATAAGATACTGGACTTTATAGCAAATCATAATACTATGAGTTTGTGCCAGCATGGTTTTATGCGTAATAGATCTTGCCAGACTAACTTAATTTCTTTTTATGAGAAGGTAAGCAGGGAACTTGATTCTGGGATGGCAGTGGATGTGATTTACTAAGACTTTGCTAAAGCATTTGCTACAGTGCCACACAAAAGGTTACTGCTTAAATTAAGGAATGTTAGCCTGGAACATAGTATTTGTACCTGGATAGAGAACTGCCTAAAAGATAGACTACAAAGAGTGGTGGTAAATGGAACATTTTCTAATTGGACCAGTGTTGTTAGTGGAGTACCACAGGGCTCTGTACTAGGTCCCTTGTTTTTCAACTTGTTTATTAATGACCTGGAGATGGGCATTGAAAGTACTGTTTCTATTTTTGCAGATGATACTAAATTGTGCAGAACTATAGGTTCCATGCAGGATGCTGCTACTTTGCAGAGTGATTTGTCTAAAATGGAAAACTGGGCAGCAAACTGGAAAATGAGGTTCAATGTTGATAAATGCAGGTTATGCACTTTGGCAAAAATAATATAAATGTAAGTTATACACTAAATGGCAGTGTGTTGGGAGTTTCCTTAAATGAGAAGGATCTAGGGGTTTTTGTAGTTAACAAGTCTAATTCTGGACAGTGTCATTCTGTGGCTACTAACATAATTATGCCTCTTTATAGGTCCCCGATGAGGCCTCATCTGGAGTATGCAGTGCAGTTTTGGATTTTTTTTTGGATTTATTTGGACTCAGGAATTAGCTAGTTCTCTAAATTAATAATTTAGCAATCAATTATCTCATTTCAATTCCTTAAAGGAACAGAAATACCAAAAAAAGGAAAGTGGTTTAAAGTAATGTACTATTGCTCTACACTGGTAAAACTGGTGTGTTTGCTCCAGAAACACAACTATAGCTTAAATATAGCTGCTATGTAGCCATGAGGGCAGTCTTTCAAATTAAGGATACACAGTAGATTACAGATACATTCTAAATAATCCAATGAATACGACAGAGTTTATCTGTTATCTGCTGTGCATCCTGTGCCTTTCCTCCTTTTTTATCTTTGAATGGCTGCCCCCATGCAGAAACTTATTTATATAAAAGATTGTAGAGTTTCTGAAGCAAACACACCAGTTGTACCAGAGCAGCACAACAGTACATTATGGGAGTTATTTATTAAAGTTCAAGATGCGTTTTCCACAAATTATTTTTTATATTTATTATACCCTGACCCTGGAAATAGCTCAAACCCATAAATACACCTTCTAAAACCTGTTCAGGTCATGTAGGAGTCAATGGCAGAGGCCCCTTGAACTATTTGAAGATTTTAATAGCCTTCATAATGTTCAAGTTTTTTTTGGAGAAAACTCAATCCAAGTGATTCAAGTTTTTTTTCCACCAAAAACTAGATTAACTCAGTTAATTGTTAACCCCAAACTCGTTGATTTAAGTTTTTTTCCATTCAAGTTTTTTCTTAAATTAGAAACCATTTGAGGTATAAAAAAACTCTACAATGTGACTTTTGATAAATAACCCCCTATATTTTCATTACTTTAAACACTTAAAGGTTCACCACAATGGGAGACATGGGTGAGCCCATAGCATTTTCAAGATTAAGTAGGTGGTCTTTACTTTGACTTTGACTTTTAGATTCTGGTCCAGCTAAGAAGAAACCCCTGTTTGTTTCAGGCTTATTTATTTATTGCGTCAGTTTGTAAACAGGAGAAAGTGAAGGGACCCAAGTTGTGGGATAGAAATAAATAGCATACAAACAAATACCTTATACAGTGTACCAGTAAAACCAAAAATATGTATAGAATACATTGGAAATATGGAAAAATAGACGAAATGTGTTGTTTAGGCATGCAAAGGTGCGTCTGTCATCACTAAGTATGGAACCATCGAGGCCTATCGCAGAGGGAAGGGAGTGGGACCTGTCACAGATTAAAATGACGCTGCAGCCATTAGATGATGAGTTATGAAAAAGGAAGTGGGACATAGAAATCTTAAAGGTTTAGATCTTAGATTAGATTCCATTGAATTTACTAAATTCTGATTAAAGATGTTTGGCTTAGTTATTTACTTTATAACAGATTCTATTAATGAGTGCTAGAGAACTCCTGCTCTTTCTGGGTAGAGAACAGGTCACTTGGGACACTGCTCTTTTTGCATGTTTGAAATGATAAAAGAAACAACGTGAGCACATTAAAAAAAGGTTAAAGAATAGCAGGACAACCTTTTTTAGTGAACCTTTTCTTTCTGAAGTTAACATGGTCACTTTTTGTTTTTACTCATGAGAAGTTTCCATGCATAATATCGCCTTTTATTTACTCCAGATATATATTGTAGTTTGTTTCAATTTTAAAACTCAGCATGATGATCAGACCCCATACTGTTTAAAATATATCACATACCAAACTGACATGATGATGATGCGAGGTGTATGCGTTTGCAAATATTTTTCTTTCCCTTTTCTGCATTGTATCGCTGAGATATTCTTCAGCACTGTGAGTAGAAAAACATGGTGACGTCCAAAATTGCACTTTGGGCTTTGAGCTCTTTTGTGTCTTAAAGTAAAGTTTCTATTGGTGGTAGAACTAGGTCTTCTAGCATCTAAAGAGGACCTATCTCGAAAAATTAAAAATCTAATATAAGCTTTATCTCACTGAACTTTCTAAATATATAAATTAAAAATTCTGTGCTGTTTCTGGAACAATGAATAGTTGTTTCAGAAACAATGAACAATTTGCGAATTTCCAGCGAAATTTGCAAAACGGAGAAAAATTCGCGAAATGCTCATTTTTTATTATTATTTGACGCCGGCAAATTTTCGCAAGCGAATCTTTGCGCCCGTTTCACGAATTTATTTGCTGGCGGCGAATCGCGCAAATTCACACCTGGCGAAAAAATTCGCCCATCACTAACAATGAAGTTATTCTTCATTGTCTCTCTTCATTATCTCTTCATTCAGGAGTACGAGTAAGATTTTGATGGACTTTTTGGGGAGGGGGCTAATTTGCCTATAAAATATCCAGCAATATCTCCTTCTACATGCAGGATTTGTTCCTGTGTTAGTTGTTTTTTTAGATGTTGCTTGTGCTGGAGTTGGTTATTTGAGTTGACTCTAATACATCTACTAAGAAAGTGAGCCCCCAAAAAGATGTATTATACCTACCTCTCAATCAATATCTGACCATGACTTCTGAAAAAAGAAAGAATGAAAAAAGACAGATAGCTCAGAGAGGGATAGTGAAGAATAACTTGAATATTTTAGAAAGGGGACATTTAATTGATTATATATTCAGAACTATTTCCATGAGATGAAGCTTATATCATTTTTTCATTTGTGTAATAGTGTAAGTTGTAGGCCATGTGCATAAAATAATAAGCCTTAATTAATTATATATTTTCCAACATACAAAATGTGCTGATATCTTATGATTTAAGCACTAATACTGGTGCAATATTTTTGTCCATTTCTAAAATTTGTGTCCATTATGTATCCATATCAGTGTCACACAGTCATGGTATGGCCATTCTTTTACACCCCATCCATTTGTCAGCTGTGCAGTTTGAGCAAAAAATATGAGCATTAAGCAGCCATTTACCTCATAATAGTTAGTTTAAGGCTTTAGACCTGCTAGGTGCTCCAGTATTGAGGCTAATGGTTATACTGGAACATTGCAAATTTTTTCAGTGAGGTGTTTTTGTAGATACACATTTTAAGCTTTGCACCGTGGCACAACTAAAAACTTGAAGCTTTCAGATGAAGATCAGTATATTTAAAAGTCAAAATATTATTCATATTTAATACTAATATTGCATGATAAATGCCTGAAGCCTAAAGCAGACCAGCGCTAACTAGATTTTCTCTAACTTTTGGCAGTCTGAAAATACCTTTGTAAGTGGCTATTAAAGACTGCTGAAAAATACATAAATTCTATTAAATGAAGGTTCAGTGCTCTCCATGTGTTTTAAAGTGTATAATGTTGAGATATTTGCATAAACCTCTGAGCATTTTCTGGACTTATTGCTATCAGTATCATAATGTGCTGCACCATTAAAATCTTCTTTCGTTACTATTCAATAAATAAAAAGAATGGCTGACCTTGAAGTTATTGGGTGTATAACAGTTGTTATATACAAAACATAGAATATTCGAAGGTATTTGCCCTGTGGGTCACAGATAATTGTTTGTTTCACTACATAAAGCGTTTTGACAGATTTATGATACTTTATTTTGAAAACATCAAAACAAACAAAATAGTGATTTCTCTTTCATACTGGAATAACAAGGGGGAGGGCAAAGTTGTGAATGATATAGTACCATTTTGAATCTATAAACTAAGAAACATAATAAACATACTAAAGCATGTTTTCTTAGCAAAACAAAGTTCTTCGCAATTAGGAGGATGCTCCTTTCTAACACCCATATGGGGACTGGAAATTCTTTATCTGTAATTTCACTTTGATTTGTATGTATTGATGTCATAAATATCTTTTTTTCTACAATTATTTTTATTGAGTTTTTTTGTTTTCTATAAAAAAAAACCACCAAAACAAAACAATACAGTTAGGCAGCCAGGCAATTATGACAATCTCTAGCAAGTATTCAGCATGGAGTTGGCTTACAGGTGAATGCAAAGGGTTTACAGGATTCAATAAGCACCATTCTACACATTATGTTATGCTTTAAAAGTATTTTGTACATTTGAATCTTCCTTGCTTCTTTTCCATAGATGGTGTAAAATTAGCCTTTAATAAACTGAATAAAATCAACCTGCTGTCATTTTTATTGACTTGTGAGTAAAAGCAAGGGTAATGGAGTATCAAGAGAAAAAGAAAAGGGGAAAACAAGGGGAACAAATGGAAAGTACTCCATGTCTTATGTATACATGAGGATTATACCTGTGCCATTGGAAGGTGTTTATCTACCCAGATTGACCAAATATTTAAAAAAATTTGGGACGTTCTCATTTGTAAAATGTAGTTCTGTATAAGAGGAGGTATTGATTAACCAGGTCAAGCTATTGGGATGGGAGTGGTAGGTTAGATTTCCACTTCATGACAATGAATCTTTATGCCTTTATAAACAGGTAAGTTAGCAAATGTTTTTCTGCTGTAGAGGGGGCAATGTCCCCAATTTGATTAAGGAGTAAGGCTAGTGGATCCATTGGTATGATAAGGGCTAGAATTTGGCTAGACCATGTTTAACAAAGACAGGGTTCTGTAGAAAGCTTGAAAAAAGCTGATTAGCAAAGGAAGCTTTGGTGATTTAACGAATGGTAAATATTGGTTACTCATTAATGTATCCCGAAGAAAAGGCAACTTCTGCCGAAATGTACCCCGTGGAGCTTGCACGCCAGGCCCTTTGCGGTAAGAAACCTGGGGGTTTGCTGCATGTGCCATAGAACAGCCAGGTGGGGATGCTGGTTTTGACAACTCCAAAGTAGCAGTCGCTCTTGAATGCAGCCTGCATAGAATAGAGGGTTCTGTACGGGCATAAAGAACCCTGAAATGTTTGGAAAATCACCCACCCAGGATTTGAGCTCAGAACTCCACGGGCAGAAAACAGGAGCTTTAGCTGCTGGGAGCAGTTCCAGATGAATGTAATAACCGATTGTTGCCTTGTGGCTCTGCATTAACTGGCAGTGCCAGAAGTCCATCTTCTGCCTGATAAAGTCAATACGAACCTGAGGTCCATTCCTAAAGGGGGCTTCCTGAATAGCCGAGTCCTTCGAGTGTGTGCCCCAGATCCAAAAGGCCATGCTTTCGATTCCCATCTCAGACCTGCCAAGGTTGTTTATAAGTCAATGGGAGAAGTCCCGAAGATATCCTGATCTGCACTGGGTTTCTTGCAATAATCCAAAGATTTTGTGGTTTTCAGGGCAAAAATCCCAAAAAATATTAGTTTTCAGGAGGAAAATCCCAAAGATTCATAAAATTCAAATTTCTCACATTTTCGAGTTTTTTCCCGCTCAGAAAATTTCCATGAAAATGTATTGATAAATAACCTGTGTGGATTTGGTCAAAGTAGATTGCAGAAAATAATGAGATATTTTTGGATTTTGATAAATAATCCCCTATGTGTATTGTGCTGGAAAATGACACTTTTCTTTCTCCAACCAAGACTTTTTTAATTTCAGACTTTTTTTTTTTTTTAGCATGCTGTACTAAAAATTGGTTTTCATTTTTTATTATTTGTGTGTTTTTTTAGTTATTTAGCTTTTTATTTAGAAGCTCTTCAAATTGTAATTTCAGCAATCTAATTGCTAGAGTTCATTTTTTCCTAGTAACCTTGCATTTATTTGAGTGGATTTAATAGTTTTGATAAAACAATCATTGTCATGACATGGCAGTTGAAGCTGGTTTGCATGCCATTGGCAGAAATAATACAATGGAGGAAGCGACATATAACATGATGACAATATTAGTGTTCCCTCTATAATTATCACAGAAAAGAAGGATATTCTGCATATTGTGCTGGAAAAGGAAACTTTTATTTCTCTAACACAGACTCTAATTAATTTCACTTTACCTTGAAATTCTCAGTCTACTAATTTTAAGTTGTTTTAAAGCCCAATCCATCAACTACATTTGGCAATGCATTTACCTGCGTGACATTTTCTATATTAACTTGTTTTCATTGAGCAGTTAAGTAGCTCTGGTTCTCTTAATAACCTTGTGGCACCCTGGGGCATTTTTTTTTTTTTTATAAAACTTTTTCATATAACGTTAGAAGAAAGACACTTGTAGCATTGTGTTTTGGCGGCTTTTCTCAGAGGGATAAATAATGATAAAAAGAAAATAGTTTATACCTTTAATTTGCCTTTTTTGAAGTTGTGCAGGAAGTATCCTGTCTAAAATTAAAAACAAATAAATATATTTAAGTCTTTAATGTCACCTCAAATGGCTTTTCCTTCCTGACATTTCTGTATTTTGTAACTGTGTTAAGAATTGAAAAAAGTTATTCAAAACTTAAAAATATGAGTAATTAGTTGATTATTTCTGTCTCACCAATGTTTTTTTAAAAGAAATAAAATAGATAAAATAAATGTTGGTCGCAAAATAATTAAATGCATTAACTCTGTAGGCAATAGTGTCAAAAGTAATGTCAGGAAAGTTTCACTTGTGAACTTTGCTTTAATTAGTAGGTTTTCTACATGTGGCACATTTCTGTGACAGGAAGAACCAATTATATCAAAAAGAAATATTTCCTGTGTGTAATTGAGGTATTAGCATAAATACATTATGCTTGATGTAAAAATGCTTTATCAAAATAGAAAGTGTACACAAATTTGGTTGCAAAGCAGGTTTAAAGGACATGTAAATGCAAAAAAATAAAATCCCATTTTTACTTTCTTTAATGAAAAAGAAACCTATCTCCAATATACTTTAATTAAAAAATATGTACCTTTTTTATAAGAAACCTGACTGTCTGCAGTGAAATTCTCCCTTCATTTACTGCTGTGGATAGGAATTGTCAGACGGTCCCTAAATGCTTTGCAGGGAAACAATCATACTTATGAACAGCAGGGGGAGCCCCCGCCTTACTTCCCAGCCATGCAGAACTCAAGCAGCTTTGTTTATGACGATCCCTAAGCAGCCCAGACCACACTGAGCATGTGCACAGTCTTAGCCTTGCAAAGATGTTTAACAAAGTTACAAAATGGTGACCCCCTGTAGCCAACTTTGAAAGCATAAATTATTTGTTTGATTAGGCTTGTGGTGCAGTAAGTTCATGTTTATATTTAGTATACAAAATACAGCATTTCTAGCCTTATTCTATTTTAGACTTTACATGCCCTTTAAAAACAAATATATTTTTTAATCAACTTTTTTACACGGGGGCTTTTAGAAACACTGGGGAAATTTGCTCATGAGCAGTAACCTGTGGCAACCAATCACATGTTTGCATTCACTGTTAAACCAGCAGCTCACTGAAAATAGCCAATAACGTTTGGTTGCTATGGGTTACTGCCCATGGACAAATTTACCCAGTGTTTATAAATGAGCCCCAGTGTGTTATGTTTGTTGTGTCTCTTCTGTATTTTTGTGTACTGGCTTATGCTTTCCCACTTAGTAGTATTTGTACCTGTTTATAAATAAAAGGGTTACATATAGGGCATGTGATTGAGAAACAAATTGTTATATGTATGTATGTATAAATTTATTTGTAAAGCACTGTTAAGGAGCCGCATCGCCGTACAGTGTATAAAAGTACAATATATATAAAAGTATATATATAAAAGTATACTCTGGGAAGACAAATCACAGAATAAATATATACAGAATCATATCAGGACAAAGAGGTTATGTGTTTTGTGGTAAGAGACATAGTGGGAAGGAGGTCCCGGCCCCATAGAGCTTACAGTGATGGGAGGTTAACTATCAGGCACAAGTGCACAAGTTAAGGCATAGTCAGTAGGTACAGGACTAAGCTAATGTTCTAGTGCTACAAAAGGTAGACTTTTGGGGGTAGAATTTCAAAGTAATAGGAGTTTTTTTGAACTCCCATAACTTCAAAATTTATAAAAAAAATCTATGTTTTTTTTTTTAGAGTGAATAGGCTGTATTTGATTGTTCGAAGTAACATCGAATAAGATTCAAAGTCCACCAATTGACTCTATATAGGTTCTAGGAGGTCCCCCATAAGCTAAAACAGTATTTCAGCAAGTTTTAGATGGCCAATGGTCGAAGTTGAAGAGACAGTACATGATAAATTTTGATTTTTCAATTTTTTTAAAATTCGAATCAAATTTGGACTATTCCTTAGTCGAAGTACACAAAAATAGCTCGAAATTAAAAAAATTTTGCTTCAAATTTTTCACTTCGACCCTTGATAAATCTGCCCCTTAATCTTTACTTGAAAAGATTGAGAGATGGTTCCTTACAGAGGAATTCAGGGATGGAATCCGAGAGGTAAGGAGCAGCAAGATAAAAGGGGTTGAGATGAGAGGTGGCAGTGGATGTGGATGGCATGAAGAGAAGGTGGCTCTGAGAGGAACAGAGAAGACAAGCAGGAACTTATAGCGAGACACAGGCACCCTAGGCACCTGCCTAGGGACCGCCTAGCTCTAGGTGCCCGGCCAGGAAAAAAATGATCAAATCTTCCAGGTTCCGGGGCCCCCTAACGCCACAGCGACGTTGTGGTATGGTGACGATGTGGCACACTGGTGTCATGGCGCGTGCGATGCCTTTGCATCACTGGGGGAGGATTGCCAAAGGCAAATAAAAGCCTGGGTGTTCACAGGGATGGCTCCAGTTTGTGCCTAAATTTTACCTTGTTAGGAGCTCCTATATAAATCTGTGTTTTGCCTTGCGGCCTATTTTGTTTTCTGTGCCTGGTCTGTGCAGCAACAGCAAGTGTGTGGCAGTGCCTGCTGTGCCTGCTGCTTCAGGCTGAATTGTTTTAGTATATTTTCGAAGAGTGGAACTGTCTGAACTGTCTTGAAAAAACTACAAAAAAAATAAAAAACTACTAAAAAAATTATTTGGGGGCAAAGTAATTTGTAAAGGGTCTCTGGAATTGGGAATGTGAGTGGCTTGTGAGGAGGATGAGGGTGCAGTAAGGCCAGGCTGACATTCTGTGCTGTAGCCATTTGAAAGTGATCTGGGGGTAAAATTAAAAAAGGGTCTTTGGAGCAGTGGGTGTGGGACTGTTGAACTTTTACAGGGAGTGAGGGAGGGGGGCAGAGAGAACTGAGAGAACTGAGAAAAAAAAACTACAAACAACCCAAAAAAACTTCAAAAAACTACAAAAATACTACAAAAAATATTATTTGTGGGCAAAGTAATTTGTAAAGGGTCTCTGGGAGTGGGACTGTGCAAAACTGTAATAACTATAAAAAAACACAGAAATATGTTCAAACTTTCATAACCTGCCAAATTTTGTAAAATGAACATGGTTGTTGGGGGGTGTGGTCAAAAAAATTTGCGGCAACTTTTTTATCCCTCTTTCTATTTCCAGAATGTTGGGAGATATGCACCAGTATAGCAGTGCTTCTTTTATAACTTTAGGTGGTTTGAGGTGGGGAGGGGCATTACCTTGCCTAGGGTCTTGTATAGTCTTAAGTCTTTAGTTTGGTGAGACAAGAGAAGAAATGTATTGAGGAGCAGAGGAGTGAAGGGCTTTGAATGTTAGTAGAAGGAGTTCATATGTTATCCTTTGCTTAAAAGGCAGCCATGCTAAGGATTTTAGCTGGGGTTGAACAGGTTCCCTTTTAGGAAAGAGCAGAAGGATCCTGGTAGCAGAGTTTAAGATTGATTGGAGGGGAGAGAGATGGGTGTCAGGAAGGCCAGTAAGTAGGAGATTTCAATAGTCTAAAGAGTCTAAACTAAAGATAAGGGCATGGATTAGTGTTTTGGCTGTTGTTGGAGACGCTGGATACTATGAAAACTAGGAAAAAGAATTGACAGGGTCTCTGCAACAAAAAGACACATGTTGGTTTCCTGGTTATCACCCATTTTGCTAAAAAAAACTTATGCTGGAATTTGGTCAGAAGAAGCACAAGAAACACATGATGCATTCTTAATTCAACACAAAGGAGAAAAAGAACAACATTATCAACTGCGCACCATTCTGTAATGATGTGGGAGCTTTCCAGATTACTTCTCTTCCGACATATGTCTATTGCTAACACTTTCAGCACACAGGCAGCAGTATAGACCAAGTGGCAGATCATTTCACCAATGTGCCTTAATATTACTGCTATGGGATTCCTGATCGCTCTGTGCTAGGGGCCTCATTATTATTAATTTCATGATGGAGGCTGAGAGCCAGTGAAATTTGAAAAAGGGCCGCAATTGGCCCCTGGGCCGCACTTTGGGCATGCCTGCTGTACATCATACTAAAAGTTAACTTAAAGGTGAACAACCACCTTAAAAGAAACCCAGAAAATGTGATGTTTGGCAAAAACAGTCACAGAGACAAGATCTCTTAGTACCCTGGGATGAATAACAACTGGACCTGGAACTTTGTTTACTTTCACAAAAAAGAAAACATTTATTTAAAGGGGTCGTTAGGGTTGAAATTACCATAGCAACCATGCATGTATTTGAATAAGAGACAGGGATATGAATAGGAGAGGACCTGGATAAAAAGATGAGTAATAAAAAGTAGAAATAACTATACATTTGTAGCCTAACAGAGCATTTGAAAGCTGGGAAGATTCAGAAGAAGAAGGCAAATTATTCAAAAAATACAAAAATTAATGATGAAGGCCAATTGAAAAGTTGCTTAGAATTGCCCTTTCTATAACATACCAAAAGTTAACTTAATGGTGAACCTCCCCTTTAAGTAAACAGATGAAAAATAACAGTTATTCTACACTGATCTATGCAGTCACATCTAATACAGAGAAATACTGACAATACAGAGAAATGAACAACTGCAGTAGCCTTGCTAGTCCCAATGAGCTTTACTCTTCCCCTGAAATTCAGTGGTCAAGCTTTTTCCTTACCAAACAGTATGATGGACTTCCAAATCAATCCCTGCAACCTTCCTCAGTGCCATCAGTTATACCAATGGCTCATTTCACACAATGCATCTGACTGTGCGTTGCTTTTATAAACAAGTATGTAAAATTCATTTGTCTGTGTGTATGGGTGGTGGTCTTTGTAGGTAATAGCTAATAACAAATAACAGCAGTTCTGTAATCCATAAAAACTAATGAGCAATCAGATTGTGAACAAAATAGAGAATAAGGGTATTTTGTATTTATAGAATCACTTTCAATCAAAGAGAAATCCCCAGTTATTCATGTTTAATATTTTATTCATGAGAGCAAAAATAAGTAAAACAAATGTTCACTCTGTTCCCCTGGAACGAAGGAAAAGGGGATTTTTATCTATTTCTGCTGGAAATGTTATAACCATTCATTAAAATGTTCTGCTGTCTTTTTAATATCATCAGCTAAATCATTACAAATTTGCATTAATTAGACTGTAGTATGGTACAGTAAACAGTTTGAGACTGGAGAATATTACAACAAATATGTACAATTAAATACGATCGGACTCGTAAATCATTTTCTTCTGCCCTGAAAGACAGAGGATTAGTCAATCTTAATTATTGATCAACACATTTATTTGAAGACATTGTTTAAACAGACTAATGTGATCGAACTATAAAGGGAGCCTGACAGATACACAGTCATTTCTCCTGGGTGAACGTATGGTATTAACAACGAAAGAGAGTTTAACTTTTTAAAATATATAGATTTTTTGTTTGGGTTCTTCCTTTCTCCACATTACAGTAGAATCTAAGATTTATTATACCCTGATCTAAAACCTGTCAAGGTCATGTAGGAGTCAACGGCAGAGGTCCCTTGAACCATTTGAAGATTTTAATAGCCTTCATGATGTTCGAGTTTTTTTTTGGAGAGTTTTGCCTGAAAGCTCAAAAGAGGGTTTTTTTTGTTTTTATGAAAACTCGATTAATTTGAGTTTTTGGGTTGTTAACCCTAAACTTGCTGATTTGAGTTTTTTCTATTCCATTTTTTTCCATTCAAGTTTTCTCTTAAATTCGAAACAATTTGAGTTGTGAGTTCATTCGAGTTCATTTGAGTTATAAACAATAGTAAAAGTCAAAGAAATTTGGCAGGCATGGATTCACGGGGAATTTCCGTGTTTTGCCGCCAGCAGATACATTTGCGAAAAAAATCTGCAGAGACAAAAAAAATTGTCGCACTTCAAAATAATTCAGACGCCCATTGACTTTGATGCATTTGGAAAGAAATAGTCACGCGTATGAAAATTGTCGTTCTTCAATTTTATTTTGAAGCCCATTGACTTCAATGCGTTTCGCAAACTTTTTTAGTAAGTATAATGCTTGCTCCAGGACTAGTAATGTACAGCAGCCAATTAGATGTTTACTTTCAAACAACAGACCTTTATATGCCACTTTCCTATTGGTTGTTATGTGTTACTAGAATTACACTTATTTATATTATACCATCCCAGATATTGTTTGCTTCTTCAGCATCAACCAGGGCTGGAACTAAGGGTAGGCAAGAGACAAATGTCTAGGGCACAATGGTGTGAGGGCGCTGGGCACGTACTTCTTCTGCCTGTCTTTCCCTAATGGCCTGTCTGTAAGTCTGCTGGATTTCTGTGAACAAGTTGTGTGTGTGCACCGACAGAGGGGATGTCTTCAGTCAAGGAGATGAACTGGTGGGCCTTGGGGTGTGGTTTTGCAGGGCTTACCTTGAGTGCTTGTAAATGAGGAGGACTATTAATCAACATTCTCATTTTAATGATTTTAGAAGTTTTTGAAACCACAACTAAACTCACTTTTCTCTAGGGCACTAAGCCTGAGTAGCTGAGGGCCAAAAGTGGCTGTTATAGGCAGAAGAGCACAGCTAGACTGGAATCAAATCACTCCACTAGGGTTTGGGTGACTGCAACCCTCTGTGTGAACCCCTGGAGCTACTTCCAGTTCCAGGGTGGCAGTAGGTACAGGGTTTGCTGGTGTCAATAGGTGCAGGAGCGTGATGCAAGTACAGTATCTTAATGAATTGCATCAAAAAGGGCTATCTGTTGCACTCATTTTAGAGCACTTACCTTTACCTGAGTTAGAGGATGTATAGCTAATTTTAAGTGATGAATAGTACCCTGGAAATCTGTTTAGTAAGTGCCCTTCATGTATAGAAAGGGAATTTAGTTTTCAGAAAACAAGAACTTGTGCAAGTATGTGTTCCACATTGCATATTCATGAGACAATGAATAGGAAACTTGTAACAGGCTGCAACAGTAGCTTTTGTTTGACCACCATGACATTGAAAGTGCAAACTTAATCAGCTAATCACTATGTAGAGATGTTTCAAGTGCAAAATCATGTTAGCTTTGAATAGTGTAAGCATCTTCCACAAAAGTGCTTGTAGATAAATATTTATTATACTGTAGGTATAAGGGAGGTGGATGAAGATATAATAAAAGTCAGATTCTTGCAAAACAAACCTGCCAATGACAAACACTATACAAATGACATGGAAGAAAGTGTGAGAAGATAAAACCATGTGCTTATACAATGATAAGCAGAGGAATGCATTCCTAACACTTCTCATCTGGTTTGTTTTATGTATGAAATTCTATTTGGAGTCATTTCATTTAGAGAGAAATGGAAGCCAACAAATAAAAATTCATTAACATGATTAGACACAAAACACATAGAAGGATAAAATGTACCATGCCTTATAGAAATATCTTTAATTCTCCTGATGACAAAGGAGACAATGAAAGGATAAAGAAATGTCTTTAGCATTATATGGCAAATATTCATAACAAAGTGAAGGTTTCATTTTTATATTTTGGATCATTAACTAAACTATTTCAATTGAATCTGATGTGAAGCCATTATATTCATTTATATTTATTAAATGAGATTTAGTTGTCCATGTCAGATTATTATATATTAAAACTGCCATCTCTAGATAATTAGAGCACAATAGAAGCTGGTACATGTAAATTGCCATCTTTTTCAATTACTACATCTGCAAATGTAAAATAGATGATAAGTGTAACAGACCTCATTAAATCTGTTGTACAGGAACACTGGCTCCGATAGAGGCATAGGAAAAAAAGAGTAGGAGAGAGAAAAAGAATTTGTAGCTGTCCTGGAAACGGGAAGCTTACGACTGAAATATTCACACATGGCACACTGACAAAACTAGAAATAACAGTATTAAGTGGTAGATTTATTGTTATTTGGAAAGATCCTCATTGCACAGATGTTGCTATCAAGGCACATGACAAAGGCTATAAAAATATGCAGATGCTCTGAAGATGTTCAGGCACATGGACCTATAAATGAAATTGCTGGGAACAAATCTAAGTGACTGACAGGTAATCTGTGAGTTTAAAGGAGAAGTAAAGCTTAACTAAAGAAGTTGGCTAGAAATGTTGTACATTATGTTGTGTGGTTCTATACCAGGCCAAGGCAACCACAGCCCTTTAGCAGTAAAGATCTGTGTCTCCAAAGATGCCCCAGTAGCTCCCCATCTTCTTTTCTGCTGATTAAATGCACATGCTCTGTGCTGCTGTCACTTACTGAGCTTAGGGACCCACTCATAATATACAGTACACATAGAATAGAAATGTCACAATATAAGGCTTATTATGATATACTATAATGCGGACAATTACTACATGGCAGCACAGAAACCAGTGCAATTAGCATCAGAATTTAATAATCAGCCCTGTAGCATCAGCTTATATCACAGGACACCTCCCCATTGATGTGGACATGAAATGATCCCTAGAGCCAACTGTATCTTTAAAAGCGTGGGCTCTACTAAGGAGCAGATTTATTCAATACAGAACTGTGACATTCCTTCCAGCAGTCTGATATTTGTTCCTGAGCTGTTAAAGCTTTTCCAGATCGTTGAACATCATTGTGTTCTATGAAACATAGAACAGCTCCAAATGGTTTATCTCAAATGCTAACTGCAAGAGGGATTGCCTATTCCCACTCTTTTCCATGTTGGGACAGATAATTTTAGTGCAGGAAAGACATAGTTGTATCTAAAATGCTGAATATTTCTTAATGTATTAATTAATACATTTTATTTCTTTAAGGGTACCCGTCACCCAAAAAAATTATTCAGAATCCTATTTTATCACATTAGTCAAGCAAAATGAACTTTAATTACACTATAAAATTATTTGGAAACTTGTTTCCTTCGATCTGGGAATTCATAATTAAAACAAGCAGGCAGGAGCCATTTTGTGGACACTGTTATTTAGACAAGCCTTGCATCATCTCAGAATCTTGTTTGTGCACCAGAATGGGGGACCTGATGTCCATCCCCATGCCCTGGTTACACAATTAAACCATGAAGAGAATGGAAGAATGTGTGGAGAGCAGTGACATCTAAGAAGTGCTGAATGGAAAGTGAAAGTAATTGTCTGCCCGCTCATTTAGATATTTTTGGGGGGCTCATTTAATCTGTTTTTGCATTTTGCACTTTCCCCTCTGCAAAGATAAGAGTGAGAGTTGATAGAAAGGTAGCCTTCTCCTGGCTTGCCTTTATCATTTACATCATTTAGGACACGCAAAGCAGGGGCACCAAAGGA
The DNA here is from genome assembly GCF_017654675.1 of Xenopus laevis. NCBI lineage: Eukaryota > Metazoa > Chordata > Amphibia > Anura > Pipidae > Xenopus > Xenopus laevis. The sequence goes on from NC_054373.1 coordinate 19,254,344, forward strand.
TGTTAGGAGCAATGGAGTCCTGTATTTAGGTCTGGCCTTTCCAATGAAATCTGAGTTCCTTGCACTAGATTCCGGGTCAGAGTGGGTTATCCTGGGCCCACCAGGACTGAGATTGAATAGCCCTCATCTCAGCACCAGCATCCAACCTACCCCCACTCCAAATACCCAGGGTCGGACTGGGGGGCCCGGGGCCCACCGGGACTCCAGTCCGGGGCCCCCCTACAAGCCCCCGTCCCCCTGCTGCAACGCGCCGTGCGGCGCCCTTCAGTGTGCATGCGCACACGATGGCCCCCTCTGTGTGCGCACCGCGCTCCGTCTGCACGGCGCTGCGTCTGCACGCATGCGCGCACGGCGCTGCGTCTGCACGCATGCGCACACTGCGCATCCACGAAGATCCTTTTTTTTTTCAAAAAACAAGCATCGGGGGAGGGGGCCTGGCCCGGCGGGGGCCCACGAGGGTCGGGGCCCACCGTGTTTTTTCCCGGTGTCCCGCCGGGCCAGTCCGACACTGCAAATACCTCCTCCTTAACTTGCACAATTGGCTCCAGGTGGGAGAAGGCTACGTTCCTGGTGGGGGAGTGGGCTGGGTCGCCAGGGCCCACCGGGTTTTTTCCCTATATCAAGGTGGCCTAATCCAACACTGACTAGGTTTAATGTAGCAGCCCATACCTACCAGTACAAGTTGTTCATATATAGGGGCATATATAGTTGCATTGTTCATATATAGGTGCATTTTCCCAATTGAAAGCCGCCTTAAACACACAGCCTGGTTTGACCCCGCTTCTAAATATAAAGCTGAATTTATTTTTCTATCCATGTCAGGGTTATCATTTGCAAGATGAAAATGCCCCCAACTCTGCAGATTCTAAATGTATTGAATTGTTTTTCTCAACTCTTATTACAGTAGCCCTTAGAGCACACATTTGGGAAAACGTATTCACCTAAGGTTGATGAAGTAAGAGATTAATTAACAGACATGCTTCACTTTTTATTTTGCGCAGATATTGTTCTGCTCTAGTGCCTCTCAAATGAGAAATCATAAAATGTAATAAGAAGTGCTAAAAACACTTGATATTCTGTCAAATTTTAACTCAGATGTGAACTAATATGTAAAATAAAATACCTCCAAAACAAGAGAATCATGAGTCCCCTTTATTGTCCAATTAGTTTGCATTTAACACCTCTTACAGGCCCAATTAATTAACCATTATTATTTATTTATATAGCAGCAGCAACTTATGCATGCATGTGCTCTGTCTTTGCGATCTTACTGATAAATAAGCTTCAGTTTACCTAAACATAGGGTTTTCCAAATTATGGATCTTTCTGTACTTTGGATTTTCATACCTTAAGTCTACTAGAAAATCATGTAAACAGTAAATGAACCCAACAGACTGGTTTTGCTTCCAATAAGGATTAGTTATAATTAGTTGGGATCAAGTACAAGTTACTGTTTTATTATTACATAGAAAAAGGACATCTTTTGCAAACATTTGGATTATTTGAATAAAATGGATTCTGTAATTCGGAGCTTTCAGGATAACGGGTTTTTGGATAGCGAATTGCATACCTGTATTTGCTATTGCCTAGGTAACTTTTTGGGAAGTTTGTTCAATCAAGCCAATTCAAAATCTGAAATGTTTCCAATTTTGAGTTTTCAAAACTCAAATATTCAGATTTATTACAAGAATCTTGATATTCAAATAAAAATGTTGTCAAATAAAACTTAGCAAGCTTCTAGAGTAGTCAAGGGGAGGTGTAATTTCAATCTTTATTTTTTGGTTACATTTTAAAAATGAATGGTACAATATGATTTTCATAAATTCATGTGCAATCAAGTTTCTTTTTCAGCAAGAGTACGATCATGCTTTCATAAAATATGCTTTGTATCAAAAACTATTTCAAAAGTGAAAAATGTGATTGTGTCAATTTTGACACCCGCAAAGAGACGCCAGCGTCAAAACTCATGTTTTGTGAATTTTTCGATGTTTCCCAAATTTCGGTGGAAATTCGTAAATTTTTTGGCAAATCGTAATGGGACAAATTCGCCCATCAATCCTTATATCTCAATGCAATAGCTAGCAAACTCAGGGTCTAATTATTATTACTTGAGTGTAAGGGTATTTGAATAAACTTTGCCACGTGCTTTATCATCATTCAGTTTTATTTTGTTTGCATCGATTGCATTTTTTTCCATTCCTGTTTTGTACTGTAATAATGGCATCGGATGGGGGTGTTTTTTTTAAATAAATTATCAATCATGCTATATGTCATGTGACATTGTAAATAATACTATCAAACTCCTTTGGGATGGGGATAATTAAAAAGTTAAGTGCAACCTGAACTGCAAGAGTTCTCATGCTTTGTAGCTTTATTGAGTAACTAAATTGTCCTTTAACACAGGTTTTATCAATAATATATAGGGGGACTTCCGGGTATGGCGCCTGAGTGTTGCGCAGCGCTATAGAGCCGCTCCGCTGCCTATCCTCTTAGCAACTGACTGTAAGAAAAGATTTACCAGTGGCGACGGCTTTGCAGTATGGCCGGAGATTCGTTGAGACACAAGAAGAAGGGGGAGAACGCAGCTCCGTCGTCCGCCACTTCTAGCCCTGATAACAAGAGGAAGAAGGATGGCCCCTCAGCTAGTAGGGCAATGGCGGACGTCAGCAGGGTTTGTCACACACAAGTAACACCCTCCCCTCCTCAAAGCACACCCACTGATTTGAATATTAAACAAATAGCTACAGAAGTAGCTAATCTCATTAACCCCACTATTGAAGCAGCTTTAGACAAGGCTATAAACAGAATACAAACAGACATACAGGGTCTAGCTGCTAAACTTACCTCACAGAGTGACAATATAGCAGAAATGGAGGAAAGAGTTTCTTCATTGGAAGACAATGCCTCCTCATCAAATAATAAATTGTTTTACCTGGAAAAAAAAATAAAAGAACTAGAAAATAAAAATGAGGATTTGGAAAATAGATCCAGACGTAACAATTTACGCTTTATTGGTGTCCCTGAAAGCTATAAACAAGAGACTTTAATACCACTTCTCTCTCAATGTATACCCAAGGCTTTAGGGTTACAGAAGGAGATTCCATTACTGAAAATAGAAAGAGCTCACAGAGTTGGCTCAACTTCAGAATTAAACAGACATAAACCAAGGACAGTATTGGCAAGATTTTTGGATTACAATGACAAAGACAAAATCCTGCATGCCTTCAAAAAATCTAGAAATTTGTTTATAGAAAAACATAAATACTGGTTTTTCAAGACTTTTCTCCTGCACTATCAAAAAAAAGGCAAAACTTCAATAAGGCTTGCCAAATGCTGTTTCAACTTAAAATTAAATTTGCCATGCTTTACCCAGCAATCCTAAAAGTGTTTTTACCCACAGAGACACATTCTTTTGAGGATTACAGAGATGCAGAAAGATTTATTTCTGGTCTGGAACCCCAATCCCAATCTGTGAAACAGGTTCACCATGATATTTCTTCAATATCACAAAAAAATGAAGGAAACTCTAGCCAACATATAAGAGCATCTAATTCAGATATGGCTACTGAATCTCATATCTCCAGAAAAGTAACCCAATTCAATAAAAGGGATACAAGATACTCTTCCAACCAGCGTTCTAGATCTCCTCATACTCCGAGGACCTCCCCGTCACAAACATTTGAGTTGGACACTTAAGGGGTTTACTAAAAAAAGCTATTTGTATTTACTAAATATACCTTCACCATTATTTGATTCTTTTTTTAAAGAGGAGGCGGCCTAAGCCTCTATAGGTTAGATTCGATACAAGAGTCTATTTAGCTGTTTTCCAAACTCTCTAGGAAAAAAGAGAAGTCAGTGACTTTATTTACTAAATAAGTAACTGTCACACAGAGTTTGTGAAATATGTTCACTATGTTATGTTTACTTTGTATTACTTCATTTGTTTATGTTTTACTCATTTCTTATATGTATTATTGTTTTTCATTTGTATTGCTCTGTACCACCATTGAGAAATTTATATGTAAGGCTAGTTTATGCATTCATGATCCTGTTCACTTCTTGATACTTTTTACTAAGAGCTATGGATAAGTTAAAAATTGTATCCTGGAATGTTAATGGAATTAATTCTCCTATAAAACGAAAAAGAATTTTACAAGAATTAAAAAAACTGAAAGCAGATATCGCTTTATTACAAGAAACCCACTTAAATATTGATCAAAGCCAGAAGTTATGTTCCTCATGGGTAGGAGAGTCTATTCATTCACCAGCAATCAAAAAAAGGGAGGAGTCTCAATTTTATTACATAAAAACTTGAATTACCACATGTTAAAGAAGAAAACAGACAACAAGGGTAGATATGCCCATATAGAGATTCTTATTGATAATCTTCCTTGGAATATTTGTTCTTTATACGTTCCTAATGATGATAAAATTTAATTTTATTCGGAAATCACCCAAAATATTTGCTCCCTTAACTCTCACAATTTAGTGGTGGGAGGAGATTTCAACGAATCCCATAGTTGGATATTGGATAAATGTAATATGAATCTAAAGTCAACTCAAAAAAAATCTAAACTTCTATCGGATTTTCTTGATATAACCAACTTAAATGACACCTGGAGAATCTTCAATCCTTCTGAAAGAGACTTTACCTTTTACTCACATTCGCATGGTTCAGCCACAAGGATAGATTATATTCTAACTTCCACGAACCTCTTAAAACATATTCAAGAGGCTAATATAGGAAATTTTTCATATTCAGACCATACTCCAATTAACATTATCCTGACAACTCATTTAGTTCCTAGGTCTTTTATTCCCTGGAATTTTCCTGTTTTTCTAGCTTCAAAACCTGAGTTCCAAAAAATGTTAAAAGATAAATGGAATATCTTCATACAAGACAATATTATCCACAAAGACAATCCAAATCTTCTTTGGGATACTTGGAAAGCCTTTATAAGAGGTGAAATAACTTCTTTTAAATCAGCTTTTATGAAAAACCTCAATTCTAAATTTCTACAACTAAGTAAAAAACAAAAGGATACGTATATATTATTTAAAACAAATCCTACCCTTAAAACCCGCTTTGCTTTTGAAGAAGCTTTAAAAGAGATGAAAGCCTGGCTTAAGATTAGAGATTCTTTACATCAATTTTATTTCAAATCCAAATACTTTAACATGGGAAATAAATCGAACAAATTATTATCAAATCTCACAAAAAATTGTTCCAAATTTCAGAAGATTTCAAGGATTGAAAGAGATTTAGGCAAATTTACTTATAATCCTTCAGAGATAGTAGATTCTTTCAAAAATTCTATGAACAACTTTATTCTCCATCAACCACAAACAATGACAAGAGAAAGATCTTATTTAGCAAAATTAATCTCCCCCTATTATCTCAACAGGATCTGGAAGAACTCAATGCTCCAATCACTGAAAGAGAAGTAAGAGATATAATCTCATCATTAAAAATGTATAAGGCAGGGGGTCCAGATGGTCTCACAGGCCCATTCTACAAATGTCTAATAGATGAAATCTCTCCATTTCTTACACAACTTTTTAACAACATTATCACCCAGAAACAACCACTACCGTCCAGTCTAACCTCCTATACAAAGGTTATTCTCAAACAAGGTAAAGACCCTACCCAAATTAATTCATACAGACCTATTGCCCTACTCAATCAGGACCTAAAAATGTTAACTAAAATTTTTGCCAATCGTCTCTCAAGGGTTCTCCCAAATCTTATCTCTTCAGAACAGGGGGGTTTTGTCAAAGGAAGATCTGGAACTAAAAATATTAGAACAATTATTAATGCCATATATACTGCTAAATCAAAAAAGATACCAACTACATTAGTAGGTATCGACGCTGAAAAAGCTTTCGATAACATCTGCTGGAATCACTTGAATGACTCTCTTTCTGCATTTGGATTTCAAGGAGCCTTTATGGACCTTATTACAATACTATACACTTCCCCGACTACAAGGATTATTGCAGCAGGTGAAATGTCTGGAACCATCAACTTGAAGAGAGGAACCAGACAAGGATGTCCTCTTTCTCCACTCCTTTTTAATCTCTCCTTGGAAACTCTTATCAGATGTCTGCATAAATCTATTCACTTACCTGGTATAGAAATTAATGGTGTTTCAGTTAAATTAACTGCCTTTGCAGATGATATTTTACTAATTATTAAGGATCCCAATATTAATTTGGAAGAGATTTTTTCCATATTTCATGATTTTACCTCAATATCGGGTTTCAAAATAAATATTAAGAAAACCGAGTTAATGGATATTTATGGTCAAACTTCCTCTACAATCCTGAATAATTTAGGAATAGAGAAAAGACACACTACTATAAAATACTTGGGTCTCTTGTTACCTGTAGACTTACATAGATTATATGCATTAAATATCTCACCAATAATAAAAAAGATCATCCAATTCTGTGACAAATGGATAAATGCCGCTTTAAATCTAAAGGGAAGAATTGCACTTTATAAAATGATAGCATTTCCCAAATGCATATATCCTCTTATTAACCTTCCTCTAATGCTAAAACACAGAGATATTAAGACCTTAGAATCTTCACTCTCAAAGTTCCTATGGAAAAAAAAACCTCCAAAAATAGCCCTCCAGAAACTAAAGAGTTCAAAACAATATGGAGGACTGGGAGTACCGGATTATAGGTCGTTTAATTTATCAGCCATTACTCGATATATTTTAGAATGGATGGGTAATGATGGAAAATACACCAACTTGTCAATAGAACTTTCTACAGATTCTAATGAAGATATCTTAACAACAATGCATAAACCATTTAAGAACCACTCACGAGAATTTAAAGAAAACCCGTTATACAGAGACACTTTTGCCGTTTGGAGAATTATACACAAACTATATAAGTCCAACTATCAACTCACCCCATACTTACCAGTAATAAAAAATCCCAGTTTGCCGAGCTCAGCTTTTCCACCTTTCTCAACTTCCTGGAAAACTAAAGGAATACGTTTTCTACGTGATATTATATCTCCAATTTCAAAGAAATTATTATCTTGGGAAGATATTAAATCCAAATTTCTGATTCCGGATAAGGATAAATTCTACTACATCCAATTGGTTCATTGGTTTAATGATTTGAGACCAAAAGACTCTCTCCATTCTTATAACTCCACCTTATTATCATTTTTCAATAAGTTCTCTTCTTCACCACCAGACAAAAGAGTCAGATCCATTCAGACAAACATATGGAATAATAATACCCTGGGTTCTCACCCTATGGAATCTACAGCTAAAAAATGGTCTAACTTTATGCTTATGGACATCTCTACAGACTCTTTGGTAGATTCTATTAATCATTTTGACAAATTAATTTCCTCGGAAATATGGAGGGAACAAAATTATAAATTAATTCATTTGGCATATAAAGGATTCCATTTCTCCTCAAAAAATTCCAATTATCTCAACTCATGTCCAAAATGCGACTCTCCCTCTCCAAGCACATTTCATTTAATTTGGAATTGCCCATTAATAGAAAGTTATTGGAAGGAGATAAAGGAATTTTTAAGCAATAAATTAAATTCTCAGATACTACTTTCCTCAAAAAACGCTCTACTAGGCGATGTCAATGACATGGATTATAACACTTTAAAAAAGAATACTAAAGATTGGAGCATCTCAAATATATCTTCATTTATCAAACTAACTTTGGCTGCAGCTCGTAGAATTATCTTCAAATATTGGATTAAGTCTACTTCTCCTTCTGTAAAGGAGGTCTTATCAGAACTACGAAGTCTGTACATTAATGAAGCTATAAACCTCAGTTTAGATAACAAGAAGACTCAACAAACAATAACCTCCAAATGGAAAATTTATTTACATGGCTTAGACAAGGAAGAAAGAGAGAAAATTAATAAATTCATTTATGGTTCCATGGATGAATAAATAAATTCTTTACTACATAGCCTTAATAACTTGACTTTATACTGGAAAAATTTACTTTTATTTTCTATAGAACTATGAAATTACATTTTAAAGTCAATCCTTATATTCTAGATACAATTTCATGAAGACAATATTTCATTAGTTTTTTGTATTTTTTTATTTATATTTTGAATACTTAACTCTGGACGTACAGAAAATCTATACTTTATACTTTATACTATATTGTTTTATTTTACTCTGGCAGGTTTGCTACCTTTAATGTAATTATTGTTAATGTTATTGTGGTTATCCATATTATTACATTTATCAATTGTACTTATTTCATTATCTATGAATAAAAAGAATTTAAAAAAAAAAAAAAAAAAAAAAAATAATAATAATATATAGGTATATTTAACCATTTATTGTCGCACCCATTAAAATAGGACCCCACTCCAATTCATAGCTGGTGCATACCAGTGGCTGATGGGCAGACCTGGGAACCCTCATTATTAGCCCTCCTGTATTAACATTCTTTGCAGTTAAGAGCTCACAGAAATACTGTAACTCTTGCATTATTATCTTCATGAATTCAGCAATGATGTCAAAGATCTGACAATTAGTGATGGGCGAATTTGCGCCGTTTTGCTTCGCCAAAAAATTAGCGAATTTCGAGCGAAATTCGCGAAACGGCGAAAAATTTGCGAAACGGCGCTGGCGTCTCGTTTTTGATGCCGGCGCCCGTTTTTGATGCCGGCGCCCATTTTTTTGACACCGGTGCCCGTTTTTTACGCCAGCGCCCGGTTTTTGCGCCGGCGTCCGTTTTTTCGGAGAAAAAATTTGACGCCGGCGAATTTTTGCCGTGAATTTTCGCGGGCGTTTCGTGAATTTAATCGCTGATGGTGAAATGCGCAAATTCGCCGCAAATTCGTGCCTGGCGAATAAATTCGCCCATCACTACTGACAATGTCTTGTTAATTTTTTAACCAACATTTCTACAATACAACCCCATCTTTTAACATTTGTTCCACCAATACAAAACCAACCAGGGATCCACAGTACTACATAGAATAACCCTTGAGGTTTGACTGGATTGTTTGGATGTTCGATTTGTGTTGAAAGTAAATTAAGGGAAAGGTTTCAATTAAAACAAAATCTTTCAGTTTGTCATGTTCACAAATGCAAGCTTCAGATCTTTTTTTCAAGCAAACAATTTATATCTGATCCTTCTTTCATTCAAGCAATGAGTCAACACAGCAAACAATCCAATGTATACAGTATGGCATGCAGATTGATTTTAAATTACAGAAGCCGATCTGTGTATCTAAAATAACAATGCAGAGGTGCACATCATTGCTTCATTTACATCAAATGAATAGCCGTCTCTGCTTCTTGCTTGTGGAATGAATTCTGTCTAAAATATTCATTGGATTCATAAAGGTAGTAAAAAACTATATATATATATATATATATATATATATATATATATATATATATATATATATATATATATATATATATATATATATATATATATATATATTTGTATCCTCGTTGCACATCTTTTCTTAGCTATCATCATGTCTAATGAATCCTGACACAAAAATGCACTTTTCTGGATGAAATGCTGCCATTGCTGATGTCAGCACATGTCGTGTAGAGTACACCTGTACAAAAGCATTGCCATAGAGTGACCTTAAAAGAATCAGAAGGAAGGGGATGATAAGACAGAATGGAGTATAATGGTAAAAAATAATAACAATAAACTGTTGAAATATAAGGGTATAACTCTGTTGGTAAGACCTAATGCCCAAATGCCACTGGACTCCTTACATCCGGACAAGGAATTTAATTTACTGCAGAGATCCATACTGGCTCATTTAATACTTTAAACACAGAGGTATTGGGTGTCAGGATTTTTTACACAAATAGTGTCTTTTTATTGAACAGTCAGGTGGAATTATACTTCAATAAAATTCAGTGTCAGAAATCAATATCACAATATCATAGTACTTAAGTCTGGCTATGAAGTTTGCTGACTTTTGGAACTCTTCAAGAACAATAAATGCTGATCCAAGAACTTAAAGGAATTCTGCCATTATATTTATGGTGTAGTTTTTATTTCTAAATTACACTGTTTACACTGCAAAGAATAAATTTCTGCTGGAGCAGCACTATTAACTGATGCATTTTGAAAAAAACATGTTTTTCCATGACAATATCCATTTAATAAATGGGAACCCACTCTGGTGACACCCATCTGTTGGCTGTTTGTTAAGTAGCCCTCACTCCTGTAGCAACTCCACTGTTGTTTCCGGCCTAACTCTGGCTTATCCATACTCACCCTTCCATAACTTAAAATCCAATAAGTGTCTACAGATGTGAGAATCAGTATACACATGTCACGTTCGGTATCCCAAAACCAAGAACATGCACCAAGGTTCCAGTCACAGCTCATGCTTCTTCCTATAACAGCTGCCTTTCATGTTGGGATGAGCCCATTGCTACTCAGATACTGCCAAGACTTAAAGTGAGAGTTGTGGGCAGTCAAGGGAATGGAATGTGTGACAGAAATAAATAGGGTAGAGCCAACTGTAGTTGAGGAACGGGCTGGGGTCAATAACCAGTCAGACGGTGCCGTACAGAATCCGGAAGAATAGTCAGTAAACAGGCAATGGTCAGTTCAGACAGCAGACAGGTATGGTCAAGGACAGGCTAGGGTCTAGGAACAGTAAATCAAAAAGAGGCCAACGTTGGGCAATGAAAAAACAGACAAGACGTCCTTAACATTTTCGTTACTTTGCAAATTCACTGACGAACGCTGGCGTAAATTCGCTAGTGTTACTTTGCACCCTTACGCCTGGCGAATTTTCGCTACGGACGTAACTACGTAAATTCACTAACGCGCCCAGTGTACTGAACGCTACCTTTTACGCTAGACTTCCTTTGCCACCTCAGACCAGGCGAAGCGCAATAGAGTAGATAGGGATTGCTTCAAAAAAAGTTCACATTTTTTCTAAGTCTATATTATATTTTATATATATTTCTATATTATGGGTGATAGGCTGAAAAAGATCGAAACATTTTTTGGGGCTCCCCTCCTTCCCCCCTACATTTCCTAACTCATGGCAACTTAATTATACAGTGGGCACATGTGTAGGGCAAAAAAAAAAATTTATTTGATGTTTTGAAGGTTTCCCAGGCATTTGTAGTGATTCTACGTATTCCTCCATTGAAATTTGAATTTGGCGCCGTATGCAAATTAACCATCGCTAGCGTAACTTCGCTTTGCTTAGCGAATCAACGCTAGTGCAACTTCGCAACCGTACGCTACCCCTGTGCGCAACTTCGGATTTTAGTGAATTTGCGGAGCGCTGCCGAAGCTACGCCTGGTGAAGTGTGGCGAAGTCCGGCGAAGTTACGCCTGGCGCAACTACGAATCTTAGTAAATTTGCCCCATTGTATTATAACTCACATTGATATTTCACATTGATATTTCACTTCAATGCAAACTAGATGATCCATAAATGCCAGAAAATACAGTGCCCCCCCCAGATATTAGGGGGGTTATTTACTAAACTCCGAATACCCAAAAATCCCCGAAATCCAAAAAATTTGTGATTTTTTTTGTGTTATAATAGGCTTTTAAAAAAATCATGAATTTTTTGGAATTTATTAAACCCTGAGGGCTAAAAAGCCCGAATATAAAAACACAGCTTCTCAAACCTGTCGAGGTTGCATAAAAGTCAATTGGAATAGTCCCATTGAATTTTGGTTGTGTCGGGAGTTTTCGGGGGAAAATTCACGAAAAAATCACGAAAATCTGAGCTTTTCCCGCAAAGGTAATTTTCAGGAAAATGTAATAATAAGTCAGCATTAAAAACCCGAGCGGCTTAGATCAGAGTTTGTAGCTGTTTGTAGCTATTGTTGTCTGTCCAGTCTACATCCCCATTGGAACCTTGAAATTGTGGTATAATGTTAAAAGTAGTTGCCTTTACATAAAGTCATTGTATTGTGCTGTTATGCGATGTATGAGATTAGAAACCCACTGTACTGAGCATCTTCAGAAACTGCTTTATCACCTTTAACATTCTGTTTCTGCTTTTAAGATTTTTTCTTGGAAATCGGTCCAACATATCAAACATTTGTTTTGTCAGTTTTCCCTCCTGCTTTTCTTGTTTGATAGCATCGTTCCTTCACGTATCTTTGTTGCTTGCTACTGCCAGGATGATGCTTCATATTCCAACATGTGTCTTTATTTACATAAAGAAACATCAGGATAAAATTGAAAAGAATAATGACTTACTATGAACTGTATTATAAAAACAAAAACACTGACTATTGATGGAAAAGAAACTTCAGATCTCACAAATACAAGAGCTGTACCACAGCAAAATGCCTACAGATTCATAACATATAAAATATTGTATCCATCCAAATCTATTGTATCTATAACATAAAGATGCAGTTATTGTTCCTGGGCTGCTTTAATTAGTAATTAAGAACATATAATACATTTCATGGGGAGCAAAACACCATTTTACCTACATTTTTCTTTACATTCTGATAGGCTGCAGTGTGTTTTATATAAGACTTAACTAAACTGCAATTCTGTTTCTATTTGTGACAACATATAAGTACTGCTTACTCTTTCTAAAACCTTTTTGTGACTTTGGAAGCAGCTGGAGTTGTTGTATTGTCATGAGAATAACCCAGCACGCCTTCTCCAGTGTCAGCAAATGCAACGTGACTGATATTCATATACTTAATAAACATCTTGGATTTAATGGAGTACAAAGGGAAACTGCCTGAACCTGGGAGAGCAAATAACTCTATTGAAATGATTTACTCTTAATTAATAATGTTAATGTGATTTATTCTCTAGCGTAATTAAAATGAGACTATTCCCAGCTAATCGTATTTGCAATGAAACTTTCAGTTCAACTCAACTTATTGGAAATATAAACTATACACTGTGGGGATTATTTATTAAAGGTAGAATTTTAGAGTTTTTGTGGTTTCAAATTTAAGAAAAAACTTAAATGGGAAAAATCAGCGAGTTTGGGGTTAACAACCCAAAAACTTGAATTAATCAAGTTTTCAGCAGGAAAAACTCAAATCGCTTAAATTGATTATTTTCTGGAAAAACCCTCAAAAAAAACATGAACATTATGATGGCTATTAACTTCCAATGGTTTAAAGGACCTCTGCCATTGACTCCTACATGGCACATCAACAGTTTTTATATGGTGTATTTTTGGATTTAAGATATTTCCATGGATGGGGTTTAAATAAATCTTGAAAAAAAATTTTCACCAAAAAGATAGATTTTTGAAGAAAAAAAAACCTTGTGTGTATGTATATATATATATATATATATATATATATATATATATATATATATATATATATATATATATATATATATATATATATATGTGTGTGTGCAGGTATAGGATCCCTTATCCGGAAACCCAATGTCCAGAAAGCTCCAAATTACGTCTCCCATAGACTCCATTTTATCCAAACAATCCAGATTTTTAAAAATTATTTCCTTTTTCTCTGTAATAATAAAACAGTAGCTTGTACTTGATCCTAACTAAGATATAATTAATCATTATTGGAAGCAAAACCAGCCTAATGGGTTTATTTAATGTTTAATGTTTAATGTTTCAAGTAGAATTAAGGCATGAGAAATTACGGAAAGCTCCGTTACCTGGAAAGCTCCAGGTCCCCAGCATTCTGGATAACAGGTCCCATACCTGTGTATATATATATATATATAACTAGATAGGTGCACTCAGATAGCCATGTTAATGCCTAGGTGCTGGACAAAAACTCATATCGATTGTCTCCCTATTTTATACACTTTTATCACACAACTTCACATGAAAGTTGTCTTCCAAACCCTAGCATGAAAAACAATAACACGCTTAATCATTTAGCGACCCATCAGGTTAATTCCTCTACAGGTTCAGTACCGTATATACTCGAGTATAAGCCGTCCCGAGTATAAGCCGAGGTACCTAATTTTACCTCCAAAAATTGGGAAAGCTGATTGACTCAAGTATAAGCCTAGGGTGAGAAATGCAGCAGCTTCTGGTAAGTTTCAATCAAAAAATTGAGGCTTTCTGCTCCCATTGGATGCCGGCGACCATTCTTCGAGACTATTCTTGGACGCTGGAGACTATTTTTGGACGCCGGTGACTATTCTTAGGCGCCGGCGACTATTCTTAGACGCTGGCGACCGTTTTTGCGCTTGACCCGAGTAAAAGCCGTGGTAGAGTTTTTCAGCATATTTTTGGGGCTGAAAAACTCGGCTTATACTCGATATACGGTAAGTTCTGGCTTCTACCTATGCCCTTAGGAATGGAAGTACCCTCTATTGGTTCAAGGGTTTTATGACAAGTTCCTGTCCATAGTTAATATAATGGGAAGGGCTACATGGTTCTTCCTCTTTGGGCTCCATCTCTTTTCAAGGGTCGCTGTTGCTGGAGAGCCTGGGGCAAAAGGGTACAGTGGAAAATGAAACCAATCTTTCAATGAAAGTCAGGAACAGGGACCCAATGATTTACTTATTAGAAAAATGTAGGTATTAGATGAGATAAGCTCCAAAAGGATTGATAGACTGAAGGTAGCTCTCCTAGGGAATACCTTGCTAAACATGATGAAACACCAATCTGGTTGTAAATTCCATGTAATTCCCTGTATGCTTCTCCTGAAAGGAATCCACACCACTAGTATAAATGTATGCTTATATTAATTGTTACTACTATTGTGTTAAATAAACACCAATTAGATGGCCACTGAGCCACATAAGTCCAACATTTTTTAGTTGAAGCATACAGGTTGCAGTAAGCAACATCATTCCTATCTCCAGTGAGTAAGGGTTTCACTAATGTAATATTATTCTATTAGGGAGTATCCAGAAATGTAGTTGTCGGCTAAGAAAGCAATTACTTACAAGTAGCAAGACAAATGGAATTACCTATAGTTGCTTTAAAAGGTAAAATAATCATGGCTTGTCTTTACTTCCTTAGTATAATATAAGAAGGAAACTGATCTCAAACCAATTCTTCCTCTTGTAACTCCTATGTATCTAGCTAGAGCATCTGTACTTTATGATCTGTTACAAAAATTTTTTCTTTGTCACTATACTTTCTTTTTGGTTAGCGAGCTAACTTCTTCCAGATTTAAGCTGGCCACGGACGCAAAGATCCGATCGTACGAATCAATTTACGATCGGACTTTCCCATCTCCCGACCTGCCACTAACCATTCAGATCAAAGTCTTACCATTCTGACCAAATAATGTAGTTAAAGAACAGATCAGCCGATGTTCTGCCCCTGACAGCAATGTTACGATAGACAAAGCTAGTGACAGTCTCCCACTGAAAATCGTACGAATCCTCGATTCGTATGATGAGATCTTTGCGTCTATGGCCAGCTTAAAACAAGGGATTCCAATACTACTGCTTGCTTTTGTTTATCACAGCATACACTGATTTATTTCAAGACTTCTAGATTTGAATAGGTGTACATGTGCTCATTTTTTTATTAATATGCCTATTTCATTGAATGTTCAAATAGGTAAACATACAAAAATATCTCAAATTAAATTTGTCCTCTTCACCTTTTGTATCAGTTACTGATCATTATGTAAGTATGTAATTCTGTATTTTCATTTATAGGCCCATTTATTGTACAGCGCTGGAAACTATGTTGGTGCTCTAAAAATACATATTATTATTTTTATTATTATTATTATTAATAATAATAATAATAATAACTTGATTTCATTTAGAAAAGGTTTGTTGCATTACCACATACTGTAACAGCTGTGTTACATTTCATTATTGATAGCGTTTCCATTTCTATTTGCAGGGTTGCAACCTGTTAATAGATTTACCATTTGTTCTGCAATGTTGTTTTGCAGGTTAATGTGGGACACTGATCCAAAACACTTGCAACCTGAAATACATTTTTTTTACAGTCACATATTTTCTTCTTCGTTGAGTGGTTCAATAACACATAGTTTTTACATTGGCATTAGTTTTTAAATAATAACTAGAGTAAATTCCAAGCTAAATGTCCCAAAAAAAGGAGATTGGGGTTAAACAATAAAATAAAATAATAATAAACAAATTAAATAGTCATTTGAAATTCTTTCATTCCTGCCAAATTTAGTTGACAACTAACAAACCAAAACATAAATTTAGTTTTATGGTTTGAATTTGCATAAGTAGAATTTATGCTTGTGACCCCAAATTATGACCCGGTACTGACAAATTTGGATTTTTATAAAAAAAGAAAGTTAGTGGAGATTTTTTGTTAACCCTTTTTTGTTAATGAACATATTCCTTTATGTGTGTGCCACTTGATGCAAGAAAATAATGCAGATGAATACCAGAGATATTTAATGTACTCTACTCTATTTGCAGTATCCCCAATTTCAGTGCATTCATTTAATTTATCTAACTGTGAAATGCATTCTAAGAGGACCAGTTATATCATTTGTATCTGATGATTCAGTAAGTAGAAATAATACATATCTTGGCAGCTAATATCCTTTTTTATATTAGAAAGGTTTCCCTCTAAAGCTCTGTAAAAAACACTAAAGTTTTGTTTATCTTCCATTTTAAGAACGAAAACCATTGCATTTGTAGTAACCCATAGGTTTTACTATGTTCCTATGTCTTTAAGCCCTACCCGTCTCCTTTACTTCCCTATTTACTGGGCAAAAGCCTATGTATCTAATTTCTAGTTCTATTTGCATAACCAGTAGTTATTGGTCAAAGGGTGTAATGACCACATCCTACCACACTTCAATATAGTGTGTGGAAAGAGGTGGATCTTCCTCTTTGGCTCCTGGTGTCCTTCCAGCTAGGTTGTTCCCATTGAGCTTGGGTACACCAAGGCCCAGTAAAGCCACCACCCTAAAGGGACAGCACCTTTAGTGTTCAAGTCGGGGACCAGGAACCCCCGTGAATGAGGATTTTTAAGAGCAGGATAGATCTTTCATAGACTCTCTAGGAGAGTGAGATGGACAGGTTATATATAAAGAACAGTTGTGTGCTCCATCGAGGATCAGTAGCAGGGAGTAGCTTCCCAAAATACTTCCTTGCATGCCTTTAGTGAAAGGACCACAGTGGATAGGGTGTTAGGCTAGACTTCTCCCTAGCCACTCCACTGGATGGGATCCGGACCACTTAAAGTTGTAGTTCTACTACACCTTTATGGGAAACTTCCACTTAGCGAAGGCCCTGATCCTGTTGAGTCTCAATGTAACCCATGCTCCTATCACTAGCTGGACATTAACTACTTGTGGTCTGGATAGCCCAATTTAGCATTACATATTCTACAGATCTGCTGTGTTAACATGAGTCTTTTTGCCCTTTTTAACTTTATTAGCTATGTTAGTAGTGTTTCCAAAGCAAACACAGCAGAAAACACATTGTGGTTTGGATTAAAAGGGCTGAAAGGAGCCAAAGAGCACTTCACAATGCAAGATATGCAGTGAAAGTCTTCTTAAAACAAAAGGTATTCCCATGCCCCATGCTACACACATAGGGGCATATTTATCAAGGGTCGAATTTCGAATTGAAAAAACTGCGAAATTTGAATTCAAAATGACCAACTGAAATGAAGTTGAAGTTTTTTTGTTGGTTCAATAGGTCCGTTTTCGATCGAATAGGTCTGTATTCGGCCGTATTTTAATCGTAACAATCCAAGTAACAGCACATTCATTTGATTTGATTCAAAGTTTTTCCCAAAAAGGTTATAAGAGGTGCCCCATAGGCTAAAACAGCAATGTGGCAGGTTTTAGATGGCGAATGGTCGAAGTTGAATTTTTAAAGAGACAGTACATGAAAATTTCGATATTCACATTTTTAAATTTTTTTCAAATTCAAATCAAATATGGACTATTCCTTTTCAAAGTAACCAAAAAATAGATCGAAATTCGATTTTTTTTTTTCATTCAAAAATTCACCTCGAAATTTGATAAACCTGCCCCATAGTGTAGCTTAATGGTAGAAGATACTGGAATTGGACACTGTGGAGGTAATGACATAAAAAGCAACAAAGCAGATAAATCATCATGGTTAGGGTAAAAATAAAATAAGCTAAAGTGTCCTTCACAATGCCAGACGTAGAGAAATGGAAGTTACAGTATTCACATGACTCAAGCAAACTCAATTTTTAGCAGTGCAGGGTGACATGCGTTTACAGAAACTCATGTAAAACACTTTATTATTTTGGTGTTACTCGTCATTTAAATATATTACTGATTCTCTGTCATTTTGATTGGTTAATAACAAGCAATACCTTATTTAATTTTCATTCCTAAAAATTAGGTTTACCTTTAAATCAGCATTGTAGCTTGTGTTGATTATATTTTAATTTCCAGATATTACAGAAACTTTGCTGCCAATATGTTATTGAATAACGCCCATGAGTTTCCTATTCTGTTCATAATTTCAGCTACCAAATCTTTATAATATATGTCTGCTTGCAAATAGTGCGTTTCTTCCCCCTGATTATTTCTTAATTAATAACCTGCTGATATTCCCAGCTACTCCTTGCCCTTCTATGAATATTAAATTAAAGATCTAAATTCACCACTGGAGATCTATTAAGCTGACTGTCTCTGAAATAATTAATCAGCTGCTGAAATATGTCCACAGATTTGAGATGCTGCTTCTTTGGTTCAGGTTGGATGAAGCTGCTGACAGCAGTTTTAGGCAGATTTTTTTTTGTGCTGTTGGATGGATTATAAATTTTAGACAATTAGAATCAATCACATTTTTCATACTATAAAGGTGAAGGATATACAGAGGTCCTGACTTTGAACATTTAACTTCCAAGGACTGAAAGTACTGAGTGAACTAAAGCTCAAAGTAATAAGTGCTTAGACAGTATTTATTTTTAAAATTTCGATTTAATTGGATTAAAACTCAAGAGAAACGCAAAATTTATATCCATTTTGTATATAAATTATATTCTAAGTAAGTGATGCAGATGTGAATCTTCACTTCTAGATTCTTAGTAATATACTGTACATAGCTGTTATAAACATTGTTGTATTACAACATGTATAAACATCGACATTTCCTTTAGGATAATATATACATGCAAAGCAGTACTGATATGACTAATTATAATTTATGGAAGCAATTTACCCCCTTGATCAACATGAGTGTAATGAATAGGGCTTGTACTAAACATACTTTTTGGGGGTTATTTATTAAAATCTGAATGCCAAAAACACATTTTTTTTTTTACTATAAAATCAAAAAAAATTTTGTTGGAAAAAAACCCCTTGAATTTTTTGAATTTATTAAACGCAAAGGATGGAAAAAGTCCGGCTTATCTTTGGACCTGCTGAGGTTGTATATAAGTCAATGGGAGAGGTTCCTATCCTATATGGAAGTTTCTGTGGTTAGCGCTGGAATTAGCCCAAAAATCTGACTACTTTTAAGACAAAAATACGAAAATTTTGGTTAATGGGAAAAAAATCTGATTTGAATTTAAAATAAAATCTTGATTTTATAATAATAAATAAGGTCCAATTATAGATTCTAGTAGGTAGGACTTTTTTTCATTAAAATAGTCGGATACATTCAGATAAATAAGGCCCTTTGTGCAAACAGGGAGATTGAACCTACTCCATGTTTGGTTCTTGCTTGGTAGATAATGACATTACTAGTGTACAACCCCTCCCTTCACCCTTATTGAGAGTGTTTAGGCCTAGCAATAAGCAGGAATCATTATGCAGGAGAATTATCTGTGCATAAATAATCTAATTATCCAGGACCAAAAGTATGTTCAAGACCAACCCAATGTATTGAGTTCATATTGAACAGCGGGGCACTATGCATTATGCCTCCCATTTTGTTTGTATAAAGTGAGATGAAGTCACATTTTATACATTGTTCATTTTTTAACATTGAACTCTGGACATTTTTTAAAAAGTTTGAAATTATTACTGATAAAGCACTTATAAGCCTCAGATATTCTCGCAAGATGTTCTTTGTTTGGGTTGACCAAAAAAAAGAAAACAAAATGCACACAAGTTTAAAAATCTTGGAGAATGTGGAATTAGTCAAGAAAAGAAAAAATGAGAGATGTACACACTACAGGAAACATACATGTAACATGATAAGATGCAAGTTCTTTGAGTTTCAGGACATCAGAAAAGAGTAACAAAATGTTCATTGATTAACAGTTCCTTTGAGCTTGTCTAATTCTGTATGAATAATCACTAAACACTCAAAATCATCACGCATCAACACTATTCGGACAACATTGACTTTATGCCAGCGTCAGCTTGGACGCAGGGGTTAATTTCTGATGTTCACAATTTTCTTGTGAAAATGTCAGAATTTCATGATTTTTTCATGAAACTCTCCGATTTCACCACAAATTTTTTGTCATAATTCAGCTCCTTCTTTGAATGGTGTAAAATGGTGTATATCTGCCATATAGCTGTATATCAGATAATTAACCAGTAAATTTAACAACCATGACTCTACCTCATTCTCCAATCTCCTGAAAGATAAAAAAGCAAGAATATACCTTTTGTTTTACAATCAATAACTAAACAAAAAGTACAAAAAATACATTGTTACATACAGTTGTACTAAACCAGAAACCATTTGTTAGAAAGATCTAAGGGGCAGATTTAGTATGTGGTGTAATAAACGGTGGAATAATTCGCCACACATCGCAGGCATAAAAAAACAGTGTAACTTTTTTACATGCGTTTTCTTTGAGAAACTTCCACCAGAACTACAGTAACTTACAAAGGTCTGAAGCAGTGTAAAATAATAGCGGAAAATCTGGGTTCGCATTGCAAAAAACCCCCACACACCTTGATAAATTCGCTGTTGATTTTTACACTGTTTTTTCAGCGATTTTTGTTTTACACAGAATAATAAATAGGTGTCTAAATGACACAGGGAGTCAATAACTTCAAGCTATATAGCTGAATTTGATGGCCCCCAAAGGCAGATGGGGAAAACAAACTTCTGCCACCTTGAACAGTGGTGAAACCAATAACAATGTCATTAATCACTTGAAAAGCATGTTCCTGTGCATCAGGGTATCCATATCATGTGTAACAGAATTAATTGCTTTTGGGCCACCCAATGGTTGATGTGCATAATCTGATGGTCAAATATCTCCTTCAGCATACTCCACAAAGTGATAGAACAGATCCTTTACAGTATGCAAGAGTTCTGCAACAACATATCCCTTTGACAGACATTTTATACCATATGGAAATGATTACGTAATACACATTTAACATGCCCATATATATTACCATTTATGACAGATGCCAATAACCCATTGATTATTGGGTTTCTGTTATTTTATTTTGCTGAGCAAAATGCATTAAAAATCAGATACATTCATTTGGCAGTCCGACCCTTGATGCCAGTGCATTTATAATTTACCAGCAGGCAAACAGTTAAACTGAACTATAAGGAATGCATCTGCCACGGAAATGGAATAAATTCAGCACACGCATGAAGTGTGTCCTTTATTAAGTTTCGTTATTCCAGTTCGAGGTATTTCTGTTTTACCACATGGGAATGAACATAAATATTTAGAATAATTAGATGCTCTGCTTAAAAATCAGCAAAATAGTCAAATGAATTTAACAACCCGCTGCTAGCTTTAATCTATAAAATAGTAAATTATGGTGCAGTGCATGGTGTTTATACTGCTCCAAAGAAGCTTACTTTTATATGTGATAATTACTTTTATTAATAAAGTTTCAGTGGTATACTAAAGCATGGGCGTGTTGTTAATCACACATATTCACCAGCAAATTCCAATTTTTTGTACAGTCATTAAACACTAAGTACCTATATTATGAAATACAGACTGATGGGAACCAAGCTCTGCATGTAAACTCTTGCAAGTACAGGAATGTTACAAAGAGAAATAATTTTAGCTTCATTGGGAAAACACCAATATTTGTATTTAATTTCTGTTGTGTTGTAAGTTTGATTTCAAGATGAATGTATGATTTAGAAAGTTTATACAGGTATGGGACCTGTTATCCATAATGCTCGATACCTGGGGTTTTCCAGATAATGGATCTTTCCATAATTTAGATCTTCATACCTTAAATCTACTAGAAAATCATGTAAACATTAAGGGACCAGTTCATTAACTTCGAGTGAAGGAATAGAAGAAAAAAAACTTCGAATTTCGAAGTCTTTTTTTGGCTACTTCAACCATCGAATGGGCTACTTCGACCTTCGACCACGACTTCGAATCGAATGATTCGAACTAAAAAACGTTCGACTATTCGACCATTCGATAGTCGAAGTACTGTCTCTTTAAGAAAAAACTTTAACCCCCTAGCTCGCCACCTAAAAGCAACCGAACCCAATGTTAGCCTATGGGGAAGGTCCCCATAGGCTTGGCTAAGTTTTTTTGGTCGAAGGATAATCCTTCGATTGTTGGATTAAAATCCTTCGAATCGTTCGATTTGAAGGATTTAATCGTTCAATCGAACGATTATTCCTTCGATCGTTCGATCGCAGTATTTGCGCAAAATCCTTTGACTTTGATTTTCAAAGTCGAAGGATTTTCATTCCCAGTTAATTAACCCTCGATATTCGACCCTTGATGAATTTGCCCCTAAATAAACCCAATGATTCATTATATCTTTGTTGGGATCAAGTGCAAGGTATATTATTAATACAGAGAAAAAGGAAATCATTTTCAAATTCATTGAATTATTTGGATACGAAGGAGTCTATCGAGATGGACATTCCGTAATTCGGAGCTTTCTGTATAATGTGTTTCTAGATAACAGATACATACCTGTATTGCTGTATACTTGATTCAAATGAAATAAATCTTACCTTCAGCTAGATCAGCGCTGTCCAGCTTATTATCTGAATTCTCAATTCAATTAAAATGGTGTCATACAGTGAAGTCTTTGGAGTCTTTAAACATACTGGGGTCCATAAAAATCCACATCTGTCCCCCAGGTCTCCAGTTGGACAGACCTAAGCTAAAGACTGGTTCAAAGGTGACCAACAGTCAATTTATGATCATTAAAGTTGAGTCAACTGTTTCAGATGCAAAAAATATGGGGGATCCACGTTAGCATTTTCCATGTCTTCTTTTTCTCCAAAAGGAAAAGGTGTTTATTTGTGCCGGGAAGAAAACACCAAACAACATTATCATGCATCCCTTGCCTTCCACATCAACCAATGGAATGAGAGTCTCCTCAGGCCTCCCCATATCTAAGGAGCTGCCTGGTAGAATTTGGCTAAATGGGAGCTTTTTCTCTAGAAAAAACAGTTGTAGCATATTTAAAATGAGCTTCTCTAACATAGAATATAATGTTATACTTTTGTACTTACAAATGCTAATACTATATTATATTAAATTAACTCTATTATTATTGTTTGTTGCACCCTGTAGTCTCTAGTGCTAGCAGAGGCAAATCTTTTATGCTCGATGTAGAACCCGTTATCACATAGAGTTTTTAAATATTTTGTTTTTGTGCACAACCAAATACTGTATAGCACTAGAAAATGAAGCTGACATACTGAGACAAAAGTAAGAGATTCAGTCTCTCAGGATATCATTATTTTTATAGTCAACCTTTCATCTGTTTTTTTTTTCTCTTGAAGATTAATGAATGGAATTTGATTTTATTATGTGGACCCCACTGTTATGTGTGTGAAGTGAGTTCAGTAAATTATAGTTTTGCAGTTCATTTTGCTTTATGCAAAATGGGGACGATGACTTTAGCCATAAATGAACTATAGGCAAATTTAAAGCAGTTTAAGTTCTAAGGACAGAAACTTCAAAGATGATCTCAACATACCTGAGTTCTCTTCAAGGGCTGGAGAGCACTGAAATAGAATTAGATAGTATACTGAATACAATTTTAGGGTCAATAAGAAAAAGGTTTTCTACGGTTGCTCAGGCTGTAATAGGCTACTATTTATTCAAATTACATATGTTGTAAGTATGTAGTGTGCATCTATGTGAGTGTGTACTTTTTGCACAAATTTAAAGTATTCTGAACTCAGGATCAATGATACCTAACCTTGGAGTTGATCCACACATTCCAATGTTTTTTAGCAAAATATCTGCAGTTATATAATTGTTTTAATAATTGTGATTGAGGAGCAGTGCACAGTATTATGGGTACAACACCTGCCCCACTGGAAGTTTCAGGGGGCTGAGACCAATCTGACTGGGTCCAAGGAAGTGATCCCCAACCAATGGCTCGCAAGCAACATACTGTTCACCAACCCCTTGGATGTTGCTCCCAGTGTCCTCAAAGCAGGTGCTTATTTTTTCTATTCTTAGTTTGGAGGCAAGTTTTGGTTGCATTAAGATGTACTGCCAAACAGAGCCTCCTTTAGACTGCCAGTTTCACATAGGGGCTACCAAATAGGCAATCAAAGCTCTTGTTTGACACCCCCAGATATACAACAACCTGGTGCAATTGTGATCTGAGGTACCCCACATCCAAAAACTTGTTACAAACATACTTGTATTTCTGTACTTGACATATTTGTTTTTTTAGTGTATTTGTTTTCTGACTGTCCTATAAATGTATACTGTAGTTATAATGTGCAGAGCTTCATAGTTATAATGTGCAGAGCTTCATATATTGTACAACTAGTAGGGATGGGCGAATTTTTTCACCTTGTTTCGCCGCGGAAATGACGCCCATAGACTTGTATGGTGGCATGCGTCAAAAAAAAAAACACGCGTCAAAAACAAATTTCGTCACGCAACAAAAAATGTTGACGCCCATAGACTTTAATGGGCGTCGGCGACATTTCGCCTGCCACAAATTTTTGCTGAAACTAAACGGGTCAAACTCGCCCATCCCTAACACTAGTTCTATATAATTGAAAATATACAAACATATACCTGAGTGTGTAACAAATATTTGATTCATGGGTAACAACAGTGTTTTCAAAAACACGGCAACATTTTCTTCCTTGATCACTGTTATCTATTATACAAACATATGTTTACTTATCAGTTCAAACATTCCTTTAACACTTATTAAATGTAATGATTCACACAAAAGTAAAGCTGCATCTGCTCCTAACAGATTGAATTAGGTACAGTAACCAGCGTCTGAACCCAATTTGCTCAGCGATACAGTTTACTAAGCTGTTGCTGTTCCAAATGCATTTGGAAAAAATAAATTGGGTACAGCCATTAATCTTCCTTGCTGTCCACTTACATGATTTTCTATGAATACATAGCCAAATTGTACTAATAGAGTAATCACTTAGGGGCCGATTCATCAAGAGTCGAATATCGAGGGTTAATTAACCCTCGATATTCGACTAGGAACTAAAATCGTTCGACTTCGAATATCGAAGTCGATAGATTTAGCGCAAATCCAGGATTTTAATCCAATGATCGAAGGAATATCCTTCGATCAAAAAAAACTCAGGCAAGCCTATGGGGACCTTCCCCATAGGCTAACATTGAGTTCGGTAGCTTTTAGCTGCCGAACTAGGGGGTCGAAGTTTTTCTTAAAGAGACAGTACTTCGACTATCGAATGGTTGAATAGTCGAACGATTTTTAGTTCGAATCGTTCGATTCGTAGTCGAAGTCGTAGTCGAAGGTCGAAGTAGCCCATTCGATGGTCGAAGTAGCCCACAAAACACTTCGAAATTCGAAGTTTTTTTAATTCGAATCCTTCACTCGAGCTTTGTAAATGTGCCCCCTAAACTCTAGACAAGCATGTGCATGGCGTTTAATATTTACATTTTTGCATTCTAGTTTCAAACATATCTTCAATATCTTCAATATTGTTATATATTTTTTAATATACCTGTAATAAAAATACAAGACATTTTATATATAACAACAAACATTTTACCAGAATACATGCATATTGCTCAGAGATAGATGGGAGAGGACCCTGATCATGAGTCCTAAGAGGAAGTGAGACATACAGTGAGGGGAACAGTTTGGTTGTAGAGATTTACTATGGGCCAATTTAGAAATGCTTAAAGGAACAGTAACAGAGTTTTAATATAATTTACTGTTGCCCTGCACTGGTAAAATTGACCTGTTTGCTTCAGAAACACTACTATAGTTCATAAAAACGACCTGCTGTGTAGCAATGGCAGAAATTGAAAAAAGGCTATATGGCACAGGTTAGAAAATGAATAACAGATAACACCATTATGTTCTACAGAGTTTATCTGTTATATAACCTGAGCCTTTTCTGCTTTGAATGGCTGCACCCAGCAGCTTATTTGTTTAAACAAAAGAGGTGTTTCTAAAGCAAAAACATCAGTTTTAGCAGTGCAGGACAACACTGCATTATATTTATATCACTTTGAAACATTTTCATTTTTGATGTTACTGTCCATTTAAGCGTTCAGGCCAAGCATTTAGCTACTAAAACCTTGCGCAAATCCCATAAAGCATGAGTAATCTTAAATAGGCCTATATTTATAATGACTTTATTTACATAAATTAAATAAATACTTTTTATTCTTTTACATATAAATGCAACGTTCATGAGAATGCTAATATTAATGCTAATTTTTTGTAGGAAATAATGCTTAGGAGTATGAAAATTAATTGGTATATTTAATAAAAGGGTTACACTTTGGGGGCTGATTTATCAAGGTCAAATTGGAATTTTTGCTGCAATTTGAGGTTTTTGAGTTACAACTCAGAAATTCAAATTAGAGTTTCAAAAACTTGCATTTTATATATTTAAAAAAGCACAAAAGCATTTAAAAGCTATTGAATCCATGTAAAAGTCAATGGGAGTTTTGTAAGGCAAAATGTAAGAATTGTTTTTTAAATGATTTTTGAGATTGTAAACTCACAAATTCAATGTTTTTACACATGAATGTTATGTGATTTTTTTTATTTGATTGGCAGCATATTTACAAAAAAACTCATATTGGCAATACTGCAACATTAAAAATGTGAAAATTGTGTTGTTCCACTCATTTCTACAAAGGTGATTGCTTATAAAAACTTGAAAAATAAAATATTTTATTATCTATGTTGGAAACACACCTCCTGTTAACTTATACACAACCTTGTCAGGTTTTAGCTGCCAAGTTTGAATTTGAATTTTTGAGATTTCTTTTGATCCTTAAATACAAAAACAATTAAAAATTGCTATTATACACCACAATTTTCTCAAATTGCAGAAAATCTGTTCTTATAATAAACAGGCCATTTGGAGTCAGGCAGGATTGATGGTGGGAAAGAACAAAAAGAGAAATGCATCATAGTGTTTGCTTTAAATTTAAAGGAGAAGGAAAGTCTTCTTCCACTTGGGGTTGTGATTGTATATACATACCTGAAACCCCACGCCAGTGCTCATATCAGCAGAAAACTGCACTGGCTTGTGCTCATTCCAGCAACCACCATGGGGTGATCCTCTTCTGGCTTTTTCTTTCTTCTCGCGGCTGTGCATGCGCAGTAGAACAAAAAGCCAAACTTTAACTAAAAAGTCAGATATTTAATTCTACTGCACATTTCTTCTACCCTGGGAAATTTGAAGAAAGTAGAAACCGTAAGTGGATCACTCCGTGGTGTTCACTGGAAGTACCGGTGCAGTTTTCTGTAAACTGTAAATACAATCACTTGGGGATGCCTAACATTTGGCACCCCTTAGTGGAAGAAGACTTGCCTTCTCTTTAAATCTGTTGTTTGTGTACATAAACAACTAAACTGTCTTTGTCTTTTATCACAATTCACCCATTTCATAAAAAATAGATCTGAAATGTGATTAAGATTCACAGTGCTATTTGCAAAAAATATAAATGGAGAAATTATTAAATGTAACTTTGCATTCAACAAATGACACTTTGAATGTGATGCCAGTTTTTCTTTTTTTTTTAAAATTAAGTTATGAAGTTATGTTATTGCATAATGTCATACCTTGTATAAATAAAATGTGAAGTCAACATATGAGTTTTTGCTATGCTATGAATAGTTTGACAGTCCTGTATATGATTTCAGCAATGGATAATTTAGCTGCACTACCAGTCCCAGCTGCTTTTCTATACTCCAAATTACAAACATAATATTTTCCAGTATTGAATTTCTTCAAACTTTAATTGGAATCCCTCTGCACTTTGAAATATTAAAATATATTCTGAATTTGGCTGTTGGAATTGTTAGCCTATATGTGACAATGTAATAAACGTCAATATCACTGTTAGTCTGTATGAATGGTTTATAAGAATTGTGAGGTGAGACAGTTGTCCACATGTGTAACTATGACTTCTAGTGACTTTGGCATCATAAATTAATGTGTAGGATTATAACAGTTACATACATAGTTACATAGTTAAATTGGGTTGAAAAAGCCAAAGTCCATCAAGTTCAACCCCTCCAAATTAAACCCATTATCCATACATATACACACTCATACTGACCCTTATATATGCTCACAAACTATATATACCAATATGATCTATAATAATAGTAGATTTTAGTGTCACAATAGCCTATAAAGTCTATCAACCTTGAACAAAGTCAAGATGCATCCATTTAGGGGGTTATTTACTAATCTGACTTTTAAAAAAAATCACACATTTTTCAGAATTTATTAAAAGCAGAGGATGGAAAAATCTGAAAATCCGGAATCTCAGATTTGTCAAGGTGTATATAAATCAATGGTAGAAGTCCCAATGATTTTTTTATGTGTGCTGGGGTTTGGCAATACAAAAAGTTTTTTGGGTGAAAAATCCCAAAAAATCATGAAAATCAGATGAGAAGTCCGAAACAATTGCGAAAATCCAATTTGTCACGATTTTTTTCCCGCAAACAAAATTTTTGGGAAAGTGTATTAATAAATAAGCCCAAAAAACCCATGTGGATTTGGTCATTGTTTTTTTCAGAAAATATTGAGATAAATTCGGACTTTGATAAATAACCCCCTTTGTATTCTAAATTCTAACCACACCAGTCGAAGCTAAAGTCTTCAGTTGCTTCAGTTGTTTTAGTAAATATGTCAAGGAAATCTCTCCACTCCCATTAGAGAATACATGTTGCTTTGGCCCAGGGGAACTTCAGCCAAACTTCAAGGTACCTTACCTTCAGATAACTTTTTGAGAGAAAGCAAAAATCTGCCATATATTTGCTCTCTTTCTTTTGAGATTTTCGTGTTTTTAAATTTTTTTGAGAGTTTGTAGAAAATGATGAATATCAAGTTGATGCATTTCTTTTTTAACAGTTTTATTTAATCAAGTTTTTTAGATTCCGATTTTTGAATGCTTAAGCAAACATTCAAGTCTAATACAATTTTGAGTTTATTCATATTTAAAATTTGAGTTTTGATAAATAGCCCTCTTTAAGACAAGACATTTTTCTCTTAAGGTGGCCATGGCTATACATGGGCTAATAAAAGTTACTGATACAATGATTTCATTAGCAGCTTATTGACCCTAATATCTGGCCTAAAATCTTAAAATCAGGCAGATTCAAACATTCTGTTGAGATGAGGACCACATCAGCATGTTGAAGCCGATTGTCTGCCCCAACATTGCTATAATCGTATTGCTTGGACTGGATCAGCCTAATAGCTCATGGAAAAATATTTTAGTTTGGTCACCTTGCAATGCAAGTGGATCTTTAAATGTATGGCTAACTTCAGTGAGATCAGTGTCTGATCTGATCTGCTTTATATGCCTTGCAAATTATTTGCCTAAATAATTAGGGAAATATGTACATAATGGAAAATGTAATTAGAAAAAACCTTTCAATAGGCATTGAAATGAAATGAAAAATGTAAAATTAAATTATTAATTTAATTATTTGTTAAGTTTATTTCATTATAAAACTGGTATCTTTCTGTTCACTAAATAGCTTATCCTTAATTAACCCTCAATATTCGACTTCGAATATTGAAGTCGAAGGATTTAGCGCAGATAGTTCGATCGAACAATCGAAGGATAATTCCTTCGATCGAACGATAAAATCCTTCAAATCGAACGATTCGAAGGATTTTAATCCAACGATCGAAGGAATATCCTTCGATCAAAAAAAGTTAGGCAAGCCTATGGGGACGTTCCCCATAGGCTAACATTGACTTCGGTAGCTTTTAGATGGCGAACTAGGGGGTCGAAGTTTTTTTTAAAGAGACAGTACTTAGACTATCGAATGGTCGAATGATTTTTACTATGAATCCTTCGATTCAAAGTCGTAGTCGAAGGTCGAAGTAGCCCATTCGATGGTCGAAGTAGCCCAAAAAAAACTTTGAAATTCAATCGAGCGAAAAAACGCTGCGACTATTCGCCCATTCGATAGTCGAAGTACTGTCTCTTTTAAAAATCATTCGACTGCCTACTTCGCCAGATTAAACCTACCGAATTGCTTTAAAAGCCTATGGGAAAGTCCCATAGGCTTTTTTTCTAAGTTTTCGAATGACTAAAAAGGCATTCGATTGATCATTCGATCGATCATTCGATCAAATGAAAATCCTTCGATCGAATATTCGCCCATTCGACTATTCGCCAGCACGTAAATTAGCCTGAATTCCCTATTCCTTTCTATTCCCCAGTCGAATTTCGAGGGATTTAACCCCTCAAAATTTGACCCTTGATACATCTGCGCCATAATGTTTAACTTATGGGAAGATCTATCAGTTAAAGAACATGCAAAACGTTAACTGGAGGGCTGACCTGTTTAAGGTATGGTCTGGTAGCTGGATGCAGGAGTTCAGATATGGATAGCAGTGGACTGAAAAACCGGCAGGAGAAAGCACACTGAGAATCAAACAAGCATTTAGCAATTCACCCATAACTCCACAGGGAATATAAGTTTCATTAAATCTGAAGCTGAGTAATATATTTTCTGTACTATGATATTTGATTTCAAGATGGAGACATACATTAAAAGGCTTGCAAAATGATTTTATGGTGTTTCATTGGAAAACCTCTTGAAAATGCTATGATTTAGGCATTATGGCTGCTATACTGTAGTTATGTTTAAGTCTTATATTTTTCTTATAAAAACACAATATAGATTCTTTTGAACTAATCTGTAGTACTTCTGTCTTTATTTACAACATTGTACATTGATCTAGTGGTTGAAAATCTTCTCCCAAAGCTAATTACTTGTTCTTTAAAACCACCATTTTCTACACTATCCTTGACTGCACATGCATTTCATTTTTTTATTTATTTTATTGCCTTTCAACAGATCACCCTCATCTTGAACACAGTCAGTTCCATCCTGCAAAGGTGATGATTGCTTATTTTTAGAAGTAAACATACTGTCAATAACTTAACTTTAGCCCATTGTTTCATGCATCTTTAGTAGATGTATCCAAGTCCCTAAAGCAGAAAAGTTGATACTTTCAGAATGGTTCATTATCTTTTTTGACAGATGTCAGTGAGCTTAATTAAATTTCTTTGCCAATATTAATTTGTTTGGGACCCTAATGACTACAAACAGAACCTCAATGGTGTTTTTTTCCCTTAGGGTAGGACAAAAGTAAGGTTCTATTTGTAAGAGATTGCATTTAGTAAATATATGCACAGATAGAATAATGTCACTTTACAGTGTTACTTAGAAATACTTATAATATAAATATTTATTAAAAACAATTCAACAGTCAAAGAGAAGATGACTTACAACTGGCAAAACGGGCCAAGTTGAAATCAGGAATTACATAACATTTTCTTCTTTTTCATTTGATTTGATGTTGTGTAATTGTGGCCACTTTTTGTGTTTTGTGCAATATGTCATCATACTACTGTGTCGTCCAGGTGTATTCCAGTTCAACTCTTATTGCACACACATTTTTGGGGTTTAAAAAAGAAAAGCTTACATTATACGAGATCAGAGCTGGAAATAGCTCAAATCTGAAAATACTCCAGCTAAAACCTGTTGCGGTCATGTAGTCAATGGCAGAGTTCCCTTGAACCATTTGAAGATGTTAATAGCCTTCATGATAATCAGGTTTTTTTTAGTGATGTTCACTCGAAAACTCGATTAATTCAAATTATTCAATTATTCTGCGAAACAAAAAATTCTAAATTGTGTAATGTTTTTTTCTACTTTGAATAAACTAAAATTGATAAAAAAAAAATTAAGGGGCACATTTACTACGCTCGAGTGAAGGACTCGAAGTAAAAAAACTTCGAATTTAGAATTATTTTTTTTGGGTACTTCGACCATCGAATAATAAATAATAAAACAGTACCTTGTACATGAGCCAAACTAAGATGTAATTTCTGTTTATTGGAAGCAAAACCAACCTATTGGGTTTATTTAGTGTTTACATGACTTTCTAGTACACTTAAGGTATGTATTAAAGGTACATACTGTACCTTAAAGATATTAAAGGTACAGTATCACTGTGAAAAGAACAGTATTGTAATAAATATATACATCCAGTCATTTCTTACTGCTGTTTATTTTGGATTACTTGAACTGGTAGAGGACAAATCTAAAAGATCTCCAACAAATACCAGTGATTAGGACAAATGTTTGATATATTGTAGTATAAGTTTGATGGCTATAATCAAACATAAACATGGTAGGAATTTATTTGAAGGATACAGTGCTGTGAATTATAATCATTTAATTTTGTGATTTTAGGGCAATGATGGGAACGGTGTTTGAAGTAACACATATTGCTGTACACATACATTATAATTTGGTTATTTTTTCTGAATGAAAAGAAGGAACTGTATAATTATTCAAAGAATTATAAATTGTGTACAACCTAATTTAGGATTCTGCTACTTATGTTATAAAAAAGACAATGCCATGTTGTACAAGGTATCAGCTTTACTAAAGCATCTTCAATCTACTATGGAAATTAATGGCATGTCATATGCATTGCATGCACCAGACCCATCAATAATGTCTTCTTAATATGTATGTTTTCTGCAACTGACTAGTTCTATCAATTATAAATTCTGTAGGGAAGATAAAAAAAGGAGAGCATTAACTTTATAAAACTTTGCCATGTTCTTTGCCCCTTGTCCTCGCCTTAAGCAATGTTTCATTGAAATGTTTTGGAGAGTTTGTAAACCCATACAAATGTGTATGCATTCAAGTTTTTTCACAGTTTTATTCAATCGCGTTTATATGGTTAGAATTTTTGTAATAATCAAATATTAAAGTTTGGTAAAACATTGAGTTCATTTTAATTACAAAATTATAAAATTCACAAATTTGAATTTGTGTTAGTTTTCTGGCAATTATAGTCCACTGGGGAAAGTAATAAACATGGTTAATATGAAAAACAAATATATGTAGTGATGGGCGAATTTGCGCCGTTTCGCTTCGCCGAAAAATTCGCGAATTTCGCGAAACGGCGAAGAATTCGCGAAACGGCGTTTTCCGTTTTTTCGAAAAAAAAATTTTTGCCGCCGGCGAATTTTTTCCGCGAATTTTCGCGGGCGTTTCGCGAATTTATTCGCCTGACGCGAATCGCGCAAATTCGACGCGAATCGCGCCTGGCGAATAAATTCGCCCATCACTAAATATATCTGGTCAAACACAAAGTCACCTTAAAAGCTGTTGAGATGCCATAGCATTCAGCAATTTGAAACTTTCTCTGCCGTGATTTTATGTGATCATGATGTAACTAACTAGTTTTTTTTCTGGAATTTACCATGTATTTAATAAAGGTGCCCTTAAAAACTGCCATTAGAAAATGCCCTTTAAGGTGAGCAGTGCTTTGTTCCCCACATATATGAATAAATGCACATTACATTTCATAAACATACAAAATTGAATAAAATATAAATTTTAAAAAGGAAAAGAAAGCTGCAAAGCAATTTTGTTGAAATCAATTGTGCAGATGGAGAGGTTGCTTCATGAATTTGTTACCAGTTGCCTCTGGGAGCAAGCAAAGCTATGGAACATTAAATTCTATGTAGCACTGTTGGTTTAGGAAAAACTAGAACTTTTGGCAGCAACACATGAATTATTACTTAAACAGCTGTTTTCATTTCTTTTCTTGTAGAATACAGTCCTTACAAAGGTTGTATCATATGTTGTGTGGTTCAGGACTCATGCACATCAGCATTTTGAACAAATACACTCAATTTAACTATTGGATCCCATCCTAGATTTAAAAATTGAACACTGGTGTGAGGGGGTTGTTTATGATCAAAAACGCAGTTGCAGTCGCACAGTTGTTGATTTAATTTTAATCATTCATTAAAGGTACAGTACTTGAGTCTAAAGTCACTCGTTGCACTTTACTGTATAATTGAGCTTGGCGCTGTTGTCTTAGTCCTGTCTTGTCTAATAAATGTTGTGCAACTGAGTCTATTGACGTCCAAACGGGGTTCCCACAGCAGCCTGCATCAATAGCCGAAGTACACTTGCTCCTTGCAAAGAATAATGCGCGAATGTAATTTTGATGTTGAGCCTCCGGAAGTGACATCACTTGAACTTAGAAAAATGGCAGGAAAATTTCATCCAATTTATGTCAGGCATGTGCATAGGTGCAATTAAATTACCCCTATTTACATTGTCCACTTAGGATTGTATCTCAATTGGTCAGTCTATTGGTCAGTTGAGCAGACCACAATGCTTTTTTTACTGGAATTTGTTGTTTTTTATTCATTCTACATCTCATTGTCTGTGTGTGGTGTGATTGAAAAATTAATTTACAGACACAAAAAATTAGAATATCTTGGATTCATTTAGACTGAATAAGAATTTATATCTGAGCTCTTGAGTGCATGTGATGGGAGAACTTTCTGATAGTTAATTTGACAGTGTTATGATTAATCTGGTTTGGAAAACGGTGATGACATGGCACAGTGACATCAGCTCTGCAGTGCCAAGGTCCAGTACAGACCCACTAAACACAAGGGATTTGAGTTTAAGTTAGCCCACTGCAAGAATGATATATATATATATCAGTCCATGAAAGCATTCACAGCAGCCGCCATAAAGCGAATATCAGCAAGTCTTTATTTGTGCATGGTGTATCAACGCGTTTCGGCTCACCTGGAGCCGTCGACAGGATATATACATATATATATGTATATATATATATATATATATATATATATATACTGTATATATGGCTCAAAATAAGCTAGCACTCACAGGTCTTATGGTGGAGAAGAGGTTTTATTAAAACAAAATAATGACTAACATTTTGGCTTGGTCCCTAGCCTTTCTCACTTTTTTTTGTACATACTAATACATAGCTCTACACCCTATGTATATTATATATATATATATATATATATATATATATATATATATATATATATATATATATATATATATATATATATATATATATATATATATATATATATATATATTATATATATATTATATACCCTATTATAAAATGTAAAATGTATAATGAAGCAATAGAATTCTTAATGAATCAGATGAAAATTAAGCGTAGGACTGGCCAGATATGGGATGACTTTGACGTAGTTGGCCAGCTTAAATATATTGCAATATATGGACAAACAATCCCTGTGTTGTTTAAAGGGTAAGGCATTTTTCAGTAGCAGTATGCACAAAATGTCTCTGTCTTAAATATATTGATAATGGGTTGAGTGCAGAGGACATCTTGTATTTGTCTATATATATTATATATAATGCAAAGCAACTTTCATAGATATACAAAAAAAGTGGGGTATTGTGGGAAAGTAAAATATAAGTACAATGGAAGTGCAACTGACTTCAAAGTTATGATCATAAAATTGTCAAACCACCATACTCCGTATAGGTAAATCCAATATGGTGATCCTAACTATTTGCCTCTGGTCATATTTTTCACAGGCTGGTGCCTCTCTGCATGTTTTCATTTTTTGGGAAAGTGACTCATGACAGGGTTTTGGCATCAGTCACAGACATGATCCTCCACTACCATTAGCTATTATAGGAAATAGATTGCAAAGACCAAAGTAACAATTCCATAAGATTAATCCTACCCCATTTGTGTACAAATGAGTGCGAATTGATCAATGCAATTCTTTATACAGTATTTGAAAAAAATGTATGAATGCAAACGTCATAAGTGAGCAAATTTATTGGATGTTCCACAGTCAGGCAACCTGTTCTAGTAATTAAATGACTCATTACATCTGAGAGGTATATGGGGAACGAGACTGTCAATACCCTGGCCTAGGTCCAGTTGTAATAAGCTACAACTGCCATTCCACAAGTTAAATAAAGCCAATGAAATGCATTTTTGCCTTTCAAATATGAAACAATTCCCCATATGTAGTAAAAGACTATGGGGTATATTTATCAAAGAGCGAAGTTAGATATCACCACAGTTCGCTAGAGTGAAATTCCACCACTCTCAATTCATTTCTATGGGATTTTTAAAAGAGTATTTATCAATGGATGAAAGTGAAAGTTCATCCTTTGATAAATATGCCTTTCAAAATCCCATAGAAATGAATGGAGAGTGGTGGAATTTCACTTTAGCGGACTGTGGTGATCTCCATTTTCACTCTTTCATGAATATACTCCTAGGTTTGCCCAGGAGCAGTAACCCTTGGCCACTGATAAGATGTTTGCTTTTAAAAAGGTGACCAGTAAATGCTTCCTGCTGATTGGTTGCTATGTGTTATTGTTTCTGGGCAATTTAAGGGTCTTTTATTATGTAACTCCCAATGTGCCTTAAATTATTTTATGAAAATAAACAAAGGGCAAGCCCAGATAAAAGATAAAAGCCTAACAAAAACATCCTGTAAAAATATATGGTATCATTTATTTATTTTTTACATTTTTTTTTAATTTAAATTTCAAACCTATTTTTCCTGGTATACATTTATTCAGCTTTCATAAAGTATTTATATACATACAATTACATTGGCAGGCAATGTCTGTTGAAACTGCACATTGGTTGTCACTGCAGACGTTTTATACAATTAATCAGTAGTCAAACCTCTCACCATTAATTCAGCATTCAGTGCTCAGTAATGGGATTGATATTAACAGGAGACCAAGATTGGTGTGGTTTGAAGGCAATCTTCATAGCAATGTACCCTTTGAGTGAAAAATTGTAAGTCATAATGAGACAGAGCCTGTCCTTTCTGTCTGTGGTCGAATGTATTTTAAAAGTTACTGAAATTGTCACTGGATTACAGGCAGCAGTGCATTCAATCTCAACAATGTCAAAATCATAAATACCAACTAGAAAACACGAGAAAATGAATAACATATGTAAAATGCGAGAGATTTTTTATGAATGTTTTCTGCATTAGTTTGTGAAGCTAAAAGCATAAGGGAATGTGCCTCCTAGTCCCTTCAGTTTACTTTGTGATGATAATTAAATATAATTGTTAATCCTATGCTAAATAGTTCTCTGCAGTACAATAAGAACTTCTGATACCGTGCAATAAAAGAGTGATCTTTAACATTCTACCGAGGCAAATTCCTATTCCATTTTCAGCAGCCAGAGATACTTGTACTGCTTTATGGTGTAAGAGGGACTTTTATAATTAAGGAAATGTAAATGAAACTTTAATAGGCAAGCCGAAACAAATACTGTCTCCATCAGCAACATTTTTATGTGGGGCAAGTAGACACTGTAATAGTGTCTCCTGGGTAAGCTGACTGCGACACAACATCACTCAATAAATAGTGTAATATTACTTCCCAAAGACGCTGGATACAACACAAAGGAAAAAGTATTCTTTCCATGGATACATTTTGAATCCAATTATAAATGCTGGATTTGTGGCTATAGAGCGCATTTATACTGCATGATATTTATGTTAACTACTTTTAAGATTGTTTTATAATATTTTGGAAATATATAGATTTTAGACCAATTTCCCCATGGAAGAGAGACTTTGATTGATGTATCTCAATTAATCTCACCACAAGCTCCAATCACCCACAGTCTTTTGAGCTCACCATTAGTACAGATATGGAACCTGTTATCCAGAATGCACGGGACCTGGGGTTTTCTGGGTAACTAATCTTTCTGTAATTTGTATCTTCATACCTTAAGTCTACTAGAAAATCATGTTAACCTTTAGGGGCAGATTTATCAAGGGTCGAATTTAGAGTTCATGTGAGTTTGTATAAACTCCCATAGACTCGAAATTCTAATAAGAAATGACACGCAAACTTCTCTGAAAAAAACTTGATTTTCAGGAAGGCTGCAAACAACTCCAAATTGATCCCAGGATGTCCCCCATAGGCTAAAACAGCAATTTCGGCAGGTTTAAGGTGTCAAATAGTCGAATTTGAATTCTTAAAGGGATAGTACATGATACATGTTTTTTTAAAAACTTGAATCAAATTTTAACTATTCCCTAGTCAAATTTCACTAAAATAAAATTAAAATTTCCTTGATAAATCTGCCCCTAAAAACAGTCTAGGATTAATTATCCTAGACTGTTTTATTATTACAGAGAAAAAGGAAATCATTTAAAAAAAATAATTTTTTTGGTAAAACAATGTTTATGGGAGATGGCCTGTCTGTAATTCGGAGCAAATTGAATGGACTGTCTGAAATGGCCAGGCAGACAAAAATGTTGCCACAACAAAATTGTTGCCCCTTTTCTCATATTTTTCAGCCGCTTCTCAAATTTTTCAGCAGTTTCTCCAATTTCGTCCAAATGTGGCAGATTTACTCACTATTCAAGTTTGATAAAAATCTATTTCAAAATGTAATAAATCAACCTCGTTGTTTCCTTTACATAAAAGGTGATGCAGTATACAATTTCATGGTTAAAATTAAGTTGTTAGTATTAAAAGAAGCAACTGTTTTAGAAATGTTGGAAAAAGAGTACTATAGACGGCAGTGGAATAAATGTGCGATGCTGGAAAAATCCTAATTGAACTATAAACACATTTAATTAGTATTTAACACAGGAGAAAGCATACAGTACTAAGTTCTTTGAAAAATATTGTCTAATGAACTTAACAATAAACTTTCTAGCACAAGAAAAGCCTTTAAATACATAATTTTAATGCAGCATGCTTAGCCATGATCTCAATAAAGCAGCAAAAAAAACAGTTGTATGCAATTTGTGTAATTCCAAAGAATTATGAATAGTTTTAAATACATTCTTTTAAAAAGTTGAATTTAAATCTCTCTTAAGTTGTTTTCTAGTATAAATAAAAAAAAGTGTTAATCTCTAATGGAAAGCCAAGCCTTGAGCTAAATATTCTAAAACGTTCCTGTTGTTACATCCAGTGGCTTGAGCTTTATATCACGGCTTAGAGTAGATAAACCTAAAAAACTGTATTTAAAATAAGTGAAGGCTTTTGAACAGAAAATCTTCTAAATCTAAAAGAAAATACATGGGATTGATAAGTACAAAGGTTTCATAATGGTGCCATAATTACAGTGTTATGCACAAATCTTTAAAAAAAAAATACACAAATCATTGATTTCATATTAAAGCATTATGTTTTATTCTTTTGCCAGGTGGTGTATAAAATAGCCTCTGGTGTGCAATATTATAGTTTGAAGTCAGTAGCATTCTACAAAGCTCTTCCAAATCTCCCAGTAGATTATTGTACTATAGGTCATGGAGATAAAAAAGAGTTTTAAATGATTTAACCTCATGTGAAATGATGTAGCTCCATGCCATTTATCAAGGTTTTTTCACTGAGGGAATTATCTTATATATTAGAAAATTTTAGGATCAGATATCAAACACATATCATGAGCCTTACTTTGTTTTGTATACTATACCCTTTAGTAATTCAATTGTCTACTCAGAATTTCTCTTTCAAAGGGGAACAAAAGAACTAATAGTGAAGCAGCAACTTCACTAACTTGTTTGACATTGTTAGCTCTGTCTTGTTTTTATCTCTGTAAAGTTTTAAAAGGTTTTTAAATAAGACAGAAGTGAGTTGTAGAAGTGGCCATTGGTTTGCCATCAGAATATTAAAAATATTACTTAAATATCAAAGCATTGGTATTTCCATTTCTTTAAAAATCTCATCACCAGGTAGCATACGATCCAGGACTTCATTTGTTACTTTGCCAAACCATCTTCCCATAGGAGAAAGTTATTCAACTGTTGATCTGTAAGCTGCATCCATTAAAGGATTGGTAGCCTTGATGAAGGTCTCATTGTTCTGTCAAGGCCAATGGCCATCAAGATAGGTTAAGTAAGAAATAAGAAAGACCCAGGCACAGAACAGGCAAGACTGGTACTTTATACAGGCAGGACAGACTTTGTTTTTTCATTGTGTATGGGTAGGAAAGACAAAGCTAAAACAGGTAACAAGCAGGATATGTAGCACATGCAAATAAGGCATTGTTGACTCTAATAATAAGCAGGACAGGCAAGACTGGAACTAGGAACAGGAAAACTGGCAATGGAAACAGACAAACAGATAAGGAAGGTAAAGTCCACAGCTAACTGGAAATCCATAGACTCTCCAACCCTGTCCAATGTGATAACCCAGTTTAATAGCGATAGACACTTTGAAGAAATAGCTTTCTGCAAAATAGGACCCCCCAGATCTGGTCCATTTAGGTGTTCAGAGGCCTCACAGCTAAGCCTACAATTTCTAAATGTTACATGCAAGATACAGTACTTTCTTTTTTTATGTACAATTTTGGTTTACCTTTAATTTCTTAAATTTCAAGACTGACTGTTCCCATCCCTTTCTTCCCCACCCAATATTCTCCCCCTCTTTCTCTTTTCATAAATCCAGCCGAACCTCATGACTATTATATATTCAATGTAGCATTTTTTTATTTTGAAGATGACTTTGTAGATCATCTAATGGTGGGCTCTCATACCTGTAAAATTTCCTTTTCAATAAAAATTGTAAGTTCCACAAAAAGGAAGGCAAAGTCCATGGAAACAAAAGAGTTAAACAGAATTAAAGATAAAGGCCAGGCACAGGTCAGGACACCTAAGGTTTAGTCATAATCCAGGAACAGTCAGGAACAATGTAAGTAGAATGCTGAAGAACAAAAATAGATAAGATTTAAATTGTGGCATCACATACACTTTGCTCCAGTTCACCATTCTTGTATCTGTAATTGCCAACCCACAGATGAGGGTGCATGGATATGAGTCTCCATGCCAGTGCTGCAATGTCAAGATAAGTGGCACTTCCTCAAACATGTCAATGTCTTTAGAGCTTCCAAGTAGACTATTGGTTCAAAACTGCTGCAGATGTTTTTTTTGTATTCAGAATAATATGCACATTTTGTCATCCAGATAAACAGCATCAACAGTGCCTACTCACTTTTCATTAGGCCAATCCTAAAACAGAAAGAGACACTTCCAGAGCACAAAAGTAAGGGAGGTAATACTGTGATGCAATCTTCAAAATCACAATTTAAGGGCATTGGGTAAATATATTATAATGCTGTTCTTTGTCTTCTTTTACTCTGCATTGCCAAATGACTAATAAACACCTAAATGATAGGTTAATCGTTAAACCAAATGAAGATTTCTGTGTCCAAATAAACAGATCAATTTTCTGTCATTGTTCTTCAGAACAGTATCAAGATAGATGCATTGAAAGCATTCAAAAGATTTGTTGGCGTATGAAAGCATTAACAGAGCAACAAAGCGGATATTCCCTCAGTGTAACTGCCCTATACCAGCAAATTCTTTTTGTCAAAGGGCTGGTATGATGAAAAATGGTCCCATTTTATGTTATGTTGTGATTTGATATAATTGTTTAGCCATGTAGACTAAATGTTGATTTTCAGGGAATTCCTGGATCCCATTCCAGGAAAGATCTGTAAGTGTTTATTGCATTGAGTGTTTCCAATAGCAGCCTCTGCATTTAACATACCGCTGTTCTGTGCATTGTCATCTGTATTGCTGAACACATATCCCTCCCCATGTTGGGAAATAGCACAAAAGGCTGTTTAGGGAGATTTAAGTGCTTAATTTCTTCAGCTAGTATCTAAGAATTAGGGGAAAGGGAAAAATCAACTCGTCTTACTTAAAATTAACTGCTTGCTCCTCAGACACCCAAGGAGTTATAACCACACGTTTTTTTTTTAAATTTTTATTTCACATAAGCACTGATCAATTGAATCCATTTGGATCTTGGCAGCAAATCATGGCATGTAGCTAATATAGATCTAACATGACAGAGAGAAACTAATTATATATATGTATCAAGAATTGATTGAATTGGTGAATTTGTATGGATTGAGTGTTGATTGTTAAGTGCAACACATGTGGAGATAAGGGGTTACACAGTGTGGAAAATAAGCACTTGGCACTTTAATTAAACCAAATACTGGTGAATTAACAATTGCACAGTTGTGGAAAATAAGCACCCAGCAGCTAAGTCTTTTTAAACCAAAAAAAATGTTTTATATAGTACAAATGGTGGCACAGACGTGAAATAGGAGCACATAGCACCTAATATTTAACCAATATACAGTAAGTGAAGTTGATTGGGGTGGTGTTAAAGGGATACTGTCATGGAAAAAATGTTTTTTTTTCCAAAATGAATCGGTTAATAGTGCTGCTCGAGAAGAATTCTGCACTGAAATCCTGTCACGGCCGGCACCCGATACCAGAACAAATGCCAAGCACCCTGGTCTCGGCTCGGCTTCACCAGTAGTGTGACCACCGTTGGGCTTCGGGAGGAGCCCTCAGCTTACTTGGGTGCCACCTGGACTTAACCAGGGGTGCAAGGCGAGATGTTCTAGCTGGCGAAGGGGCACGGCTGTTAGCAAAGTCTTTTTGGGCCGAAGGTCACGGTACAAAGGATTAGGCAGAAGGATGGTCAAACAGGCAGGGTCGAGGCAGGCGGATATCAGAATCGTCAGGCAGGCAAGGGTCAAACCGGGTTGTCAATCAAGGGGGTTAAGCAGGAAGAGTTGTCGTAGGCAGGCAAGGGTCAGGATACAGAGTTCAGAATAGTCAGGATACAGGCAGGGTCAATCACGGATAATCAGAATACAGAATAACAGGAACAGATGCACTAGGCTCAGAAACCACTTAGAAACAAAGTTCTATCACGCGCACTGGCTGGGAGACAGAATGGGCCTTATATAGGTTCAAATTTCGCGCCAAACGGGCGTCAAAAATGTGCTGGCGCAAAGCGCAAGCGTGCCTGCACCTCTAAGAGGCGCGCAGGCACGCCGCGCGTGCCCTAGAATCCAAGATGGCGCCGGCGCCAGCGCTGACTCGTGGACCATGCGGCAGGCGCCCCCGCCGACGACGCGGTGGACGACCCCGCCGCACAGGTACTGTTACAAATCCATTTCTCAAAAGAGCAAACCGATTTTTTTATATTCAATTTTGAAATCTGACATGGGGCTAGACATTTTGTCAATTTCCCAGCTGCCCCTAGTCATGTGACTTGTGCCTGCACTTTAGGAGAGAAATGCTTTCTGGCAGGCTGCTGTTTTTCCTTCTCAATGTAACTGAATGTGTCTCAGTGGGACATGGGTTTTTCTATTGAGTGCTGTTCTTAGATCTACCAGGCAGCTGTTCTCTTGTGTTAGGGAGCTGTTATCTGGTTACCTTCCCATAATTCTTTTGTTTGGCTGGGGGGGAAAGGGAGGGGGTGATATCACTCCAACTTGCAGTATAGCAGTAAAGAGTGATTGAAGTTTATCAGAGCACAAGTCACATGACTGGGGCAGCTGGGAAATTGACAATATGTCTAGCACCATGCCAAATTTCAAAATTGAATATAAAAAAATCTGTTTGCTCTTTTGAGAAATGGATTGCAGTGCAGAATTCTGCTGGAGCAGCACTATTAACTGATTCATTTTGAAAAAAAAATTTTTTCCCTTGACAGTATCCCTTTAATTAAAAAATCAGCATAAGAGGATTACAGGTGGAAGTTCATTTAATGAGTGAATAAGTGACCATTGGAGGACAATTAACTTGAATCTGGAAGTTATAAAGTTATAAATATAGTGAGTGTAAGAAATTGGAGAATGTTTATATTTATATAAAATTACAGTCACAAACAAGGTCAAATTTGACTTGAATTTAAAGTACCATTTGAGTGTTAATCAAGAAATAAAAAAAGCAGGAAAACTCATTGGCTGTGCCTAAGACAATGAGGGGGGGCAATTTACAACAAAAATGGGGTACAGGAGGGCATCCATTAGTGTACATTTACAAAGTACAGGTATGGGACCTGTTATCCAGAATGCTGGGGACCTGGGGTTCTCCTGGATTACGGATCTTTCTGTAATTTGGATCTTCATGCCTTATGTCTACTAGAAATTCATTTAAACATTAAATAAACCCAATAGGCTGGTTTTTCTTCCAATAAGGATTAATTATATCTTAGTTGGGATCAAGTACAAGCTATAGTTGTATTATTACAGAGAAAAAGGAAATCACTTTTGAAATTTGGATTATTTGGATAAAATGGAGTCTATTCGGAGCTTTCTGGATATTGGGTTTCCGGATAAGGATCCTATACCTGTACTTTTGCTTTGAGAAATGGAGCTACTGTGCCAGCCCATTGGCAGCCAGTAAGGACAAGGCTGCCTGCATATATGTTGTTGTGCCTCGCACTACAAGGTGCACAATGCAGTCATTCCCCCAAGGAGAAGTCCTCTGTGCATGGACAATCTTAGTTCTCTCATACTGCTCTTACATTTCTGCCAACAACCACTGAGAATGGGGCCCAATGAAAGGATCTCTTTGCATCCTATTTCAATCTGTAACTCAGGGGTCCCCAACTTTTTTTTCATGAGCCACATTCAAAATTAAACAGAGATGGGGAGCAACACAAGCATGATTGTCTGTGATTGAAGGTTCTCATTCATCCCGATCATGGTATATGGATCAAGATATACTGGAGTAAGTGTATATTTTTCTCTT
Organism: Xenopus laevis; assembly: GCF_017654675.1. Lineage (NCBI taxonomy): Eukaryota > Metazoa > Chordata > Amphibia > Anura > Pipidae > Xenopus > Xenopus laevis. Next base: position 19,299,021 of record NC_054373.1, read on the forward strand.
TCAAGAAAAACTCTGTGATTGGCTATTTGTTAGCCCCTTTGTGAACTGGAAGCCTACAAAAGGCACTGTTTGTTGGTACACCTGGTTTTTATGTAACCAAAATTTCCTTCAAGCCAGGAATTCAAAAATACTGTAAGCAACTGCTTTGAAACTCCTGAGAGGAACGTGTTGCTCCTGAGCCGCTGGTTGGGGACCACTGCTCCAACTTGTGAGTCTAAATAACCTCCAAATTAGGGCCAGGTATACAAAGGGTAGGGGGGACATTTATGCGTCACTTCCCTCTGTCCCTCATAAATATACCTGTAGTGCTGCAATGATATGTTCATGGTAGAGCTACAGATCTGAAAAAAATAACACTAATTATTGCTTAGATTCAATCCATTACCAAAAACAAAAACCTCATTTGATCATCCGTTATATCAGTCAACAATAAACAAATCGTATGACTAGCCACTATAGGGTTGGTCTTCAAGAGGAAAAATCAATAGAAATCTGTTTAAACAGGAATATTACATGTCCTGTATATTATTCTACCAGGTAATTGGCATATTTTCATGTATAATTCCATATATGTTATCTGAAGCTGCTTCTTTAAACATTATATTTGATGCACAATGCCAGTTTTGAATAGTGGCTGTATTTCAATAGCTCTGAAAATGCAAGCGTCATAAATCTGATATTCTCATTAGTTGGCTTTATCCTCATTTAGAGTTTGGTAAAATAAGCTCAAATTTTCACTTTCTTTGTGAGTGACATAATTGGTAGTTAGTTATTAATCAACCACGGAGATAGTGCTTATCTCCTGCAGAGAAGAAAAGAGAGGAATTGTCTTTTAAATAATAGCCAATGATTTCTTTGGCAGTGTTAGAGCTGATAGTATCTGTGAGCGCATCGCTGAAAGCTCCCATAAAGCGGATGTGTCAGGTGTCAAATGCTTCCAAAGGCCTGTAATACAGTGCACAGCTATAAAGTATTGTAGATGAGCTGGCAAAGTGCAATCTTCTCTCTGAACATTACTGTGTCGTGTGTCAGATTTGAAACAAAACAAAACTTTATGGGGTCTCTTTTTAAAAGTTTCCTGGCAGCAAAACCTGGGCTAGACAAGTTATTCTAACAGCATCATATTTATCAGAGGAAGAGAACTCCATGAAAGCAACTAAAGCTTCTTGTTCTTTGATTAAAAAATACTGTGATTTATTGAAACAGAATTTCACCTCAAGTTAATGTCTGGGAAAATAATTAACTCCTTCAGAGGTGTTACTAATGCAGCCAGGGACAAAGATTGCACCTCTGTCCTTTAACTCCCCCCCATCCACCCTTCGTACATTCGTCTGATAGCAAACTTTTACTGGACATGCTTCATTCTTCAGCTGCTGTCTTTCCTGATTGGCCCCATGAGGGGTAGGCCTGGGTATAGTTGCATTGCCTGACACCCCCCCCCCTTTGTTTTTATGTTATGTTTTGTCTGTACCTAATGTTGACTTTATGCAGCAAGTCTCACTGCACATAACCCCCCATTAATATTGCACCTCATAACCCTCCTGTGGTGTGACAATTCCTTACAGGTGTCAGAAACATCATGGGCCCAGTGAACAGGAATAATGTCTATTGCCATTGCAGCAATGGTCAGTCTCCAGCAATAGTAATATATGGGCATGAGTAAAGACCCACGTAAGTTTGCTCATAGTCTACAGTTTTTTTGTATGACCTCTAACAGGTATGAACAAAGTTTATGCCTGATACAGATTTGTGGTGAAAGTAGCATTTTCAAGAATCTGTGCAAAAAAAAAAATCATATGAAACAAACAAGAAAAATTTATTGTTAACTCCAATGCATTTGGGGCAATAAAAATGCCCATTGACTCACATGCATTTGATACAAAGTAAACTATCCATTGACTCCAATGCCCATTGACCCTAACTCATTGGTTCTCAACCCAACCTAAACTCCTCTTTTTTCCCACATCTGGCATGACAGTCCATTGATGACATAAATCATCAAATTTAGCCATCAAAGAAGAGGAAACAGCCTATATATTTCCACAAGGAAGAGGCCCTGGTTGAAGTTTGACTTACTTTTGCCTGAACCCCCAATCAGCACTTACTTTCGCAGCTTATACCTACCAGTAGTGATGGGTGAATAAATTCACAAAACTGCCACGCAAATTCGCCGGTGTCAAAACATTTTGGACACACGTTGTAAAGACACAGACCGCTGCCAAGGCGCAGATCAGAAATACCAGGAATCTGGCACAATTAACATCAAGGTTCGGCTTTATTCACACATAGGAGGAATGACAGTGGAGGGTGTACAATTCTAACGCGTTTCATGCCCCATAGCTGGGCACTTCATCAGAGTCTCTGATGAAGTGCCCAGATGAAGTGCCCAGCTATGGGGCATGAAACGCGTTAGAATTGTACACCCTCCACTGTCATTCCTCCTATGTGTGAATAAAGCCGAACCTTGATGTTAATTGTGCCAGATTCCTGGTATTTCTGATCTGCGCCTTGGCAGCGGTCTGTGGCTTTAATGTAGTAGCGAGGAGTGACTGGCATATCGCGAGAGCAGCGATCGAACAGGACGGCACATTGGTCCGGATGAGCTCCGCCATTAACGCTTCGTGAGTAGAGTTTTACACGTTGTAAAAACACTTGCGTCAAAACCGTTGAACATTATTCAGACGCCCATTGACTTTAACGCCGGTGTCAAAATTGATGTGAGTGTCAGAATTGACGCGGGCATCAAAATTGCCTTGGGCATCAAAATTCTTGTTTGCCGAATTTTTTGCCCTTTTGCGAATTTCGTGGGAAATTTGTGAATATTTCGGTGAAACGGGACGTATTTGCCCATCATTACCTACTTGTATTCATACGTTTTTGGGCTGACTTACTCCTCACTGAAATCAGCTACTGAGTATGCCCTCTAAGACCATGTTGGCAGCCTATCTGCCGATGTATGGAACCCATCTATGTATCTGATTGATATCTGGCTCTAAATTGACCAGATATTAATGAGGGAGGTTTTGAAATCACACATTAGAGTGTTGATGTCTCTGTAAGTAAACGGATGATTCAATTGTTTGCCCTGGGGCAGATAATTGCATCAGCCTGTTGTGCCCCAAATGTGGGTGGTAAATCAGGCCAAGATCCACTTGTTGAAACACTCAGAAAATGAGTGGATCTGGCCATGTATAGCCACCTTAAAATCATGCTTCCACGTATTTCATGAAACATATAACATGAGCATTAAATATAATATCATTAATTCATAAGTTCCCACGTGCATGTGCATTTGTTAAAGAAGAGGAGCAATGCCCTGGGGTTGAATGTAAGTGATAAGAATCACTGGGCGGTGTCTAATGACTTGGCACCTGACAGTGATCCTACTTACTTTCATCTTCGTTAATATAAATGTGTCAGGAATCTTTTATTAATGAGAATATTTGGGGGTTTTTTTTATCTTCTTTTCACTAAATCATATATTTATTTACTCTAAATCCTACAGTTATGAAAGTGAAATATGTTATGAGGAATGTTGTATGAACTAATAACCATTTAATACCATTTTTAATTCTGTTTCATCAGGTCTGCCACCTTAAGGATTTTGAGAAACTAATTAAAGATGTCTCTATATGGAGCCAATTACATTTTCTAATAAATCTTAGTTCATCTCAACAAAATAATCCAAATTAGAAAACATTGTATCCGTAAAAGTGTCCTCCAAGAAGGAGCTGAGACAAACTTTCATAACAACCATTTAATTTCCTCAGTTTCATTCAGTTAAAGACTTTGCAAATAAAAATAATTTCCTGATTATCGCTGAATTGAATATGCCCTCTTGTGGACCAGACGCTGTTACAAGAGGTATAGGAAGGCAATTAGAAAATTACATTTTAAATTTGACCTGACTATACTATTTTATTTGATATCTGATGATGATCAAATCAGGAAATTCACAAGTTAATCCAATTTAAATCTCATTTGTCCTTTCCATGCAATATTTATAGCTTGGTCCATATATGTTTCCACTAATAATTTATAAGAAATCCTGACTTGCTTTGTATGGAAACATTACAGAGTTTCCCTTCTCTTAGTTTTTATGATACTGAGAATATTTGCACATTGGCGATATTTGCTCCAAATTTCCTATTTGATATATAATAATTAGTGTTGGTAGTTTACCAATTTCCAGGTAATAACATCAGGCATGTTTGCCAGTCAATCCATTATTAATTTCATCTTTTCACTTCATGTTATAATGAATAAATAGTTTTGGAGCATTTTTTCTGAAATATTGAGGTAATGTCAAAATACTATTCTTCCACAAAATAAATAATGTATTGATCCTCTGTTAAGAAAAATATGCCTTCTCCAGTTGCCTAGCACTATGAAGTGACATTACAAAAAGGTTTTAAAAATAATTCATTTGAATACTAAGAATGTGGCAAAATGTGAATTTTACAAAATAAACTGGACTGAAATCTGAACTAAATTCTGGATTCAGTGTTTCCCTAATTCATAAATAAACCACCCATTGATTTTATTGTGGGTTCATTATAGATTGTATTTTCACCACAACAGATTAAAAAAATTAAAGAAAACAATCTCTCTGAAAATTATTCTGATACAACTTTGAGCATCTTTGACCATTTACACGTACTTAAATTTACAAAAATGTCACCAGTTCCAAGTTAACAAAATCTGATATTCCTGAATGAAGATGAAAAATGTTTTGTAGGTTAAAGAAAAGACAAAGCCATCATTATAACTCACTGATTTGTATTTGGATCACTAAAATGCTATTGAAGTACAGGATCTTAGTAACATTTTACCATTTTTGATTAAAACTGACAATGACTAGTGATGGGTGAATTTGCGCCATTTCGATTCGCCGTAAAATTTGCGAATTTCCCAGGAAATTCGTGAAACGGCGTAAAATTTGCGAAACTGCGCTGGCATCTCATTTTTGACGCCGGCGCCCATTTTTGATGCCGACGCCCGTTTTTTTTTTACGCCGGTGAATTTTTCCGGGTGAAACATTTCTTGACCCCAAAAGGGGTGAGGGACACATGCATAAGCTTTTCTATACTTCCCCTCTCCTTCCACATCAACCAAAAGGATCTGAGCCATGTCACTGTCTATAAAAGGACAGATTCTGTTCTGAAACTGATGATTTATTTCTAGTCATAATTGGCAATATTCATACTATCAGTAAACACCCAGACTATGGCAGTGGAGATGATATGATGACCCTAAAAATGACAGTTATTTAATAAAATAAATGTTATGTGGTATTACTGTGTTAGTGGTGCCTTATCAAATGTTGTATATAAGTTCCACCATAAAGAAGCATTAATGATTAATAGATTCTTAACTTACTGGATAAGACCAAAATATTAATACTTTCTTTTATTGGGGAAGCTCTGTATCAGATTGATTTATAGCAGAAAATGTATGAGTAGTCCCAGATGCAGTTGAGCAAAGAATGATTTATTGTTCTGGTTAACAGCAATTTTAATAGCAACAGTAAAGTTTAACACCATGACAATGGTGATGGTACAATGTTTGTAATGATGACAATAATCCAATAAAATGAACATTACTTTTACATAAGAAAATATTTTCATTTTAGCTATACCCAGTATATTTTATCATATGTGAGTCTATTGCAAAGCAGTTGAGATATTCTAATAGTTATACCCTTAATATTGATACCCTTTTGCTAAACAAAAAAAACATCAAAACATTGTAAAAATAAAAGCACAGCACAGGTTTTTGTCTGATATTTTTGTCTGTTGTCTAAGAACTCCCATAATTCATTCTCAGCTTTAAGATTTCCCTATTGCTTCAATGGCACAGGTCTGAAAGATAGGGATGTAGCGAACGTCGGAAAAAAAGTTCGCGAACATATTCGCGAACTTGCGCAAAAATGCGAGCGGTTCGCGAACGGTTCGCGAACCCCATAGACTTCAATGGGAAGGCGAACTTTAACATCTAGAAAAGACATTTCTGGCCAGAAAAATGATTTTAAAGTTGTTTAAAGGGTGCAACGACCTGGACAGTGGCATGCCAGAGGGGGATCAAGGGCAAAAATGTATCTGAAAAATCTGCCTGTGTGTGCTTGGAAGAGATAGTGTAGGGGGAGAGCTGTTAGTGATTTCAGGGACAGATGATAGTAAGTTTGCTGGCTAGTAATCTGCTTGATACTGCTCTGTATTGGAGGGACAGAAGTCTGCAGGGATTTGAGGGACATTTTAGCTTAGGTAGCTTTGCTGGCTAGTAATCTACTGTTCTCTTTAAACAACTGCCATACGTTGACCTTGTAGGCATTGTTTGCCCAGTTTTTTTGGACGCAGCCACTGAAGCACAGTTGCCAGAAAAAATATGCCATATAAATGCTGAAAATAGTAATTTTTCGCCATACGTTGACCTTGTAGACATTGTTTGCCCAGTTTTTTTGGTTGCAGCCACTGAAGCACAGTTGCCAGAAAAAATATGCCATATAAATGCTGAAAATAGTCATTTTTTGCCATACGTTGACCTTGTAGGCATTGTTTGCCCAGCTTTTTTGGTCGCAGCCACTGAAGCACAGTTGCCAGAAAAAATATGCCATATAAATGCTGAAAATAGTAATTTTTTGCCATATACGTTGAGTCAACGTATGGCAAAAAATGAGTATTTTCAGCATTTATATGGCATATTTTTTCTGGCCTCTGTGCTTCAGTGGCTGCGGCCAAAAAAACTGGGCAAACAATGCCTACAAGGTCAACGTATACACTACTACAGCGGTGGATACGGATTACGTAAAATATATGAATGCTGCTTGAAAAAAAGTAACTCAAGTGGTTTTTCTAGAGACGATAATATTATCAATATTTAGACAAAATGTGAACAAGCTCACACAGCTAGATGGCGGTTTGAAGAAAACACTGTGCAAATAATGCCTACAAGGTCAACGTATACACTACTACAGCGGTGGATACGGATTACGTAAAATATATGAATGCTGCTTGAAAAAAGTGACTCCGGTGTTTTTTCTGGAGACGGTAATATTATGGATATTTAGACAGAATGGGAACAAGGTCACACAGCTCGATGGCGGGTTGAAGAAAACAGTGTGCAAATAATGCCTACAGGGCAAATAATGCCTAAAAGGTCAACTTATACACTACTACAGCGGTAGTAAAATAAAAAAAAGTAAAATAAAAAAAAATGAATATTAAAAAAAAAAATTAAAGTTGGTGCTGCTGAACTACTAGGAGCAGCAGATTAGCACACCAGTCCCACTCCCCAACACTGCTAGACTAATAGCACTGGGCTCTTATAGTAGTAGTAGTAGTAGTAGTAGTAAAACAACAAAAAAATAAATAAAAGCAGTCCTTACAAGGACTACTGTTATTGCAGCAGTCAGCAGATGAGATCAGAAGCAGGACAGCTGCCCACTGCAGCTACATACAGAGCACTGCAGTAGAAGGTAGATTACTAGCCAGCAAAGCTACCTAAGCTAAAATGTCCCTCAAACCCCTGCAGACTTCTGTCCCTCCAATAACAGAGCAGTATCAAAACGATTACTAGCCAGCAAACTTTCAACTGTCCCTGAAATCACTAACAGGCAGCAGCTCTCTCCCTACACTATCTCTTCAGCACACACAGGCAGAGTGAAAAAACGCTGCAGGGCTTCGGTTTTTATAGGGAAGGGGAGTGGTCCAGGGGAGAGCTTCCTGATTGGCTGCCATGTACCTGCTGGTCTGGGGTGAGAGGGCAAAAAAAAGCGCCAACAATGGCGAACCCAAAATGGCGAACGTCGCGCGACGTTCGCGAACTTCCGGCGAGCGCGAACACCCGATGTTCGCGCGAACAAGTTCGCCGGCGAACAGTTCGCGACATCTCTACTGAAAGAAACTCACACCTGGCCTCCTTTCCAATAGTACAGCTGGGGCTCTATGAGTAGGGGGACAGACCCACAGGTATAAGGAAATAGAAGACTCCAGCATGCAAGAACCTTTGAAAAATGGGGATTACCCCTGTGTCAGGCCAAACACTTATACGTTTTGGGGAGTTCCCTAATCGTCAGTTGATCTGCTTTAAATCAGATCCAAACGTAACCCCATCCCTCAATAGAATTCGAACATTTAGTCCAATTAAGCATAATGTCCACAAGTAATAATCTCCAAAATCCAATGGAATTGTCCACAAGTAATCAGCATCCATGGTATTCCAAGAGTTCATATTTCCAAATACAAAATGTAGAAAAAAAGACCAGTCGTTGAAAGTTTTAGTTGCACAAGAACTAAAGTGAACACTTGTTTAAATTGAATGTAATGCTTTCTACACAATTCACTGGGAATAAAGTAAGACCAAAACTTTCCCTTATCTTTTTTTGTACATTTTGCATTTGGATATATGAACTCTTGGAACACTGATTAATTGTTGATAATTCTATGGGATTTTGGAAATTTTTACTTATTTTGACTAAATGTTTGATTTCTATGGAGTGGTGGGGTTAAGTTTGAATCTGATTGAAGATGGTTGGTGTGTTTGTACAGAACACATGATGAAGGGGTACACTCTTGAAATGTTGTAGTGTTACCCAGGGGTAATTTTGAAAAGGTCCCTCTGTGCTGGAGTCTTCTATTTGTTCAATGAAACAGGTACCATTATACAAACAGTGCCATTAGACAAATAAATGCTGTTAGAGCACCAATTTTAAAGTATATTGTTAACTTATGGTGGTCTAAATTTTTAACAGCTTGAGCATTAATAAAAGAAGCAAAGTAAGTTCAAGATAGGGTTTGACTGAACAAAGAGGTTGTGTCCCAATGATTGTATAGCAGAGACAAATACAAGCATCCTTATGGTATATTGAAATATATATCCTATATTCTATATTTATATGATGATAAACATAGGATGTGCCTTGACTGTAACATGAACAAAATCTATTTTCGTGTCAGACTTCCAGTCTCTATGTTTGACACAGGGCTTGATATCATGAACATTGATTTACTAAAAAAGGTGAGACAGAGAATTCATAGAAAAATCCCTTTTAACTCTGATTGTGAATATTATTCATATTGCTCAAATGGATCTAAAAGCTATACTACACATTTCAAAATATGAAAAGCCACAGGACCACCAATAGTAGCATGTAAAAATGTCAACAGTCTTGTAGATACTTTCTAGATAGAAGGCCGGTAGTAATGAGGTATGTAGTCATATTACACACCGATTCACAGTTTACTGTTTTCTCAATATGAGCACAAAATACTGTGCAAAAAATACATTTTAGGACATGATCTATAGTATTTAATAATAGTGAGCCTGGAAAGGGCAGAGCTCATTTATATTGAAGAAATTAAAACTCTCGATATGTTTTTTTTGTACAGATGTAAAGTACAATTGTCTGATTCTGTAATTATTGTTTGTTAATTTATCTTGCTTTTATTGCTATATTATTGAAACTTTTCATATAAAGTTCCATATAACTAGCAAAATAATGCTGACAAACTAATGGTTGAATAAGTTATGAACTTGTGTAACATAACTGTGATTTTTTGGAAATAACTAGAGGAAACTGCAAGTCAGCTATTGGTTCACAATATTGAAATTTTGCCCAAGATGTATTAGTATTTTTGATGAAACTGCAAAATCCTTCCTTTTGCCAAAAAGTACATTTTCAGTTTTTCCTCTAAATGTTGTGTCATGTTTAGATTGGATGGAATAAATAGCCAAAGCCTTGGTACTGTCCAATGTGAATTAAATTGGAAGAAAAATAAAACTTTGTCCAGTAAGTTCAGTTCTTTTACAAATCCCTAAATCCAGAGAAAGGCAAATGGTAAATCCCAGTGGGCCAGCAATGAAATCAGACTCACTATGAAAATACATTTTGTCACAATCTCAAAATGGCAGTTGACTAGAATGTCACTACAATGTACCGGGATTTACCTCTCCTTACTAAAAGCAGTAATGTTCTAATGATCCAGTGTTACCTCTTTTGATAACAGGTTCAATAACCTGAATAGATTTACACTTAGCTCACTATATGTTTTGAGCTATTTTCTTATTATTCTTTTAAGGACTGATAAAGTGGTCAAGTATCTTTCAAGTTGCTGTAAATAATGCAGTGCACTTTTATATTTCCTTACTGTTGCATTTTTCATAAAGTCAGCATTTCTCCTAGTATCCTTTACACTGTTTGCCTTGCTTACTCTTGTTATCTCTCATGTATTTATAAATCGATCATAACCGCCCTACGAGTGTAATGTAGAACAGAACCACACTTTACCTTTAAGGGTGTGTATTTAATGAGAGTTGCAGGGTACAAATGTATGAAACATTGGACATGTTTACAGTTTTACCTATGACTCAAAAGACTGAAACCTGGCTGGTGAAAACACCACTAAGTAGCTTACAGCAGATATAAGCTATGTAGTGTTTACACAGATGTACATACGCATTACAGAGATATGTACTTTGTCTTGAAATATTTGGGTTTGTATTTTATAATGTGATGAAGATTGGTACAGATATTTTCTAAGATATAAAATTCTAAATTTGGGAATACATGATATTATACGGTATGTTGGGCATTAAAGGGAAGACAATCTAAATCCTATTGGAGTGTCTCTTGTTATGTACAAGGGCTCATTTTTAAATTACACTCACAAAACCTTGGATATTTTTAGATCACTGAAACACCAATTACAACTTTAAACCAATACCTGCTCTTTACGAAATACAAAGAGCAAATTTACTATTTTAGATTCACTTGATAACTTGCACAAAGATGTGTACAAGGCACAAAATACAGTGTCCAAATATGGAATGGGCTTCCACATAGGGTTGCCACCTGGCCTGTATTTCCCAGGCTTAGCCTGTAAACTTCTAGACATTTATTTAAGATATATTTGATATTATTGATGAATATTTAAATTCAAGAAATTATGTATTAATTCATTTTATCGGTGTTTAATTCTGTATATAATTTTCTACTTTTGCTGTTTCTTTATCTCCCGTCGCTATATAATAATTCCTCTGAATTGATTAGTTTATCATTTAATTGAATTTTCATTATTTAATTAATTTTCCAATGTATTTCTTTACTTAATATTTTGATATAATTAATTAATTAATCCTTTTTGTGTTAGGTATGTATATTATACAACTTATTGCACTCTAAGTTAATTTAATTTATATTATAATTCGTTTCAATGGATCTGTATCATGCAGTTTAGACGTATACTTTTGTGAATTTTAATCATATGTCTTTGATGTTCTTAATTGAGTGTGTTATTTTAACATGCAACCAACAGAGGGCGCCCATGCTTCTGATGAAGTAACACTTACGTCACGAAACGCATCGAGCTGGTCCCCTGACCGCTATTTTGCTATTTTTAAGCGTCTTCAATAAAGCCGTATATGTTTTAATTCAATGGTTCATGCACGCATTTTACTTGGAACCGGTTGAGCCACACTACTGCTTCATTCCTTGATGAAACTTCTAGACAAGGATGGGATGAGAATTGCTAATATATCAGCAATGTATTTGCTAGTAAATTTGTACTTACCTGTTGTTCTGCCCCTGTCCAGCACCCAATCTTCACTCCCAGGTCAGCCTTGTCCTCCTTCCTCATAAATTGCCAAATTTCATCCGTTGTTTCCCATTTTCATCATAACCTGCCCCTTTTGTTTTATATCCATGCCACTCATGGTCCGCACCCCCCCCATACACTTCCCCTTAGCAGGAATTTTTCGCTAAGAAAGGTGGCAAACTTATCTACACCTGTCTTGAGGACATATTTATCACACTATGTAAAAATTGGAGTAAAATATCACTGTGGATGTTGTCCATAGCAACCAATCAGCAATTCGATTTTCACAGTCATTTACAAGTTAGAAAATAAAAGCAAATATCTGATTGGTTGCTGTGGGCGAAAACACTGGTGATGTTTTCCTCCAATTTTTACACAACATGAGAAATAGACCCCTAAAGCTGTTAATGATGTTGAATTCACCTGTCAACTGGATTGGATGCACATATACATTTTTTAAAAAAAAACTGTGCTGGTTTTCAAGAGCAGATGTTAAAATGTGTCTACTTTGGTAAATCTTCTGAAAGTTGCAGTACTCTTTATTATAGTGGAAATCTAGGAAAAAACAACATTGTTTGAGTAAGACACATATCAGTTTGCTCCATATTCTGTACTGGAGCCCCATGGTGTTCAGTTAAGATATGAAGAATTGATAAATATCAGTAGGAGTAAACAGTATAGTAAACATGTTGGTGCAATAATAGTGATGGTAATAATGAAAACATACATATAATTATCAGCTATTACAGATGTGTGCGTATGACTGATCTCCTGTAAGTGTTCCAGACCAGTAAAAGCTAACTGCTGATTGGTTGTCATGGTTTAAAGCAGCATGTCAAACAATGCTTTTATGTCTGCATAATCGTCTTCATATATAAGTACTCATTATTTTTTTTTTATTGTTTTTCAATCACCAAAGAAATTGCCTCCAAAAGCTTTCAACAGCTGATAAATCTGAGCTAATGATGTTTCTGTTTATTGTAGTTATGGTGCCATGAACACTTAGCAAAAGAAAAGAGCAGACACTCTAAGTAATAGTTATAATCCTCTTGCATATATTTCACATAGATGATTGAATGTAAATCAATAGGCTGTAGTTCCATAAGTTATACACATTAACAGTTTATAAAACCTCTCGTCATACTGTCAAACTTGAAATTGATTTCTCTCTAATTACCTTTTATGCCTTTGGTATTTTATTACCTTTTATGTTTTATAGCCTTGAAGCTTTCCATTTCTACTTGACATCAAAAGTTCTCGGTATCAATACCTTTCCAGAGCTAAACCTTACAAAGAATATAATCTCTCCAAAGAGTTGCAATAGGCTAATTGCTGCTGGGAAGTTTACATACATAAAACATAAAAGTACAGAATTGTAAAGAGATATTTCTAAGCTTTGCCAGTAACAAACACTGGAAAAAGGTTCAGGTACTACTTTAATAAATTCACTTTGCAGATATTCTTTTTAAGCAAATGATTGACAGACTATCAAACTAAACATATATATTTACCTACAAGGTTCTCTAAAATTATTCTTATTATTATTGGTTAGTCTTATTTTTTATTTTATAAGAACTGAAATGTTTGCAGTGAATGAAGATGTAACAAAATGAGGAGGAAAAAAAATGAAAACTTGGAGTTTTTTTAATTTCCAAGTAAGCCACACTTAAGCTACCCAAGAAAATAAAGTGCAAAAATCTTTATTCAAATACCATGTACAAACCTAGCCTTACACATTCCGTGCCTGCTTGGCTGATGACCTACGACTAAGGAGCAAACATGCATGAAACGTGAAAGTCATTGTTTGCAGCAATCTGCTCCCCTTGCCTTTGGGGCTTGGCACCCAGACTCAAGCAATTTGGGGTTTTCTCCCTTTTGTGTGTGCATAAATTAGAGCTTCCAGTATGAGTGTAGTGGAGGTAGGGAAGCTTTGACCAGGCTAAGCAGGCCAGAGGGAACAATTGGTTAAGGTTCTGGTAGGAGTAAAAAGAGGGAGGTCTTACTAGGCAGGGAAAAGCACCTTGAGTCAGAATTCCTCCAGTCTGTGTAGATCAGCGGTGGGAGCAGCATCCACCCTCTCACCCTTGTGTCTTGGAATCTGTGAAGTTTTGGTAAGCTGGTAAGTATGCTGGTATGGCAGCTGGGTAGGCAGGGGTATGTTTGCCAGAGTGGGTCAACGGGCCCCTCCAGGTAAGTGTCCTAGGAGGTAAGGTTTTGAGTGAGGCCATTCGCTACTTGCCCATCCAGGTGCAGTGCATTTTGGGCAGCTGGCTTGATGGTGGCCCGTTCACTTGGTAGAGTAATTGGTTAGACAAGCATTCCCATTGGGTTGATGTTATGCAACAGTTATATGTTGTTTATATTAACGTGGTTAATAAAGCTGCGGCCTTTAAACTCCATTCTGGGCTCCAAGTGTTGTTATTGTAATCACTTTTTATATATGGAGTTAGGTTAAAGGGGTAATATTGGTGGCATTAACACTGCCCATGTCAAGAATACTTTCCTATAATTCCATTCACTGCTCTATTTCCGATCTCCCTTCTTTGTGTTTGACATTTTCTTTGACCTTCCTTTACTGCAAGAGTTTTCCTTTCTGCTCTCCTTACTTCTACTATTTTTCCTAGCTCCTACTTTGAAATGTTAGTTTTAAATGCAGCAGCAACAACACAAACAGGCTTTAAAGGATCCATCTGCTTTAAAATTGTTTAGGCATGCTGGTGGCATTGCACATGTACATGGACTTTTTCAAACTTGCACTTGCTTTACACTCAGACAATGAGATATGCACAGTCACGTTTCCTCTCATTTAAATTCAAATCCCCTTTAAACCCTGACTCCTGATGCCCTGCCTTACTCAAAGTAAGTCTGTTTTCTACCAAACCTGCTGGTACTTTTCCTATTGCATTAAAAAAAAATTAACTACCAGGATCAAGACCTTTGGCATGGATATGCATTTTGACAATTGCCCTTTAAGTAATCTATTAAAAATAGAATTGACAAAGCTCCCATAAATACAGCTTATAGTTTCAATTTGCATTGCTTTCCCGGTTTAATTCACCCACATTTCAACTGCATATGGCTATATTATCTACTGTCATGCCCCATTATGACTAGCCAAAGCAACCCCAGAGAGCATGAAAACTGAACTGTTGATGCATACCTGAGTGGTTGGGCTCATAATACTAGCAATGCAAATTCAGACATGAATTTCTTCTAAGAGCCTGCTAAAATGTCTTCTACATTTATCTGAATGAATTCTAGTTTAAATGCTGATAAATCCTATCTCGAATCATAGGCTGAAGGTCAGAGAAGCTAAAACTTTGATCAATTGAGGCCATCTCAGCGGCTATAACCAATAAGCCTACCACAAAGGAAAGGAATTAAATAAGCAAGAAGGCTTGGAGAGACAGTTCATATCTGTAATATGGAGGCAGCTGAGAAAAGTGCAGATAACCCTCGAAACTTAACAAGTGAGACCTATTATGGACTGTGAATAAATGACAAACCTCAGTTTACAAATGACAAAAAAGTGCTGGGAGGAACAATGTTAAGAAGAATTTGGTTCTATAAAAAGTCATGCTGTTCAGTGACAGCTGCAAAAGCCCCGTTAAAATGTAGCTGGAACAATACTTATTAATACAGAGGATCCAACAACCTGTCTTCCTAGCATAAAGCTTGTAGAAAGCCAGTTACAATGATAAATGAATATGTTCTCTTAAATATTTTGTAGGCTGTGTGTTGTTACATGTTATAGAGATGTGTGGTGTAATGTGGACTCAAGGTGCTGGGCTTTTTGCAGCATCAGGGTATAATAAACTTTGAAAAAAATTAGAATTTATTTTCCCAAGAAAAATTCGAGTTTTTGCCCCAAAAAGCCCGACCAGATAAATTAGAGCTTTAGTAAAAAATCCCCTTAATGTAGATTGAATTGTTTAATGAAAACATGTTGAACTGAATTAATTATACTGCATGTACACAAAATATTTTCTGTGTGTTTCACAATTGCATAGTGTCCTGGATAAAGCCAATAAATATTTTACAGCATGTAAACATATTAACTTACCTCATATTTGTTGGCATTAAAAATGTGGCATTTAAATTAATGATTCTATTAAATATGAGGTTTTCACTAACCTGTAACATGGTTCTACATTGGAAGGCCCTCCGGCCTATTTGGTTCATAAATGTTTTCGTAACATAAATTACTTTATTGTATACTCTCGTCATGTTTCCAGTTCCCTGATTTTCAATGCTAGACCACTTGACTTACAACAGAATACTTGGCTTACAGCAGTATACATATATAGTCTTAATATTTTATCCATTATTTTGAAAAAGGCATTTCTAAGGTGGGTTTTTCTGAGTTTAAAGCTTATAGCCATTGGATATGTACATATGGATTCATTAATTAATCAATTCATTCAATCTGGTAACCCTTGTCTAACACAAGAAAAAAACTAAATGAACCATTTATGCATTGCCTGACAATTCTAGAGTGAAATTAATTAAATGAACAGAAAATTGCTTATCGTGCCTTCAAAATATTCATGATGACATATTTCATTTAAAAAACCGCCTGCGTCTGTCTAGCTTTCTTTAACCCTTTCCCTGCCAGCCGTTTTGTCCTAGATGCGAACATCTACTGCCAAGCAGTTTTTAGATATTTTGCACTCTTTCACTTTAAGGGCCTTTCCTGGGGTGGTCTTTTAGTTAACCCAGGAAAACAATATATTGTTTTTTTCAGGACAACCTGAACTTTCACAATATGCAAGAATTTTGGTGTAATTCTACTTCTCTAAAAAAATATTGGATTCTAAGTGTCAAATAAAATGAAAAAAATCATGTTGCACGAAGAACAATCACATATATCAGAAACATCATTCATTTTACGTACGAGAACACAGCTGATTTAGAAAGGTCTATGTCTCCTGAACGCGACAATACCAAATATATATAGTTTTATGGAGATTTCTCACTTGTATAGCTCAAAATCTACAAGCAGTACACAACCAAATTTCCAAAGCAACACTCCCCAAACGGCATACTTTTGATTTCAAGGCCAAACATTCCACTAACAGTAGGTTTACCCAAGAAAACTACCCATTACTAGAAAGAACAGATTCTGGTGAATCAAAAATGGGTAGAAATATCTTTGTACTCCAAACCACCAAGTTGCAATTGTTTCCTAAAGTTATAGTGTTTTATAGAAATTGGTGAATTTTTAGAAAAATGACCTCAAAGCTTCCACTCTACAGCAACATATCTCCCACACATCATTAGGTATCAATGTAAAACACCCCAAATATAAAATCCTGGGTCCACTGAACAGTTTGATGCCCAATATGAATAGATGTACCCAAGCATGTGGCATAGGAGGCCCCAAAAGGAAGACCCCCCGTTTGTTCTGTAATTTCAGATACTGCAAAATCAACACATTTACATCGTTTTGGGGGGCGGCAAAGGTAGAAAACAGTACGTTCACCCCAGAAAACCATATATTTTCGGAAAGTACACATTCCCCTGAATCTAAATTGGGTATGCATGTATTTGTACTCCAAAGTACCAAGCCGCAAATCATTCCTAAATTTGGTGATTTAGGTGACATTTCCAAAAATCACCTCAAAATATCTACTCTGCAGCATCGTATTACCCACATACTTTTAGGTATCAAGACAAATCACCCCAAATATGAAAGCCTAGGGTCCTCTGAACAGTTTGATGCCCAATATGTATAGGTGTACCCAAGCATGTGGCATATAGGGGCCCTAAAAGGAAGACCCCCATATAGTCTGACATTTCAGGTACTGCAAAATCAACACATTTACATTGTTTTGGGGGGGCAAAAGTAGAAAACAGTAAGTTCACCCCAGAAAACCATATATTTTCGGAAAGTACACATTCCCACGAATTCAAATTGGGTATGCATGTCTTTCTACGCCAAAGTACCAAGCCGCAAATCATTCCTAAATTTGGTGATTTTGGTGACATTTCCAAAAATAACCTCAAAATATCTACCCTGCAGCATCGTATTACCCACATACTTTTAGGTATCAAGAGAAATCACCCCAAATATGAAAGCCTAGGGTCCTCTGAACAGTTTGATGCCCAATATGTATAGGTGTACCCAAGCACGTGGCATACAGGGGCCCCAAAAGGAAGACCCCCATATAGTCTGTCATTTCAGGTACTGCAAAATCAACACATTTACATCGATTTGGGGGGGCAAAAGTAGAAAACAGTAAGTTCACCCCAGAAAACCATATATTTTCGGAAAGTACACATTCCAACGAATCCAAATTGGGTATGCATGTCTTTCTACGCCAAAGTACCAAGCCGCAAATCATTCCTAAATTTGGTGATTTAGGTGACATTTCCAAAAATCACCTCAAAATATCTACCCTGCAGCATCGTATTACACACATACTTTTAGGTATCAAGACAAATCACCCCAAATATGAAAGCCTAGGGTCCTCTGAACAGTTTGATGCCCAATATGTATAGGTGTACCCAAGCATGTGGCATATAGGGGCCCTAAAATGAAGACCCCCATATAGTCTGTCATTTCAGGTACTGCAAAATCAACACATTTACATCGATTTGGGGGGGGCAAAAGTAGAAAACAGTAAGTTCACCCCAGAAAACCATATATTTTCGGAAAGTACACATTCCAACGAATCCAAATTGGGTATGCATGTCTTTCTACGCCAAAGTACCAAGCCGCAAACCATTCCTAAATTTGGTGCTTTAGGTGACATTTCCAAAAATCACCTCAAAATATCTACCCTGCAGCATCGTATTACCCACATACTTTTAGGTATCAAGACAAATCACCCCAAATATGAAAGCCTAGGGTCCTCTGAACAGTTTGATGCCCGATATGTATAGGTGTACCCAAGCACGTGGCATACAGGGGCCCCAAAAGGAAGACCCCCATATAGTCTGTCATTTCAGGTACTGCAAAATCAACACATTTACATCGATTTGGGGGGGGCAAAAGTAGAAAACAGTAAGTTCACCCCAGAAAACCATATATTTTCGGAAAGTACACATTCCAACGAATCCAAATTGGGTATGCATGTCTTTCTACGCCAAAGTACCAAGCCGCAAATCATTCCTAAATTTGGTGATTTAGGTGACATTTCCAAAAATCACCTCAAAATATCTACCCTGCAGCATCGTATTACACACATACTTTTAGGTATCAAGACAAATCACCCCAAATATGAAAGCCTAGGGTCCTCTGAACAGTTTGATGCCCAATATGTATAGGTGTACCCAAGCACGTGGCATACAGGGGCCCCAAAAGGAAGACCCCCATATAGTCTGTCATTTCAGGTACTGCAAAATCAACACATTTACATCGATTTGGGGGGGGCAAAAGTAGAAAACAGTAAGTTCACCCCAGAAAACCATATATTTTCGGAAAGTACACATTCCAACGAATCCAAATTGGGTATGCATGTCTTTCTACGCCAAAGTACCAAGCCGCAAATCATTCCTAAATTTGGTGATTTAGGTGACATTTCCAAAAATCACCTCAAAATATCTACCCTGCAGCATCGTATTACACACATACTTTTAGGTATCAAGACAAATCACCCCAAATATGAAAGCCTAGGGTCCTCTGAACAGTTTGATGCCCAATATGTATAGGTGTACCCAAGCATGTGGCATATAGGGGCCCTAAAATGAAGACCCCCATATAGTCTGTCATTTCAGGTACTGCAAAATCAACACATTTACATCGATTTGGGGGGGGCAAAAGTAGAAAACAGTAAGTTCACCCCAGAAAACCATATATTTTCGGAAAGTACACATTCCAACGAATCCAAATTGGGTATGCATGTCTTTCTACGCCAAAGTACCAAGCCGCAAACCATTCCTAAATTTGGTGCTTTAGGTGACATTTCCAAAAATCACCTCAAAATATCTACCCTGCAGCATCGTATTACCCACATACTTTTAGGTATCAAGACAAATCACCCCAAATATGAAAGCCTAGGGTCCTCTGAACAGTTTGATGCCCGATATGTATAGGTGTACCCAAGCACGTGGCATACAGGGGCCCCAAAAGGAAGACCCCCATATAGTCTGTCATTTCAGGTACTGCAAAATCAACAGATTTACATCGATTTGGGGGGGGCAAAAGTAGAAAACAGTAAGTTCACCCCAGAAAACCATATATTTTCGGAAAGTACACATTCCAACGAATCCAAATTGGGTATGCATGTCTTTCTACGCCAAAGTACCAAGCCGCAAATCATTCCTAAATTTGGTGATTTAGGTGACATTTCCAAAAATCACCTCAAAATATCTACCCTGCAGCATCGTATTACACACATACTTTTAGGTATCAAGACAAATCACCCCAAATATGAAAGCCTAGGGTCCTCTGAACAGTTTGATGCCCAATATGTATAGGTGTACCCAAGCATGTGGCATATAGGGGCCCTAAAATGAAGACCCCCATATAGTCTGTCATTTCAGGTACTGCAAAATCAACACATTTACATCGATTTGGTGGGGGCAAAAGTAGAAAACAGTAAGTTCACCCCAGAAAACCATATATTTTCGGAAAGTACACATTCCAACGAATCCAAATTGGGTATGCATGTCTTTCTACGCCAAAGTACCAAGCCGCAAATCATTCCTAAATTTGGTGATTTAGGTGACATTTCCAAAAATCACCTCAAAATATCTACCCTGCAGCATCGTATTACACACATACTTTTAGGTATCAAGACAAATCACCCCAAATATGAAAGCCTAGGGTCCTCTGAACAGTTTGATGCCCAATATGTATAGGTGTACCCAAGCATGTGGCATATAGGGGCCCTAAAATGAAGACCCCCATATAGTCTGTCATTTCAGGTACTGCAAAATCAACACATTTACATCGATTTGGGGGGGCAAAAGTAGAAAACAGTAAGTTCACCCCAGAAAACCATATATTTTCGGAAAGTACACATTCCAACGAATCCAAATTGGGTATGCATGTCTTTCTACGCCAAAGTACCAAGCCGCAAATCATTCCTAAATTTGGTGATTTAGGTGACATTTCCAAAAATCACCTCAAAATATCTACTCTGCAGCATCGTATTACCCACATACTTTTAGGTATCAAGAGAAATCATCCCAAATATGAAAGCCTAGGGTCCTCTGAACAGTTTGATGCCCAATATGTATAGGTGTACCCAAGCACGTGGCATATAGGGGCCCTAAAATGAAGACCCCCCCTTGTATGTTCTGTCATTTCAGGTACTGCAAAATCAACACATTTACATCGTTTTGGGGGGGGGCAAAGGTAGAAAAAAGTAAGTTCACCCCAGAAAACCATATATTTTCGGAAAGTACACATTCCCACAAATCTAAATTGGGTATGCATGTCTTTCTACTACAAAGTACCAAGCCGCAAACCATTCCTAAATTTGGTGATTTTGGGGACATTTCCAAAAATGACTTCAAAATTTCGACCCTGCAGCATCGTATTACCCACATACTTTTAGGTATCAAGACAAATCACCCCAAATATGAAAGCCTGGGGTCCTCTGAACAGTTTGATGCCCAATATGTATAGGTGTACCCAAGCACGTGGCGTATAGGGGCCCCAAAACGAAGACCCCCATATGGTCTGTCATTTCAGGTACTGCAAAATCAACACATTTACATTGTTTTGAGGGGGGCAAATGTAGAAAAAAGTAAGTTCACCCCAGAAAACCATATATTTTCGGAAAGTACACATTCCCACGGATCTAAATTGGGTATGCATGTCTTTGTACTCCAAAGTACCAAGCCGCAAACCATTCCTAAATTTGGTGATTTTGGGGACATTTCCAAAAATGACTTAAAAATTTCGACCCTGCAGCATCGTATTACCCACATACTTTTAGGTATCAAGACAAATCACCCCAAATATGAAAGCCTGGGGTCCTCTGAACAGTTTGATGCCCAATATGTATAGGTGTACCCAAGCACGTGGCGTATAGGGGCCCCAAAACGAAGACCCCCATATGGTCTGTCATTTCAGGTACTGCAAAATCAACACATTTACATTGTTTTGAGGGGGGCAAATGTAGAAAAAAGTAAGTTCACCCCAGAAAACCATATATTTTCGGAAAGTACACATTCCCACGGATCTAAATTGGGTATGCATGTCTTTGTACTCCAAAGTACCAAGCCGCAAACCATTCCTAAATTTGGTGATTTTGGGGACATTTCCAAAAATGACTTCAAAATTTCGACCCTGCAGCATTGTATTACCCACATACTTTTAGGTATCAAGACAAATCACCCCAAATATGAAAGCCTGGGGTCCTCTGAACAGTTTGATGCCCAATATGTATAGGTGTACCCAAGTACGTGGCGTATAGGGGCCCCAAAACAAAGACCCCCATATGGTCTGTCATTTCAGGTACTGCAAAATCAACACATTTACATTGTTTTGGGGGGGGCAAAGGTAGAAAAAAGTGCGTTCACCCCATAAAACCATATATTTTTGGAAAGTACACATTCCTGCGAATCCAAATTGGGTATGCATGTCTTTGTACTCCAAAGTACCAAGTCGCAAGCCTTTCCTAAATTTGGCGATAAAAGCAACTGTTTTTGCATTTCTGAAAATCGCCTAAAAATATTGCAATTGGCCGCATTTATCTCACCAATTTCTTACATACAATTGTAAAACACCATAAATATTGATGCCAAGGGTCTACTGAACAGTTTGATGCCCAATATGCATAGATATACCAAGGCAGCTGGCATGTGCGGACCCCAAATAAAAATAGTGAATATGAGTTTTCTCCGCTGCCGATTCGCCTTCTGTGAACATAGACCCTTGACTTCATATTATTTGCCTCAAGACCCTCCTAACAGCAATGACCCCCCAAAACCATACATTTTTGGAAAGTACACATTCTGCCGATTCCAACAAAGATAACGACGTCTTTCTACACGAAACTACCAAACTGCAAAGCTTTTCTAAACATATAGGTTTTTACAACATTTCTGAAAATCGCCTAAAAATGTTGCAGTTTGCCGCATTTATCGGACACAATGTTTTACGTACAAAGAAAAATCTCTCTAAATATGGACGTCAGAGGTCTAATAAATAGTTTGATGCCCAATATGTATAGATTTACCAAAGTATGTGTTGTGTATGGACCCCAAATGAAAAACGTGCCTATGAATTTTCACGCTAGCCAACTAAGCTGCAGAAAAGAGAACCCTAACTGTACGTTATGTGCCGTAAGACCCCCAAACTGTAAAAAGACCCCCAGAAACCCATATATTTTTGGAAAGCACATATTTTGGCGGATCAAACTAAGTAAAATCTATCTTTCTATACCAAAGCACCAAACAGCAAAACGATACTAAAGATACATAGGGAACAATAATGCAGGGATAAAATTGCAATAAAACCACAAAAATAGCGTAAATCAATGAAATAACAAAATAATTGTTCTGACAGCGTAATTAGTGGCCGAAATCGATTATCCAATAGTCACGCTGCCAAAATAACACGTTTTTAGGCAAAAAAAACAAAAGATAACAGTATAATGAATTCGTAAAAAAAAAAAAAAAACACCTGTTTGTGTATACATATTTGTGCACTAATAAAAGTTATCTGAGTGTGCAAATACATGTAAATAAGTGTAAATAAGTGTAAATAACTGTACAAAAGGGACCAAGTGTGCTAAAATTAAAAAAAAAAAATTTAAAAAAATTCCAATCTTTACTAAAATGCATAAATGTACTGTAAGTATGTGTAGGTGCAGGTAAGTGTGTAAAAAAACGTGCACTTACCGTTTTTGGAGCAGGAGAATCGCTGTCTTCTTTGGAGGAGTCCTGGCAGCGTGTCTGCAGAGTTGCTGCGCAGCAGGAAGTGCGTGGGCGGCTCTGCAGGCAGGAAGAAGGTGAGTGTAGTAGCAGACGCTCCATGCGATGCGTCTGCTACTTTGAAGTCGGATCTGCGACAATCGAGTCGCAGATCCGACTTGACAGCCCCCCAGCCTCGTTGCCTAGGGGGCTGTCTTCTCTCCCCACTCTCTGCGGAGGCGGCAAAAGCCGCCGAAGCAGAGAGAGCGCTCAGCTGCCAAAGAACGTACAATGTACGTTCTTGGCAGCCTGAGCATTTGCCTGCCAGCACGTACGCCGTACGTGCTTGGCAGGCAAAGGGTTAATTTGAGAAGGAGTTACCCTATGCATTTGTTATATTTTTGTTTTCTTTCGTTATTTTATTTTCCAATTTATTTGCAATAGATACTGTGAAAAATATTTTTCTGCTAGGAGAGTAAGTTTAAAAAACAAATACAAATTATATAACAAATGCAACTGCCAGAAATGTAATTATTATGTGTGTTTTAAAGATATCCCAGAGTAGGAGGTAACTAAAGTTGAAGGACCATTGGGTCAAAGTAGCTTTAGCCCATAACCATGCCTTTACACTTTGAATTTAAGTCTCCATCACTGAGCTGCCACCAAGACTTAAGGTGCATAAGGGTTCATAGAACACCCACAAGGCCAAGGGTGCTGGACATATGTATTAGAAGAGGATAATGTTCAGAAAATGCCAGAATTTAGAGTATAGACAAGAGACAATTAAGAGTATAGTTCCAAAACAGGCCAAACTTAAAGGGGTTGTTTACCTCTGAGTTAAATTTAGTATGATGTAGAGAGCGATATTCTGAGACAACTTGCAATTGGCTTTCATTTTTCATTATTTATTTAGCTTTTTATTCAGCAACTCTGCTGTTTGCAATGTCTGTAATCTGGTTGCTAGACCCCAATTTAACCTAGCAACCATGCATTGATTTGAATAAGAAACTGGAACATGAATAGGAGAGGACCTGAATAGAAAGATGAGTAATAAAAATTAGCAATAACTATAGAACATGTGTTTGTAGATGGGGTCAGTGATCCCCTTTTAAAAGCTGGAAAGAGTCAGAAGAAAAAGGCATATAATGCAAAAAATATAAAAAAATTTATGAAGAAAATTAAAAAGTTGCTTAGAATTGGCCATTCTATAACCTACTAATAGTTAACTTAAAGGTGAACCACTCCTTTAATAATGAACACGGACAATTATGAGAGGCAGGGACAATAATTAAGGACCCCTGCCATTCAAAATAAATTACAGATGTTAGATAAGGGGAAGAAATCAGCACGCAAAACAGGAATCTGAATACGGAACATTGACAAAACAGCATAACCTGAAAATAGACCCTGTAAAGGGGAGTGGTAGACTGGGGATTCTGTATGTAGGCTCTACTATGGGGTAAATCGTAGACAAAGCAGTGACCTGCTACTTCTACTTAATGTAGTGCAGCCGTCACTGAGAATCTGAGCCTGAACCACAGAAAGATTTGGCAAGGCTTTAGGGGAGTTAAGGTAGTACCCTGAAAAATTCTGTATCCTAGAGGCTAGGTCTGTCAGCCACTATGTGCAATGCCCCAGGTTCAAATTGAGCAGAGGACAATCAACATCAGCAGCAATCAATATTGTGGAAGCGTATTGTCAAATTAAAAGAATAAATATGGATGGGGGTAGAAGAATGATCAGAAGAAAGAAAATCCAAAAGGAGAGGTTTTGGATGACTGGATGGGTTGTTGGTTAAAGACCTGGATAGAAAACATTACTTTAGGGTCAATATTCATGGACAGTATTGAGGGAAATAAAGAGCTATAAGGATCAAATGAGTAAGGTTGTGGAAAAGAAGATGGGCACATTATGAGTAATTGAATGTTACGAAAAATGTGGAATTCTTAACTATGATTCGAAGGCTTTGTTTGAAAACATCATATTGTGCATATCCCTAGTATGAGTTTATTTAAATACATTTCATACTTAAAAAAGAGTGGCAGCAATGGCAGATTCTAAACAGTAGGTATCGAAAGGATACATTTCTTATGATTATAGAATATTCTCAGCTTTTGACATTTCCGAATATTTGGATATTTCAAAGGATGTGATACTATTTCCATGGCACGTTAAACAAATAAAAATCTCTCCTTTGATGGAAAGGATTACTATTAGTCTGATATCTGGGTTGTTATGATCTATGAATTCACTAGAATATCTTTTGTAAAATGATTTTTTCTCAGTTCTTGGCAGCTCCTTTGTCTCGAAATATCCTCACTAATTATCTGGTTGCTACAGCTACACTGGCCACTGTACAGCATGTGACACTAATAATATCACACAAACAGGATGATAACTTTGATTCAAATAATTGCTCTTTTTCTCAGTAGAGATGCCATGAAACCATACAGTATATAAAAGGTGCCCACACTCTAAGTTGTATTTAAAAATACATTAGATAAATATGAATGAATAATTTGAGCATCCTCTCTCAGCTTATCATTTTGCTCCCAGACTGCACAAATTCCAAAACTAATAACAGAAATAATTTGTTGTACCATCACGTGTCAGTTAGAAAATTCCCTTGTCCAAAAAACCTCAGTGATTGTGGAAGCCCAACTGCCAAACACTGTGATTTGTTTGAAGGAAAAAAAAATGTTAGGCTGATATGGTGTATAAATAACATTTTAGCTGATTTAGTTAGAACAAAGAACACATTTATCACATTAAAATTGCTAGGGTTGGTTTCAGCAACTCAGGTTCTGTTCCAAGGTAAAGTTAGGAGAAGTTTGCAAGTCCTCCTTGTGCTTGAGTGGGGTTTTCATCTTGGTGCTCTAGTTTATGCCCACAGTCCAAAAGCACATGAGGGTTCCTATAGGGATGCAGTTGTAGTGTACGAAGTGCAAGTTCGGACACAATTTGCAGTGTATCTTACCCAGAATGCAGTGTTTCCCCACAATTCCATAATTGCAGGCATAAGGAGGAGTATTTGTGCCGCAAATTAGCCCAATGCATCAAAATGTGCTCAATTGCCCTTGTGTTTTGATGTGACTTGGACACAACTGCACTGTTAAATGGAGTTGGACAACATTATTTCTGGAGCTCAGTATTAAAATGATGTCTGTTTGTGATGTTTTTTTAAAAAGAAGCCTGGTGCTCCTATTGATGCAGCAACAGTTGGAGGTTCTTCAATCTAGCATTCATTTCAGGGCTCTTACATGATATTGTCCATAGATTATGTGTGTGTGGATGACATTGTTTATGGTGCTCAGTATGAAAATTATGTCTGTGCATGATTTTTGGGCACAAGTCTGGTGCTTCTATTGCTGCAGCTCCCTCCACCTTCGATCAAGTGTTAATTTGAGGGTTCCCACATGATATTGTTGTAGAGGACTGGTAAATTGTGTCCTCATTTATTGTGCATTCCCCTAAGGGTTGGCCACTAATGGCCACTAATGGGGAGTAATTTTTTCCTTCCTGGGTCAAAGCATGACCGCTAGCTATCCTGAATTTGGCCACTAGGTGGCAGTGGGATTTAATATAAAAGGGCAGGCCATGAAGCTCTAGAGGCTTTTGGCCACATACTCCCCTAAGTGGAAGGGAATCAACTGTGGAGCATATCATTAGTGCAGGACTAGTAAAGGGCAGCTAGATGCTGTCACATGCCGTTCTTTAAAAGATAGCCACATTAAGGGCTACCTATATTATCAGCGCTTGGCTCCACCACGGAATATTAAAAGGGATTAGATTCTCATGGGCATTGTGGCCTAGTCAGGGAACCAGTGACAGGTGGAGGTATCCGTCGCAGCAGTCTCACTGTGTGCCGTGGAGACCTCAGGAGCCGGGGAAGTAGCCGGATGCACAGGCCGCGAGCGTTGTTCCTTAGGTGAGTCAGGCTTAGGTTTGTCGGCCATTTTGGAAGGCCTCACGGAGTCTCGTAGATGCGGCCGAATATCAGAGGATTGTGCCACAGCTTACTTTTTTTTCCCCATAAGCTTATTGACAGCGATGCAAAGTGTCTGGAGAGCCACAAGTGGGCTGGTAAAGTCAGGATATAATCCGGAGATAGCAGTAAATCAGCGGAGCTAAGGCAACGTGCGTCTGTTCACATCAGTAGTTGGCCACGCCCCCAACCAGTGACAGGTTATAGGAATTAAATAGATTCTCACTTGGGTTCCACTTAAGAGGTGTCTCCCGAGAAAGAAAAGAAGTTATAGGAGGGCTGATGATACTCTCTCAAGCTCTATTGGAGGGATTGCTCTACTAATTACCTTTATTGTAAGTATGTACTGACTGACTGACTGACGCAATGACTGTGCTCTGTATAGTTGCTATATTCTCCTTTGTGGATGTGTTCTGGCTAATGTTTCAAGAACCACTCGCCCATCCTTTGGATATATTACTGATTACAGTATATTTCACCCTGCCTCACCATTGTGAGGGCTCACCCCTGAAAGTCTCATCCGAAGCAAATATAGGGGTAAAACTAATTGTTAGTAAAGCTGCTGCTCAATTTACTATAGCCTTAAATTGTCTTTAGTGTATGAGTGTGTGCTTGTAATAAGCAAATTAGATTGTAAACTCCACTGGGATAGATTCTGAGGTAAATGATTATTTTTCTCTGTAAAGTACTGTTGAATAAACAAATAATAAAAATAAAACCATTTTTCATTGCAGAACAGAAATCAAACAGTAGGATTGGTATGCAAGGTGGAAAGAATTGCTGTCATTCCTTAAAATTCATGGCGTTATTCTGCTAAAAAGAAATTGCCAAATAATCTGCAGAAATTAACAAAAAGCTTTAGATCATATTAACTTTATATCATAAACCAGCTTTCATCAATGATATTATGTTCACATTATCATTTCTGTTTTTTAAGATCAAATATAAACTCAAGCTGAGAAAAATGACAGATTTTTCAAGGAAACTAAAGTCAAATATTATGTTTAGTTTTGTTTGATAAGTACCTGGTATTAATAAAATAATTAAAAAAGCATTTGTAAAGACAGAACATCTCTCTCTGTAGTAAACAAAGCAATTATATAAGTGTAGGCTAGCAATAACTCAAGTTGTACTGCTTTAACCCTTTTGATTTTATAATACCAATAGAAAGTTTGATTTACAGTATGTAGGTTCCTGTGTTAGTAACTTCCCTACTCAAACCATCACTCCCTTTCACCGTTCCATTTAAACCAGGAATCTGGAGTATGATCTACAGTACAATGGCCAGTATTTCTCCGCCACCTTGAATAGAAAAGGGATGGTGAAAGCTGAAGATCAACTGTTTCTTCTTCCGATATCAATTTAATGGCAGGAATGCTACTAATGTATTTTAGGACCAAACTTAAAAGGACTGGCGTTCAATGTCTAACTAATTTGGTTCGCTGTAATTTGCTATATCTGCTGGGTTATCTGGATTATGATTCTCTAGCCTGTTCCTGATCAGTTTCAGCACTGACCATTGCTTAAAAGGATATTAGAACCCTTCAAATACTTGAATACCTTTTGTTTAAACGATGTTCTTCTCCATGGAGGTAACATGAGGTCTGGCATAGTGCAGAGAGACTGGCAAATTGCTAATGTGGTGCAGCTATTCAAAAAGGTATCCCGTTCAAAACTATAGGTCAGTTAGTCTGACATCAGTTGTAGGAAAGCTTTTTGTAGGGTTAATAAAGGATAAGATACTGGACTTCATAGCCAATCATAATACTATGAGTTTGTGCCAGCATGGTTTTATGCGTAATAGATCTTGCCAGATTAACTTAATTTGAGGGAGCAGGGATCTTGATTCTAAAATGGCAGTTGATGTAATTTACTTAGACATTCTAAAGCATTCTATACAGTGCCACACAGAAGGTTACTGGTTAATTTGTCATTCCGTTCCTCTTTGGTGCCTCTTCTAAGATGGCGGAGCCCATAGCCGCCATGTGGACAGCAGCGCTAGCGCAGTGATGTTGGCGTGCAGACTCGTGATGCCGATGTCATCAAGTCACATCTGGTGCTAAAATTCGAAATAAAAGGATGCCTATGTCACGAGTTCAATGCCCGATTATAGAAATTGATACCTTGGTTCCTGATTGTATTCCTGGACTTTGACTCTTGCCTGAACCGGTTTTGACAATCCTTTGCTGCCTACCAATTGAACTACTGTCTGGAAATGACTATGATTACTCTTGAACCCTTTTGTTTACTGCAAACTTGAACTTTGTCCTGAAGCTTCCTCCTTGGTATGGACTTCTCTGCTAGGAGCCGATAGGCCCCTGACACATAGTATTTGTACCTGGATAGAGAACTGGCAAAAAGATAGATTTCAAAGAGTGTTGGTAAATGGAACATTTTTCTAATTGAACCAGTGTTGTTAGTGGAGTACCGCAGGGCTCTGTACTAGGTCCCTTGCTTTTCAACTTGTTTATTAATGACCTGGAGGTGGGCATTGAAAGTACTGTTTCTATTTGTGCAGATGAGACTAAATTGTGCAGAACTATAGGTTCCATGCAGGATGCTGCCACTTTGAAGAGTGATTTGACTAAGTTTGAAAACTGTTCAGCAAACTGGAAAATGAGGTTCAATGTTGATAAATGCAAGGTTATGCACTTTGGCAAAAATAATATAAATGCAAATTCTACACTAAATGCCAGCATGTTGGGAGTTTCCTTAACTGAGAAGGATCTAGGGGTTTTTGTAGATAACAAGTTGTCTAATTTTGGGCAGTGTCATTCTGTGGCCACTAAAACAAATTAAATTCTGTCTTCTGCATAAAAAAGGGCATTAACTCAAGGGATGAAAACATAATTATGCCTCTTTATAGGTCCCTGGTGAGGCCTCATCTGAAGTATGCAGTGCAGTTTTGGACTCCAGTCCTTAAGAGGGATATAAATGAGCTGGAGAGAGTGCAGAGACGTGCAATTAAATTGGTTAGAGGGATGGAAGACTTAAATTATGAGGGTAGACTGTCAAGGTTAGGGTTGTTTTCTCTGGAAAAAAGGCACTTGCAAGGGGATATGATTTTTCTTTACAAGAACACTAGAGGACATTATAGAAAAATAGCAGGGGACCTTTTTACCCATAAAGTGGATCACCGTACCAGAGGCCTCCCCTTTAGACAAGAAGAAAAGAACTTTCATTTGAAGCAACATAGGGGGTTCTTCACAGTCAGGACAGTGAGGTTGTGGAATGCACTGCCGGGTGATGTTGTGATGCTGATTCAGTTAATGACTATAAGAATGGCTTGGATGATTTCTTGGACAGACATAATATCAAAGGCTATTATGATACTAAACTCTATAGTTAGTATAGATATGGGTATATATAATTTATGTTAAGGTATGGAGGGGTGTGTGTATGGATGCTGGGTTTTTATTTGGAGGGGTTGAACTTGATGGACTTTGTCTTTTTTCAACCTGATTTAACTATGTAAAAATGTAACTATGTAACTATGTAACTATGGACGATACATCTTACTATGCTGTAAATATGCAAAATGTATAATCAGATGCAAATTGACAAATTACATGTTATACATGTTCTACCCAGGTGCCAATTTGCCCAGTGTCTATAAATGAACCTTACAGGTATGTCTGAATAAGCCTATGCTGGTATTTAGAACACCAATATAAAATCAAAGGGTACATTCATAAAAAGTGTCT
Organism: Xenopus laevis; assembly: GCF_017654675.1. Lineage (NCBI taxonomy): Eukaryota > Metazoa > Chordata > Amphibia > Anura > Pipidae > Xenopus > Xenopus laevis. The sequence continues at coordinate 19,330,112 of NC_054373.1, forward strand.
GAAGTGTGTGCCTTGATTATTTTTAAATTATATTTTCTTGCAATAGTAATGGTTTAGACAAAAATATCTCACATATTATCTGATTGTAGATAATGACTCATGACTGTACTGTATTGCTGGATTGAGAGATTAGCTATTACCTCACATTTAGGTTATAATGCTGGCGTAATTTCATATCGACCTTCAGTGAATAGACCCCATAGTATCCTTGCACTGCACAATTAGTCTCTCAGTATCTTCCTTTTTTGTAGCTATACCTGCAAAATAGGGCACAAGCCTACAGTAACTATGTCAAAAATTCGCCCGTGAAAAATCCACCATGACAAAAAAAAATTGTTGCACATAAAAATTGTTGCACGCATACAAATTGTTGTGCACATAAAACTTGTTGTGCCTCAAAATTATCCGGTCGACCAATTGACCAATACATTTCACAAATTTTTGCCCAGATTGCCCATCACTAGTCAATATATTCACATTAAGTCAGGAGATAACAGGGGAAGTGTAAGTGTTGTGTATAAGGCAGCAGTATTAAGCATAAAAAAGGAGACAGAAAGGAACACATGGAAACTCAATTCAATATATATAGGGGTTGCAGAAAAGTAGGGATGCACCAAATCCACTATTTGAGATTTGGCCAAATCCCAAATCCTTTGTGAAAGACCGAATCCGAACCCTAATTTGTATATGCAAATGAGGGTTATGAAGGGCAAAAGAGAGATTTTTTTTACTTCTTTGTTAGTTTCAGTTTGGCCAGGCACTTGGATTTGGCCAAATCCTTCCCAAAACGTCAAATCCTGGCCAAATCCTGAACCAAATACTTGATTCAGTGCATCCCTGTGAAGGGATTGGGAAGTTAAAGATCATCTAAACACCATTGCCTACCACATACTCAGTTTTAACTTTAACATAACATGAATGTTTAAAGCATTCTAGAAACAAAAGTCCTGCTTTGGTTCCATGTTCTTGGTTCCTGCTAGTGGAGCGGGAATTTTTTAATACAGTTTTCTATCACAGAACAGATAAAAAGCAGTATGCTCTCCCTATAGAGTATTTAAATTTATAGGGAACAGATCTGGGACACTCCTTAAATTGTCACTGACTGGAGCTAATTAATCAACAAAGGTTGCTTTGAACAAATTTCAAGCAAAAATGAGACTTTGGGGCATGAGCTGTGAAACAAGGCAACGGTTATTAATTATTCATGTACACTTTCTGTATATTAGAAATCATCATTGGGTTTAGTACAGTAGATTATTTTTGGGGGATCAAAAATGTTCATTGGTAAAGTACACATGGAATGAAATTCCTGAGTAATTAAATGAATGGCATTATCTAACAAGCTGAATACTGCAATGCTAGTACAGATTCATTCTGATAATGAGGTGTATCTGTACGATGCAACTCACTGGGCTCCCATCTGGCAGACTTACTGGACCTGTATCACACCTCCTAATGGCTGAAAGCACTTCCAGAGAACATATTAGAATTCCAAAACCCGCCAATCAATTACAGCAGGGTGTGTCACCTTGGATATGAACAAGAAATTGGCTTATGAGTTAGCTGTGAATGTTACATATTAGACTATAGATTAAGAATAGTGATCGGCGAATTTGTCCCGCGAAACACCGTTTTTTTTGGACGCCAACGAATTTGCAAATAAATTCGCCCATCACTAATTAAGAAGAGTGGTCACAAAACATATTTTAAAGAAATATTTAATACAGTATACATATATATTTAATATTCAATACATTAGTATGCCATTTTAGTAGCAATAAATGATATGTATAGCAAGCTATCAAGTGACTAATGCCATCAGAACATGGAGAAAAGGTGTTTAAAATGCACTGAAATATATGTAATGAAAATTGTGTTCAGTATAAGGTGAGTATTTCTTTAACTAATGCCTATGTGCATTTTCATTGTGATATTCATTGTAAAAGGAAAACAAGAAGATTATTCCTTATACAAACAAGTGAGTATGGACAACAACCGGCCACTACCAGTCTGTCTGGCATTTAGGTTTTAGGCATTTAGACTAGAGGGATCTGCTGGTGATACTGATTTCATTTTGGAGTTGCAGGCTTTATGGGTAGTGATGAGTAAATCTGCCCTGTGAAAAATCGGCAAATAGCATTGAAGTCAATAGGCGTTTTTTATGCACGAAACTTCTTTGCTCAATTGTATTTAAAGGGCATGTAAAGTCTAAAATAGAATAAGGCTAAAAATGCTATATTTTGTATACTAAATATAAACATGAACTTACTGCACCACAAGCCTAATTAAACAAATAATTTATGCTTTCAAAGTTGGCTACAGGGGGTCACCATCTTGTAACTTTGTTAAACATCTTTGCAAGACTAAGACTGTGCACATGCTCAGTGTGGTCTGGGCTGCTTAGCAAAGCTGCTTGAGTTCTGAATGGCTGGGAAGTAAGGCGGGGCTCCCCCTGCTGTTCATAAGTATGATTGTTTCCCTGCTCAGCAGTTAGGGACCATCTGACAATTCCTATCCACAGCAGTAAATGTAGGGAGAATTTCACTGCATACAGTCAGGTTTCTTATAAAAACGGTACACATTTTTTAATTATATTGGAGATTTTATTAAAGAAAGTAAAAATCGGATTTTATTTTTTTGCCTTTACATGCCCTTAAGTCAGTGGGCGTTTTTTTTCTCAAGTTTTTTTCTCACTCCAAATGCATTAAAATCAATGTGCATTTTTTTCTATTTTTTCTTACTCCAAATGCTTTTGAAGTCAATGAATGGGTGTTTTTTCTTGCACTTTTTCGGCAATTTTTTGCACACATGACAATGAGAACTGCAAAAGCATGTCAAAATATTAGTTAAATTCCAGCCACAAATTCAGGGTACAGATTCATCTTTTGGGTAGGAGAGTTGATGTATTAACATAAACTTACCAGGCTCTTTTTTGGGAACAACTCCCAAAAGGGAAACCCTCAAGTTGGAAAAAGGTAAAGCATTAAAGGGGCCCGCTATTCTGCCAAGGTCAGCTTCCTTTCTTAACTTTTCTGCTACCATGCCCTAACACTCCTCAGCTGACCTGAGGTTGTTGGAAAATAATGGTTTGAATTTCAACTTAAAAGGGATAAAAACAAAAAGAAAACCGCACCAAAGAAGAACGGCTTTTTGTTTTTTGGGGTACCGATCTAACCAAGGTGACATCACAAGAATGTTCACTGGCATTCTCTGTCCTACCTGGGACTTGAGGGTTTGCCAGGGTCTTGCCCTATTTAAAACACCTGAGGGCTGAATGGGGCCCCTCACATATAGAGCACTCATGCTTAAATTTACATGTCCCAAAGAATCTGCAGTGACCCTCACTGAACAGCCAGCAAACCCCGTGCCATCTGGGGTCTGCAGAGCTGGGCTGTGATTGTCCAGCAACCCCTGCAAGAAAGTTGGGCCATTATAAGTCTAATCCACACATCTATGGCTTTCATATCTAAACCCAGGTCATGTCTAAGGGCAATGCTTCCTTCGGAATTCTTCTTCATATCGCCACCAAGTTGAACCTCCTTGTACTTTGTAAGCCCCATAAATAAGTGATCCTGGTAAACAAAAAACTGGGAACACTTCTCTGGATGTTTTTGACCAATAACACACGCAAGCACCAAAAAGGCTTGAAGCCAGTTCCCAAACGTCTTGGTGACTTTCGGCTTTTTGTCTTCACTCTTGTCATAATGCCTCTCCTTATCGACCATCACCTGATGAGGCGAGATCAGGGATCAAATATCAATAAACTCGTGTTTCCAATTTTTTTCCCTTATCTCCTCTTACAAATGAGAGCCCAGTGGGCTAACCCTGCATAAATACATATCTTTGTATGTACCTGCTAATGGGGGTTCAGTCTGTGGAGTAGAACTTGTGGCATCCAACTTACCTAGTATTTGTTTAAGAGCCACTAGTACCTCACTGTTCTGTTCACCAGAACCCGCCCATGCCCCCCGCACAAGGATACTCATCAGACCTTGAGGTCAGGGGTGTAGGAGCAGCTTGACTTTGCCGTTTGGGTTCTGTTGTCATCCCCACAAGAATTGCCAAACCAGCGGGAACCCCGGTGTGTTTTGCGACACCCCAGTCACAGGTTTCATCCCACTAGGTCTCAGTGATGCTGATTATATCATAATTTTTGATTCATGCTATTAACTCTTAGCTCTCCCTTTTTCCCTGACAACCTCCACATGCCAAACCCTGGCACAAGAAAGACAGCCAGATGACAAATGACCCTATCCACTTTCCTAATAAATGAATGCAGCAAATTAGAATTAAAAATTAGGCAAATGTACAGAGCAGACAGCAATCAAGGAGGTCCAGACAAAGGTCAAAAATGGGCAGAAGAACAAATCAAGGCTTTAGCGCAGTTGTTAGCTACATATGCCAGCATGGTTACTCCAATTAGTCCTGCTACATCAATATACAGTATAGGAGCTTTGCTGGCAAGAAGTAGATGATGTGCACATCTAGTGCATACTGATCACTATGTTTGTGCACCTGGGCACCAGCAATTCTTTGAGAGAGTTGTGGTGAACTAGAGTGTGTGCTGAACAGGTTTAGAATGGAACAAAATAAATAAAAGATTTGACTTTAAATATAAAGTGAATTCTTACATTACAAAGACTAGACTTGTCTTGGAAAGCTTTGATATGGTCTGTTGTTCCAATCTAAAGAGAATAATAAGTGCAATATTTTAACAACAGCATTTCTTCAGCACCATTAAGGGCTATTAACTGAGGTAGGAAGAAGTGGTTTTTAAGGTAAGCACATAAAGTACAATGTGTATAAATAACCACAGAACAGAATAAATACAGAACTAGAAAACATCCACTGACATAAATTACATGCAAGAGTCTAGAGTACATGATAAATGCAAAAAATAACATACTTAAGAGATGCAACAATTTTACATCTGGAATCGAAAATACTGAATTGGGAAAGGAAAACACTATTATTATTTACTTTTTCAGTCAAAGATCAAGGAAGATCAGAGGGGTGAGTGAAATATTTTGCTGTGTTTCGCCAAGAAAAAACACCCATAGACTCTAATGCATTTTTAAAAAATGTTGCACGGTTTGAAAAATATGCGATTTGAAAAAAAGTTGAGAGACAAACTGCACATTGACTTCAATATGTTCATGATATTTTTGTCCTTTTAAAAAAAAAATGTTTAAGCTATCCCTATTTTCACATAATAATTGCTTATAAATATATTAATATATTAGATATATTAATGTTGGAAATGGTTTATAGATTTGGGGTAGCACTAAATAACCTACAATGCCTCCCCCCCTTTGCCTAACTGATAGAATCACCTGAATGCAATACTGTATAAAAATACTACGTATATAATAGAAATGGGTCAATAACATGCTTATTGTAAGCTGAAACAGTAGTATGATATTCCAAATGATTCCTCAGTAAAACTGGAAATAAATGCTCCTTAGTGACTGCAGCATTTGTTGTTCTCATTAAACATTCAATTTCAGCATCCCCTACCCTTCTATAATTGCATAAAAATGTGATCTAAATATATTCCATAATGTATTATTCTGTAGGGAATTGGCACTGGGTAGACATACGGTAGACTATGGAATATGCGCATTTACTGTTAGATGTAACTCTAGTGACCTGCTTTCTCTGACATGCAGTGATATAATAGAATGCCTGAAGGCAATCACATAAAGCTATAAAGAAAAGTCTTTTATTTATGCTATTTGGTACCATGTTATTTATGGAGAGCATCCACTTCCTTTCTCTGCACAGAAGTTGCTGATCTGGATGGCCCACAGATATTTATCATGAACCAGTTGCTTGCAGTCCCGTACTATTACTCAAGTGGTATAGCAGAAAGGGGTAGCTTATCATTTTGTCAACCATAGATCCCTTAGAGACATCAATGCCCTGTATGTGTTCAGATACGTGGACCCTAAAACCCCTTGTGGTTTTACCTACATATCTGAGCCCTCATGGGCACTGTAAAAAGCCTACAATAAATTGAAATATATGTGTTGTATCTATTTGTGTATGCGCTTAGTAAATTAATCATGCGTCTGAATGCCTTACATTAAATGCCTTTGTGAGCATCTGTATTTTACAAAGTGACCTTCTTTTGGGAGTTAAAGTGCCCATGAACTAATTTTTCATATAAATTAGAGGCATACATGTAACATGTCTGAGATTGCCTGAGACAAACTAGGGGTCTGAATTAATGATATGCTATTTCTTAAATAAAATATCTTTATTCATTCTATGTTGAAGATCACGGGTAACATTCCTATATATGTTTCATTATTCAAAAACTTTTGGTTTCTGGTTTGGTTTTCGCATGAAAGACTGGAATCATATTTCTTCAGTACTTTATGGTCTGTAGACAACACACATTCTAATTTCGGTTATCCAACATACTCTATCATTAACCTGTTATCCAGAATGCTCAGAACCTGGGGTTTTCCAGATAATGGGACTTTCAATTATTTCGATCTTCATACCTTAACTCTACAAGAAAATAGTGAAAATATTAAATAAACCCAATAGTCTGGTTTAATGATTAATTATATCTTAGTTTTGATCAAGTACAAGCGACTGTTTTATTATAACAGAGAAAAGGGTAATCATTTTTAAAATGTAGATATATTTGGATAAAAAGAGTCTGTAGAAGATGGCCTTGCTGTTATTTGGAGCTTTCTAGATAACAGGTTTCCAGATAATGAATACCATATCTGTATATAGTAATGTACGGAACTGTCTGGTTTTGTTTTGTTGGGACACACTTGAAGTCAATAGGAAGGGGAAATGACATAGAAGTAAAAAGGATAGATTCAATTCAGTGAGAAAAAATGATTTCTTGGTTTATCACTTGAAAAGTCATGACTGAGATTCATTTTCGAGGAGAAACAACTTTTCTCCAGATTTAGTTCCAGTTTTTTCTCATACATTTCATTAGAGTTTATGGGCCAGATTCAATTTAGTGAGAAAAATCTTTATAACATGAAAAGTTATGAACGAGATTCAATTTGAGATTCAATTCAATTCAGAAAATGCTCACATTTTATCATGTAAAAACTGTATAGAAGTCTATGGGAAAAATCTGGTACTGAATTTGGAGAAATGCTTTTCTCCTCAAATTGAATCTCAGCCAACCGTTTTCAAGTGATAAACCAAGAGATAATTTTTTCTCACTGAATTGAATCTTGCCCTTTAAGTGATTAAACGTGATTTTTTCGGAAATGAATTGCATCTCAAACTGAATCTCGTCCATAAGCTTTCATGTGATAAACTTTTTTCTCCCTGAATTGAATCTAGCCATTAGGGGCAGATTTATCAAGGGTTGAATTCGTAAAAACTCCCATAAACTCACAAGAACTCGAAATTAAAAAAAAAAATGACCAATCAAATTTTATCAAAAAGTTTGAATATTTCAAACTCAGGTGAATTTGATGGACCCGCAAACTTGAATCAAATTCGAATGAGTTTTTTCTCTGAAAAAAACCCGAAATTTCCAGGAAGGCTGCAGACAACTCCAAATTGATCCCAGGATGTATCCCATAGGCTAAAACAACAATTTGCCAGGTTTAAGGTGGCGAATAGTCGAATTCAAATTCTTAAAGGGATAGTACATGATACATTTCGAAATCAATTTTTTTTAAAACTCAAATCTCAAATCTAAACTCAAATATAAATTTATTTATTCCTTGGTCGAATTGCACTTGAAAAAACTCAAAAATTCAAATTCAAAATTTGAATTAGAAAATTTGAATTTTCACTTTGACCCTTGCTAAATCTACCCCTCAATGTGTTGAACGGAAAAAAAATTCAAGTGCAGATTCAGATTCCGGAAGAAAAAGGTTTATCACATGAAAAGTACTAGACAAGATTCAATTTAAGATGCAATTCAATTCAGAAAAACATTTCTCCTTGAATTGAATCCTATCCATAACTTTTTCACATGATAAACCATGAGATAACTTTTTCTCAGTTGACTCTGGCCCATAATATACTATATATATATATATATATATATATATATATATATATATATATATATATATATATATATATATATATATATATATATATATATATATATATATATATATATATTATATTAGTATATACTGTATATACTGTAGAGTATAATGCCTCTACATGATTTATACAATATTAAAACATTCCAAGTGGACTTTCGCTTGCATATGAAGTCCAGCATGCAAAGTTCAATACTGGGTGCAAGTCACCATGTTTTTTACCCACATTGCAGCAGTTTTGTCCACAATAATAGCATCAGCCAGGTGGTGATTTTCCTGACACAATTGAGTAGGTGCTTCATCGTGAATTGGATACAATTGAGCTGAAACTCTTTGGTGTCAGGGTGCTGTAAATTGTGGCCTTCAGTGTCAAAATTACTTCTGGATCCATTTCTTTAAGTGCAAGTATGCAGTGTTTATTGATACAGTGGGAACCCTTGAGCTACTGCTGCCTTCAAAGTGGTTCCAGGGTTCCTCTGTGCAACTAAAAGCACTACTTTTAATTAGGGATGGGCGAATTTGACCCGTTTCGTTTTGCCAAAAAATTACGCCCATAGACTTGTATGGCGGCATGCGTCAAAAAAAACGACGCGGGTCAAAACAATTTCGCCGCGCGACAACATTTTTTGAAGCCCATCGACTTTAATGGGCGTCTGCGACATTTCGCCGGCGGCGATTTTTTGGCAAAACGAAATGGGTCAAATTCGCCCATCCCTACTTTTAATTCATCTCCTCTGGATGTGATGAAACCCCCACTCTAAAAATACAACTTGAACCTGATTTGTGTCTAACGCAAGGGTAATTGCATCCATTTACTGCATTGGCACAATTGTTGTGGGTGCAACTGTTATGCTGCATTAAAAGTAAAATGGTTGCATTATGGAAAAACATGGCATTGTAAATTACACTTTGCACATGTGTTCATAAAAGGCCCTCAAGTCTTAAACTCTGCTGTGACACAGTCTGCATTTCTCTGCTCTTTGCCCTTCAAATGTTTCTGAAATGTTGTACAGTATCTATCTGATAGATATGACACATAACTGAAGCCCATGGAATGCGGAATGTAACTCTCTCATTTCTAGAAGGTAAAATCACTGTCTGGTCTTCTTTGAGCTTCTGATAAAATAAATTCCTGGCTTTGCCAACATTCCTGCTGCTCTCTATAAGTAATAATGAGTATAATAGTAAAGCCCAAAACTATTTTGTGAAACCACAGATGTTCATTTTTTTTCAGTTGTACTTCTCAAGTGGATGATTCACACTAATTGATTTACAAGGAGAATGCAGAAAAGTTATGTTCTGAGTGCACTAACTGCATTGCCTGGGTGCACAGGAGAAACTCCCCATTGCATCCCCAATAACACTGGAATTGGCAGGACATGCTGCAAGAGCATTCGTCATGCTTGGGGAATGGTTGAATTCATTGCCTAATTCAGGATCAAAATGATCCATTATAGTATTATATTCTATTAATGTATCTGTTCTATAAATGTATTGTTTCAATGTATAGTGCTGTGTATACAAGAAGTGTGTATAAATAAATATATTCATACATACAATATCATCTGAAATCCATCAAAACCTACAAAATAAATACAATTGGACGAAAAGGGACTCCCCTGGTACACTTCATGGTTCAGGCCATCCATTAAATGTATCAGCAGAGTACATGTATGGGATCCATTAGCCAGAAACCTGTTACCTGGAGGCAGCAGCTTCCACACAAGGACGGATCTATCTATCTATTATCTATCTATCTATCTATCCATCTATCTATCATCTATCTATCATCTACTGTATCTATTTATCTATCTATCTATCTATCTATCTATCTATCTATCTATCTATCTATCTATCTATCTATCTATCTATCCATCTATCTATCTATCATCTATCTATCATCTACTGTATCTATTTATCTATCTATCTATCTATCCATCTATCTATCTATCATCTATCTATCATCTACTGTATCTATCTATCCATCTATCTATCTATTATGACCAGATGCAAAATACAAACCAGCTGATAGATACACCAGTCTTGTTGGCTGGGGACTTGAGTTAAGAAATTGCCATATTGTTTAACAGCATTGTCTTCCCAGTCAATACAGAATTCCAATCTGTTCAAAAATATTCAGTAAGATTAGTAATTTTCAGATAAAATGCGCTAGACTTTGGTTTTGAGAGGAGGCATTTGTATAGACGGACAGTAATCATGTCTCTATGTCTCTTAGGAGTGGAAAGCTCACAGAAGATAGAAAATGCAATTTATTTACATTCATTCATTTAGTCCTTCTGCTCATTTATTTATTTTGTCATGTTATAGTAGAAAAGAAAATACGAAATAGGAGACAGTTTGATTATATCTGTGTCTATGGTCTTCTAATCTTTTTTTTTTTTATCTTGAGTTATATCAAAATCAATCTTAAAGCGCCTTACAGATAAGCCTTTATACAAGCAAAATCTATTTCCTTATGTAAAGGTAAGATTTCCAGTCACACGGTTCTGTTCATTTTGCAGATAATGGCATTTCTCCTTCAGCAGGGATTTCTGATGCAGGAAATTGCATCTTCTGTTAAGAATGAATTCAGACAGTTTATTACATGTCTGTAGTTGCAGACACGTTTATTACAATTTAAGACAAAAAAAATCTGCATATTTCTTGAGATGGTTCTTCGTCATAACACCAGTTCCATTCATGATGTTCGAAACATATATTTTTTAAATATCCTTATACTCCATATGTTTATAAAGCAACTGCTTATTCTGCAGCACTTTACAGAGAATGTTTAATCATTTTGACCTTACCAACTAATTTCCTTATCACAGTCACACAAATATGCACCTTTAGATATAATTCATAAGGAGCCATTTAATCTGCTTTCATATTTTTCAGCTGAGGGAGGAAACCAAGTTACCTGGACAGGCCCTGATTTTGACCTTGGGCATCCATAGGCCCCCATAAACGGGGCATTAGTAGTAGGGGAATACACATCGCCAGTATGCCTTAGATTGTGGATGGGTGGCATGCCATCCCTAAATTCTTGCTGCCCTTGGCCTTTGTGCCTGTATCTGGAGAAACCTGGTAGACACCTGGCTGTTGTTTACTGACACTCCAGACTCAAGTGCAAGAGCACTAAGGTAGCATCCCATATCTTGTGTGTTATACATGGAATATCAGGCTCAGAAATATCATTGATGTCTCGACCTTGTGGCCAGTCCATGGGCACCTTTCTAGGGCAGTCAGATGGCTATGGCCATTTGGGGGGAAAAATTAAAATGTATTGTTCTCTTTGGAAACTGATCCACTGTTTGAAATCATTTCTGGCTTTTCATGTTCGAGTTGGACTGGATGGAAATTGCGGCCCTTAGAGCTCATTTTGAAAGTGCTTGTTTCTGGTGCCTGGCTGCACTCTGCATCTCGCACCAGATAAAAAATCCTGATTGATGCAGAAGTTAGGGGAGGGGCATGGTGAAAATTGTTGTAAATGACCCTCTAACAAAATGAGTTCCACAACCAAACACACAAGTTATCCAGATTTTTCCATACCACATTCAATTCAGATGCTTAACCATGGTTAAACATATGAAGAAAAGAAAGCTAACTGTGTTAGTGCTTTAATCAACACTGACATGTCTCAGGTTAGCAAGGACCTTTTATCAAGTGTATATACGGGTAGCGCATACAGGTTAAAATACCCCATCACAGGAAATGACATCATCAATACACCACCCATAGTGTAACATTGATATAAAATCTCAAAATAGTCCATAATGTCCATCATGTTAGTGGTTCTCTGTTCCAGCCCATCAAGTAATCAGCTCCCCTATGAATGGGCCACTCTAAATGCTTGTGAACGTAGTCCATATGAAATACAGTCCAAACATCATAACAACATAATGCTATACAGCTAGATCCTTGACATCTGTGTACTACTACCAAGGGGTGCTGCAAAAAACATGATGTTATAATAGTAATTATACCTTGTTAGACCGGCAAGACTGCCACTATACAAAATAAACTGTTCTTAACCCAGGATACCTGAAAATGGAGGATAACCCTCCTCCCTGTTCTCAATTATGACTTCATCAGACTCTGCAAAAAAGAATACATCTTGTTAAAATTACAGGAAGCATTTGAGGCTCCATGTGTCTGTAGTCCTATTCTGCTACTGCACAAAATCAGGTGGCATGTCTCGACCCATGGTCAGGACACATGTGATGACCATGTGTGAATTTAAAGTCCATGAATAACTAAATGTAGGTCATTACAGTATACATTGCACACTTGCATGACCATCAGCAGACACAGCATTAATAAACACATTCTGTATAAATGTTTAGAGTGACCTATTATCTATAAAATACATGTATAAATATTTATTTTGTTGATTGCCATTTTCTCATTCTGTGCTTAAACGGCCCCTTAACCTGCAAGATGGAAATGAATTACTCGAGATGCATGACGGATGGCAATCTCCATCTTATAGCCCCAGGTTGTAAAGCATCTCTTTTTAAACAACTATTTTGTTGTCTTGAAGCATAGCAGCTGTTACTGAACAATAAAATTCTTTCAACTGTAGAATTCTGCTGCTCAGGCTAAGGATAATGAGAAATGCAAAGGTACAACTCCTACAGTGCAGCGTGTGACCTACTGCTGCTAGGGACTCCCTTACTATGCCTTTCTCCAGAGAAACTAAAATGCTTCCCAGTGATTAAATTGCTGAAATCTTCTTACAAAATCCCTCTTGGGCTCATGACATACAGCTGAAAGCAGGAGGAGACTGAAAATAGAGAGTAACTGAAGATAAGCTTTTGACCAAGTCATGTCCCACTTGTCTAGCTAAAAACAGAATAGTGGGCTAAATTTGTGGTTTAGTATGCATTTCAATAACTTCTACCTCAGGTGACTGTGAATAGAGTGGAGGTTACATGCACACCTGTTAGATTTAGGTTGAGGTTCTGGAGTACCAAGGAGGATGGCCAATGCATCACTATATAATGTTTTATTCACTATCATTATATGAAAATATTGTATTCCATAGTTTTTGTATAAGCAGCAACATCAGTGGAAAGCTCAACTCCTTGGCTTGTTTTTAGCACTTTGTACCTTGCTCATTCCCTCGTCCCAATAAATGAGATCTTGTGTTTTGAAAGTTTATAGTGCAACTATTTTCCTTGAGTTGTTCAGCTTAGAAACATAAGATCACATGTGGTTATGCATGTACTATATACTATTCTTGAGATATCCAAGCAGCTGCCTTTGTTTTTGAACCAGAAAAATTATAATTAAGGTTCCCAGCTCTTACACCGCAATTTGATATCTGCTCCATATTGCTAGCTTCCTATCTTTTTATAATCCTCTTTAGTTCAGGGTTTCTGGTGGAGACAGATATTGTTTGATTCATATGACCTTCTGCTAGACTGACCATTGTCTGAACATTGTCAGGTTGATCTTGGGATGTGACTTGGCACTCATTTTGCTTTTGAATTCTTCCTGATCTACCTAACCATGTATTGGCTTGCCCTGTCTCTTCTGTCTGTGTTTGGTACACTTTTCTGTGAGTGTTTGCAAGTCCATTCTTTATACACAGGATTAACACAAATGTTAATGAAGGGTAGCAGGAATCTAAGGCATGAAGTTCATGCCTAGAGGGACAGAAGACACTAAGTGGAGCAAGGCCAATGAGAAACGAATAAGTTGAGTTGACAATGGAGAAACCAGACCAATGATGCTTTGCATGCTTCAGGAATAGACATAAATTGGTTGAAGACCTTGATTTTATTTGGGTGCTGAAACAGTTTGGCCAAGTTAGGGGCATCCTGATAAGCAACCAATTTCACTAGTGATGAAGGAATGCCACCTAGACTTATAGGGTAAAGAAATCCATGGGAAACACCCACATACTACAGAGGTTGTATGCAAGCACTCCAAAACCAATCCTCCCTGGCCTTTGATACTCTTTCCAAATGATTCAGATTTGGCCAATTAAAGGTTAAAATCCTTCACTTTTTTAGTCCATATTCTGTGATGTATCCTCAAGAATCTTTCAGGCTATCTAGGCAATAGGCATGTTTGAAAACATGTCTAGGACATCCTGTAACCCCTCAAGATGGGGAGGAATGACAAGTGACAGTATACTTTCAAAACAGGGGAAAGATGATAAGCAATAGAGCAGGGTACAGTGCAAACAAACAAGCTGTTTAAGTTCAAATTCAAAGATGCGAACATCTAGGCCTGCATCTTTTTCACATCTTGTTAACATCAAACAATCCAATATGTATTTAAACATAATTAGGGATGGGCAAATTTTTTCGCCTTGTTTCACCGCCGAAATGATGCCCATAGACTTGTATAGCGATGAGTGTTAAAAAAAAAAAAAAGATGAGCGTCAAAAAAAGACGCGCATCAAAAAAATTTGCTGTGCGTCAAAACATTTTTGATGCCCATAGGCTTCAATGGTCGTTGGTGACTTTTCAATGGTCGTTGGCGGCAAATTTTTGGCGAAACTAAATGGGTCAAATTCGCCCAAGCCCAAACATAATCTTATACACACTTGATACTTCCAACTTATCCTCGCAATCCCAAACTAACTGCACATGTTTTCCTTGCACATAAAAGATTATGGTTTTCTAAATAAATTAATCATATGGTCATAGATTATGAATGTACTATATAATGTTTTGTAGATTCTTCCAGGTGCATATACATTGAGTCTAATTCCAACACTGCAGGCCATGCAATTCAGCACTCCACCCACCCCTGCAATGGATAACACATTTGCATTTGGTATGTTTTGATATGTTTTGACCCACCCATAATCTTCTCTATGAATATACCTATCCATCAGTGTCCAACTTTTTAACCATGTAACAACTGGAAATTACATTCTCCTTCTATATAACGGTTATTACTTGATTCGCATTTTTTACTGGCGGCAGTTGACACTCTCAACAAGGTAAAGGAAAGGTATTTTCTGAAATTTTTTTGGCTATACCAGAGAAGCTTAAGCATAAGTGAAAAAAACTGCAGTGGTCCATTACAAAATCAAAAAGTCAAAATCTATAATAGCCACAAACAACTATAGGAAAGAAAATTTATAAAAATTTGAATTTAAAGCCTTTGCCACAGTTCAAGAAAATTAAATGCATTTTTTTCAAATTCTCCAAATTTCCAAATCTGTGATTGAATTTTAAAAAGAGGCAAATTTAAAAAACAATAAATAGGGCTCATCAACTAATTAATGCGATATGTTTCTCTCTTAACAAGCCACATTTCAGGGTTTATATGTGTGTGTGCATTTGTGAGTAAAAATTGCATAATCAGAAAGTGTAGAATGTGTTTTGTTGTTATTGTACATTTACATTGATCTTTATAAAAATGAGCCTTCACACAATCATCAGTGATTCATCTTTAAAATTGCATTATGACACATGATCCTGGATTTATGATGGCCATAAACAATAAATGTATGCCTTTTTGAATGTGAAACAACATATCCAAATCATTATGCTTGATAATGATATTAAATCAATTAACCGTGCACGCAATGCAGAATAAAGTTACAAGTGGTGGAGACTTTACCCTTCTAATTATTTAAGATAAATGACTCAATTTAATTAATAATTAAATCTTTACTCCCTCAATGACCTTTTATAATGCTACTACAACAGAATTTGTAAATCAGAAAACTAGTGTATTGACTTTCTCTCGCTAATTTTTGCATGAGTAGTTTACAAATCCTTCCCAAGGGATCAGCTTCTAGAGGGAGCGATTTCAGACGCTGCTGGAGTAAAATTCAGTTTATCATATGCCTGAATTCATTTACCTAGAAATTATAAAACCATAACAAGGAATTGCATAAATGGAAAGTTCAGGTATTTGATGGCCAGCCTATTATGAGAATTGCAATTATATTGATTATTTTATAATAAGCAGATATAAACAAAATACCTCTTGCTATAACCTACCGTATGATAGTTCTGCAATATTCAAATCAATCAAAAATGAGTTAAAGGAAAGAAAACTTCAGTATTAACGTAGTGGGCATTTTCAAGTGTGGTATACATAATTTTTGTGTAATCCACTACCCCTTAGCTTTCCTTTGACTTATTTTTTTATGGCTATTTTTTGGTTATGCTGGATTTGGTTTTGTATTGTAAACTTCTAAGGATGTTTGGGTATATAGCCAGTATAATTGGGTATGCAATATTATTGCATATTGCAGTTAACTGCAATTATTTTGGTGGACTTTAGTCCATGGTAGCTATTATATAAAATAATTGATACACTTGAGGGCTTTATTGATTTTACTAATAAATGACACAACACAACTTTGGAATGTTAAAATTACTTTGTAGCTGCAATTATCATCAACAACATCATGGGTACTTTGCATAAATACAAATATTCCAATATTGTAGTATAAATACCACCCAGCACACTCAGACATTTCCCTTTGAAAAAAAAATTTTAGTCTGAAAAATTGGTATATTACAACAACACAAACAGGCTCAGACTGGGCCGCCAGGACACCAGGAAAAAACCCGCTGGGCCCTTGCATAGACCTGTTCCCTGCATTGAACTATTGCTGCTGCCCCCAAACTCCCCCTGTAGTCTCAGGTGCAATGCTAGAAGAGGAAAGGTAGAGTCAGGGAGGCCGCAGAGGGTTTGTAGCTAGAGTAGAGGTCCAGAGGGAACTTTGCAGCTGGGGCTATGCAGTTGGGGCAGGGGGTGCCCAGTCCATCGCTGAACACATACCTTTATTTCTTTTTATGTTATAGGTATACTGGGTGATATGTATGCTGCTGTAGCACAATGCTTGTATTTCCTGAATTGTTGCATGCAATGCTGGCGATTTCAGACAAAAAGTTATTTTACCATAAAACCATAAATAGAAGTATCTCACTTTTACCACCACCACGTAGAAGGAACTACTTCAATGTATTGTCCCCTTAATAGTCATTCTACAATTCATCAAGACTTTGCTTCTACCTTTACAATGTTCTGCTATGATCAGGGAAACAGCACATGTAAGGGTTCCTTTATAAAGGTAGGTGCTAAACTGCAGTTGTCACTAGTAACCAGTCCGATGTTTACATACCTCTAACTTAGTAGACTAATCACTGCAAAGGATTATTTCCATTCTCTTCAAAGGGTACCTATAGTATTTTGACTGTATCCAAAATAGTAGCCTATACTAAGATTTCCAGCTGCATGACTCTGTGCCTGTATTTTTAAATGGATCCATGTCACATAATTCTTCTATCCTAACTATCCATCTCTATACATTTAACACCCACCTGTTAAATTATAAAAAAACAGAAATTCTAATATTTATTTATACCGAGATCTCTTACAAACAGGACATTAGTGTTACTTGTATTAATTGTCTAATTATTATATGGGTATCATGTCATACACAAGTGCTTTTACAGAGACATAAACCGAGGAAATTATTAATTTCACCATCATCGTTTTCCTGAGAGATGCTGCCAGCTAAAGTGACCTGTCTGGTGTCTGCCAATTCAGACAAACATGTTGCTTTAGATACATTGCATTCCCAGTAAGTGCTTTAATGGAATAATTTGAGACAAAATCTGTGACTCAAAGGTATTGAAGGGAGCCATAAAAAAAAAGAATTTATTTGTATATTCTTTTATTTATCTGATAGCTTTAGGAAGTGAAGCAATGGACATCTCTTTTTCAAAGCAGCAAACATCTATCTATCTATCTATCTATCATCTATCTATCTATCCATCCGTCTATCTATCTATCTATCTATCTATCTATCTATCTATCTATCTATCTATCTATCTATCTATCTATCTATCATCTATCTATCTATCTATCTATCTATCATCTATGCACCCAATCTATTCATTTGGTAACACAAAGGACAGGGAAAGATCAGTAGAAAGCTAATGGTCCTCATAGACGCAAAGATTTCTCTTGCCGAACGACCAATTTTAGAGAAGTCCAACCAATCGTTCTAAATTATTGTGCGGTTAGTAGTATTCGCACGATCGAACATCTTACGATTTTGCGGCCGACATCTGTCAGGAAATTGATCGGCCAGGTCAAAAAATCTTTGTCGGCCCCAGTGCAATCTATCTATGTTTGAAGGGCCAAGCAGGCAGCTCCCCTTTGTTTTCCTGGCAAATTGGTCTTTTTGGTCCCAAATTGGTTTAGGAAATTCATCTCCGCTAGTGCAGAGTGCACAATTGCGCTTAATCCCCTAGTGACACTGCCCCCTTAGACCTGCTCCAGTCCAACGCACATTTTTAAGCGTGGAGCGGCAGCAGCCCCAGAATCTGCGCTGATCTTTGCTTGGATCGAGTACAAGTTACTGTTTTATTATTACAGAGAAAAGGGAAATCATTTTTAAAAATTCGGATAAAATGAAGTCTATAGGAGGCAGCCTTTCCATAATTCAAAGGTTTCTGGATAAGGGTTTTTTGTATAACAGATCCCATACCCATTGTATATAATTCTGGCCGTGTGCAGTTTGAGTGTTTTTGAGAGTTAACCTTTTAACTATGCGCTGATCCATTCTTGTATATGTTTATACAGGTATGGGATCTGCTTTCCAGAAACCCATTACCCAGAAAGCTCTGAGCCACAGAAAGGCTATCTCCCATAGTCTCAATTTTATCCAAATAATCCAAATGTTTAAAAACGATTTCCTTTTTCTCTGTAATAATAAAACAGTACCTTGTTCTTGATCCCAACTAAAATACAATTAATCCAAATTGAAGACAAAACCAGCCTATTGGGTTTAAGTAGACTTAAGGTATGAAGTTCTAAATTACAGAAAGCTTCATTAACCAGAAAACCCCAGGTCCCAAGCATTTTGCATAACAGCTCCCATACTTGTATTTAGCCTGTGGATATCATAGTATGTATTTTTTGAATCATTTATGTGTTATTGCTTTCATGCACACTATCTAGCTCTAAAAACTGTTACATCATAGTTTGCATTAAAACAGTGTATATATATTTTTATAGATGATATAGTGACTCAGACTTTTCCAACCTTATGTTGCAAAACTAGTACTTGTTAGGATTAAGATTTAAATCAAAATCATTTTGGTTTAGTGCACAAGTCATCTTTCAGTTGGAAGAACATGGTGATGACGTTTGTTGATCTTATCCACCGCAAATGAACTAGGATGGAAGATGTTGCCTCATATTATTGACACTAGGCTCCTACAGATGTATCAGTCACTTAGTAACGCATTTTAGGCAGCCTGAAGATGAATGTGTGAGGCATCATTTGGCCACTTATGATTTATTACTATGCTATGCTCTTGAACATGACAAGGGTTAAATAATGTGTTTTCCGCTGTCTCGGGACACTTGCTATTTGGCCTTCAGCGTGTAAATAAAGGTTCTCTGCTGACAGCTGCTCAATAAAAACTAGAATTCTAATTATAACGCTTAACAATAAAGCACAGAAGACTTTTTATCTTCTAAGTTTAGAAATGTATCTGGGGACCTAACCATATTGTGTTATTTCTATTTGAGGCTATTATGGACATGTCAAAACAACTCCAACTATTAACCGTGATTTGCAGTAGCATTTTTAATTGATTGTATCATAATTGGGTTTTATTAATATTTATTCAGATTTTTAACTTGATTAATGATTGAAACAAGCCCTGGCATCTGCTTTATCTGTGTGTGAGGTTTCTGTAGCGTTCCTTTCTTGGAATGTCGAACATCACTACATAAACACCACTGCTATGTAAAGTTATACTGTATAATGATTTTATTTAACTGTAAAATTGTGGTTCCAGAAGAAAGTCTCCGATCGCACCTCAAACGAGGATATGGAGAAAAAAACAAGAAGAAGCTTATAGTGTAGTGTTCTTAGGTATGATTACACCTCAGAGTGATTACATCCACACACTATCAGTGAGTAGCTCATTGTTAAATACAAAAAGTTTAGTGTGAGTGATACAAACTTCAATCACCATCAAATATAAAGTGCGCTTGTGCAAGATATTTGAGGTATGATCGGCGACTTTCTTCTGGAACTTTTGATTGTTTTTTGGGGGTTTGAGAGGACCTTCACTGTTGCTGAACTGGAGAAAACATTTGGTTTGAAACTTTTAATTTTGGTTTGAAACTTTGTAACTGTGTTGAGCAGTATATATATATATGTGTGTATCAGTATATAAGTATACTATATAACTACAATAAGGGGTTTAGAAACTATTGCAATTAGACCAATAAGACAAAACTGAGATGATAAACGCAATCAAGGCTTGATAACTTGAATGAAAGAAAATGAAAAAAAACAAGATTTTACTGACAACGAAATTGAATTGAACAATTCATTCTTCTTATTTAATAGTTAATACAAGATTTTTTGAGGTTTGAAAAAATACAAAAACTTGAGAGCAGTCATTTGGCATCCATAAGTACAATGCACCTTACTTACCTCCTTCAGTTAGTTTAAAGTGGAACTATTGCACAAATATATATGTTTCTTCATACTGAAATAAGAAACTTTCTAAATAGAATCAATTAAAAATGCTGTACTGTTTTTGAAATAATCAAGTTTATCTTCACTATCCCTCTCAACATCTGTTTCTATGTCATCCTGTAGGAGTTGTGTGTCTGATTGTCACTGACAAATAGATCCAATATATTTTCCTGGGGGTACTCCCTTTCTGCAAGATGTATCAGAGCTTACTGAAATAACTGACCCCAGCACAAAGTAAATCTAACAAAAAAACTGTCTTTGGCACAAATACTACGGGGCAAATTTACTTATGGTTGAATATCCAGGGTTATTTAACCCTCTATATTTGACTGCCGAAGTCGAAGGTTTTACCGCAATTCAATCGCTTCAAAACGTTCGATTAGAAGGATTTTAATCCATCGATCGAACGATTTTTCTTCGACCATGGACCTTCCCCATAGGCTAACATTGACTTCGGTAGGTTTTAGGTGGCGAACTAGGGGGTCAAAGGTTTTTTTAAAGAGACAGTCCTTCGACTATCGAATGGTCGAATAGTCGAACCATTTTTAGTTTGAAACGTTCGATTTGAAGTCGTAGCCAAAGGGCAAGTAGCCAAAAAAAAAACATTCGAAATTCGAAGTTTTTTTTATTCTATTCCTTCACTCGAACTAAGTAAATGGGCCCCTGAATGTAGAGAAACAGGATTTCTGGTGATTTTAAAAGAATTTTTATTTCAATATTTTTAGAAAATGGCATATTTTAGTATGAGGAAAATGATATTAAGTTTTCATTTTCTCCATAGTTCTCCTTTAAGGAGGACAGGTCCATGTTTTTCAAGCTTTCTATCCTTGGGGGTGGGTGATATAAAATGAAAATAGAATTCATCCAAGAAAGTAATTAAGTATTTTTCAGGAATGAGATGGGGCCCTTGCCAAACACAGTCAATAAGCTCTAGAATGAGAAATGGTGGCCTTAGTTGTGAATAAACCTCATGTATAACAACCATAGTAAAAATATTGAAATCTTTAGGGCAAATTCAGAAGGCTCATAAATTCTGCAGTAAAAAGCGGAATAAAAAGCTGGGTAAAAAAGGGGTGGCAGAAAAGCAAGGAAATTAAGGGTCTTGTACCCAAACATCTGATGGGATCTCACTTAATAAAATTATTTTAGTATTTTTGCAAACATTGTATTGTAAAGTGTGTTTTATATTATGAATAGCTTTAACACCCCAAAGAGAGCAGGAGAGAACTGTGCAGAGAGAGGTGTCTGTCGATCATTCAGTTCTTTAGCGGCCAGTCAGAGTGCTCAGAGCTGCTAAGCCAAAATAAGGGAAAGAAGTTGAAAGTAATGAAAATTGTGCTCAGAAGAGTTTTGTGGGGGTTCATTGCATTACTTTCTGGCTCTGATCAGTGCATCTTTGTACCTGCACCTTTTTTTAATTCAGAACAAACCTATGGGTAGACCACAAGTGCTTTCAGCCTTCCATCACATTTTCCCATAAAAATTAAGCCCTATACATATATAGACACCAAGATGACCAAATCAGTTGTGATTTTAGAAATGAATCTGTTGGAAAAGGTTTGAAATGAGAGAGACATGCCAATAATGCCAATAATGCACATGTCAACCTACTCAATCACAAATGTGTCAATGATTAAAACAGATTTACTCATTTCCAAACACAACATGTCCTTTCCTAGAAGTTCAGTACAGATGAGATGCTTTGAAAAGAGCATGACCATAGTCAATATTGATTTTTGTCTTAATAGCCTCTGATTTCCAACTACAGAGTTACAGAACATTGCAAATTGTTTATATTTACAACTAGCAATTTAGATTTATAGCTCCAAAGTATTGTTTGCACACACATTTTTTTCCAGGGCTGTCCTGTAAGTAATGTTTAATAAGGAGCTTTTGCCTTTTTCAGTTAGCTATGGATTAATGGAATAGTCAGTTTATGAACCCATAATGTGTGTGTATATATATATATATACTTATCCCGGATTTTCAGTAATTCTTCTTGGAACTCTAGTCTCTGGTGGTGACAATTACCTATAGTGAAACTTGGGGCAATGGCATCAAATAAATCATTAACATGCAGTGAAGGCAGACGCTCATCATTTGTGTTGGACTTTCTTGCATGCATTGCAGTCAACAACCTTTAAAAAAGTAAGTGATTTTAATGCAATGTAATTTTAATATATATGTGTGTGTGTGTGTGTGTGTGTGTATATATATATGTGTGTGTTTAATATTAAATATATTGAAACAAATAAATAAATATCTGCATGTGAAACTGGGTTTATTACACTTGATATATATGTGAGAAAGAAAAAAGGGAAAAATGCAAGATTAAGCCTATATAGAATAATGTGAACAAATTGGAAACATAAACACCTTTCCCCTGTGATATTCCCTCTGATGGACTGGCAACTTGATAGAAATGAGCAAAATTAAGGCAAAAATGTGTATATTACTCACAGTGATGGATGCACAAGGTATATAGGGAGTATTGATACTTCTATGAACACTTTCTATGATAAAGCTAATGCTCATCATCACAAACTAGTAATGGAATAGCATGCTAACCTCAGTTTACTAATAGAGTGCCTTTACTAAAAATAATGTTGAATTACTGTCCAGGTGTGACACTGTCTGTCAGGGGAGGAGCTATACTGAATTAGGGATGCACTGAATCCAGGATTCTGCCTTTTTCAACAGGATTCAGCCGAATCCTTCTGCTCAGCTGAACCAAATCTGAATTTGCAAATGCAAATTAGGGATGGAGAGGTAAATGGCGTGACTTTTTGTCACAAAACAAGGAAGTAAAAAACATTTTCCCCTTCCAACCACTAATTTGCATCTTCAAATTATGATTTGGATTTGGTTCGGTATTTTGCCAAATCTTTCATGAAGGATTCGGGGGTTTGGCCGAATCCAAAATAGTGGATTCGGTGCATCCCTATACTAAATACAGGCATGGGATCTGTTATACAAAACCCATTATCCAGAAGGCTCTGAATTACAGAAAGGCTGTCTCCCATAGACTCTATTTTATTTAAATAATCCAATTTTTTAAAAATGATTTCCTTTTTCTCTGTAATAATAAAACAGTAGCTTGTACTTGATCCAAACTAAGATATACTCAATCCTTATTGGAATTGGGTTTATTTAATTTTCAAATGATTTTCTAGGAGACTTAAGATATGAAGATCCAAATTACAGAAAGTCCTGTTATCCGGAAAACCCCAGGTCCAAGCATTCTGAATAACAAGTCCCATAGCTATACCAGGGCATATTTATATATATATACACTATATATATACAGGCAACCGAGCGATCTGCGTAGAGCTGCAGGTGTTGGGGGTGGCCCTTGGGTGCCCATATGATAATTTTTTTTTACATAAAAAAATTTCCACAGCCACTGCTGGAGACTTCCTGTCTAAATCTGTCTGTGAAGCTGAAGGAGAGGGGACCTTGGTGGATGTGACATCATGAACATGCTCAGATCCCAATCTTGGAGGTGTTTTTAGGTCTAGTGCTAAGAGTGGCACCAGACAAAACTAAAGCACTGCTGAATACCGAAAATAAGCCTTAAGGGCACAAGTACAAAGAACTAATGGGTTGCAAAATTGACACCATTAACAGTGGCACTAGTGCTCGTAATATCTTGTGGAATCAGAATTGATTTCCCAATCTGTGATGCAATATTACAACAAAGAAGCACCAAAACTCATCTTTTTGTCCAGATAAATTGCATTACAATAAAGCTTATCAAAAGAATTTACTACCTGATCAAATTTCAAAAGACTACAATGAGAACTTAAAATAATGTAATTCCGTAGAAAGGTTACAGCAAGTGCGCTGCCAACACACCTCTCTTATTTTCATCTTTGTATAAAGAGCAAGTGTATTTAGCATATAAATACACTGTACATAATACATTTGTGTATATGCAATAATAAGTAAGTTATGCAAGTGCTTCTATTTTCAGATACATTACTAGATTCTTGGGAGTTTAGTCTGAGAAGGTTAATGGAAAGCAGCTACAAGGCAAATAAAAGAGCACACCATCAGCATAAGAAATCAATCTTTGTTTGAGTGGAAAGCAATATTTATTTGTTGCTTTCTGTTCTTTGGCTCTGAAATCAGCTCTCCCCCATGTATATTAAATATGGACTAGAAGTGATAGAAATATATACACAACTTGATAGTTGAATCCTTAAAATGCACATAAGTTGCAAATTCTTTTGAGGAAAGTCTATAAGAAGCTTACCAATAGTATACATATCTACAAATTAACTTTGACATACATTTTGGATTTCCCCTATTCACATCTTTGGAAATACCCATAGGGGAAGTGCTTGACAGTTCTGAAATTTTGCCTTAAAAGATCCCTTTCCTTCTTAAATTGCTGTTTATGCGAGTAAAGTGTTGGTTCTCCTTGTACGCTTTACTAGGAAATTGAGAGCAAGATTTAGCATCACCAGACCATATGGGGGGTCTTCCTTTTGGGGGCCCTATATGCCACATGCTTGGGTACACCTAAACATATTGGACATCAAACAGTTCAGAGGACCCTAGGCTTTCATATTTGGGGTGATTTCTCTTGATACCTAAAAGTATGTGGGAAATACGATGCTGCCGGTTGGAAAATTTGAGGTGATTTTTGGAAATGTCACCAAAATTGCCAAATTTAGGAACGTTTTTCAGCTTGGTGCTTTGGAATACAAAGACATGCATACCCAATTTGGATTCGGGGGAATGTGTACTTTCCGAAAATATATGTTTTTCTGGGGCGAGCTTACTTTTTTCTACCTTTGCCTCCCCCAAAAACGATGTAAATGTGATGATTTTGCAGTACCTGAAATGACAGACCATATGGGGGTCTTCCTTTTGGGGCCCCTATATGCCATGTGCTTGGGTACACCTATACATATTGTGTATCAAACTGTTCAGAGGACCCTAGGCTTTCATATTTGGGGTGAGTTCTCTTGATACCTAAAAGTATGTGGGAAATACGATGCTGCAGGGTGGAAAATTTGAGGTTATTTTTGAAAATGTCACCAGAATTGCCAAATTTAGTAACGTTTTGCAGCTTGGTGCTTTGAAGTAGAAAGACATGCATACCCAATTTGGATTCGTGGGAATGTGTACTTTCAGAAAATATATGGTTTTCTGGAGTGAATGTACTTTTTTCTACCTTTGCCGCCCCCAAAACTATGTAAATGTGTTGATTTTGCAGCACCTGAAATGACAGACTATATGGGGTCTTCATTTTGGGGCCCCTATATGCCACGTGCTTAGGTACACCTATACATACTGTATTGGGCATCAAACTGTTCAGAGGACCCCAGGCTTTCATATTTGGGGTGATTTATTTTGATACTCAATAGTATGTCGGACATACGATGCTGCATGGTGGATGTTTTGAGGTGATTTTTGAAAATGTCCATAAAATTGCCAGACTTAGGAACGTTTTGCAGCTTGGTGCTTTGGAGTAGAAAGACATGCATACCCAATTTGGATTCGGGGGAATGTGTACTCTCCGAAAATATATGATTTTCTGGGGAGAACGTACTTTTTTCTAACTTTGCCCCCCCCAATCTATGTAAATGTGTTGATTTTGCAGTATCTGGAATTACAGAACTGATAGCTCAAATTAGGTGTCTACATTTTAGGGCCCCTATATACCACATGTTTACGTAAACCAATACATATTGGGCATCAAACTGTTCAGTGGACCCCAGGCTTTTATATTTAGGGTGTTTTGATATCTAATGATGTGTGGGAGATATGATGCTGTAGAGTGGAAGCTTTGAGGTAATTTTTCAAAAAATTCACCAATTTCTATAAAACATTATAACTTTAGGAAACAATTGCAACTTGGTATTTTGTAGTACAAAGATATATTTACCCATTTTTGATTCACCAGAATCTGTTCTTTCTTATAATGGATAGGTAAACCTACTGTTAGTGGAATGCTTGGCCTTGAAAATCAGAAGTATGCCGTTTGGGAAGCGGTGCTTTGGAAATTTGGTAGTGTACTGCTTAGAGGTAGGACCCCGGTTTAATTCGCTCCGTGTGCCAGCCTCTTGCTTCTTCACATTGGACCATTGGGAGTGCCGTCTCCCTTAGGCTTTTGGCACCAGCGGTATTCCCTTGAAGGGCTTGAGTGTGAGAGAGAGAGAGAGAGAGAGAGAGAGAGAGAGTATACAGAGCACACTCCATTCGCCCAACAATCACAGCCTGGGTGCCAGTCTAAAAATAATAGAAATCAAAGGCAAGTTGACGGCACACCACGGACATCTTTACAACAGGGTATGCTTGAAAATAAGTAGAGGTTTATTTAGACCAACATTTTAGTTCATCACAGGAACTTTCAGAGAAAAAAAAAATGAATCCTGACTAGAGGCAAAACCAGCCTATTGGGTTTATTTAATGATTAAAGGATTTTCTAGTAGACTTAGGGTGTGAAGATCCAAATTAGAGAAAGATCTGTTATCTGGGAAACTCGAGGTCCCAAGCATACTGTATAATTGGTCCCGTACCTGCATATATGTGTCATTAAATAATCAATTATACATCACATAAAAGAATTTGTGAAGTCCATTTTGCATATCACCTTATTAAGGCTTTCAATTCATTCAGTACTATGCTCATTTGATCACTGGTGCGAAACCTTCAACCAAAATGGAACTAATGAGTCAGAGTATTTTCTAGTATATCTTACTGGTAGGACATGGTCAATGAGTGTAGCACAATGGGTGCCATGCAGTGCAGCAAGCAGGACTGCAAAGAGAAATTCTTGTTTCACCTTTATAAATATCAAGCAAGCCGTTGTTACTATATGCTTTCCCAAACAGCTAACAGACTTCCATGACCCATGACATTTTATAGAAGTATTTAAGATCACTGTGATTACAGGAGTGTCCTTGTCTTAATTGCTTTAGACGAAATGTAGCTAAAGTAGATAATGGATCATTTTGACTGTACTAATTCATGGCCACAATAAAAATACCATGTTCCTTTAGGTAAGAAGGCTTTAGAAAGGATATGAACAATACGATAGCCAGAGTTTTTCTAATGGAAAATGTTGTGTCCCAAAGATGCACTATAGTGCAATCATCTATATGACCTGTTATTATGAAGCACTCATGACGGAACAGTATTTGAGGCTTGGCAGTGAAACTCTGGATAGTTGATAAAGAATCTTATTTGTTGTGCAATGCATTGCTTTAAAGAAATGTATTGCGCATAAAGTGCAGACATATGCTACGATATCGAGAGGTGAGGGTTCAATTACTGTAGTAAACTGTCATGTATCCTTTGAAGAACTCTTTATTTGTATAAATAGTTATAACCAAATATAATGCACCCAACTTGTCTAAAATGGATAATGTCTTGGAGACACAAGACATACAGTATATATATATGTAACAGTTGCTCTGTAGTACATTTCACCATATGGTGCTGTACCTAGTACAGTTCATCCCTTCAAATCTGTACCTACTGGAACAGAAGATGTGTGTGTATGTTAATATTGCCTTATCCTATATTAAATGATGACTGTTGGTAGTGGTTCCTACTACAGAAGAAACATGGAATTGGGCAGCATGTAGGCATCCCCTGACATGTCTCTAGATCAGTGATCCCCAAGGCCTGGTCTGGGAGTCAAAATAGGCCCTGCCATTCCAAGTACACAGAGGCCCAAACAGCCCCCACCAGCCCACTATCTTCTATCTACCTTTCTATTGAACCTTACAGCAGCCCCTCGGCATTTGCCAGAACCTACAGATTGCCAGTCTGGGCCTGATCCACAACCAGTGGCTCAGGAGGACATGTTGCTCACCAACCCCTTGGATGTGGCCTCATAGCAGGTGTTTATTATTTAATCCCTGGTTTGGAGATCATTTTTGGTTGCATTAAAACCAGGCATACATGTCTTGCAGGATGCCAGACCACATAGGAGATACCAAATAGCCACTCACGGCCCTTATTTTGCACCACCAAGGAACATGTTTCATTCTTGTGTTGCTGAATATTGCTCATGGGTAAAAAAAAAGTTGGGGATCCCTGCTCTAGATTGAGCATCAGAACTAGAAGAAAGATGCTCCCTTACTGCCTTACTGCTTCAAGGAAAGGGTCAAGGACTCTGTGTATAGGTCCTGGGACATGCCAGCATGTTCTGAAGCATTGGTAAATGTCCCTTATGCTTAATAACATGCCACACAAAATCTTGAGAAACATAAACCTCATATTGTTCGTGTGCACAAGACCTTCTTGCTTTCAAATCCTCCTGAAACCATGTAGATGTGACTAAAGATCAGTAAATTCACACAGTGCACACTATAACACTAGTAAATTATAAATTGGCACAACTCTGGTCCTTACAGAACCATTTTGAGCATGACAGCTATATGTGTGCAGAAAAGCACATGGCCAAATATGTTCTGCCATTTGGGCTTTAAAAGTGCATGATATGAAGTCTGAAAGGCTTTAGGTTCAATCAGTATGAGAAGAGTGAACTGACCTCTGTCCTCAGAAGTGTATATCATGGACATGAACATTAGAATTCACAGCAGATAGCAAGTGAATTGACAGGTATAGAAGAAGTTGTTGGAGTATGCATTTACAATTGCTAAGTTCTTGTCTATGCATATTACATTGACTAATTTACCACCTATACATTATTTACCACATAAGGTGTAAGGTGAAGCCACAGTATGTCCCAGTGAAAGGAGCCCTTGAATAGGAGATACAGTGATTCCTTTGTATATTGAGTCTATAACTCTTCCATATTGCACCATTTGAATCTCATCCAATCTAGCATTGATACTCATTTTACTAACTGGTGCAAATCATTGGTGTGGCCTCAAAGCAAGCATTAGAGTAATATCTACTGTTGAAACTCTATCACCATTGCAAGGTGACAGTTTATTGTCTCGTCTTCATCATGAGAGCCATAGGGGAAGCATTTATGAATGATTGTCTCTTGTTGCAGAAGTATTGACCTGCATTTCTTTGTCTTTAAAAAAAAGAAATGGCTGCATCTTCTTGGCCCAGAGCTAAGACATTATAAAATGTAACGCATGTCGCTGAGAAAAGAATACTTTTGAAATTGCTGTGCAGTTACTGAGAAATATAAAACAGGAACAAACATTCTCAGAAAGAAAGTGCAGCATGTATGCACAGCTGGCCTACTGAGTGGGAAGGAGACGATAACCTTGTACAGCTGTGTTTAAACATTGAGCTACAAATAAAAAGAACACAGCAGTCTTATAGCAAATAAATATGGCTGCTCTATTGACATCACCAGTCATTATTATTGCTTGGCTGTTTGGCTGAACATGATATATTTCTCTATAAATCATGCACCTTAACTTTAGAGTTTTGAGTTTCTATATTTGAAAATTATAGTCCTATACTATACCTTTGTTTCTGTGCCATGGTGCATATGCATGGGAAGAAGTCAAAAAAAAAAAAACAAAGAATAGAAGAAGCTGTTTAGAAAGGCATGTGGTTTATATCAGAGAAGAGATAGATATCATCGCTGAACAAATGAAAGGCTTCAGTAAAGAACAGGAGTGAATGAGAATTCCAATAGTGAATTGTTTGTCATGTTGTGAGCCTGCTGGGTGGCAGATTAAATGGAACTGAGAAGACGTATTTCTGTAAATGGAAGTAATGCCGAGACAGAATTATCAGGGTAGGACTATTTTTTCTCTCCTTATCAACAGAGAACAATATGTCTTAGTGGCACTTACCCCCTGATTTGCCTGTTGTTTATATGGAAACAAAAATAAAATATGAAAGCTTCCATGTTTACTTAGATTAATTTCTCTCGAATAAGTTGCCAGCTGCGGAGGAGTTGCCTCGACTTGAACATTCATGTTCTCGATCACCTGATGTTCCCAACTCCTGAAAGTTCCCATTCTTTTATTCATATTTTTATAAGCTGACATTTGAGTTTTATAAATGTGTTTAGTTTTTTTCATAGTAGAACATTTTTTTTTAAAAAAAAATCACAAATTCAAATTTTAATAAACACATTTTATAAATGTTTTGTTTTTTCAAAGTAGAAATTGTTTCAGAAAATCACAAATTAAAATTTTAATAAATAAGGTGTATGGGTGTGAGTATTTTCAAAAAGTTCTCCAGAGGTCATACTGCCTTGTAAACCGCAATGAATTAAATTAAATCACCTTTAAGTTAACTTTAAGTATATTACAGTGCTACGCAATATGTTGGTTCTATATAAATACATGTTAATAAATTATAGACTAATTATAAGCAAGTTTTCAATTGCCCTTTATTTTTTATACATTTTGAATTATTTATCTTCTTCTTCTGACTCTTTTAAGCTCTCTAATGGAGGTCACTTACTCCATCTAAAAACAACAAAAACAAATGCTCTGTAAGGCTACAAATTTATTGTTATTGATACATTGTATTACTCATCTTTCTATTCAGGCCTCTCCTATTCATATTTTAGTCTTTCGTTCAAATCAGTACATGGTTGCTGGTGTAATTTGGGCCCTAGCAATCAGATTGCTAAAATAGCAAACTGGAGATCTGTAAACGCTAAATAACTAAAAAAACACAAAAAATAAAATATGAAAACCAATTGCAAATATCACTCTCATACAAAAAGTTAATTTAAAGGCACAACAACCCCTTTAAAATGGTGTGTCAGGTTGGCTTAGAAGTGCAATCTACTGTATACATTTCTTTATTTCCATTTCCATTCCATATACAATCTATTAAGGTTCTTATCTACTGCTATGTTGATTTATGGTGCATCCTTCTGTCTTGTGGCATAGGCAGCCATATTAATGAAATCACATGGAATAACATTTGGAACATTAGACATTAATCAATGTAAGATATCAGTATGATATATGTGTAATTACTAGTTTACTAGACTACATTACAAAGGTCAGGCAGCTTTGCCTACTTATACACACAAACAGGGCTGACACGGACACAGTATTTGCAATAAATCACTCTGAGAAACAGTGCTTGTCATGATCTAATTTATCACAAGTTCCTATCAGCTTATTAGCAGGGCATGATATTGGAAATAGGGGGTTCTTTTGAAACTATTATATCACTGAGTTGGGGTCAAAGGTGCTGCTTCATTCCTTGATAGCTTAAAGCATATCACCACTGTTATGTCACATTTGTGGGCTCTGATTGGATGGACTAGAATCCTGA
The DNA here is from genome assembly GCF_017654675.1 of Xenopus laevis. Taxonomy (NCBI): domain Eukaryota; kingdom Metazoa; phylum Chordata; class Amphibia; order Anura; family Pipidae; genus Xenopus; species Xenopus laevis. Next base: position 19,361,846 of record NC_054373.1, read on the forward strand.
GGCAAGGCAAGGCAGACTTGAGGTACCCTGCAAAGGGTGGCTTCTGATTGGAGAACATAAATTAGACTCTGAAACACCTTGCTCACTCTAAATCATGACTGCAGCGTGCTTTTAACAAAAATTTGCAAAAAAGTCTTTCTCCCAATTTACTATATGTCATAGCATAGGAAATAAACTATTTCTTGGTACAGGTATGGGACCTGGTGGATAATGGATCTTTCAATAATTTTGATCTTAATACCTTAAGGTTACTAGAAAATCATGTAAACGTTAATCCGAATTTATCTTCTGACAATTTATTGTCCCAAAAAAAAAGGCTCAACCAAATCTCCCATGTCTGATTTTGCCCTATTTATTAATAAATTAATTCAATTTAATCAGATCGGTGAAAAAACAAAGAGAAAACCTGAATTGTACATTTTTGTTTTCCTGAAAAGCTCGATTTTTTTCATTTTTTCCCCGAAAAACACAAATTAATATTTTTTCTCCCATTGACTTATACAGCACCTTGTCAGGCCTGAGATGGTGGATTTTTGGATTCTGGATTTTTTCAGCATCGGGGTATACTAGATCTAAAAATTCAAGTTTTTTACTCTTTAAAAAATGTGAGTTTTGCCCCAAAAAGCCTGACCAGAAAAATTGAGGTTGAAACCCCCTAGATAAATCTAATAGGCTTGTTTTGCTTCCAATAAAGATTAATTATATCTAAGTTGGGATCAAGTACATTGTACTGTTTTATTATAACAGAGAAAAAGGAAATCTTTTTTATAAATCTGGATTATTTGGATATGGGAGATGACCTTTCTGTAATTTGGAGCTTTCTGGATAACAGGTTTCAGGATCGCATACCTGTAAATGAAAAAATCATAGCACAAGAAACATTAATTCAATATAGTTTTGCTTTACTTATATCCTTGACCAGATAATGCCATATGTGCACCTGGAAATGGAAGCACAGTGAGTGGAACTGTCACCATAGTATAGGGAGCAGAATTGAAACGGAGCTTGCGAAATCAGTGAACTTCTAAAAGCTTGCCTTTGATATCCAGCAACTGGTAAACCTGCCTTTTTTCATACTAATGTATGTTTATATAGATCTTGAAGTCTTACCATTTAAATATTAAGATAACCACATAAATTTGTTTGGCCTATGTGTGCGTGCTTTGTGTCTGTTTATTAAAATATAGATTATATGGTGTTTTATGTTTCCATAGATGTAAGAGATCTTTCAAAATGGTCAGCTAAAAAGAAAAGTGGAGTTCAGGTAAGAAACGTATTAGATATCTGTCTGTAAGAGAACAGAGGTGTGAATAATTCAGATACAGATGAAGCCACTTGGATTTGTGAGTTAAATGCGTCATGACTCAGAGTTAATTGAAGAAACTGTGTTATCTAAAGTTATCTTAACTCATTTAATGCATTTAACCTTTTCATTAGCATACCAAAGCACCATTGTTCACAATGGTGAATGCTTTAATTAGATGGGATGTTGTGACACAGTTTTCTGTGTTAAATGAGATAAATGGGATATCTGTGTTTAGTTATTCTGTGTCAAACAGACAAACCAAAGTGGCTGCATCTGTAGGTGTTAGTGCCCAGTGCTGCTTTTGAGCTTCTCTGAGCACTTACATCCAAACATCAAAGAGGACACTCATATTCTTATAAACTGGGCTGGATTTAAAGAATGTGTCCCCCTAAAATGCATTGCCTGACTGTCCCCCACCTCAGACTTCCCTGCTTGCTTCCCTATCTCCCCCCGAACGACATCACACCTCAGCTGTAGTCGCTGCTTTTCTTCCAATGGGATCACTTCCCCAGTGTAGATGCAGCTAGCAAACAGCATGCTGCCCCCCAGATTTTTGTTGCCCTAGGCCCACTCTTTTTGGCCTGCCCACAAATCTGGGACTGCTGACAATTCATTAACACTTCCTCATGGTCATGAACATTTTCTTGACAGTCAAGAAGGTTGTAATAATATTACCTGTGCGGCGGGTTCGCCCGACGCGCGGTTCCGTGGCGCCGGATCCAGCGACATCTTGATTTCTAGGGCGTGCGGCGCGCCTCTTAAAGGTACAGGTGCGTTGGCGTGATTACGCCAGCGCGCATTGGCACACGTTTTGGCGCGAAATTTGAAGGTATTTAAGGCCCATTCATACTCCCAGCCAGTGCCCGTGATAGAACTTGTTTCTAGTGGTACCTGAGCCTTGTGCGTCTGATCTGTTCTGTATCTAGTCTGTTTGATTACCTGTGTTTGCCTGTTCCTAACTATTCTGCATTCTGTATCCTGACCCTCGCCTGCCTACGACAACTCTTCCTGCTTAACCCCTTGATTGACAACCCGGTTTGACCCTAGCCTGCCTGATGATTCTTGATATCTGCCTGCCTCGACCCAGCCTGTCTGACGATTCTCTTGCCTGCTCCATTTGTACCGTGACCTTCGGCCCAAAAGACTCTGCTAATAGCTGTGCCCTTTTGCCAGCCAGAACATCTCGCCTTGCACCCCTCGTTAAGTCCAGGTGGCACCCAAGTAAGCTGAGGGCTCCTCCCGAAGCCCAACGGTGGTCACACTACCGATGAAGCCGAGCCGAGACCAGGGTGCTTGCCACTTGTTCTGGTATTGGGTGCCGGTCGTGACAAAGGTGTTGTGAAACAGGAAACAATATTGAACTTTAAAAAATGTGAATCTTAGTCCTGATCATCCTTTTCCACTACAGAAGAATTCAAATAATTTATTGTGCAAATATCACCACTCTGTTTTAACAAACGTATGCATATTTAAGAATTATGTAATATACTTTCTGCCCAGTACTGTGAAATAATAAAATTAGACACAGCTTGAAGGAGATTACTGGAGAATTAGTGGGTAAATGCTGGTCCTCGGTTCTTGAAATAGTGTGAATTTATGCCATTGTAATTTTTTTGCAAATAAAACGAAATTTCTGTCTGCAGCAAAGCAAAAGTATAAAAATACAAAATTAGCTTAATGGCGAAACAGCTTGCAGTTTTCTATCCATTTTGATTGGAAACTTCAGCATAATAAACTATACTCTGGAGGGCTAATGGAGTCTAAAAAAAAGACAGAAGATGTGGAAATGTAGCAAACAATTTATTCTAAGTGGGCAATGGCACTGCAGGATTTAACAAACATAAGTGATTTGGTTCACTTCTTTAAATTAGAAGCTGCTTGTATTTGGAAATGTAATGTTCTTTCCTATTTCTCATTACCATTGAATTAGTTCAGAGTAAATTTAATTGCATGCACATTTTCTACATTTGCTGGTCATTTTTCTCAAATTCTTTGCAACACTTCCTAATACTACAAAGAGATTAAATAAACTACACAACCAAAGTGGCGGAGAAATAAAACATGTCCAAACCATTTAAGAACTACTAACAATCAACAGAAGTGGCTGAAAACAAAAATCAAACAAATTGCTGACGTTACAAGGACATTGTACTAATCCGTTGCAAAGTTATCAAAGAAATGATATCTTGTAGGCTGAGAAACTATTTCTGACAGATGAGTAATGTTTTTCTAAGGTAAAGCCAATGCATTGCCCATGCATGTGTTTTAGAGCAGAGGTCCCCAACCTTTTTTACCCGTGAGCCACATTCATATATAAAAAAAGTTTGGGAGCAACCCAAGCTTGAAAAATAAGGGCTATTATTGCCTATTTGATAGCCCCTATGTGGACTGGCAGCCTACATGAGGCGGTATTTGGCAGTACACCTTGTTTTTAAGCAACAAGCCTGGAATTCAAAAATAAGCACCTGCTTTGAGGCCACTGAAAGCAACATCCAAGTGGTTGGTGAGAAACATGTTGCACATGAGCCATTGATTGGGGATCACTGTTTTAGGATAGAACTGAAGCGACGTCATTCATTTTAGACCCTCAATAGAAAAGCATTTACTGGGACAAAATTGTGCCCATTGGTAATCATTCAGAGAGGTCTGGTTGTCCAATACACTTTGTGACAGAGTGTACCATTGGCAGCAAGTTAGGGGACAGGCATGGTGTGGGTGTCGTTCCTATGTCCATTCCTCCCACTTGCCCCTTATGAATACAGTGAACACAAACACCAAGGGGCACATATGCACGTCAATTCAGGCAATTCCTAGTAAAGGGCATGGAGCAAAGTGTAAAAAACATGGTGGATTGTGTCTATTTTTGGTACTTTTCACTCTACCCTGAGCTTCATAAATGTCCCCTGATATTAGAAAATGAGATATTTACTAAATCGCGATCAATATATCACTACTGAATTTTATTGATTTTAAATGCTGTTATAGAGAAAACATTTTAGTAGTTGAATTTGTCTTGAGTGAAATATAGTGAAATTTATGAAGAGATGAGTCAGGTATAGGGTCCAGAAATGATAGTGTAGTTATTCACATAACTAAGCCAAATGGAAATGGTAATGAAATATTAAAGGGATACTGTCATGGGGAAGCATGCTTTTTTAAAAAAAATGCATCAGTTAATAATGCTGCTCCAGCAGAATTCTGCACTGAAATTCATTTTTCAAAAGAGCAAACAGATTTTGTTATATTCAATTTTGAAATCTGACATGGGGCTAGACATATTGTCAATTTTTCAGCTGCCCCCAGTTAGCTGACTTGTGCTCTGATAAACTTCAATCACTCTTTACTGCTGTACTGCAAGTTGGAGTGATATCACCCCCCCCCCAGCAGCCAAACAATAGAACAATGGGAAGGTAACCAGATAGCAACTTCCTAACACAAGATAATATAATAGTAAAAGCCAAGTCTCACTGAGACTGATTCAGTAACATTAAGTAGGAGAAATAACAGCCTGCCAGAAAGTAGTCTCATCCTAAAGTGCAGGCACAAGTCACATTACTGGGGCAGCTGGGAAACTGACAAAATGTCTAGCCCCAGTCCCGATTTCAAAATTTAATATAAAAAAATCTGTTTGCTCTTTTGAGAAATGGATTTCAGTGCAGAAGTCTGCTGGAGTAGCACTATTAACTGACGTGAGTTGGAAAAAAAACATGTTTTTTCCATGACAGTATCCCTTTAAGGAAGGGTTCAGTTTTCGACCAATTAAGATTTTAGAAGTGATAGTGTAGTCAGCCAGAAGTGTAAAGGGCCAGTGAAGGAATTTAGATCTGTGAATCATAAGCTGAACAATGTCAATGGGAGGTTGAATATTGATTCTTGAAACTTTAAAGTACTGAAAGAATAGGGTAGAAGGAATTTGTGATGGGCATACTGGAGGAACTACTGGAAATGTAGGAAGGGCGAGGATTGTCTTTAAAACCAAGGGAACTGAACATTTTTCATTTTTCACTTTTCTACAGATCAGCCCTAAACATTACTGGGATATTGATTTAAAGGGGTTGTTCACCTTTAAATTAACTTTTAGTATGAGAGTGATACTCTGAGACAATTTGCAGTTGGTTAGAATGTGTTTGTGGTTTTTGAGTTATGTATTCAGCTTTTTATTTAGCAGCTCTCCAGTTTGCAATTTCAGCAGTCTGGGTGCTAGGGTGCAAATGACCCTAGCAACCATGCACTGATTTGAATAAGAGACTGGATTATTCATAGGAGAGACCTGAATAGAAATATGAGTAATAAAAAATAATCATAACAATACATTTGTAGTGTTACAGAATATTTATTTTTAGGTGGGGCCATTTAAAAGCTGGAAAGAGTCAAAAAAATGACTAAGCCTACTTAGAATTAGCCATTCTGTAACATACTAAAAGTGTAAAGGTGAACCACCCCTTTAAAAGTAAGAAGGATGCTAATTGTTTTACTTAGAAAAGTTTAAGTAGAATTCAAAGACCAAAAGCCAAATGAGCACAATTAGTTGTCAAGTGAGTGTGAAGTCAACCCACTGCATTTGCAGGCGCATATTACAAAGGTCTGTTACTACACAGGGGGCCCTTAGCATTAGCAAGCCCAGTGGTTTAAAGAATTACGGTTTATCATGTATCAAACCTGAAATACTGTAGTTTATTTTCCAAAATCAATACAAAAATGATTACATATGAAGCAGAATCGGTCTGTAGTTATCTGGCCCTATAGCTTCATCATAGAAGAACAAAATGAACTGCAATATGGTGGAGGGTCTAATTGGATCTAATTGTCAATGAAAATCTGACATCCAGCTCCTGCATTACGAGAGAATGAAGAGAAATGGATGCTGAGAGAGGGATAGCAAAGAGAAATTACTATTTGTAATTGATTATATTTAGAAAGTTTTTTATAGCAGTATGATGAAGCTTATATTAAATTTTCATTTGCACGATCGTTCCGCTTTGAGGTCATGACTGAGGGCAAGGATGGTGATTTATAGAAATCTAGTTGATCACCTAGTGCATGAATTGTAATTACAAAAACTCTACCAAGTTAATAGGCTGCCTCAGAATAAAATGCATGAATGGTATTTACCAAACTGATTTTTTAATTATTATTTCTTGTCACCACTTTCCAGTTACAAAAACAAACAAGACTGTGTTCAAATTTGTTCTTTCTTCCTAATAGCAAATTAGAAAATGACAGGAGCATTCAGAGTTATCACAGAAACACAAAACACTAAAGACTTTCCCTGAATGCTCATCATACCTGTCTCTGTTCTCACGCATTTTACATTATGTGTTACGTTCTGTTCTTTCTATTGCAGAATAAAACAGAATTATTGTGCCTAAATTCTTTATGCCTGTGTCATTATTTTCATGGCGGCTATCTAACAAGCATAAATGTTCCTGTATTAGAGTATAAAAATATTATGGGCTTTAGAGGCATTGCGTATTGAAGGCCAAATTGGGTGAGCTACATAGGGTAATTTAAAAGTTTTCAACTCCTGCATTTGCATATGTAATATGCAACATTAATATATGTAATATGTGATTATAAAAAATGTTACAGTAGCCATGAAAAATAAGATGTTTTTCGAATCAAGTTCATGGCTGCTGACCTCAGTATATTTAAATGGAAACATTAATAAAGAGGGGGCTTTCTGAGTCAATAATGTAGATAACATTCTATTGTTTTCAGTATTTTTTCTTTATAATTTAATTTGCAACGTGCATTTATAATGCAGTTCAGCTCTTTGAGGGGGTTATTTATCAAAGGTCAAATTTTAGAGCTTTGTCAGCATTTTTATACCTCGAATGGGTTCTAACTTAAGAAACAACTCATATGTAGTCAGTTTGAAAACCTCGAATACTCAAATTGATTGAGTTTTCAGCAAAAAAACTTGAATTGATCAAGTTTTTGAGTGGAACCCACAGAAAAAATATTTCAATGTCATGAAGACAACAAACATCTTCAAATGGTTCAAGGGACCTCTGCTATTGACTTCTACATGACCTTGACAGGTTTTAGCTGGAGTATTTTCCAGCTTCCAGCTCGTAAATTGTAAGCTTTTTTTTTAAACCCCAAAAATTTGAAGTGCTATAAGAGTTGAAATGGAATACACATGGATGACCCAGTAGTATGATGATCCTGACAGTTTGATATATAACACAAAAGTGGCTACAATTACACAACGTCAATTTAAATATAAAAGAAAAAATGTTGTTTCCTTATGTAATTCCTTTTTTCAACTTGGCCCGTTTTGCCAGTTGTTAGTCATCTTCCCTTTGACTACAATATCAAAGATAGAGAGCTTATACCCCTGAATAAATACCTTTTGTGGTATCAGGTGCTATGCTGAAGGACCCACGCCCGCTTCAAGGGTCAGACAATCCAATGAAGAAAAGGGTCACCAGCACACTGAGAATTTGAAACAGTGTGAGGTTTATTGAGAAAACATCCAAAAATAGGGCAACGTTTCGGGCCGCCCAGGCCCTTTATCAATACTCCAGCTAAAACCTGTCAAGGTCATGTAGAAGTCAATATGATGATAGATAGATAGATAGATAGATAGATAGATAGATAGATAGATAGATAGATGTGTATATTCTGTATATACTGTATAATACTGTATATATTCTTAGTTCCTTCAGTTCTTTAGGGCTGTAGAATACAAATAACTGTCTTTACAGAAATACTGTATAAAGCAAAAATAAAATGAGTACATTTTCATGGGGTATTTCTGTAAAATGTTCAGAGGGCTTTCCCTTGTTATTGGAAGCAATATATTTGTTTGTCCTAGAGATGTTACATTTTTCTTTCCTCTAAGTCTTATGCTAACTGGATCCATGGGAGCTACTGTAATCAAATGGAAAGCCTTACCTGCAGTCAAGAATGCCCCAAACCAGACCTCAGTCTTATGTCATAATCCTGTAATAATAGAATGTAGTGAGGTGAGGCCTAGCAGTCATTGCATGGTCTGAAATCAATAATGTAGACAGGGTTCAAAAGAGCATTCTCAGATAATGCCTTCTGGCATATCCCACGGGGAACCATGGCCTGTGGGTCAAATCCAGCCAATTAATCAACATACCATAGAAATTTCCAGATAAAAGACCCAGAAAAACAGAAATTAGAGCATTTTAAGAAGACCATGGTAGATATTTTGAATGATTACCTAATTTTGTATTGTAGTTTCTGTTAATCAATTTGTTTTGGGTTATTGCAATAAATGATTATATGAACTGATTGTAAAAACAATAAGGGGCATATTTATTATGCAGAATAATATTCCACACATCACCAGGCTTTGCCATGTAAAAAGTTTTGTAAAAAGGCGTAACATTTTCACACGTTTTTTCTAAGTGTGAAACGACGGCAAATCTGGTGTTCGCATGGTGTAAAATCACACACACCTTGATAAATTTCTATACATCTACACTAGTGATGGGCGAATTTGCGCCGGTTCGCTTCGCGGGAAAATTCACGAAACGGCAAAAAATTCACGAAACGAGACGCCGGCGCCCGTTTTTTTTGACGCCGGCAGCCGTTTTTGACACCGGCGTCCGTTTTTTTTTGGCGTGACAAATTTTTTCTGTCGAATTTTTGCGGGCGTTTTGCGAATTTATTCGCTGGCGGCGAATCGCGCAAATTCGCCGCGAATTCAGGCCTGGCGAATAAATTCGCCCATCACTAATCTACACACCTTTTTGCACCTTTTTTTTTTTTTGGATTATTTCAGTGGTGTAACTAGATGTTACTGGGCCCCCCAGCTAATACATTTTAGACACCCCAACATATCCAGAGTGTTTTACCATTATATGTTTAAATTGCTCATTATTTGGGCCTCATGGGGCTCCCTATACCTCCTGGGCCCCCCTGCAATGCAAGCTCTGCTTCCTCTGTATTTACACCCCTGGCTAATTTCGTTTTATGCTCCTTAATTTCACTTTACATTATATATATATATATATATATATATATATATATATATTTATTTATTTTTTTTTTTTTTTCACAGCAACATAATCTTTCTAAACATGTTTGAATTAGTGTGTTAGGTATAGGGTTCTAAAAGCATATAAATTCACATTATTTTGATTTTGAAAAAACTCACATTCGTATTTCATGTAGCGAAATATAATATTCGATTCAAAACCCTGTACCAGAAATAAGAATATTGTAGATATATAGCTGTATTCAGGGAAAAAGCTATCTTCAACTCAATATACCTTTCCTCTAGTGATGGGCGAACTTATTCGCCAGGCGCGAATTTGCGGCGAATTCCCGCTGGCGACTAAATTTGCAAAACCACATGAAAATTTTCCGGCGTCAAAAAAAATAGACATCAGCACATTTTCGCCAGTGAATTTGCGCTGGCGTCAAGAAAACGGACGCCGGTGTAAAAAAAAAACGGACACCGGCGTCAAAAACGAGACGCCGGTGCCGTTTCACAATTTTTTCGGGAGAAATTTGTGAATTTTCCCACGAAGCGAAATGCCCCAAATTTGCCCATCACTACTTTCCTTGTTTATGTGATGATACCTCTGAAATGGATCTTTGGAGTTTTTGGAGGTCTTTATTTTCTTACACATCGTAGTATTAGAGCATGTCATTGCATAAACAGTTCATTGTCATTATGTCATTACTGGATCTGTAGTAACCAAAGGAAAAATGCAAACTAAATCTGCCATATGTCAAAGTTGGATGCTCCTTTCCATTTTCCATCTACTATTATTAATTAGTAATCTACAACTACTACTAGACATGTTCTGTTGTTGCAACTTCCCCTCTGTTTCCTTTATTGGAGGAAAGCCTAAACTTTGACTGCGCACAGATTTTTACCTGCAGGTGGAAATCATGAGTATTTATAAATTTATTCTGAACTGGTGGGAAGTAAATTGCCACAGGTTGCCTTCCATTGTCGTCTACATGAGCTGGTGTAGTCTGCACTTTTCTGTAGAAAATGCAGTAAGTTAAGAGCCATTAGTGGCAAATTGGCAATTTATATAACATTAGGGGGCTGATTCACTAAGGGTCGAATATCGAGGGTTAATTAACCCTCGATATTCGACTGGGAATTGAAATCCTTCGACTTCGAATATCGAAGTCGAAGGATTTAGCACAAATAGTGCGATCGTACGATCGAAGGATTATTCCTTCGATCGAACGATTAAATCCTTCGAATCGAACGATTCGAAGGATTTAAATCCAACGATCGAAGGAATATCCTTCGATCAAAAAAAGTTAGCCAAGCCTATGGGGACCTTCCCCATAGGCTAACATTGACTTCGGTAGCTTTTAGATGGCGAAGTAGGGGGTCGAAGTTTTTTTTAAAGAGACAGTACTTCGACTATCGAATGGTCGAATAGTTGAACGATTTTTACTTCGAATCCTTGGATTCGAAGTCGTAGTCTTAGTCGAAGGTCGAAGTAGCCCATTCGATGGTCGAAGTAGCCCAAAAAATCTTCGAAATTCTGAGTTTTTTACCTTCGAATCCTTCACTCGAAGTTAGTGAATCGGCCCCTAGGAAATAATATGGAATGGACACAAATGCCCAGGAATTCTTATTTAGATGTTTTATGATTGGCCAGGATACAGGAAGTATCTAAAAATATTTATGATTTTTTTATATAACAATGTTCCATTTTTTATATTGTTTTCTGAATTGCATTAACTGTATGCTTGTCATATACAAATTATATATAGGATGTTATGTTATGTTATTTTTAGTAGTGATGGGCGAATTTGCGCAGTTTCGCTTCGCCGAAAAATTTGCGAAATTCGCGAAACGGCAAAAAATTCGCGAAACGGCGCTGGCGTCTCGTTTTTGACACCGTCGCCTGTTTTTTTCCGCGAATTTTCGCGGGCGGTTCGCGAAATTATTCGCTGGCGGCGAATCGCGCAAATTCGCCGCAAATTCGCGCCTGGCAAATAAATTCGCCGATCACTAATTTTTAGCATAGTTTGCAGAAATGCTTTTACCACTGAGAATATGAAAGACATGCCTGTGTATGTGTGATATGGCTTGAAAAGAATCTAATGCCTTTTTCTCCACTGAAGTCATGTAATACATTATTCCATAAATCCCAGAAAGAGCAGTGCTAAACTAATGCAAAGGAGCCTGGGGTATCAATGACTCAATGGGAGCAGAAGAATACATTGGAATTACATATAATCCAGAAAGATTTACACTGATAATTACACAGTACTAGCCTATGCATCTACCAAATTATAGTTTGAGGTTCGTCCCAGGCACTTCTGAAATAATATAACCATTTCAAGCATTTGTCTGTGTTAAACCAATTAATGTCCCATTGTCATTTCAAGATGACACTTTTATTTGTATGGTCAACTTGTGTAGCATTCACTGAAATATCCAGCTCTTCCTGCCATCTGTTACTTTTATTTTTAGCCATTATGGAAAGGTGTTAAAAGTCTTAAAACGTCACTTAATTTGTGGTCTGGCCGAATACCAATGGTAGTCTATAATTTTTTTTTGTTTCTTCCATATCGATTGTTATAAATGGTGACAGGTTAATACAGTCTTTTTAATACAGTCTTTTCTCAGGTACTTTTCTCTATTAGAGCACAGCCTTCTACAATAGACAGGGTTTTATTACACTTCTTCGAGCACAGACTATGTGATTAACTGATTTTAGGGGATCGTTTTGAAACATAAATATTCTGTTAAATCACACATAATAAGTTCCAAGTCTTTTGGGTCATTTCAAAATTACCCACTTCAAGAAGGGAATAATTAATCTTTTTTCACTGATGTTAATTATAGGTTCATCCAACAAAATACCTCCATGACGGCAGCAGATTTTTTTCACTACAAGATTTTAATTATTTACCAAACAAAAACAGCAGGGGTATAAGAATTAACCTCATTTCATAAGATGTAAAGTAAATTGACAAATAAATCAAAATTAGCAATCAGATAAGAAGTTGGTAATGCCAAGGTTAATTACCGTATTATGCTACTGTTGATAAATAAATTACAATTATATTCCCAGGTTTTTGTTCTTATCAACGTGATACATACACTTAAGAAGGTAATAAAGACTTGTGTACAAATATAAAAAATGCACGTGGACATGTTCTGAATTGTAAATTTAAATATATATTTAATATTTCAATGTTAATTCAATCTAAGCAACAGAATTAATTTTTTGTTTAAATAGGACAGTGCCCTCCTGGTCATAGAATTTGTGCAGATTTTTCATTTTGCTTGCAAGAAACTCTGTTTTTTGATGGACTTCCTGACTGTCCAGATGGCTCAGATGAACATGATAAATTTTGCAGTAAGAACACATTTTTTTAATTGCCATTTAGAAAGGTGTTCATTACTGTTAGATTTATTGGTTTACTGTACATTTCTATTCACATTCTAGGTATATGTGCAAGATGTTCTCCCAGTGCTGTGGGACTTTCCTACCACACTCCAAAAACTTACTAAAACAAGTTTGTCAAAATTAATTGGTTCATAATAGGTTGTAAACTATTATAAACTCCACCAGGACAGGGATTGATGTGATATACAATCTCAGTAGTGAGCTGCAGAATATGTCAGTACAATTGGGACGCGCATGGTTGCACATAGCATGGTCTTATAACTCGTAATTGCAATATTGCCAATATCAATAGAGTATCTAGGTGGTATGATAGAGCATGTCAGATCAGCTATTTTATTTTCTTGGTTATTGGTTAGGAAAATGATAAGGGATGGTTATTTTTTTCACCAACCTCATCCTCTTACCACTCATTCCTTTTTTCATATGTTTGAGCTTACATATATTGTAGGTGATACACAGCTGTTGCAGAAGTTATGTGTTTAGTAAATCATACCATGATTTGTCAGTGATCAGTTTCCTTTTTTTATGGTGTGTACTATTCCCTGATTAGTCAATACCATCATGATTCATGTTACTCTTTCTGGGATGTGGGGTCCCATCAGGGCCAGTATACAGATGCAGCCATTTTGGTTTGTGTGTTAGACACAGAATAAATAAACCCAGATATCCCACTTTTCCCATTTAACACAGAAAAATGTGTCACAACATCCCATCTAATTAAAGCATTCACCATTGTGAACAATGGTGCTTTGGTATGCTAATGAAAGGTTAAATGCATTAAATGAGTTAAAATGACTTTAGATAACACAGTTTCTTCAATTAATCCCGAGTCATGACGCATTTAACTAACAAATCCAAGTGGCTTCATCTGTATATTCTTTGTAAACTGGAAATTGCCAATTGGTACGTATGGTAGTGAGGTTTTGTGGTTCCTGGGCCACATTTGTAACATGATATGATGCAGGCATGATATGGTAATTATTTTTGTTGTTAGTAGAAGTATTCCTATACCATCCAGGCCAGTGTTAGCACCTACCTAATCTCCTCTGTTGCACCTGCTAATACATTCTGACCTTTGCTCTGAGCAGATATATCTTGTATAAATTGTGTTACTTAGATCATCCCTCTCTACTTGTGACCTAGTTTATCAGAGTATTGTGTGTGCCCGTTTCCTAAAGGTTTACTCTTCCAAGCCAGTGTGGCATGTTGAGACTTGTCGAAACCTCATGGAGAAACTCTCAGTTCTCTAAAGGACTGAGCATGGGTCTGGCAGGGATATCTCAGCTGCTTCTTCCAGATGAGGGAAGATTTGCTGGTAAGTCAGACCGTCTGTATGTAGAAAGACTGTGGAGAACAAACAAACAAAACAATTAAATGTTAAAAAGGTAAGCCACCGTGGTGCTGTGCACAGGAGAGCACCATCTTAGTCCAAATTGGTATCTTACCCCCTACTTTTCTCGCTTATGCTTCTTTTGATGTATGTTTACTTATTAATGTTTTTAAAGTCATTTTTTATGGTAGGTTATTATTTAAAATTTATGAGAAGATAGTCTCAATTAATAGGGTCATGCATCGACAAATGTGTTGTGGGTAGGGCTGCAGGTTCCCATCAATGGAATCTTCTTTCTAGTCCAACCATAGACCAACCATTACAGGGGGCTCCAAGGGGATGTTGACTCAAATAGGCATATTATAGATAATTCACCTTTTAGATAAGATTATCTGACTGTATCAGGGATGTCACGTATAGCCACCAGCTGTACCAACATGTCATGTCATTTTAGTTTCTAATATATTAAAATACATTAAATTTATCAAGACATTATTTGTATATGGCAGCATGAAAGAGATCACCTTGATGTAAGAAGTATCCTTTATATAAAAGTGTAATTTTCATGAATACACACTGTATTCATTAATTTTAATGTTATACCAGGCAACATTCAGCTCTATCTTGCCACTAAAGATAACAAAAATATGACGTTTATTGTTATTAAATCAGGAGAGGGAAAAAAAAAACTGTACCCATTTTCTGGCACAATGAATTCCATCCATCATGTTTTAGGCTAGAGCTTCTATATATCAGCAACGGCAGAGCTCAGCACTGAATGTGATTGTATGCAAGAGAACAGATGATAATCATCCAAGAGAAATTCTAAAAAGGTACAACATAAAACCTGGCATTTACTTTGCTTCTATCATATTTGTTTAAGAAGATTGAGAAGGATCTTTATTAACCTATTTCTAAAATCATATTTTTTTCTTTTGTTGAATATTTCCTCCGAGCCCCTTTTAACTGAAAAAGTCATGAAAGCAATTTATAGCTAGTTGGGCTTTTAGAAATCAGCTGCTAACTCTACATAAACATTCACTGTGTACTTATTCCTACTCACTCTCATTGGTTTATTCAGCTCTAAATGTTATGGGCCATTAGTGAGGTGGCTGTTAATGGCTCTGATTATATGTTAACATAAGGCAAAGAAATGCATGAACTTCAACTGTACAAATGGGCCCTTATTTCCCTAGAATTTCACAATAACCAATTAGCTATGGAAACACAGGGACACATGCAAAGGAAAATAACTTGTCGATGGCCACCTTTAATGACATGGGACAGATTCGGATTTTAACACCTACTTACTAAGTATGCAATGTAATGCAATAACAGCTATAGAATTTTGATGTATTCAGCTCACTAAAAGCTTTTCTTAACACCCCATGCCGCTATAGTATAGATTCATTAACTATCATTTAAAGAGTCTGTTGCCTGTGCTTTGGAACTTGTATTATGAATAAAATGTGTTTGTTTCTAGTGCATTCCAAAGTGCCTTCCAATAAAGTTTAGGACAGATGGATTTGAAAGCATCGACATGTGTCAGTCCATTAGGAAGTGCTCAACTACATTGAAAACTATTCTGCTCTATATGTGGTTGACAAATTTTAATATAATACCCAAAGTGTCTGCCTCACAGTTTCATACTCTCGTAAGCTACTTATGCAAATTTAAATTGGTTTGTAGCCAAAATTAACATTAGTGATCCAAAGCTAGTCTGTGCTAACTCTTTTTCATGAATAATAAAATCCTATTATTGCGTGTATGAAGCTATTCATGTACTGTTCTAATAAAATTTAAAGGCTCAACATACCCCCTTATTCAGCAGGAGTTTAATGATTAGGGCTTTTTGTTTAAATCGAGAAAAATCTATGGTTTTTGTTATTTTCTGAGCTAAACAGGGCAAATTGAAAAAATGAAGCTACTTCATGTTTGGTCCTTGCGAGGCAGATAATTACATTACCAGAATACAACCCCCTCCCTTTACCTCTTGTTGTGACTATTTGGTTAGCAAGAATACATTTTACAGGGGGATTACTTGTGCACTGATAATCGTATCTACCTTGCGAGGGCCAAACATGGAGGATCTTCAATTTCCCTGTTTGCCCTATTAGCTCAAATATAATAGATTTTTGTTGAAAAAAATAGGCAAAAAGCATGTTGGCATAAGCCCTATTCATTGAGCTCATGCTGAACAAGGGGGGTATTATACCCTTAAAAAACAATAAGAAGCAATTTGAAGATGATAATTCCAAGGATCACCACAGACCAACTGGGGAGAAGGGGAAGCAACTCAAGTAACTCAAATACCAGAAAATGCCCCAATGTGTATTTCTGACTGATAATCACATGACAACTTGTGGTGCTTCCCATCATCAGTGTGAAGTGAATCAATATGCTGATTGTCATTGTTTTCTCACTGTGCAAAACTTTCACTCTGCCATATTCCTGTGACCCATGTAAACAGTTAATACTTGTACTTTATGTCTGTTTCTTATACGTCCAAAGGTTGAATTTTATGATTGTGAGTCTCTTTTAATCTTGACTATGTGTGTATGTTCCTGTTCCATTATGATATAATAATCATTACTTGTAGTATGTTATGCAATATGGGGATTATTTACGAATGCAAGTGCAAAGTGCACATATAGACGCAAATTTGAGCACCCATTGACACTAAAGAGGTGATTTATGACCCTGGGCAGTGCAAGAGCACTAAGGGGTGCAAGAGCCCACTCCTTAGTGTTTAGTGCACCTTAGTGCTCATTTGCAAAGCACTTGCATCCTCCTGCCTGCTGCACTCTGCACTACGCACCGTATGCATAGGGCATTGTAAATGACCTCCTAAATCTACTCAATTAATGCCCATTCACAAATAGTTACAAGTGCCAGTGTGCTTCTTCAGCCTGCAATTCTGAATTAGACACAAGTGTACCCATTGATGCAAAGGAACAATGGCCATAAGCCTAAACCTGGCAGTAATTCCAAGGTTCCCACAGTGGGTTGCATTAATAGCTGCAAATCACTTGCTTGCAAGTAAATTGGACACAAAAGACATTATTGATGCAACACACCAGTGACAACTTGAGGGGTATCCACATTTACAATGTAATTCTGGGATAAAACACTGCACCATGGTTTTTTTTAAAAAAAGGCCATTTTGCACATTGCACTGCATTAATATATGCCATAATGTTCACAAATGTTACAACAAAATAAAACAAATATGGTGCATTATATACTATATAATAATAGGCATTTATATTATATTGCACTTCATTTGTTAAAGGGTTTGCTCACCTTTAAACTAACTTTTAGTATGATGTAGAGAGTGATATTCTGAGTCAATTTGTAATTGGTTTTGGTTTTTTAGTATCTGTTTTACAGTTATTTCGTTTTTATTTAACAGCTCTCTAGTTTGCAGTTTTAAAAATCTGGTTTCTAGGGTCCAAATTAACCAAGCAAACAATTAATTGAAATGAATAAGAGACTGGAATATGAATAGGAGAAACCTGAAAAGAAATGTTTGGTAAAAAGTAGCAATAACAATACATTTGTAGCCTTACAGAGCATTTATTTTTTTAGATAGGGTCAGTGACCCCCATTTGAAAGCTGGAAAGAGTTAGAAGATGAAGGCAAATAATTCAAAGACTATAAAAAAAATGAAAGCCAATGAATTTGTCATTCTATAACATATTAGTTAACATAAAGGTGAACCACCCCTTTAAAGAATTAACATTTTTAATGGTTCAAAGTGAAATATGAATTTGGCATGCGCTTACGAATAAATATCATGATAAATCAACAGAAGTTAAACAGAATTGATCACGTCATTGTTGTCCGTAGAGTTATTAAGTCAACAATAATGATTATATGATTAAATGTGTGTACAGTTAAGAAGATCATTATCTGGTTAATGATAAATAACAGTGTCTGCTTGTACACCCCCTTGCCCAACCTCTGCAGTTATACAAAGCAGATAATGCGATATGATGTAATTTATATGTATCTCGGCAGAGTTAATGAATGAAGCATACCTTCTCATGCACGACCGAGCAAGAGTCACACATCACCTTAATAAATGGACCCAGAACCCACTGATTTTCTTTTTATCCTGACAGATGTGCGCAATAGTATTTGCATTCCCTTATCCTTCTCACCATTAGCTTGTACTTCTGTTAGCCTGTCCTTTACTTGAGAGAAATGCTCATGCATATTTATGGGCTCTGTATCTTTTTCTCGTTCTATCCTTACTTGTTTTAGGAAGAGATAAGGCCTACTTAGTGAATCAGTAATATGTCATTTTTAGCCTCAACAGTTTTTCAGATGCTTTCAAAGCTCCACAACCAAGAGCTATAAATGATCGGAAGTGTTGTGCCTTGGTTTCTGCAAGATACCAGCCATAGGCATATAAATATATATATCTATACATATCACTGTAACACATACACCTTTCCAGTTTTACCTTTGTTATTGTTAGTGCTTGACTTCAACATTTGTCTCCATTAGTATGGGGCCATTATTGTATCTATAACCATCTGCTTGCCTTGGTTACAAGGATTTAGAAGTTCCAATTGTAAAGCCGTGGGATCAAAATCTTTTTATGATTTACATTGTAGACTGGGGGTCCCCAACTTTTTTACCCTTGAGCCACATTCAAATGTAAAAAAGGTTGGAGAGCAACACAAGCATGGAAAAAATCTCTTGGAGTGCCAAATAAATGCTGTGATTGGCTATTTGGTAGCCCCTATATGGACTGGCAACCTACACAAGGCTGTATTTGGCAATACATCTGGTTTTTATGTAACCAAAACTTGCCACCAAGCCAGGAATTCAAAAATAAGAACCTGCTTTGAGGCCAATAGGAGCAACATCTAAGGGGTTGGTGAGTAATATGTTGCTCTCGAGCCACTGGTTGGGTATCACTGTTGTAGTCTATACAAAGGATGTTTACATTTGCTACCTCTCCACCTAAGAAAATTGGTCTAAATGGCTATACATCAGTGGGGTAAGCTTCTCAGCTAAACATCAAGGGGCTAATTTACTAAGCCACAACTTTTTTGGTTTGGGCTTTTTGCCGGAAAAAAAACCCCAAAAAATGGATGCGACAAAACTGTGGCAAGTCCAAACCTGAAAATTCACCAGCTAAAACAGAAATCATTTCGATGTCAGTGACAGATGTACCTTTTACAACTGGCAGATCTTTCTTTGCTTTGTGGTTTTTGAGTTTTTAGAATGCTTTTGTGCAACAATATGAAAAAGTCGTAGTCATTGTGTGTCAAGTCAAGAAAGTCATGGTTTTCGTGACTTTTCTGCTATTTCCCATTCATGCCTTTTATAAATGTCTGACATTCATGGAGACGAGTTTATTTGTGGTTTCAAAAAGATTTAATACCACTGAAATTCGACCTTTAATAAATGGGCCTCCAAGTGTTGTGCAACTCTGTCTCCTATTTTGCATTTACATCAGTTACTACATCTTTATTCAACATATTTTAGAATATATATATATATATATATATATATATATATATATATATATATACTCCATTTTAATCAAATACTTTATCCAGAAAACCCCAGGTCATTCTGGATACCTGTTTGTATATATACATACTTTCTCTGTATTTCAACTAGTGAAGTAGTGGATCCCTGTTTGTACATTGTTGACTTATAGGCATACCGCTAAATATATTTTAAAATAGTCTAAAAGCTTTTACTAATCTAGTGAGTGTCATTAGAGATACTAGCAGTGGATGGTACAGGTGCATTTGTGTCACTGATAAAATCCTGTTGGGGTTATGTAATAAAATTACATATGGGGGAATGTCTACTATAATCTGTACTATGGTCAATGTCATACATTATACAAAGCACAATAAAGTTGTCATTTTCATGAGTGGCAACATTTTCTAGAATTTCAGCATCCTTTTTTTATGCGGGGGAAAAAAATTAAATGTCAGTGCAAAAAACGCAAAATGCCTATTCACAAAAAAAAAAGTCAATTGTCTCCAATGCATTTAGCAAAATACCACTGTTTCACAGATTTGTCTGCGTTTTTTTGGATTTTTCAATGAAACAGGGATGTTTTGCTCATCACTAAGAGGCGGATTTATAAAAGGTCGAGGTGAATTTTTGAATGAAAAAAATTTGAATTTCGGGCTATTTTTTGTGTACTTCAACGAGGGAATAGTCCAAATTCAATTCCAATTTGAAAAAAATTAGAAAATTAGAATATCGAAATTAATCATGTACTGTCTCTTTAAAAATTCGATTTCGACTATTCACCATCTAAAACCTGCCAAATTGCTGTTTTAGCCTATGGGGGACCTCCTAGAACCTATTTGGAGTCAATTGGTGGATAAAGATCGAAGAATTTTTTGGGAAAAACTTCAAATCGAATTTGATATTCCTTCGATTTGTGCGATTAATATTCGGCCGAATATGGACCTATTCAATCGAAAAAAAATTAGACTTAATTTCAGTTGGTCTTTTTGAATTCGAATTTCAACGTTTTTTCAATTCGAAATTCGACCCTTGATAAATATGCCCACTAGGTCATGGAAAAGTCAAGTGGGGAGAGTTACTCCCAAGAAGTGGGGGTACCAACATTAACACTCAAAATACAATGGCTCCAATTTATTTGGATATTATAAGATAGCATGTGCCTCCATTTAACCAGTTCTGCTCTTTAAGTCATGGCAAATACATTACATAATATATATATACAGAGTAATGTAATAACAATTTACCCAGGTTTTGCAACTCATAGCAACCAATCAGATGTATGTTTTTAAAAAGCCAACTAATAAATGCTACCTACTCCTGGGTAGTTATGGGTGACTTGACCAGTAGCAGACTTTGCAGATTTGAGTTAACTTTTAGTATGACATAGAGAGTAATATTCTGAGATAATTTGCAATTGACCTTCATATTTTATATGTGGGCTTTTAATTATTTAATTTTTTGTTGAGCAATTCTTAGCAGCTACCTAATTGCTAGGGTCCAAATAACCTTAGCAACCAGGGAGTCATTTGAATGAGAGACTGGAATATGAATAGGAGAGGGTATGAATAGGAAGGTAAGTAATAAAACGTAACTATAACAATAACTTTGTAGCCTCACAGAGCAATAGTTTTTTGACTGCTTAGGTCAGTGACCCCCATTTGAAATCAAGAAAGAGTCAAAAGAAGAAATAATTAGCTATAAAAAATAAATAGGAGGCCAATGAAGACCAATTGAAAAGTTGCTTAGTATTGGCCATTCTATAACATACTTTAAGGAAATCTTTAAATTACCAGAAAGGGCAGGCTTATAAGCAATTCAATTCCAAATCAGTGAAAATGGTGGCAAGAGCCATTCAGAGGGAGAAAGCTAAAAGAGAGTTATTGAGTGACATTTTTAGCATTAAGATGGCTTCAGAGGCAATTAGCTTTATTAGAACATACATTTTATTATCTCTAGTCCTAAGATGGTGAATAAATATCGTATTTACTTCCTCTCTAATTTTACTAATGTATTATAATGAAATTAGAAGTAAAATGGTATGCATGCAGAATGTGCAAATCCTTTATTTAAATATCCAGGATTAATTAATTGTTACCAGATCATTTTAAAGGGATCATGAATAAAAAAAACTTCAGGCAAGCACAAAATGACAAATTAAATCATCTATTAAGCTAAACCATTAAACAAAAAGAACCATTTATTATCTGCAGTCATGATGCAACAAACTTCCTACAGTGGGATCGTTTTCTGCTGTTCATTTTTACAGCATTTTAATGAGCTATTAATCACATAAATAAGACAACCGCATTTAAGATATACATATTTACTTTGATAGCTGACAAATTATCTAAATGTTTGAAACAATGAGGAATAGGATGGAGCACACAGTCCAAGGCTCAATGCAAAATACTTTACTTGATCCCAACATGTTTCGGATCACATGGATCCTTTTTCTGAAACATGTTGTGATCAAATAAAGTATTTTGTAGCAGAAGTTGCGGATTGTGAGCTCCATCCTATGCCTCATTGTCTCAAGAATGTGATATAGCAAGGAAAGAGAGCAGTAACACAGGTGGACAGTGTGTGAACAAAGTTTACTATTCAAACTAAAAATGTTTAAAAAAATATGTTAGAGGGGCCCATTTACTTAGTTCGAGTGAAGGAACAGAGGAAAAATTGTTCGAATTTTGAATGGTCGAATATGGCTACTTCGACCATTGAATGGGCTACTTTGACTTCGACCTTCGACTTCGAATCGATTCAAACTAGAAATCGTCCGACTATTCGACCATTCGATAGTCGAAGTACTGTCTCTTTAAAAAATACTTCGACCCCCTAGTTCGCCACCTAAAACCTACCGAGGCCAATGTATGGGGAAGGTCCCCATAGGCTTCCTAACAATTTTTTGATCGAAAGAATATCCTTCGATCGATGGATTAAAATCCTTAGAATCGTTCGATTCGAAGGATTTAATCGTACAATCAAACGATTATTCCTTCGATTGTTCGATCGTAGGAATAGAGGTAAATCCTTCAAATTTGATATTCGAAGTCGAAGGATTTTACTTAAACGGTCGAATATCGAGGGTTAATTAACCCTTGATATTTGACCCTAGGTAAATGTGCCCCAGAGTGTATGTATCATTATAGCTTTTGGACTATTTATTGCATAAAGGATCAATTCCCCTTTACATTTTCAGAATGATGCACATGGACATATTTTTATCAACTTTTTGATATTCTTTCTAGTCTGCATCTGAATATGCCATTTGCTTGCCAGGGTCATTGGCTCTGGTTTCAGTGACCTGGGAGTCCAGATAAGCATGAGGAACAATAGGAGGGCTAAAGGCTTTAAGTCTTTTCTAATGTAATTTTTTTTATAACTTTTCAGTCTACACTGTTATTTCCTTTTCTGTATTTTAGTTTAAATGCCGCCCTGAAAGCTGCGGAACATAAAAGCGAGGAATTCTAAAAAATATATGATTGGCAGATTTTCTGCAGATAATACAATGCACAACATATTGAAGTTAAATTTACAATTTCAGGTAAAATACCCTTTTAATTTTAATAGTTATGTGCAATTAGAAATTGTGGAAACCAAAGAGCTAATTTAGGGATCATTTTCTAAAATCTGAATTTATCTCAATATTTAAATAAAAAAAAAAACACAACCAAACTCCCATACCCAATTTATTTTTTAAAAAGCTCAATGTAATCGGTTTGGGTAAAAACCAGATAAAATTGAGTGAATACCTGAATGGCACAATTTTTTCATGTTTTTCCCAAATTGCTCGATTTTTTCAGACCTTTTCCTAAAAAGCCCAAATTTGTTCGGATTTTTGCCTGACAGGCTCAAAATGGTTTTGATTTTCAGGCTAATTTAAGCACAGACCACAGTAATATCCGAATAGGAGAGGGACCTCTGCCACTGACTTATACACAACCTCGGCAGGTCTGGTATGGCGGATTTTTAGATTACGGCTTTTTGCTGCATTTGGTTTTAATAAATCTCAAATAATTCAATTTTTTTTTTAAAAAAAATTTGCCCCAAAAAGCCCGAACAGATAAATTCGGAGTTTAGTAAATAACCCCCTAAATATGCAACAGTATATAACACTGAAAATGCAAGAAATAAAGCCCATAGACAATGCATTTGGCGCAAGTAAAAATGCAGAGAAAAATACCTATTGATTCCCAATGCATTTGGTGCGAGAATTAGAGGCACGTTTATTAAGGGTCGAATTTCAAATTCATGAGTTTTTTAAAACTCCCATGAACTCCCATGAACTCGAAATTCCACCAATCGAAATGTATTAATAAAATCACATTTTTTTAACTAGTATGAATTGAATTTGACACAAAAACTTGAATCAAATTAGATTTGAATTTAAAAGGCTGCAAACAACTCCAAATTGATCCCTGGACCTCTCCCTTTGACTTAAAGAGCAATTTGGCAAGTTTTAGGTGGTGAATACTCGAATTCGAGTTCAAATTAAAAAAATTAAAAAATTTTAATCAAATTTGAATAACTCCCTGGTCAAATTTCACAGTTTTGACCACAAAAAAAACTTGAAAATTTGAATTTCAAATTCAAATTTTTAATTTGATCCTTCGATAAATCTGCCCCTTAATGTAGAGAAAAAATAACCAATGACTCCAATGCCTTTGGCATGAGAAAAAAAAAATCCCACTGATTCCAATGCCTTTTTGTTAAATGTTGCAAATTTACAAATTTTTCAATGGTATTTCAGCAAAACAAAATGGGGTAGTTTTGCTCATCACTAATTATAATTCTGCTTTGCTATTAATAATGTTACATAAAAAGGTCGGGTCGGGAAAAAACTCTCTAAAATCAGTGAAAATTTTAATTGTACACGTTTTTTGGATTATTGGACAAAACCCATCGCAGAGCACGATCATCTTCACGTTGTTAAAGGCACATTTGCCATTGACTTCTACATGACCTCAATAGGTTTGAGATGGCAGATTTTCAGATTTTGACTTTTTGCAGCTTCAGGGTATAATAAATCTCGAAATAGAGTTACCTCTATAAATTTGAGTTTTTGCCCGAAAAACCTTGACCAGAAAAAAATCGAGGTTTAATAAATAACCCCTAAAAGTTAAAAAGTTAATGTTAAAATTAATGTGTGTTTCTTTCCTTTATGGCAATATAAAATAGTTTTCCTTTATACAATGGCTGCCATTTATAAATCAAACCAAAGTCCTGCTATTATGCTTGGAATGTCCCAGTTGATTAAATCAAAAACAAATTCATAAATGTATTTTCAGTGACAAATGCCACTGCTTTGTTTATGTTCAAATTTACTATTCTCATTTGTTTGTTACTAGTTAACCATTTTAGATGAATGAATATACATTTTTATAGATTCGTTGTTTGGGGAAAACATAGCCGCCTTGCTCCCAGTTCTAATTAAAGCTTAATGGACTTTTTCTTAAGCACCGCAGTAACAAAAAGCTGTGCTGGACAAATGCTTGTTTCAAGCTGAAGTTATTTCAGCAGCTTGTAATTCAGTGAATCTTTTTTCTGGTTGTACAGTATGTACTTGCATTTGTTTTTTTTCCCTAGGCATTGCACCAAAATAACTCTGCATGCCAACTGTATATCTGACCTGGTGTGTCATCTTTTTTTCATCTTTGTCCTTTCTGTTTTTAAATCCTTGGTCTATTCTTTGCACTGCTTTATTATTTTCTAACTTGTAAAGTGAATGTGTGCTAAGGAGCAAGGCAGTTCTGCTATTTTCTTTTTGCTCTCTCTTGAAAATTCTCCCTGGCAACATAAACTGCCATAAAAAAGAGATTTGATTTATTTTTTATGTTTTGTTTAAAGCTGACTTTTGGGCATGTGGGTGCAATGTAGAAATAGGATTAAATCCTTTTGTCTAGTAATCAGTTATTTGACCAGTAGATGCTTCCTGCTGGATGGTTGCTATTGGTTACTAGAACTGGAGCATCCCATTATTTTATATTTAAGAGATAATTGATATTATTGAAGTCCACAGCTTTATTGTTCTTGACATAACTTCCATGCTTTTGTTGCATGACAACTACTTGTTGTTTCAAATTAAAGGGATACTGTCATGGGAATTTTTTTTTTCCAAAATGAATCAGTTAATAGTGCTGCTCCAGCAGAATTCTGCACTGAAATCCATTTCTCAAAAGAGCAAACAGATTTTTTATATTCAATTTTGAAATCTGACATGGGGCTAGACATATTGTCAATTTCCCAGCTGCCCCAAGTCATGTGACTTGTGCTCTGATAAACTTCAATCACTCTTTACTGCTGTACTGCAAGTTAGAATGATATCCCCCCCCCTTCCCCCCCCCCAGCAGCCAAACAAAAGAACAATGGGAAGGTAACCAGATAGCAACTCCCTAACACAAGTTAACAGCTGCATAGTAGATCTAAGAACAACACTCAATAGTAAAAACCCATGTCCCACTGAGACACATTCCGTTACATTGAGAAGGAAAAACAGCAGCCTGCCAGAAAGCATTTCTCTCCTAAAGTGCAGGCACAAGTCACATGACTGGGGGCAGCTGGGAAGTTGACAAAATGTCTAGCCCCATGTCAGATTTCACAATTGAATATAAAAAAATCTGTTTGCTCTTTTGAGAAATGGATTTCAGTGCAGAATTCTGCTGAAGTAGCACTATTAACTGATGCGTTTTGAAAAAAAACATGTTTTCCGATGACAGGATCCCTTTAAGCAAGCTACAGTAACTACTCAGGGGATGAGAAAGGTATCTGCTTCTTTGGCCATTGGGAACTGTGAATGGATGTGAAGCCACGAGTAAGGAATTATACAAAAAGCTGGTGAAGCCTAGTGAACTTGCCTAGCTTATGGTATAGTTAGTAAACTGGTCAGGGTGCATACTTTTTTCACATTAGTCTCTTCTCTTCATTTTGTCTATTTTTAATATTAGAAAATGTGATTTTTCTTAAATTTTCTTGTACCAAAGAGGGCAAAATCAGAAACTGAGAGTAAAGTCACATTATACTAATTGCTTATAGAATCACACTTAAAACAAATAAGCAGTTCACTAAGAGGTGCTCTGTATAATCAGACCCCCTCCCTTCCCCAGCTTAATCCGTTGTTAACATGTAAGTTCAAGAGCAGTGTAGGGCTTCTCAGTTTACTGCTGATTTATTTTCACTGTGCTCATGTGTACTAGGAGGTCAAATGTGACTTTACTTTCAATTTTGGATTTTGTCCTGTTTCAGAGGGGCATTCCAAATGTCTGACTCATTCTAGGATTAGACTGCTACATTCAGATCTTTGGCTGTTACAATCACATCTTAAATGTCTTGTGTGCTACCGTAAAAAAAATAATAGACACATTTCTATGATTTTTTTCAAGTAAGAATACAGTGTGTGAAACTCATGCATTATGCATATTGCAATCATACACTCAGGTGGACATATCATTAGCACAGCAAGAACTAACAAAGTAAATCAGCCATTAATCAAACACTGTGTGCTTCAAAGCTGTACAGTAGATCACTTACCCCATAAAACATAGCAGTAGGTACACTTTTGACGTAATACTTTGTTTCATTTAGCAACTTGTACACAGTTGTCTCACTGGAAATGTTTGAAACATGTAAATTGCATTAAGGAATACTGCTGTTACTTGTTCCCTCTGCTACTTAATCAAAAATCAAAGGACTACGTATACATTGCAAAATAGAAAAAAAGCATTACACTAGCTATTACGTAAGGGTGAAACCAGTTCTGATGAATTTAGGAATATGCTGATTAGTTTGAGGTTATTGAGGTTAATACTCCTCAATAGTGTCAGGTTGATAAAATCCAAGCATTTGTCTATGTTGTTTTTCTTGTCAATGATGCCTACGAGTGGTTGACACCCATATACGGAGGAATATTAACCTCTTTAACCTCAAACTAATAAGCATATTCCTAAAAAAAAATATATATATATATATATATATATATATATATATACAGTATATATATAAAAATATATATATATATATATATAAATATTATATATATGAACCTCATTTTATGCTTGATGATTTGATGTGACCACTAAGATTAGCTTCCCAGCAGATGAGCAGAGCACACTGAGCATGTGCAGTGTCACTGACTTTCCTAACAAAATTCAAGATGGCGACCCCCCTCAATCACAAGGACTAAATCAATACTGTTATAGATGGCTAAAAGATCATGTACAGAAGATGGTTATTTCTCTGTTAGGGCTTCCACAGGGTACAACAAGGTTCTGTATTGGTTCCATTTTTTTGTTCATTAATGGAGGATGTGTCAAGAACAGCCGGGACCTGAACTCTTATGTGTGCGGATTTGGGATGCATGCATTAAACTTGTGATCCACTGGAGGCTCTTGGGGCTGACCCTGAGCTATTCATCTATATTCCTGACTCTGTCTGTTCCCATTCTGTCTTGTCCCTGCTCTCCTCCGATCTCGTTACCCTGATGTGTTTACCATCTTCATTTATGTCCCCTTTATAAGGCCAGCCCTGACCCTTACTCTGTGCTTGGTGATTGTGTATTTCCCTGCAAGACTTGCCGTCATTATTCCAAGTTCCTGTATCCCAAGTTCCTGATTCTGGTGTTCCTGTGTCCTGGTCACTACCTTCATGGATTTCCCAGTATTGACTTTGGCCTGTTCTGACCATGATTCTTGCCTTCTCTTTTCTTGTAACTTCTTGACCCCTGATCCTTCCAACTGCTGCAAATTCCCCTGGTCCTGACCTTGGCCTGTTCTGACTATGATTCCTGATCGCGGTTTTCTTCATCACTGCCAGTACTTTTGTTTGCACCTTTTCTGTAAGTTTATTCTTTATTAAACTCTGTCCTGGCATCTATGGGTATACCCCAGCTTTCCCACTTTATTATTACCTCCTGAATAACTCTCTGCAGTGTCAGAGCATTACAGGGTGGCATTGAAAGTAATGTAAGTGTGTTTGCCAATTCATTTCATCCAGAATGTGTAATTCATGCAGGAGGATCTAGACAAACTAGGGTTATCTATTTGGGATTTAAAAATATGCAAGCTGATTACACCCTTAATGAGACTTTGGGGCAGATTTATGAAAATGTGAGATTACCACTAGTTCACCATTAGAATCTCACCCATTTTACTTCACCAAAAATCCATGAAATGGCAAAAAAATCGCCAAACTCACTGATGTTAAGGGGCATTTTTTCTTGCAACATTTTTCAAACTGTCATTCAAAATCCAAAGCTTGTGTCACAGTAAAGCTCAAAAATGAGTCTTTTGGGGACACAAGATGTTAAAAAATAAAATAAAGTGCAGTTAGAGAGGACGATTGTGTTTTGCTGGTTTGGGACTAACCCTGATTTTGGACTCAAAGTTGTTTTGGTGAATTAATTTTTCATACTGTGGAACATTTTGCACCTGATGGCGTATTTGTCAGCTGACCTTATTAATGTCCATTTTTCCTGTATGACAATTGGATGGACATGGGGGTTGAATATTTATAGACCAAAAAACACTATTAGAAGAGAAGAGAACAAAAAAGAAAAACAGGAAAAGTGCTAAACAAACAATGATCCTTTAGGGTTAGGCCACACTGGGCGTTTTGGGGAGATTTGGTCACCTGGCGACTAATCGCCTCATCCCAATCTCCCCAAACTCCTTCCCTGACTCTGCGCCGGCTAAAATTAAAAAACGACAGCGATGATCACACGCGACGATTAGTTTTCCGAAGTTGCCTGAAGTTTCCTCATGGGGCGACTTTGAAAAACGAATCACAACAATTTTCCCATTGTAATAAAGATTTTAATGTACAGTATGCTGTTTTACTAAATGTAAACACAGTCTATACAGTCTTAAAGCTAAGCTTCTCATGACAGCTTTAGAAAATTGCTATGGCTTTTCTAACTGTTACCAGCTTAGTGGTTGTACAAAGTGGAGTCATTTTATACCATTTTATCAAATCATTATGCCATTCTAAAAGTGGTACGATCTGACAGTAAAATTTCCTATATTTAAAGATATGTGTAGAGAATAAGTATAATTTTGGCCATTTAAAATATCAGTTTAATGGAAATCTACCATAATTTTCTTAGCCCAAAACATTCCTTACTACAAAACATTATTGTACTTTGTGTCCTAAAATGCAGCAATAATCTGAAATAACTTTACAAATATTTTCTACTTTTAACAACTCACATCACCATTAAAACATGTTCCCATTCAGAAGGCTGCATTAAAGAAGATAAAGATATTTTATACAATCAAAAAAGCCATTAATGTTTGAGCTACATCCCCAAAATAGATGTTCAAACATACTGTATATAATAGATACTAAATACAAATGAAAAAAAAATCCCTCGTGTCATAGGCTTACTAGCTTTGTATCATTATAATAAAGAAAACTATAATGAATATATAGTTGCATTGTTAATTTGGGTTAAAAAAGACATCAAGTACATTAAGTTCAACACCTCCAAATTACCAGCAGTGCATATACATACACACATATATAGTAATAACTCAAATCAACTGGACTTGCTATAATCTTTTTTTCTTTTTCTCTTGAAGTTGTTTCACTAGTCCTCCAACTGGCTTTCTCAATTCAGGAAAAAAAGGCAGTTGGATGAAAAAAAAATTACAGCAAGTCCAGTTGATTTGACTTCTTACTATATATATATATATATATATATATATATATATATATATATATATATATATATATATATATATATATATATATATATATATATATATATATATATATATATATATATATATAGATAGATAGATAGTAAGAAGTCAAATCAACTGGACTTGCTGTAATTTTTTTTTCATCCAACTGCCTTTTTTTCCTGAATTGAGAAAGCCAGTTGGAGGACTAGTGAAACAACTTCAAGAGAAAAAGAAAAAAAGAGTGAGAACCTTTACAGACATACATACACACATGTACACAGATCTATTATATGTACTAAACTAAATGTAGATCTAAAGATTGCAACATGGTAGGATATTACTCTTGCCCAATAAGTCCCACAATCCTCTCTTCAATCCATTAATATAATCTGCCATAAGGACATCATCCAGCAGGTTAGTCCACTATGCCATTGACCTCATTGTGAAGAACCACCTACGCTACGTCAAAAGAAAGTTCAGTTCCTCAACTCGAAGGCAGTGGTCTCTAAAGAGTAATCATGTGACCTTGCAAGTTCCTTTTCTCCAGCAAACAACCTTTATAGTCTATCCTTATGGCTTAATTCATCCATTTCAATAGCCTTTTTAAGGACTGGGGCACAAAACTGCACTGCATACTCAAGGTGGAGCCCTAGAGGCAAAATTATGTTTTTATCCCTTAACTTAAGCCCTGTTTTATGAAAGACAGCATTTTTTTTTTTGCTTTAGCAGCAAGTAAGTGACTCTGCCTAGAGATAAACAGTTTTTTTCTTGAAACTTCCCAAATCCTTCTTCGATAAGTAGACCTCCAACCCACTATCATTTAGTGCATATCTTGCATTTTTGTTATTTCTACTGAAGTTCATAACCTTCCATTTATCAACATCAAACCTCATTTGCTGCCCAATTCTCAAAACTCCTCAGCAAAGTGGTAACATCATGTATGGAACTTGTGTAATTAATAAACAAATTAAAAATCAAAGGGCCAAGAACAAACCCCTGCGGTACTCCACTCCATTTACCACCACTGTTTGTGATCAAATATTCAGCCAGTTCTCTATCCAAGTAAAGATATTATGTTCCAGGCTAATATTACCTAATTTAATCCGTAAACTTCTGTGTTGTACTGTGTAGAGTGTCAAAAACAGTTTTTTTTATTTTTAAATGTATACAGTAAGTATATCACATGTGATGATGGGTGTTAGTACTACTGACTCCCCATTAAACAAAATCGTGTTCATTCTCTAATCATCTTTGATAAACATGTTATTTTTCTCTGCCAAAATGAATGTGTCCATAAGGCTGCTGCACACACTTTAAAGGGGATAATGCCCTGGTGGTAACAGAAACAATATATAAAGTTTGCAAAAATGCTGTTGCACTCTAGAGATTTTTGCAGAGTACTTGATACCAGCACTCACCTCCCATCAATCAAATTGCTGGGTACAAACCAAAAAATACAAAATAGTACAAATGAGAGCACTCATGGCATAAATTTGAAATATAAAATGGTTATTTTACTTCAATCCAAGCATAACAGACATCAGCGCGTTTCTATCCACTTGCGACGGTTGTCAGAATATACAGGTATAGGATCCCTTATCCAGAAACCCAATATCCAGAAAGCTCCGAATTACGGAATGGCTGTCTCCCATAGACTCCATTTTATCCAAATAATCCAAATTTTTAAAAATGATTTCTGTTTTCTCAGTAATAATAAAACAGTAGCTTGTACTTGATCCCAACTAAGATATAATTAATCCTTATTGAAAGCAAAACCAGCCTTTTGGGTTTATTTAATGTATAAATTAATTTCTAGTAGACTTCAGGCATGAAGACCCAAATTACGGAAAGATCCATTATAAGGAAAACCCAGTTCCCGAGCATTCTGGATAACAGGTCCCATACCTGTATATGCAAATGAACAGTAAACTAAATGTAAAATATATATATATATATATATATATATATATATATATATATATATATATATATATATATATATATATATATATCCTCAAATGGCTTTTCTCCAATATGTTGAGTTTCTGGTGAGTTTGTAGATCATAATTTCGAAAGGGGTGGGGCACACTCTCAACCCAATTGCTTAAAGAGGGTGGCGTAAATCAATGCCAAGAAAAAACTGTACAGCTTCCATGGTTTGGAATAATATAGTGTTTAGATTTATCAGAGCTTAGTGCAAATCAATAGTGTAAACAACTCCAAAGAGAATAATACTATTTCATTATTTTATTTTTGTTCATGTCACTGTAACACAATTACGTGTTTGAAACATGGTATGAAAGATGGCTACACAAGTATACCAAATTATAACACTACAATGGAACAAAGCCAATATAAGGCATACTGTATCCTGCATTATTTTTACAGGATAATGATAAATGTGTTACAAGAAAGCTGTGTGGCTATCTCCTGTGCGTCTTTGAAATTGTATTCTAAATTAAATGTAAATGTAATTTCTTTTATTTATTGTAGTGTTTGTTTTCCATGTCTGTGCAAAAATCAGCAATGCTACTTATACATGCACCATTATATAAAGATATGCTATAGATGTCCAGTTAAACAGATAGTGTTAATTATTCTGTATTTTGTAGCATTGTACCAAAAAAATGTGAAAAGAGAAATGTTATTGCACTAGTCTGCTGTGTCAGAAAAAGTATTATATACTAATTTAAACTAATATTTGTAACAGAAAGACCAACTACACCTTTTTTTGCATACCGGGGACAACATGTGATGGGCAGTTTTATTTATCAGAAGATTCTGGAACATTTCATTCAAAAAAGTACCCACAATTGTATGACCCACGCTTTTCCTGCTGATGAATTATTAGATAATACTGTTGAATTTTAAAGTTAAATACTGTTCAAATAAATGGGTGATGTCCCTCGTGCAGAAAATATGTCCACATTCACATTGCAATAGAATTTTAAAATAGAGAAAAATAGCAAAGGCTCTGCAGTTGTGTTATGATCAGCTCACTAAACTATGTCCGTTTATACAGGTATAGGATCCCTTATCCAGAAACCCGATATCCAGAAAGCTCCGAATTATGGAATGGCTGTCTCCCATAGACTCCATTTTATCCAAATAATCCAAATTTTTAAAAATGATTTCCTTTTTCTCTGTAATAATAAAACAGTACCTTGTACTTGATCCCAACTGAGATATAATTAATCCTTATTGGAAGCAAAACCAGCCTATTGGGTTTATTTAATGTTTAAATTAATTTATAGTAGACTTAAGGCATGAAGATCAAAATTACAGAAAGATCCATTATCCGGAAAACCCCAGGTCCCGAGCATTCTGGATAACAGGTCCCATACCTGTATACAGTTTTCTTTCTTTCTTTATTTTAAAGTGAGTAAAAAAAACAAGTAAGGAAGAGAGAAAGTCAAATGACAATTTTGGAAGGCTTCCTCTGTGATGATTTCACCCACAGAAGTATAGTAGCAGAAATAGATATATTAGGGGCCGATTCACTAAGCTCGAGTGAAGGATTCGAATGAAAAATACTTCGAATTTCGAAGTATTTTTTGGGTACTTCGACCTTCGACTACGACCTTCGACTTCGATTCGAACGTTTCGAACGAAAAATCGTTTGACTATTCGACCATTCGATAGTCGAAGTACTTTCCCTTTAAAAAAAACTTCGACCCCCTACTTCGGCAGATAAAACCTACCGAAGTCAATGTTAGCCTATGGGGAAGGTCCCCATAGGTTTGCTAACCTTTTTTTGATCGAAGGATTTTCCTTCGATCGTTGGATTAAAATCCTTCGAATCGTTCGATTCGAAGGATTTAATCGTTCGATCGAACGAAAAATCCTTCGATCGATCGAATGAACGTTTAGCGCTAAATCCTTCGACTTCGATATTCGAAGTCGAAGGATTTCAATTCGAGGGTCGAATTTCGAAGTATTTTTAACTTCGAAATTCGACCCTTAGTGAATCGGCCCCTTAATGTCTGAAATAATGTATAAAAAAATATTGTATCTTTTGACAGTTCAAAAATGTAAAATGTAAATGTAGCAATAAATCAATGTTTTTGGTTACCTGCAACTTGATGTATGCATTATTGGATATATCAAAGTACAGGTTGCCCTAAGACATCTAGTCCAATGAACACATTGGGATCAATATCTGAACCTTATATTTTAATATATATTAGAATATCAAACCATTTTACATGTAAGGGAGTAATCTTAGGCCAAGATGGGGTCAGTTCTATGGGACAATGAGTCCAAAGAAAAGCATAGCATAATACTCATTCTTATTCCATGGGACCCCTGTCAGGAACATTTTATGACCCATCCCCTGCAATTAAATATGCGACTAGTAACTGGGTAGGGGTTATCTTTTTAAATATTATTAGATACAGATTAGGGAGCACCACACACACATCAATTGAGAGAAACAGTAGATGGTGTGCAGGGTTAAAGAGATAAATAGTAATTGAAAAGAGAAAAAGCTAACCCTTAAAGTTGCACCCCCCCATCATAGGATCCGATAACTCAAGGAACAAGAACTTTTACTGATAAATTACATAAAAACCATGAGTCCAGGAAAACGTTTGAAATAAAGTTAGGAACACGGAGATGAAGAAACTGAAAATAGGTTAAGCGATGTATGCAGGCCGTGAGGTAGGTGTTAGACCGATCTGTTAGGTCTACAGTGAAGCACTAAAGTAATAACGGGGTGGGAAAAAGGACACCTGCCCAGCTTCACGCTGGTTCACTTCCGAACCACAATTAATCAGCCACCCCTTCGCCCTCAGTTTAACCCCCCCAGTTTCCTGGCATGAGAGACGGGTAAGTAAAGTGGCAATTGCACAGATCAATTGCATATAACCTGCAAACAAGGGTCACAGACCCGTCTGCACAATCCACCAATGGTGCTAATTGCGAGTGAAACACGCGCCAGGCGCATTTTAGATTATTTAGGCAGGGGGACTGAACAAATACTTACTATCATAGGCCATGGCTTCACAGCTGAACCAGGAGGGGAGCTCTGTGGGTGAAGGGGTAGGCGATCAATGGAGCCTTTTTTCTGGGGTAGATTTTACTACATTACTTAATGAGAGCCTACTGAGAGTACTACAACTCGTTCTAACCAATTATACAGTTGGTCAACTTTACTTCACCCACAGAGCTCTGTCAAGGCGAGCCTTTGACAAAGCCTGATAATTGTGGGTGAAACACGTGTCAGGCGCATTTTAGATTATTTAGGCATGGGGACTGAATAAATACTTACTTTCATAGACCATCACTTCACAGCTGAACTGGGAGGGGAGCTCTGTGGGCGAAGGGGTGGGCGATTAACGGAGCCTTTTTCTGGGGTAGATTTTACTACATTACTTAATGAGAGCCTACTGAGACTCATTCTAACCAATTATACAGTGGGTCAACTTTTGATGCCACCCAATATCTCCTTCTATGGAATTGGGAGGGTCCGCTTGAGGGTGAAGGGGTGGCATAATAACTGCGGCTGGAAAGTGTACCGTTTGTGGATTGTGCAAGCGGGTCTGTGACCCTTGTTTGCAGGTTATATGCAATTGATCCGTGCAATTGCCACTTCACTTACCCGTCTCTCGTGTCAGGAAACTGAGGGGTTAAACTGAGGATGAAGGGGTGGCTGATTAATTGTGGTTTCGGAAGTGAACAGCGTGAAGCTTGGCAGGTGGGTTTTGTATTAATTTTTCTCTAGGTTACTGGACAATTGCCCTTATTCCCACCTAGTTATTACTTTAGTGCTTCACTGTAGACCTAACAGATCGGTCTAACACCTACCTCACGGCCTGCATACATCGCTTAACCTATTTTCAGTTTCATCATCTCCGTGTTCCTAACTTTATTTTAAACATTTTCCTGGACTAATGGTTTTTATATAATTTATCAGTAAAAGTTACGTTTTAATTTGTTCCTAAAACCTAAAAAACAGCAGAAAATATCAGTCAAGAATTCTTAGTGGGGGTTACAGCCATAATTTTCATGAAAACATTACAGCTACACAATTTTTCAACAATTAATAATATAGACACATAAATAACTGTTCCAAATTACCATAACACGGCATGACCAAATGATTGCTATTTTTGTCTGGGCCAAGTTGGGTGCCATAGGTGAGCCTCTGCCCCATCACCTCCCCCTCCTGCAACAATGAAGCCAAGGAGTATCAAAGTTGGGGAGTAGAATGAAGAGGGAAGTGGGTGATGAACTGGAGCAGCAATGCAATGTACAATCACTGCACTATGGGTAAATAAGAGGTAGATAAGCAGAACAGTTGTAGGCAGGTAGTTGAGATGTATGCCTAGTGCATACGTTCTGTTGTGCCCGAGGCATGTGCCTCTTCTGCCTACCCCTAGTTCTGGCCCTGCTGACCCTCTACATTTACAGTACTCATAGCATATAAAATTTATGTCAGATCCAGTTAGATTGCTTGCACTTTTGAAGTGAAGTCAAGCCTTCAAGCATATTATTTTAAAAATGCATAATGGTGAGCTTTTTTTGTTAAATGTGGGGGGAAAACTACTTCTTATGTAGGGGAGATTACTAGAACAGTAGGAGGCTGTAAAATGTATTAAATGCACAGTATTGTATATTAGGCTGCACAGTTTTAGGGGGTTACAGTACTTGCGAGGAATATAATTTATCCCCTTTTATTGTTTAAAATTCTAGCAGCTATAATCTTAAAGTGGGTGGTTAGAACGGTTGGCCGCATGAAAATCCTTTAATTTATATGTTTTTCTAAAACATAACTTTTCACTGTGATTTTGAAAATATCCATTGTCACATCATTAACATTAATATAATTTGTATGTCAGTGTTCCATTACCCTGTTATATTTTGCACTTACATGTAATACATTACTGTTGTAATGGCTTATTCCAGAAATCCTAGTTATTACATTATCTTTACATATGAACAATGTTTAATTCACATGTGAACAAGAGATTCTGTATTGAATTGCTACAATAGGAAATCAAAGTTGCTCTAAACTAGCTGTTCTAGAAATATCAAGTCAATTAAACTAAATAAATGTACATTGGATACACTTATTGAAGAAATGGCTCAACCTTTCCAACTGTCACAATTCTGAAAGTTGGAAATAGGCTCTGTATACACCATATTAATCATTAGCAATATACAGAGAAGTTAATGTTCCCCTGCTGTAATATGTAAGTCTGTTGAGGGTAACCAAGTCATCCCATGACCCCATAAATAGAACAAGGTCACAAGCTGCACAAACTGAAAACATCTATAATGAATAGATAGAGTTAGATTTTGGTTAGAAAGGGACTATGATGTGCTCTAGACTAGACTCCAATAGTGATGGGCGAATTTGCGCCGTTCCGATTCGCCGAAAAATTCACGAATTTCGCGAAACTGCGAAAAATTAGCGAAACGGCGCCGGCGCCCGTTTTTGGCGCTGGAGTCAGTTTTTTCGGAAAATTTTTTTTGACACCGACGAATTTTTGCCGCGACTTTTCGCGGGCGTTTCGCAAATTTATTCGCTGGCGGCGAAACGTGCAAATTCGCCGCGAATTCGCGCCTGCCGAATAAATTCGCCCATCACTAGACTCCAATAAATCTGAATCAAGACAACTAGACATAGCATCATGCTCCATATAAACTGTATGATAACTGCCTTACACACACACATATATTTAGAAAGAGAAAAATATGAAAGAACTCACGGCACATATTCACAGAATTGAAATCTTTACTCCATCAAAGCATTACAGACATGGACGCATTTCGATTCTCTAGGGACCATCGTCAGGATTTGTTTCTATAATTTTTGGTTAGCATCCGCCAGTTCATAAGATGGGAGGTGAGTGCCGGTAATCCAGTATTATATATATATATACAGGGTTACACGTATTTAAATGATCACCTATACACTTGTATTTTGTCCTTGATAAAGGCCCTAATGTGGGTCGAAACGTTGGATGCACAAGTTTGAGAAATAAAATATTGATGGTTCACTAACCATGGAATGCGGGTCCTCTTGAACTATACATAATGCTTTGACCCTGCACCCTCACTAAAGGAAGACTGGTTCGGAGTGCAAGCATTTGAGTCTGATTATATATATATACACACTGCACATTCATTTTGGCATCTGTCAGATTTGCAAAGGGAACTGACTTGACACCAGCATCCATGATCCACTTTCCATTTAGCTTTGCACATTGGAATAATTCTGCCATCTTCCATATTTGCAGCTTTATTCATTTTTGGAAATCTAAATTTGTGAATTTTTTTTTAATTAGAAAAAAAACTCAAAAAATGTTGAAAAACCATGAAAATTTGTTTTTTTGTGGAAAACACAACTTGAACCTTAATAAATATGCCCCAATATGTATATAGAGGCTTAAACCATGAAAAACTCTAAGACATAAATGTGCCATCTAAAAGCTGGTGAGGCTAATTAGAGCTCAATGGGAGCAAATTGTAAAATCTTTCTTTGCTTTGAGCTTTTAGAGGTTTTCAGGTTTTTTTCATTTATGATCACACAAAAATTCCTACAAAAACAAGGATTTTGGGGTCCTTGTATTCTTATTCAGATTTGTTCTGCACTTTTTATTCATTCATGCTTTTTATATTCAGATATTATATTCAGATAATAAGTAAGTAGACATTCATGCTTTTTAAAATGTACGTAAGTTAGTTGCTGTAAAAAAAACCCTCTAAAACTACATAAATTTGAATTTTGATAAATAGGTCTCCCCATCAAGCTATTTTAATTTTTGTTTTTTTGTAAAACAAGGCATTTTTGTAGCAATTCAGGTTTTTTTTTTTTTGCAATGAATGCAATCAGGTTTATTCATGTGATTTGCAGTGGAATTGCATTGAATCTGAAAAACGTAAAGATTTAATTCAACTACCTCCAGTGTTTCTAATTTTTAAATTGTTATTTTAAATGGTTATAGTGTTGAGCATATTAAATTCATGCAGTCAACCAGAACCATATAAAAGGGGGGGGGGAGTCAGGCCTTTATCCCATACATGACTGAAAAGCAAAAAATGCAAAAAATCGCAACCCACCTACGCAGAGCAAAAAAGGAACTAGAAAAGAATCAACATTCAGTACCCACTCTTCCCTGCATCTGCCAGTCGTATTTTCTTTTTCAGCTGTTCTATTGTTGAAAGTTTGTATTGAACATTTAAGTTATTTTTACTGGCTTTGAAATAAAATATGCTTTTGACTTTCTGTGCTCAAATTCTGAAGTATTTTGCACATGAAGAGATGAAATAGCCATTTTTGTCACTGCAGATCATTTAAGGTTTATACAATAAGAATTTAACTTTTTATAGTACTTTATACTTGTGAAATGTTTTACAAGTGCAGCAACAGACTGTGTGATTTCTTCTGCTCCTCTATAAGTTTGTAGTGATGAGCAAAATGTTTTATTTCACTGAATAATAAACTCATTCCATTGCCCAGAGTTAACATGGAATGGAGATGATTAAAAAAGGAAGAGATTCTGTAATTTAAAGGGGTTCTGTTATGAGATAACATTTAGGGGGCCCATTTACTAAGGGTCGAAGTGAATTTTAGAATTCGAAAACTTCAAATTTTGAAGTAATTTTGGGTAATTTGACCATCGAATAGGCCAAAATTAGATTTGAATTGAAAAAACGTTGACTGTACTGTCTCTTTAAAAAACGTTGACTTCGACACTTCGCCACCTTAAATCTGCCGAATTGCTGTTTAGCCTATGGGAGACCTCCTATAAACTTTGGCTTAGTTTTGAGTAGTCTAAGTATTTTTTTGTTAAATAGTTCGAATCGTTCGATTCAAAAGATTTAATCGATCAATCAAGTGATTTTTACTTCGATCAAAAACGCCTGTATCAAATTTGATGGTCGAATTTCGAAGTTTTTTAACTTTGAAATTCGACCCTTAGTAAATGTGTCCCTTATTGCTTCAAAACACATCATTCAATATTGCTGCTCCATCAGAACTCTGCACTGAAATCTGTTTTTCAAAAGTGCAAACAGGTTTTTTTACATTTAATTTTGAAATCTGGCATGAGGCTAGACATGTTGTCAGTTTCTTGGGTACCCTCAGTCATGTGACTTGTGCTCTTATATACTTCTGAATGTTAGACATCCTCTAATTTTCCTATGCAAATTAGGATTCGGTTCGGCTGGGCAGAAGGATTCAGTGCATCCCTAGAAGCAGCGTAGATGGTTCTTCACATTGAGGACAGTGAGGTTATGGAATGCCCTGCTGGATGATGTTGTGATGGCTGCTTCTGTTAATGACTTTGATAATATCAAAGGCTATTGTGATACTAAAATCTACAATTAGTATAGATATTGGTATATATAGTTTATATAAGTGTATGTGAGTACATATATACTGTATATCTACATTGAGGTTAATTTTGAAGTATTGAACTTGATGGACCTTGACCTTTTATCAAAGAGAGACTACATGTATCCAGTTTATATAAACAGGTAACATTAGCTGAAGTAATATGGATGCATTCACATATTAAATGTATCTATATGTTTACTGCCTATGTATCTATATTACTATAAGAGCTATAATTATTATTATTATTTGTATTATTATTATTTGTATTATTATTATTACTGTTGTTGTTACTCTTTTATTTACAACAGTCTGAATAAAATAGCTACCAGACTAATGTAACTTTTGAATATCTTTAAAATTCTCACCACAGTGCACTGAATTTCATATTCACACAGCAAGTAAATCCCATATGACACCTTTTATTGCCTGAAGATTTACAACCTGATCACTTGAATAGTCCAGGGAATGTGTCA
The DNA here is from genome assembly GCF_017654675.1 of Xenopus laevis. NCBI lineage: Eukaryota > Metazoa > Chordata > Amphibia > Anura > Pipidae > Xenopus > Xenopus laevis. The sequence goes on from NC_054373.1 coordinate 19,402,862, forward strand.
CGGCTCCAGCAGATGTTTTATTAAAAATGTCATTGCTTACTAAATATGGGACAAAGTCAGCACTCAGAAAAGAAAGGGAATCCAGATATTCTTCAAGAGCATCTCTTAGAAAGCTGCAGGGAAAAGAATAGAATGTAACAATACACAGAGTTTGCATTGTGTTGCCAGTGCAAAAATTCAATTCCATGGATGTAATGTATGTAAACATGGCATATAATAATACAATCTTATTGTATAAAAATACAAGAAGTCGGGGTAAATCATTCACTTTTACACTGTACTTTCCTTAAGGCCAAGATGCTTCCAACTGCTTTACATTGATTACAGCCATATCATTTATGTGAAGACCAATGCTGCAAAATTCTATTTTCAGTCTTAAGGATGGCTACAGCATTAAATTGGACTTCTCAGCATTTGATTCTGAAGAGTTTTCTGATGTGTTAGATATCTATGAAGGCATTGGACCAAATAAGATTTTGAGAGGTAGGTTTTCTTGGTCACGTAACAGTCATTAACAGATCTATTAATATGTTAACTATATGTTGAATAAAATCGTCTTTGTTAAAATAACTTCATGGTGCTTAAACCAGTTCTTCATCTCCAAGTTATCTTTTAGTATGTTATAGAATGACTAATTCTAAGCAACTTTTCAATTGACCATCATTTTTTTTTATAGTTTTTGAATTATAAATGTATTGTTCTTGCTACTTTTTATTACTCATCTTTCTATTCAGCCTTATTCATATTTCAGTCTCTCATATAAATCAATGTATGGCTGTTAGGGTAATTTGGACCCTAGATTGCTGAAATTGCAAACTGGAGTTGTAATATTAGTGTGTAGGCACCATCTCAGGTCATTTTGCCCGGTTATGTGCTTTCAGAAAGAGCCAACACTTCAGGAGGATGGAACTGCTTTCTGGCAGGCTGTTATTTCTCCTACACAATGTAACTGAATGTGTCACGGTGGGACCTGGATTTTACTATTGAGTGCTGTTCCCTAGTGTTAGGGAGCTGTTAACCGGTTACCTTCCCTTTATTCTGTTGTTAGGCTGCTGGGGGGGAAGGGATTGGGCTGATATCAATCCAACTTGCAGTACAGCAGTAAAGAGTGACTGAAGTTTATCAGAGTAAAAGTCACATGACTGGGGCAGCTAGGAAGCTGACAATATGTCTAGCACCATTTCAGATTTCAAAATTAAATATTAAAAAAATCTGTTTGCTCTTTTGAGAAATGGATTTCAGTGCAGAATTCTGCTGGTGCAGCACTATTAATTAATGCATTTTGAAGAAAAAAAAGTCCCATGAGAATATACCTTTAATCAGGTTGTTCCTTTACGAATCAGACTCCAAAGGGCAACCACAACACTGATGCATATGGGGGCTGGACAGAGAATATTATTAAAATTTTAAAAGCACGCCTATCACCTATCACTGGACTTGGCAGGCAGATAGTACACAGCCTGAGTCTACTAGTGCTCACTGTTTTGCAAGTTTGAATAACACTCCAGTTAGGAGATGGGAGGTAGGAAGCCAATGTGCCACCCCAGACCTGTCCCTCATGAATACAGAGCTGTTGAATGCAGGCAGCACTGTATTCATGAGGCATATCTGTATGCAGGTTTCTGTGCTACAGAGAAGCACAAGCATGGTGGTTTTCACTTTGTAAATTCCCCCTTATCTGATTTATGATAAAACACTTTGCTGCAAACCATCATGTTATTGACTCAGCTGTTACGGTTGTTACTGTTACTATAATCATGGGCAAGCCCATAATTTTCAACAACATTACTATCATTTGAATCCTATCTGGTGCCAGTAACCAATCGTGAAGCTGCTAAAGATTAATAAGAGACCAATAGGAGTCAATAATGAGAATTTAGGCAACAGAAAACACAGTGGCTTTCGCGAGCAAGACACAATTTGCAAGCAGAGATAGAAATATCCAAGCAAGTAAATCCAAACATAATTATACACCAGTTTTTTATGCTACTAACTGAACAATAAATGGCTTTAAATAGTAAGCACAATCATCTTTGCAGGGCTGGTTCCTGATTCAGAAGTTATGTTGAGAGAAACATGCACTTTATGTATTTGGTGAAAGTAGATATTATCTGATTCCAGAAGTTTTAATCTGTTGCTGCCTATAATACTATTCATCACTGCCAGTGTCAAATTACATTTAATCTCTTTAAATTTGGGAGATTTCAATCAGCAAGATACCGCTCCAGCTGGACACAGCTGAGGATCATCGCACAAGCCAAATTATTGCATCTGTCTAAATAGTGATAGTACAAGTCATGTCAAAAGAATACATAACATTTTCTATATATGTATAAAAAAGAGATAGTGTTTATAGGATTGCTGCATCAATGAGATAATACAGTGTTACTGCCAAAAGACAAACTGCGTGTTCGAATAATATCAACTCTATTTAATAGGAGGACATTGTTAAAGAGAGAAAAACCGCTTATTTGTGAAAACTGCCATCTATTCTCTTCACTTTAGCAGTAGACCCTTGTATTTTATATCCAAGAAATGTTCTAAATGTAAAATATATTACAAGCTCCAAAATATTTTTCTAAATAGACCTCTGAGATATGTGCAAAAATGGAAAAGAAAAACACCTGAATAGTCTTTAAGTGCAAGGAGAATGCTGATTTATAAGTGCACACTGTGTCCTCTTACAAGGTTTACTGACATAGAGGAGATGTATTCTGCAGCAATTTGGAAAAGTCATCAAGTTTAAAATGAAAAAGCCCTTACAGATGACCGAAAAAGGCATAGAGATCTGCTTTAGCTATAAAGAGAGTTGAACAGATCAGAATGATATCATGAGCTATATTGTAAGAATATAAAATATTGTGACTACACAGTTTGAATTTTAGCCAGTAATGGAAAACTGAATAGCACTGAAAAATAGCTGTTTACTTAATGGATAATAGGGGACTGACTGATAATATCAGCGTACAGTATATATATATACTTTTTGGCAAACACCATGCACAATACATGCAAGTTAAATTGTAATGATTTTGATAATAAGGATGATATTATAAATATGGTAACATTGAAATTAAAATAACCATGGTTGTCTTATAAAACAGTTCATCCAATGTATGGCACTGGCAAAACCCAATGGGGTAGGTATCATACTTCCCAACTGTCCCGTTTTGAGCAGGTCAGTCCCGCTTTTGACAGCTCAACCCGCTGTCATGGATTTGTACTGATAAGTCCAGAGTTTCTCTTTGATCTGCTGCACTGAACAACCAGTAACAGATACAAAGTTTATAACTTTATTGGGTCTTCACAGCCCAGAATAGATACTTAACATACTTTTGTAACAGTTTGATAAGATAAGAACAAAGACTCACAGCTTAAAGGGCAATTCACCTTCATTTTGCAAAACTGTAATAACATTTAAAAACCACAAAAATGTGTTCAAACTTTCATAACCTGCCAAATTATGTAAAATGAACACGGTAATTAGGGGGTGTGGCCACAAAATGGGCATGGCTAAAATGTTTCCGCAATACGCACGCCAAATCTTTTTGACCTGCTTTCTGTTTCCTAAATGTTGGGAGGTATGAGGTATGTCTCTCCCAGAATGCTCTATGAGACAAAGCAGATGTAGAGATTAACAAGGCCGTGTTCACTGAATAAAAAATAAATACATGTTAATACATGATATTATTAATAATAATAGTAATAATAATTAAATAATACATATGCTGGAATTCATCATTACCTATGGATAAGGGGAGGGGCTTTGAGTGAGCTCTATGAAGTAGGAAGTTAAAGAGACTAACTTAAAATGTAAAATCACCAAAAAATTCCTGGATCAAGTGGCCCTAGTGGTGACTGAGGCACTATCATATGGAAAGTTTTATAGGGTGCTTGGGCTGCTGGTAGAGCTCTCTGTTCTGGTGTCAGAGGGACGAACTTTAAATCTTTTGTTGCAAACACTTTGCAAAAAGTGAATTGTTTGCGGAATCCCTTTAGAGAAAAAACACAGGCACACAATTAAAAAAATACTTTGGGTGTCACTCTTCTCTTCCTGTGAAAAAGTATTTACCCTTCTGCCATTTTATTAGATTCCCAAAATGCCAGCGACAAACCTTGCCAATGTTTGGATGTGTACATCCTAGTAGATATTAACACTGCACTTTCTACCATAAAACCTAGAACTATTGTTGCTCTGTCATTTAATTTTTGTTAAAGGGATTCTCTCATGGGAAAATAAATTTTTTTACAGAATGCAATGTTAGCAAATAGCATTTCTCTGACATTAAAATCCATTTTTAAAAAGAGCAAACAGATTTTTTTTTTTAATTTTGGAACTAGACATGTTGTTAGTTTCCCAGGTGTCCCCAGTCATGTGAAGAGTATTTATCAATGGGTGAAAGTGAAAGATCGCCCTTTGATAAATACACCTTTAAAAATTTCATAGAAAAGAATGGAGAATTTCACTCTAGCGGGCCGTGGCGACCTCTAAATTCACTCTATGATAAATATACCCCTAAGCTCATATGCCAAAGACAGGCAAACAAGTCAGAGCAGGTTGAAAACTATACGCTCATAAACAGGCAATGGTCAAACCAGAGATTCAAGGGATCCAGGGATTAATTCCTGGAAATCCTGTTACCCCTTTCAAAGCTTCCCTGACATCCTCTGATTTCAAACCAACAAGTCTATAGTTTCCAGGCTGAAAAGGGGTTCTTTTTTTGAATAATTGCACTATATTAGCAATGCACTAATCTCTACTTAAATTATTACAATTGGACCTATTAAAAAGAAAGACTTGAATAAATGATTTCTCAGCTGTGTAAACAGAAGAAAACGATGCACCGATGTAAGAATGCTCCAGTCTTCATGCTTGAGTCCAAAAATCACCTAAACGCTTATCTAAATATCACCTAAATATCAGCAATTTTTTCGCCCGACCTAGATATTAAAAGCTTGGCAGGTTTTAGGCATAAAGCTTTTTATTTTTTTGGAAAAACCTTCTTGGGGGAAAAAACAGATCGTAAGGAAGCCAAGGTATTCGAAGGAAGAAACTACCTGAGAGTTTAAAAACTTGTGTAGTTTTTGGACCCAAATGCTTGAGCACGTAGACTCAAGTATTTCAAAATCTTCCCTAACTACCCTCTTATACTGTACCAAGGTTTCCATTCCTTTAGCATATTTTTTTTTGATTTATATATTTTTAAAAACATATTTGGGATTTATTTTACTCTTTGTTGCAATTCCATTTCCATACTGTATTTTACCTACCCTGATTGCTCTTTTGCCTTCTGTATTGGCCTCCTTGTACCAAATTAAAGTTTCAGCTGACCAGGCTCGAATGTCTTCAATGCATGTTTTTTCACACCAACCTCAATACCTCTTTTTTTGGTGCATTGAGAACAAGTAGAATTGTAACCACTTAATGGGAGAATACAAATCTCTTTTAAGGAAATGCTGCTGCCTTCAAGTATTATGACACCCAAGAGAGGTAAAACCTTGTAATAGGACTATATTTCCTTCAGTTCAGATGTTCACTGTAAGTCTTCATGTTTTTTTTCAATTACAGTATATCAGAGAAGTCTCAATCTGGAATGCTTCCATCTAAAACCTGGCCTGCAAAATGCTACTGTAATTCTTTGGGTGCACAGATTTTAACATAAAGAGGACATTTATTTGTAATCATTGATTTTTACTTTGGAAGGTGTCTTTATATAGAAACAAAGATGAAATAGACCCTGTTTTAGCACCTGACAAATGGTATTGCTTATTTTTGTATTTTTGTGATACTATTATTTCTGAAAGAGCCTTTGTTAAAAACTTACTTTTAAAGAAAAATTAAAGCCTAAAAACAAATATGGATACAAATGCTGTATTTCTGCACAAGCCTCAAGCCTAAAGTTTCAGAAGCTCTATAACAGTAATGATTCAGACCTTCAAAGTTGTCCACAGGGGGTCACCATCTTGGATTTTGCTAGGGGTGTCAGTGGCACTGCACATGCTCATTATACTCAGGGCAGCTATTCAGAAGCTAAGATTAGGGGTAGTCGTAAATTATCAAGCCGGGTCACCTGTCATAGAATATTATACTATATTCTATGTATTTTGTGTCATCCCTAAACTCAGGTAACTGACAGTAACACAGAGCATGTGCAGTGATTAACATAGAAGAAGACGAGGAGCTACTAGGGCATGTTTGGAGGCACAGATCTTCACTGCTAAAGGGCTGTGGGCTGGTACAAAACTCCAAAACATAATGTGCAGAATTTTTACCATCCTTATTTCTATCGCTTTAATTCTTCTTTAAGTAAAGTCAGAAAGATTTCATGATATTATGAAGATTGCAAATGTAATTAATGTGTAATACAGGTAGAGGGTCTGTTATCCTGAAACCTATTATCCAGAAAGCTCTGAATTACAGGAAGGTTGTCTCCCATAGACTCAGTTTTATCAAAATAATCCAAATTTTTAAATATTATTTCCTTTTTTTCTCTAGTAATAAAACAGTAGCTTGTACTTGATCCCAACAAAGATATTATTAAACCTTATTGGAAGTAAAACCAGCCTATTCGATTTAATTAATGTTTAAACAATATTTATAGTAGACTTAGGGGCATATTTATCAAGGGTTAAATTTCAAGTTCATAGACTCCCATAAACTCCCATAAACTAGAAATTTAAACAAAAAAAAGTATTAAAAAAAACAAATTTTTACATTTGGGTCAATAGGATAGACCCGCAAATGAATATCGAATTGAAATAAAAAAAAAAATGACTCCAAATTGATTGTAGGTAGTGATGGGTGAATTAATTCACGTGGTGCGAATTTGCGGCAAATTTACCCGTTTTGACACCAGTGAATAAATATACGAATTTGAAAAGTTTTTCCAATGCCGGCGAAAGTTTTGGTGCTGGCACTAATTTAGACACCAGCGATGAGAAATGGACAGCCATTGACTTTAATCGCAGTTCTACAAATTTATCGCCAGTTTCCCAAATTTAGCGGGAAATTTGAAAAATTCATGGCGAAGTGAAACGGTATAAATTCACCCATCACTAATTGTTGGAGGTCCCCCATAAGATAAAAACACCAATTCGGCAGGTTTTAGATTTAGTCGAATTACACTAAAATAAAATCAAAATTCAAATTTAAAAAATAGAATTTTCATTTCGACCCTTGATAAATCTTCCCCTTAAGGTATGAAGATCCAAATTCCAAAAAGATCTGCAAAACCCAGCAGAGAAATTAGTATGGCAAATTCCAACCATTTTAATAAATGGAAATATAGGAGTATTTTTAATGCAAAGTACATTCTATATAGACACGTGTACATCCTTATTGTTGTATGTATATTCAAATGAGCTATAACTGTTAAAATTTCTGCACAATAATGCTGTGAACTTGGCTGAATTATAGTATGACCTGGAGAAAGATTGCTCCAATTGTTAACATTCACAGTAATAACAGAGCCGCACAAATCTGTTGGGTCGCCTCATACAATTAAACTGTATTCAGTTCATGATTAACAGTAGACTTTATTATTTACTGAACCCAAGAAATTACATTGCCAGAGCAGTAATTAGTGAACTGTGGCAAGTTAAAAGGGCAGCTTTTATATGACTCAATCGAGAGATCCGTTTGAACACCTCTAATTGACTTTTTATATGGGGGAAAAAAACTGTGTAACAAACAGTTTTAGCCAATTTGATTTTCATTTTTTTTTTCAAACAGCAATTGAAGTGGCATTTATACTATTTATTGTAATTCATAAAATTCCTTAATTACCACTTATTCTGTGTGTTTATTCCTAGCATCACTCTGGGGAACAAATCATGGGACTGTGCGAATATTTTCCAATCAAGCAACAGCTGAGTTTATAACGGATTACAGTAATAATTACAATGGATTTAAAGCGGTATATGCTACATTTCTGAGCAACAAGTAAATGTTCCATAAAGCCACTGAATAGACAGAGTTCTTGTTTTTTTTTTATTGCTACGCCACAATGTAATTCATATACTTCTAATTAACCAAGATTAATTTAACCTACCCTAAATGATACGTTGTAAATCTTTTGCTCTATAGATCAGTAAGAATTAGTTTGCATTTGCTGTGTAAAAGGAACATTTGATATGGTTAAAATTATACTATTATGGGACAGTAATTAGCGATGGACGATTTTCTCCCGTTTTGCTTTGCCGAAAAATTCGAGAATTCGCAAAACTGAAAAATGTGCATACATTTTGACGCTTGCGTCAATTGTGACACCGGCGTTAAAGTCAAAGGGCATCCAAATAGTGTTGATATGCAGCGATTTTGATGCTAGTGACTTTACGGATGCGCGTCCAAAAAATTTTTGACGCCAACGAATTTTCGCCGGCAAATTTTTGCAGGAGTTTGCAAATGTATTTGCCACAAAATGTGGAAATTCACAGAAAATTTGTGTCAAGCTAATTTATTTGTCCATCACTGTCAGTATTATCAGAACCACTGCCTTTATAGACATGCCAATAAGTTTAAGGTTCCCACTGTAAGCTGCATCAGTATCCAAAAGAGACTCACACACTGATGTGATATCTAATGTAAAATGTTTTTTTTACCTTTAAATTAACTTTTAGTATGATTCATAGAGTGATATTCTGAGACAATTGCAAATAATTAAAAAAAAATATTATTTGTAGTTTTTGAGTTATTTAACTTTTTATTCAGCAGCTATTCAGTTTGCAACATCAGAAATTTGGTTGCTAAGGTCCAAATTACCCCATGCATTGATTTAAACAAGAGACTGGAATATGAATAGGAGGGGGCTTGAATACAAAGATGATTAATAAACTAAGAATCAGTGATGGGCGCATAAATTCACCAGGCTTGGATTTGCGGCAAATTTCCATGTTTCGACGACCGTGAATGTTTTCGTGAAACTGAGTCGAAGATTTGCTGGTGAAAAAATTGTTGAGTGTCAAAAATTATTTTGACGCCCGTTGACCAATGCTTTTCGTGAATTTTTGCCGTTTTGCAATTTTTTTCTCCACTTCGCCAATTATTTGGGACAGATTCGCCCATCACTAATAACAATACATGTGTAGCCTTACAGAGCATTTGTTTTTTCAATGGGGTCAATGACCCCCATTTAGTAGCTGGAAAGAGTCAGAAGAAGAAGCCAAATAATTCAAATAATTCAAAAACTAACTAAAAACAACATTCCAGGGTATTAATATAATTACTTCCTTGGAACATTGGTGGTGGTGTTTGCCAACCCATAATTCCATCCTCAGAGAAGTATTCCTTCTTTACCAAAGCTCTCTGGTCAAAATGTTTGGAGGGCACAGTGTTTCCCAGCTTTCTGGGAAACAGACATGACAAATATTTGGCAAACAGGAACATTTATCGAAAGACAGGTAAGGTATCAAGACAAGCAAGGCAGAGACTGGTACACACAGGGCAGACAGGCAGATGAAGACTTAGCAAGCTCAGTTCTAAGTCCAGGCAATGGGCCAGGGTAGGCAGAGATCATACATGGTCAGAAACAGGCCACATAAACTGGTAAAGGTATAATGCAAGATGAGTCTACATAGATACTGTATATAGGCAGTGTTTGTTGGGATGTAACTGGGAATGAGCTGTACCTGTAATTAATACAGATCAATTGGCAGAAATTGGGACAGTCTGAAATAGGTAGACTACAATACAAAGAAAATAAATTCTTCTATAGCAGTGATCCTTAACCAGTGGCTTGTGAGAAACATGTTGATCTCTGAACCCTCGGATGTTGCTCTCAGTGGCCTTAAAGCTGGTACTTATTTTTGAATTCTGGCTTGAAGGCAAGCTTTAGTTGCATAAATCCAGATGTACTGTCAAACAGAGCCTCCTTGCAGCTGCCAGTCCACATAAGGACTACTAATTGCCAATCACATTCCAGGAACTTTTTGCATGATTATGTTGCTCTCCAACTTTTTTTACATTTCACTGTGGCTCACGGGTAAAAAAGGTAGGGGTCCCTGCTCTATAGGGCGGAGGTAGTGGCAGAAAGCTGCAAAATACCAGTTCCTTGGTTCAAGCCCATCAGAAAACAACAAAGTAGGTGACTGTACCTTACACAATGTTATAGATATAGGAGAACTTCAGAGTGTCAGTCATCCAGCCATGTATTCAAAGCACATCTAGGTCATTGAGTTTTCATTCCAAAATCTCACCATAATGGACATTCAGACAGAGCACCCACCCACCACTTGGGAACTATTGCTCTAATGTAACATAAAATAACCCAGCACTATGCAAGCTTTTGCAAATATAAAGGGAATTATTAAATTCAATCCAATGCAATTACTTTATCCGATTTAGCAAAGAAAGGGCAATGCACCCAATGCCTTATCTGCAAACATTTTTAAGCATGACCTCCCTTGACTAGCCGTTTCCAAACAATAAATGTATTTTACTTCTGTACTTTGTTGAATAACTTTGCACATGAAAGGAAAGCACCTTTCAAATATCCATCATGTTTTATTTTGCCATATTCTCTCAAACACACTGAAACATTTGTCAGCAAATAACATTTTTTTTTTTTACCTTCAGGGAGAATGGCCACCATTTATTTTCTAAATCTAAAATGACAAGCAGAGATTTTGAGATTTCAATAATAAAAGTAATGCGTGACTGTCCAAATATAAAACTATATTGGAATTTTCCAGACTCTTCAGACTACAAATTCAGGGACTTGCTAATGTAATATTTTCTTAAATATGTTTCAGTATAATATTAACCCTGTTCTCTTCTGGGCAGGTGTAATAGTAATAGCATTGCTGGCTCACTCAGGACAATGGGTTTTGTTGCTCACTTATATAAAAGAATTTTATAGGGATACCTGACTTGCAGCAACCCCCACTCTTATTAAATTCCGTAATTCCATGAAAGAGAAGGTTAAAACAAAGTAAGCTTTATCAGAAAGGTCTATATAAATACACCAGTAAACCCTCAAAGTAATGCTACGTTTATGTCCTTCTATTGTGTACACATGGGGGCAGATTTACTAAGCTCGAGTGAATTTTCGAAGTTAAAAAAGTTCGAATTTCGAAGTAATTTTTTGGGCACTTCGACCATCGAATATGATACTACGACTTCGAATTTACTTCGGTTCGAAGTAAAAATCGCTCGAATATTCGACCATTTGATAGTCGAAGTACTGTCTCTTTAAACACAACTTCGACTTCAATACTTCGCCAACTTAAACCTGCCAAAGTGCTATGTTATCCTATGGGGACCTGCCAGAGCAATTTTCTAAGTTTTTGGGTATTCAAGGAAAATCAATAAAATCGTTTTAAAAATCGATCGGAGTTCCATCGTACGGTCGAACTACGATCGGAATACGATCCTAGGATGAATAAAATTCTCAGAATTCAAATGTCGGAGGATTCTATTCAATGGTCGAATTTCGAAGTATTTTCCACTTCGAAATTCGACCCTTGATAAATCTGCCCCATGGACTTCTATATCAGGCTTCCTGTTTTCATCTTAAATCTCCAGGACTTGAGCTTGAGCATGCTCAGTTTGCTCCTTTCTCCATCCCTCCTCCCCTCCCTGCTGTAATCTGAACCCAGAGCTATGAGTGAGCAGGGAAATACTCAGGCAGGAAGTGACATCACAGCAAGCTACTATGGCAGCTGCTATCCTAAACAAACAGAATTTCTAGAGCTGTTCACTCAAATATTTTAAAACTTTCTACAGAAAAAATATAGCATTCTAGAGTGTACTATTTTGGCTAATCTATTGGCAATAAACTGCCTCTGTATCTGCCTTGGTAGCTTTCCTTCTCCTTTAACCTGAGAGTTGCCCACTGAAATTCACGTAGAAAAGATAACTTCAAAGAATTACATGGAAATCTTTCTGATTATGGATTTACTATTTGATAAATCAAAAACCAATTACACCAAAATGACTGTCCTTAATCATTTTTATTTATTTTTTATTTAAAGGGTTCTTAAGCTGCACACTTTCAGACAAAATTATTTCATTGTATCATTTCATGTACTAAAACTATATGGTAGAGTTAATAGAAATTCAAGTTTCAACCTTTTTTTTATACAGAGGGGCACTAAAGTTTGCATTGGTATGTCATCTGTTATAGACTTTATGGCTCCTAAAGTGCTTTTAAAACAAATACAGACCTACAGATTTATTCTTCGGAATACCATTAGAGTTGAAATATATGTACTTCCATAAAAGGTTAGAATAAACACCATTCAGCTGAGAGCAACATTTGCTCCCAATAGCAACCGCTTCCTCACTTCATTTTATTAGACACTGCATTGCCTTCTTATTAATAGTTACATCTTTATTTATTGCTTCATAGTTTTAAGGACTTGGAGTTTAAGGCTGATGGATAATAATCCAAACTAAAAGAAAACAGAAATACAAACTCTTATTCTGCTTAAATTGTTGAATGGGCAGTATTAGTAACTCGTTCAGTACGTTTAGAACATTAAAACATAAATTTCAGCTTATGTGTATTCATAAAATTGTACATTAAAGCAAGCACTTTTACGTAATGTCAAGAATTTGACTGAATCCAAACCTTGTAAAACTTCTCTGATAATGGATTAAATGCATGCTGAATTATAACCTTGTCTGGATTGTCTTCTCTTTCGACCAACGCATTGTGCAAATTCATTCATTTTTGAACTGCTGTATATTTATGCCCCTTTTTACTGTGCCATCCAATAATTTGGTGTTTTAGAAATTAAAATGATCATTTGCATGATATTTTAAGATGAAGAAAAAATGAACTGTAATTTTGAAGATGGGTTTTGTTACTGGTTTCAAGAATTACAGGATTATGATAGTTGGGAATGAAGAAGTGGCCCGATGAATCCCTCTACATCTGGACCTAATGTAGACCATACATTTGGTAACTCTTTTGGTAAGCATCAAATAAAGTCTTACATATTTGAATACAGAACAGTACAAGTTAATAGCACACAATAAACAATATATTTATTGTATATATTAAAATAGGTGGAAGGAACAGAAATAGCCTTGCCTAGTATAATATAGAGAATAATGTACCCCCTATTGTAAAATAAAAGGATATTATAAGTCATCAAGTTGGCCATATAAATTCCAAATAGAAGTGTCAGACGGGGTTCCAGGCCCACTGGAACTGCACATCAGGGGCCTGTACACACCCCCAAAAGCTACCCACCCCATCCGCAACCCCCATTTATCCCCCATCTGCTCCCCTTCCCTCCCATGCCAGCCCATAACTTATCTCTTCATACGGTCATGATCTGGGTGGGGGAAGGTCAGAGGTAGCTCAGGTGGCCGTGTAGAGTGGGTCTGGGCCAGTGTCCCGCCAGCCCAGTTGACTGTGTATATGGGTCATGGAATTAACTGAGATGATGAGTTTGGAACTTATTAAATAAAAACTGTTTTTAAAATTATAATTTACAGCATATTCATATATCTTGTGTATGTAAAGAGACAAAAGTGTGCTTACTATACCAGTGTTCTGAAAATGTAAGTAGTTTTCTGCTTGTAAAAGAACTGTTATATCCTATATTTGTATTCTTAGTACAGGGGAAATCCAAGGCTGTATGATCTTGGTGTCTACTTATACAGGTCCCAAGCATTATATAGAATGCTCGAGACGTGGGGTTTTATGGATAAGGGATCTTTGGATCTTCATACCCTTGTGGGGCATAATTATCAAGGGTCGAATTTCGAAATTGAAAAAACTTTGAAATTCGAATTCAAAAAGACCAACTGAAATTAAGTTGAAGTTTTTTTTGATCGAATAGGTCCGTATTCGGCCGAATTCAAATCGTTCGAATCTAAGTAATATCGCATTCGATCGAATTCGATTCAAAGTTTTTCCCAAATCCACCAATTGACTCCAAATGGATTCTAGGAGGTCCCCCATAGGCTAAAACAGCAATTCAGCAGGTTTTCGAAGGCAAATGGTTGTCGAATTTTGAAAGAGACAGTACATGATACATTTTCATATTCAAATTTTTGGGGGTTTTTTACAAGTTCAAATCGAATTTGGACTATTACCTTTTAAATAGCTCAAAATTCGATTTTTTTTTTTCATTCGAAAATTAGTTTCATTACATTTGATTAATCTGCCCCTAAGTCTACTAAAAAATCATGTAAACATGAAATAAACCCGACTGAATTGTTTTGCCTCCAATAAGCATTAATTATATCTTTGTTAGGGTGGAATGCAAGGTACTGTTTCATTATTATAAAAAAAAAGGAAAATATTACAAATTTGAATTGTGTGATTAAAATAAAGTCTATGGGAGATGGCCTTCCTGTAAATTGGAACTTTTTGGATTTTCTGTAAAATGGATCCAATACCTCTACAGGTAATGGAAGAACTTTGAACCTGTCCTTGTTGCACTCATTGATTCCTTCCATGAAATATGTCCATATCTGCTCTGCTGGTCAAATTCCATTTGGTTTCCTATTAGTGTATGATAATGTAGGGATGTAGGGATGTGAAAATCTTAGACACTCTTACACATTACAGACAGGCACATCCCTAGTTATATGGATGCCTAAAAGGTCCTTATGGGGACTTTGTGCTTATGTAACCCCTGTAGTTCTCACAGTGTACACCAGATGTGCCATGAGTATAAAAGGTTTAGGAACCATGAGGTCTGGGTCCATTGCTTTAGCCCAACCAAGCAGGCTGGAAGGGAATGGGTAGTGTGGACCCTAGGAGCCTTGGCCCTAGTAATTAGACAGCTTTACTCAATTATAGATCACTCTAGGAGTGATAGAGAGGCTAAATAGTTGAGCAGCTCAAGGCTCCGACGAGGAGATTAGAGGGATTAAGATCCCAGGGTATTACTGACCCGGAGTAAGGACTAAAGTGTTGAGATAGGGATGATAGGAATTTCCCTAGTCTGCCACTGGAAGATATCCTGAAAACTGGGTAATACCCATCACTCACTGCCAACTTACTCTCTGCTGTGTATTCCCTAGCCTGTAGGGATTCAGCCTATATGTGCTGTGAGTATATGCTTCCTTTATGCTGCTGCGTTATTCTATGCTCCATTGTGGATCAATGTGCTGAACGATCTATGTGCTATTGTTTAATAAACACAGTTATATGTTCAACCGTTAAAGAACTACTGGCGCCCATCATTTTGCTATCGCACCTAGTTACAGTTACACTACACCCTGCCTCCCCCTCGCTGCGAGGGCTTGCCCCTGAGAAAGAGAGCTCATCTGTGGTATCAGCCCACAAAGGAAAGTAGCTATAACTGCTAAATACAAAGCAGTTTACTATAGCGCTACAATAACATAATAGGAGATCCATGGGAGATGAATAAAAAGGGTGCACCCAGACAGAATTTATCATGTCAGTACAAATCAGTACAGACACAGTGTTTTCATAATGATACATTAGTAATATGATTATGTAAAAAGGTTCACAGAATAAGAACTGAATTAACATTTATATTTACAGTTAAATAGGTTCTTGAAACATCAAAGGAATTCTATTTTTCTTTCATTGTGTTTTCCATTAAAGTTTAATATGCAGCTGCTGTAATTGTCGTTAAAGTTATTTTGAATAATCCTTTGACTTTATCACTTAGGACTTTTGTTTCACAGAAGCTGAAGGGCATATCTATAAAGGCACGACCTTATGATGTTGAACAAACTTTGCCATTTGGCATGCAGAATGACAATAGTTATAAAGTTGTGTAACAATCTGGTGGTATAAAGAAACGTAAAAATGGCACTTTTTTGCACAGAATTTTTCACCACTTTTCACACCAAAAATTCTTTGACTTCTGAATTTGTCCTACTGATTTCAATAGGTTACACCATCTCTACTGGGATAAAACAATAATGACTCTTTTCTTGAGATAAAGATTTAAATGAACACAATTGTGTAGTTTGTGTATTAAATTTTACATCAAAATATACAATAGCCCCTTTCTGTGTAATGACTTTGAGTAAGATACTTGTACATGCTAGATTTAAACAGGAAGTTACCCCAAAAGTGTTGGTTATGGGATCCATTTTCCAGAAAGCTCTGAATTAATTGGTCTTAATTTTAAATAATTTTTCAAAGTAATTCAGTTTTTTGTAAATTGATTTATTTTTTCTCTATAGTAATAAACCAGTACCTTGTACTTGATCCAAACTAAGCGATACCAAATTAAAGGTAAAACAATCCTATTGGGTTTATACAGTGATTTATTTTAATCAAAGGTCGAATTTTAGAGTTTTGTGAGGTTTTTATACCTCGAATGAACTCACAACTCAAATGTTTTTCCAATTTAAGAAAAAACTGAAATGTAAAAACTGTAATCAGTGAATTTGAGGTGAACAACGTAACGAATTTTCAGGGGGAAAAAACTCAAATCACTCAAATTTATCTAGTTTTCATGGGAAACAAACTGAAAAAACTCGGACATTATAAAGGCTATTAACATATTTAAATAGTTCAAGGGACCTCTGCCCCTGACTTCTACTTGACCTCCACAGGTTTTAGTGTGTTTATTTTTGAATTCAAGCTATTTTTAGCTTAGGGGTATAATAAATCTCAAAGAATTTGATTTTTTTTTATCCCAAAAAAATACTAAAAAATACCCTTGAAAACAAAAATGTTCTGGTTAAATACAACTTGACCTTTAATTAATTTGCCCCATAATGTTTAAATAAATTTTAGTAGATTTAGGGGCTCAGATGTATCTGGTCAAGGTTTTTAAAGGGAAACCTTGAATTGTTTGTGGAAAAAAACTTGAATTTATTATACCCCAAAGCTGCTAAAAATCATCTGAATCTGAAAATACTCCATCTTAAACCTGTTGAGGTCATGTACAGTAGTAGTAAATGGCAGAAGTTGTTTCTTGACATAGTGTCCTGTGCTGAGTAATCCTATAAAGTCAACGTTTTTGTCCAATATTCCAAAAAAGTTGAGTTTTCACATCGAAAATTCGATAAAGTCGAATTCTTTGAGTGTCAATCATACAATACGAAAAGCTCGATTTTGTCGAAACACTTTGTCATTCCTTTTTTTTTTCGAGAAAAAATATTGATAAATTAGTTTCATTTGTGAAAGAGGGTTTGTTCGACCTTGTTTTCCTAAAAAAATGAGATTAATTAAATTTTTAGTAAATAACCCCCTTAATGCATAGAGATCCAAGTCCCTTATCTGTAAAACCTCAAGTCCTTAGCATTTTGGATAATAGGTCCCATACCTGTACTTAACAATGGGCTTGGAGGTCCACTGAAGTACATAGAAAACCAGAATTAGTAAAACTGTCATAGAATGGCTGATTTTTAGCAACTTTTCAGTTGGTCTAAATTATTTTTTATGATTCTTCAATTATTTGCCATTTTCTTCTGCCTCTTTTGGGCTATAAATGTATTGTTATTGCTAATTTGTATTATTCATGTCTCTATTCAGGCCACTCCTATTCATATTCCAGTCTCTTGTTCACATCAATGCATGGTTTGTTTGTTTCTTTAGAATAAGTATTGGCCATATAGGCCACAGATACTGAAGAGCATTCTTTCTCAAGATATATCAAAAGAAGAAATTCCAAAGTCTGTTTGCTTACAAAATTAAACACTATGGGTGATACAAATTGTCTGAGAGCAAGGCAACAGTTAAAAGTAAAAATTTCAATCATCCTCCCACTGTATGCTATCACTAGAGATGGGCGAATTTATTCGCCGGCATCAAAAAATCACTCACACTTCTTTACTTTTCCTATAAATAAATATGCAGGATGTACCACATCCACTATTTTGGGATTTGGCCAAATCCCGAATCCTTTGTGAAAAATTTGGCCAAATACTGAACCAAGGGGCACATTTACTAAAGAGTGAATTGTGTTTTGATGAAAAAATTTTTGCTAAAAAGACAAGTCGTAACAACATTGCCTCTTTACTAAATGACGAGTAAGACACTGCTGGATAAATTTTCTCAGATGAATGATCGTTTATCCCCTAATTTATAAAAGTCTGAAGAAAATATGCCAGCGTTCCCTTGCCGAGACATAATTTCGCATGACAAGGGGACTCCTCAATTGACCCTTGCCTTTCAGCCATCCCAGTGAACCCTATTGTTAAATACCTTAATGAAACACCATGAGCCAAAAATGGCCACATTATTTATTGACAGCCTCACCCCAAGGCAATATTCAAAGCCAGAATTCCATAAGAGATCGCTACTACGTTCTGCCATTCCTCTTTAAAGACTTGAGATCAGCACTATGTCATTATATCCACCATTGATTATTATGCTGCCTCTACAAACAGAGAGGATGGGACCAAACTCTGCTACCAGCAGGAGCTGCATCTCCTACCATGAGAGAAGTTCAGCAGCCCTGCTGTCGCTCCTGAATCTACAATGTCTCGATGATAGGAAATCCAAGCAGGCTGTCACCTAGCACAAGCAGAAGTGGTGTCTGTATCAATCAACTCACTGTGCAGTCACAGGAGAGAACCTCCTTTCTCCCTCTTCTAATATTTCCTGTGCAGTACTCTGGCAAGGTCCTACCACAGCTGTGACAAATAAAACTTGAAATACATTATCATATATCCTCTTCTTTGATCCAGAGGAAGCCAAACACCCAGCCTGAAGCCAGTGCCAATTATTCCCCAAGAGGGAAAAAAATCCTTCTTGACCACAATGGGGATCGGAAACATTACCTGGATCAAGCATTTGGCATTAATTTAACATGAATAATACCATGCAGACATTTATATTGTATAAGAAAACCGAAACCACAATATAATGCATTTGGGCATTGAATCCAGGTTTCTGGCATCTTTTTATTTTGAATTTTCACTCCTCAGTATGGTGTAATAATGTCACTCACTGCGTGCCATGACATGACGTGCTGCCACATCATGACACGGCACACCACTGATGTCACTACGCTGCAATGGGTGCCACCATCTTAAAAAAGAGGAGCAGTCTGTAACGGAGCACGCCTGACATGCTGGTGGGGTGGTGAAAATTATCCACTTGGTTCCCTTCGGGTAATAGGCAGCCCACTACAGTAGAGTTGCCCTTTAATAAGACTGTTTATGTGGTTGACCAAAGGATATTTTCAGTATTTAAAACAAGCTAGAACAAAGTGAATGATATTTTTGAAATATACAGTATATTGAGTTTCTGTAAGAGACAAAACAAAATATTCTGCTCTCAACACATTTATCACAAAATGTGCCACCGTTATGAAGAAAGGTCTTGTGGTGATTATTATAGTATTTAAATGGTAACAAGATAAAGTGTTTTTTTTGTTATAATGAAGCCTGAAATGCATAGAAGCCTGTGTGTAAAATGATGTTTCCTAGTCGGACAAGGTCTAGCCTAGCCTGGATGGGGTTACATTATTTTTTCTAAAGAACAAAGGGAGGCTAAATAAATTGTTTTAGCTTCCTTATTTTTAGAGTAGGATAACATGAATTGAGTAGAACATATATCCAGAAAAATCCTTGAATATCACGCAGGTTAAACATAATTGTTAGATGTTTAAATTCAGTCAATTTGAAGAAGTCAATGCATGTCGCCCCAAAGCAAGCTTTTTATTTGTTGTCTTATTACATGCAATCCCACCTAATCCAATCAATCAAAACAAATTTCAAGGTTGGTCAATGAAACCAATCAGCAGGTGTATTGAGTTATTTGCCAAACCAGAAAAGGATGCAGCTTCATATCTAGTATAGGTAAATCTAAAACAACTGGACTTGCTGAGTAATCAATGAAGACGTTTCACTACTCATCCGAGCAGCTTCTTCAGTTCAACTGACTGGTGTGGGAAGTTCTCGGCATATAAACTCTTCCACTAATCCAATCACAATGGCACATTGTAACTCTTCAAAGAGGTGACATTTGAAGAAATTCACAGAGGTGTAGATTCTGTGTAGTTACTGTGATAGGATTAGCCAATGTGTCATGCAACTCCTAGAAAGAGGTGTTACTTGTGAGAGTTGCATGAATGGACGTGTGAAGTGTTCTGAAACTGCCGGGGTACAGATGTTAGAATAGCATTGTATGTAGCAGACAGGTGGTGTCGAAGGCCTCTGTTCAGGGATGGTTTCTCCATCTTGACATGAATCGCCTCTTTCACGCCTCGTTCAAACCAGCGGTCTTCTTTATCCAATATTTGGACCTTGCTATCTTCAAAGGAGTGTCCCTTGTCTTTTAAGTGTAGAAAGACAGCTGAGTTTTGCCCTGTAGATTTCGTCCTCCTATGCTTAGCCATTCGCTTGGTGAGCAGAATTTCTTCAGATGTCACCTCTTTGAAGAGTTACAATGTACCATTGTGATTGGATTAGTGGAAGAGTTTATATGCCGACAATTTCCCACACCAGTCAGTTGAACTGAAGAAGCTGCTCGGATGAGTAGTGAAACATCTTCATTGATTACTCAGCAAGTCCAGTTGTTTTTAGATTTACCTATACTAGATATACCATGACCTGGATGAATGAAAATCTTCATAGTCATATGCAGCTTCATAGATAACCAAATTACTGACTTATTGCTTGATTGGTCAGATTCATTCAATTTGGCCATCAGAGAAAGGATGAACAACGAAGATTTATAATACAAAAATATATAATGAAAAATATTCATGCAAATGTTTATAGTTCTAGCTGGTAAAAAGAAAGACTTACACTCGCACACCCTGGCCGTCCAGACTTCAGCGACTCCCAGGTGCTCGATGCTAGAGGGAATGGGCAACCTCAGAAACAACATAGGAACAGGACACACCGGCACAACATGGGTAATTTCAGCAGGTAAAACCTTGCTCGTTTATTGCGGATGCAACGTTTCGGGGCGTGACCCCTTTCTCAAGCATGCTTGCTTGAGAAAGGGGTCACGCCCCGAAACGTTGCATCCGCAATAAACGAGCAAGGTTTTACCTGCTGAAATTACCCATGTTGTGCCGGTGTGTCCTGTTCCTAGTTCTAGCTGGTGCCTTAATACATTTTTAATATATCATACAGCCATTCTTTTTAAGACATTTCAGTGCTAGCACAGGTATATTGGATGACTGTTTCTATAGAATAGAGCAGAAATCTTGATTTTAACATTTTTAGAAACTTTTATCTGAAATAGCAGAGACTTTCTGCTTATAATAATAATTGTTTCAGATAATCACCTTTGTGAATAGGGCATCGTTTAGTGAAAATTTTAATTCCTGGATTGCTTAATGTTCCAGTTTTCAAGCTTAGTTAACATAAATTTGCAAATGTACAGCAGCTCCTAAGAAATTTAGTTATGCATAAATGAAGGATTCAGAGAGTTATTGCTAAGATATTTTAATGATCTATTTTCTGGAATAATAAACGTGTTTTTGAGGTATTTTGCATAAATGCTTTTAAAAACTGATGTAAGGACATTTTTTCTTTTATTAAATGTGCACTACAATGCCACTGGACTATGAGAAAATACCCATACCTTCAGTACCTACAATATAACTAACTGGTATGCACATTTTTCTTAAAGACATAGTAATGTTCCTCAGCTCCATTCAAGAGCAGGTTTACTAATCTCAGCTGGAGAATTTGAAAAGATTGCAAGAAATTCTTCTTTTAACACATTTATAAAGCTCGTTCCTGATTGTCAGGAATGTTTTACTGACAGTCAGGAAAGTGTTAACATAAAGAGGGTTATTTCTCAAAGTCCAAATTTATCTAAAATTTTTCTGCTACAAACTCTAATCAAATCAGCATGATTTTTTACGCTTATTTATTATTACATTTGACCGAAAATTTGCTTTGCAGGAAAAAAATCGATTTTCATGATTTTTTTCATCCGATTTTCACAATTTACATGATTTTTCGGAATTTTCACCCGAAAAATTCCGGGTATTGCATGAAACCCAGCGCACATCAAAAACTCGTTGGGACTTCTCCCATTAACTTATATGCAACCTTGACAGGTCTGAGATGCCGGAATTTCAGATTCAGACTTTTCCATCCTCGGGGTTTAATAGATTCTGAAAAATTCGTGATTTTTTAAAATTCAGATTTTATCAAAAAAAATCATGAATTTTTCATGATTTTTGCATTCGGTGTTTAGTAAATAACCCCCATAGACAGATAGAATGAGCTCAACTGCTTGTACTATGTGATGTTCTATGGGGTGTTAGAGCTCAATGGCAGCTTTAATATATAGTAAATGAAAGTCAGTATATTTAATGTAATCCTTAAAATGACTGGATAAAATGGACAAGGTGCAATTATTAACAGCAATATTAATATACAGTTTAACCCATAGCTGAAAAGTCATAACTATTGATGGGCCAATTAAAGTCAATGAGCGTCAAAATTATTGATATGTGCTCCTATTTTGTCCCAATGCATTAATGTCAATGAGAGTTTGAATAATTTTGATGCGCACCAACATTTTTTTGACGCAGTGAATTTTTTGCTGGTGGATTTTCGCCACAGTTTTGCAAATTGATTCAATGGTGGCAAAACACAGAAATTTGCTGTGAATTCACCCCTGGCGAATTTATTCGCCCATCACTAGTCATAACGGGTTCATCATTGTCACCTGTAGTCACTAGAGATGACATGAATACATTGCTGCTAGATGGGGACAGTGCAATATTCATGGAGGAAACACAGGTTCTTTCAGAGTGAAACCAACAGATGCTTGTTGTAGGGCCCCACACTCTGCTGTCAGTATATGACCCCTACTGACTTTTGTTGTGTAGACTGGTTTTATTGTAGAGGAATCACCATAAGGCAGTTTCCTGTAGAATTTAGAACTAGATGTGTACAACTGGCTCCATCTTGAAAGACTCACAATGTCATATCATCTGTTTGATGTTGATGAAACAGTTGTGCTTTGTCACTTACATATGTAAAAAAAGAGGAAACCCACACATTCATCTCCCTAGCATTAATCTTTTTTTATAATCTTGTGTAACAATATTGTGTTAAACCATCAAATAAAATCAGCCAAAACAGTGCTATCGCGTGACATTTATTAAACCCCTAATATTACCGGTGAGGGATGTAGGAGGATGGGAGGGTTTGTACATCCCTGGTGTTTGAAGTGCACAATAACATTTATGAATTCTCCAGTAACACTGCCTTTAAAATATACCGGTCAGGAGATTGTGGAAGGATGAATCAGTAATACCAAGCTTGTTGCATATATCACAAGTTTATAGATTTTGCAAAATCATTTCATGCTTAATACTAAGCAGTTGGATATGCAACATTCACATACTCGCTCTATGTGCCCAGAGACCTATCTTCATTTGCTTTAATTAATCAGCACAGTTTGTGCTATCCTATTAATAATAATCTCGGTTGTGCATTCTCCAGCTTCTTCTTCTGGAATATAAATCTGGCACCACCTCACAGGGTAAAGCAGTTTATAGTGTAACCTAGAAACCCTTTGCAAGAGAAAGAACAAACCACTCAAAATTTCACCTCCAAGGATTGTTGTCACCACACAGTGAAGTCCTTTTTGGGATAGCATTTTTCTATACTAAAAGTATTTCTATACTGAAAGTAGCTACAATAACCCTAATTCCTGTTAGGGGGTGATTTATCAAAGTTCACATTCTTGCAACAATTCAATTTTCTTGCACAAAAACTCACACATTTGAATTGTATTTTCAAATCCTCAAATTTTTTGTATTTTTTCTTTTTTTTAATTTAAAATTTTTACTGATTTAAATTTTTAAATGAAAAACAGTTGAATGTTGACCAAGATAACATGAATAGATTTTGTTAAATGCTATACATATAACTGACTGAAAGGAACTGTCGCATGACGTGTTATAGGCATCTGTGCCTGGATGAGCCTCCCTACTCATGACATTGGTGCTTCAACAGAAAAGTAATAAATGTTCACATTGGGTTAGGTAAAGGGGTTGTAGAAAGAGAAAAAGATAAAAGTGAAGCGAGGGGGGGGAGAAGGAAGGAAGGGAAGTATATCAGGTCCTAACTATATAAAGTCAGAGTAGCTCGTGCTCAACTGGTGGTACCTCTAGGCTGCGAGTTCTCCAGGTGCTGAACCCACGGATACCACTCCAGCTCCCCTTCATAGCCTCTGTCCTGGAGTATGTCTCTTATGGTTTCCATTGCTCTAATCAAGTTTATCTTTGATGTCAGGGCATGCCTCCCTAGAATTTTGGGTTGTTTGCAATTCACTGCTCTTGCTGCAGTGAGGATGTGAGTAGCTAATTTTTGGGATTGTTTAGAATGTATGGCTCTGATCTTCATTCCTAAGAGGAATGTGTGGGTTGTCGCCTGTATGTTGCAGTGTAGAACCTCAGAGAGCAGAGTTGCTACCATCCCCTAGAATTCCTGAGCTACGATACAGGTTCACCAGGTGTGCAGGAAGGACCCTCTCTCTCCACATCCTCTGAAGCACCTAGCATGATCTGGATTACCGCTGAGTTTATTGATACGTGTGGGGGTGTAATACCATCGGAATATAATTTTGTATTCCCTTTCATTAGAGACTGCAGATGGATGTTTTTCTGGCTGTTTCCCAGATTGCCAACCAGGTTTTCTCCGAAATTGTGATATTGAGATCTTCCTCCCATTTCGACATATATGGCTAAGTATTATCTGTATTGTCTGATGCGAGATGGAAATATAGTAATGAGATATGAGTGATTGCGACACATTGTTTCAAAATATGTAAGTCTGATTTGATCGAGTTTGAAGAGAAGTTTCCACAAAGTGCCTTATTTGTAAATATCAGAAGAATTGTGTGTGTGGAATCTCATGTTCCTCCCAATACTGCTGGAATGGGTGAAGTGTCTGATCCATTGTAAAATCAAGCAGAGTTAGTAGGTTTGTTACAATCCATTGTCTGAATTCCATGGGGGAGCATCCTGACGGGAAACTTTTGTTACAGAAAATAGTTCTGTATCTGGTATTGAGGGTGCTTAATTTCATTTTAATTGCTATGGCATCCCAGAGATCTACTGCTTGTTTTGATGTGGCAAGAAGTCTGGTGGAGTAACTCTAGACTTCTTAGGTATCCAAAATAAGTGAGCCAATTGTATTGGGGCTGTGAATTTATTTTCAGTTTCTTTCCAGGGTTCTCCTGTCGGCCATGGATATGTACCATAACTTCCAGTCTGCTAGCCAGATAGTACCTATATAGATGGGGTACTCCTAATCCTCCTAAAGATTTCGGTATGGTTATGATAGCTGCTTTGATTCTAGGTTTGCACCCCCCCAAATGAAATCTGAAATAGCTTTTTGAAGCGATGAGGCTATTTTTTCAGGGTATTGTACTGGCAGTGTCCTGAATAAGTACAGTAGTCGGGGTAGTTGCGTCATTTTAACAGCTGCTATCCTGCCAAACCAGGAGAGGTTGTAGGAATGCCACTTCGTCAGGTCCTTTTTCAGTCTATCTATCTATGGGGTTAATTTTGTATCCTTAGATAAGTTGGAAGCTTTCTAGGGTCCTCAATAAGTTTGGTAATGTGGTTTGTGGGGACGTGAAAGTGAGGAGGATGTCATCTGTGAACAGATTAATTTTGTATTCTTTGTCTCGCATTTGCAAACCCCTGATGTCAGGATGTTGTCTAATGGCGTGAGCCAATGGTTCTAGGGATAGGGCAAAAAGTAAGGGGGACATTGGCCAACCTTGACGTGTTCCTCCTTTTATGTCAATGTGGGCAGTTTGAAGCCCCATGCTAACCACTTGACCAGAGGGTGTGGTGTATAGTTGTTTTATCCCTATGAGAAATGGTTTAGGTATGTTTAATTTATCTAATACCACAAATATATAGTTCCAATCTATTCTGTCAAATGCTTTTTGCGCATCTAGTGAAAGAAGGAGGGAGGAAGAGGTCATTTTGGATGCCCTACTTATCAGGTTTACTGCTTTACGGATGTTGGCGTCCTGGTACAAATCCTACTTGATCATGATGAATGAGGTTAGGGAGCACCAGTGAGAGTCTGTTAGCTAATATTTTGCAAACATTTTAATGTCAGTGTTGATTAATGAAATGGGTCTATAGCTATCACAATTTTCAGGGGTCCTTTCCTGGCTTTAAAATCATTAGAGTGGAGGCTGTTTGCATATGTTTCGTAGGGGGGGAGCCCTTTATAAAAGATTGGAAAAGGTCTTTCAAGTAGGGGGCCAGGTTTTTTATGAATTTTTTGTAGTACTTTAATGTGTAACCAACTGGGCCTGGTGCTTTCCCTGGCTTAGAGTCTTTAATTACCCTTTCAATCTCGTCAATATCTATTGGCGCAGCTAGCATTGCCTGGTCTTCCTGTGTTAATTTAGGTGGCGTCCACTGGGTTAGAAATTCAGATTTACCCGCACAAGTTGCTTCAGGGGCTTTATCTGCTTTATATAGGTTTGTGTATAAATTTTTTGTATTTTTTAAGCACAAAAAACTTCAATGTAAAGCTTCAGTTTTGAAAAACTTGCAAATTCATATAGAAGTCAATGGGAGTTGTCCAGGCAATATTCAAGCCATTTTTTAAAATTAGAGATTTTGGAGTTTTTTTGAGTTTTCTTTAGGATTGTAAATGCACAAGTTTGAGGTATTCCAGTTTTTTTACTTATAAGTTAATTCGTAGTAGAAAGAAAACTCTAAACCTCACAAATTCAATTTTTGATAAATAAATCCATTAGAGTTTAAAAAAAGCCCTTTGTTTTGGGTTGAACCTAATTTAAGGGGTTGTTTGTGACATTATTTGAGAATGTTCTTCCTTTCTTCTCTATTTTTGATACTGTGCTCATAGTATAAAATGCAACCCCTTTTTCTCTCTATTGGTAATGATATAATATAATATAATATAATAGTAGGTAATTATGAAATATAGCAGTTTAGTAGAATGTTTGAAGATAACTGATCATGAAATATAAGGTTCCATGGCTTGGTAACATAAGCCCTATTTTTAAAGCATAAAGTTGCTATCGGGGGTGGGCACTTATTTATCTGATAATTTATTTCTTGTCAAGGAAACATACTATAGTTGTATGTTGCACAATTTGAAATGATTCACTGCTTTTAGTCAGTTTTAAGTAGGTTGATGTGTTTGCCCAAGGGAATAGTATAACAGACATTTTTGTCTACTTTTTCACATGATTTATATATAATGATCAAGAAGAAGACATGACATAATTGCTGATGGAAAATTTAAGTGGTCTCAGGACAATCCAGTTTAAATTACATTGTATTTCTGGAGCGGGTGGGTCCCATCAAATTCAAGCCTCAAAATGATAGCAACTTCAGTTTTTTCAACAAAACCAATCATCATTTGTATCATACCCTGTATTCACAACGTTGATGGAGTTTGTAAAGGAGTTGTTCAACTTTAAAATAACTTTTAGTATGATGTAGAAAGTGATATTCTGAGACAATTTGCAATTGGTTTTCATTTGTTAATATTAGAGTTTTTTTTAATTATTTAGGTTTATATTACATTATATCAGAAAATTTCAGAAATCTGGTTGCTAGGGTCCAAAGGATGAATAGGAGAGTCTTAAATAGCAAGATGAGTATGAAAAAAGTAGCAATAACAATAAATGTGTAGCCGTACAGAGCGTTTTTAGAAGGAGTCAGTGACCCCCATTTGAAATCTGGAAAGAGTCAGAAGAAGAAGGCAAATAATTAAGTTATAAACTATAAAAAAGAATAAATGAAGACCAATTGAAAAGCTGTATAATTAGCCATTCTATAGCATACTAAAAGTTAACTTAAAGGTGAACCACCCCTTTAAGGTGGTTCACTAAAGAGGAAAAAAAGTAAACTAGGAAGTAAATGAAAAAGAGAACCAATTAATAAAATTGATCTAGGATTCAGATGATGTTGTCTTTATAGACCTCTTTAAGCTACCCTTAATTACATAGACAAAAAGACAAATGCAAATCAACAGATTGACCTGTATATTTTTCTTGCATGTTGAAGATATTTCTTAAAGGGCATGTAAAGGCAAAAAAATAAAATCCCATTTTTACTTTCTTTAATGAAAAAGAAACCTATCTCCAATATACTTTAATTAAAAAATATGTATCGTTTTATAAGAAACCTGACTGTATGCAGTGAAATTCTCCCTTCATTTACTGCTGTGGATAGGAATTGTCAGACGGTCCCTAACTGCTCTGCAGCGAAACAATCTTACTTATGAACAGCAGGGGGAGCCCCCGCCTTACTTACCAGCATGCAGAATTCAAGCAGCTTTGTTTATAAGGATCCGTAAGCAGCCCAGACCACACTGAGCATGTGCACAGTCTTAGTCTTGCAAAGATGTTTAACAAAGTTACAAGATGACAGCCCCATGTGGCCAACTTTGAAAGCATAAATCATTTGTTTGATTAGGCTTGTGGTGCAGTAAGTTCATGCTTATGTTTAGTATACAAAATACAGCATTTCTAGCCTTATTCTATTTTACACTTTCCTTGTCCTTTAATAACAGAAGGGCATCAAATCATTCTCTGTTGTAGGTTGGATTCAAAGCTATTCAAAACCAGCATTTTGGTGACATAGCAATAGATGACATTGGCCTGTTTCCCGGAAGCTGTAATGAAAGTGGTTTTCCTGAACCAGCACGTGTTCCTACAGTTCCAACTACTGCTCTCTTGCCTTGTAAGTACATTGCACACTCATTCTTTTATTTAATAATATTCCTAATTATCTACATCAATAGTTGCATCTCATAGCTATTAATGTTCACTAGTTTATGAGTCATATCCATTCCACAGTCCCCTTGGTACATATT